>NC_085950.1:13948411-14573411 GCF_963556715.1 Cydia fagiglandana | reverse complement strand
CGAATTCAACAAGAACTTCTATTGTGTAAGAAAAAGAAAAGATGTCTCGAAGTTGGTCTAATTATTACGTCACTGTGATCAATCACCATTTTACCGTAGGCCTCTAACCTAATAATACATAGATCGTAATAAGGAGTAGGTAGGTACATAATTATTAGCTTTAAACTTGAAATCGAAAAAACAGGGTTTCTTCTTAGCATGTTGAATATTCACTTGTTGACCTTTAAGTCGACGAAATACGGGCTACCTATCTCAGTGTGTAACATTTTGCCTTGCGACATCTCATATTTCAAATTTCTTGCCTCGCGTAGAACCGGACACCGGACCCCGCAATAAGCTGCAGAATGGACTCCACGAGGCGCTAACTCTGCAACATTCGTTACTGTCAATGGCTCTGCGGAGAGCCGCTAGGTTGTAAACGACCCGAGGAAGGGATGAGCCTAGATCGGTCCCGGTGGGACTGGTGGGAGGAGTTTCTAATGTTCATCAATAATTAGTTTCGTTTACTTGCCTTCCTAATCGAAAGTAGATGTTTAACTTAATAAATATACATAAAAACAAAGAAAGAAATAAACAAACATAATAAAACATTAAAACCTACAAATAAAGAATTTGGTCCAGATCGCCGTCAACGGGCAAAGTACCTAAATAGAAGGCTGGCCGCATGTCCTAGGTATGGCGATACCACAGTGCGATAATAATGATTTCTGAACTATTATTTTGGTTTCGTATTTAAGTAATGTTTGTATTATAAGAAATTGTGTTATATACCAACTTTTTCTTCCAAAAGATTCGTGTTTCACTTTTCGGAGGTAACAATTTATTCTAGAATACAAATTTTGAGCACGCCCCGTGGCGAGGGATGTTTGTTAAAGGCTCATATCTCCGTGAGTCGATTAAGTTTGAATGTCGCATACAAATGAAGAATGGCAATCCTAATATTATAATGCATTAGTTGTTTAAATGATACCACATGAAATCTTATTAAAATTGTATACTAAAGAAGCAACCCCACCGACAATGACTATGCTAAGGAAATTCACAAAAACCTTCCTTTTATATGCCTTAGTTGTATGTAGATACTTTAACCCATGGTTAAACACCTTGTACGCCTCGAGAGCACCAGGTGCTGATAAATTAATAAGAGTGTGCTCGTTCGTGCAAAACTGGTATAAATAATAGTAGCTGACAATCTTAAGGTGCGCGCAATGAAGCGTGAGGAGCAGGCTCAGCGGGCGTTTAAGAGGATCGAGGGGCGTCGAGGGCGTTAGGTGCACTTTGACTTAATACTTGCTCTCGGTAACCCCTGGGTCCCTGGTACACAACGATTTAGGTGTGGACACTTTACGATAAAATTTAGATAAATACCATCTTGTTTCTACTTTAGCGCAGATTACACATTCAAGATACGCAGGCTAGAGGCAGGCAGGTTTATTTAAATAGATAGGCAGGTATTAATTTTCAACATATTCAAATTCGTTTTAAGACTTTTAAGTTCCTTTGAAGATGTCGATATTGTCGATGTCTGATACTGTGATAGGTTAGCAGATGATATTACGCTTTCCATAGATTAGATACCTTTCCCATCCCATGATTATTGATAAATGATAAAATATTTACTTTAACCACGCAATTCGCATTTCTGTTTTAAATACAAACATTTGTTGATAATATTGATGAATATAATAATATTAATAATTCATACATGTCATATCAAATGAATAAAGAGATTAATAATTCAATTAAGTAAAAAACAATATATTTACCTAGTTACAAGTTTGTAAATTTCTGTACCTATTTACATTTCATTTATTAATAAAATATTTTTAAAATTGTTTTAGTAAAAAATTATAAAAGTAAATTTCCTTTTCAACCATTTAAAATATTTCTACTGTATTTGAATTCCCGTGTCAGCAATAAATTCGAAAAATGTAAAACGAAACACGCAAAATCGTAATTTGAACAAACTCGCGAATAACTATTTACTAGGGAATAGAAATCGCAATAAGTGTTTAATCAACAGGTTCGCAGTCGATACGATACATGAAATGTACAACAATTTATTCTTCATTCGTATTAAATATCACTAAATCAACTCCAACCGCTATCGCAGACACACTCGGAGTGTATTAAGGCTGAGATTCGCGCGAATTTGATTTTGGATTTAATGTGGTGTGTAGAAGTGCGGCGTGTAGCGGCTGCAGGGTATTCCGAGCGTTCGGAGCGGCGGGTGAAATACGGCGCGGTGTCGCCCGACGTGTCACGGATACTCGACCTCAGTGAGGGGACTATTAGCGGGAGCTTGGTATCGATAATCGGTGGCCATTAAATGTAATGCAAAATTACCCAGAAATAGAATCGTAGAAACTATAGGCTTGAGTACGTCTACAACTCTACATTATAGTAACAGATGCTGTTCCTGCAGTCGACCTGAAAAGAATCACTCAAGGCAGTGGTATCCCATGTCACTCCCACGACTAAAACGAATCTAGTAATGATAATGACACATGAAAATAAGCTACGTATAAGCCGCGCCAAGGAATTCGACAAACATAAATACTTTCGAAAAACACTCCTCTTTCGTCAATCGGGTAACAAATAAAAAGAGATGTTTATGTATGCCTACGGTGCTATATTTCTAAAGGCATGTAGCGTCCCTAGCTCGCACTCGCATGCAAGCAATCAGCCGGGCGAGCCGCGGCGACGCCACTCAGCGCGCCTCGTAAACGTTATCGGCTACATCGTAAAAACGCGACGTAAACCGGCGAGCGCCGCCGCCCGACCGAGCGCGCGGCTGAGACTAACGGCTCGATTCTGAAAATGTATTAGATCTCTACTAGACCTCAACAAGTTACGATATGGATAATTTAAAGATATTTGTAAGATAGATATGTCAAATTTGACGTTTCCGCGATTCTGGAGGCCCTCTTGAACGATTTCGACAAGTTATGACTTAGATATCCAAGTCACATCTAGTCGATATCTAATGTAAATCTAGTTGATCTCTATATCGTTTCTAGATCTTGTGATTATCTCGTTTCCCGAATACGCGTGTAATTCCGAATGATTTTGCCAATGCGACTTGATGCTTCTAATCTTTTCTGTTCATATTACTGATGTTCCGAAAAAGTTGGAAAAGTTCTCGGGAATTTCAGGAAAATGTCTTGGGAAATTAAGAAAATGTAATTTGTGAACGGAAAAATTTGATCCCCGTTCAAAAATAAGAGTTAACGAAATTTTAAAATGTAGAAATTTGGCAGGTTTGGAAAGTATAGTATTTCAATAGATATTGCATTTTTCGTGTTATGTCAATGTCTCGAAGTACAAAATCATAAAATTAGGTGCTTGTACAAGTTGAATGGTTTTCACTTGAAAAATATAACTAAAATATTGAAGCTAGCTCTTAATTCCTATATAATGATGTAAAAAAAGCCACTTTAAACCACATTGATACTTTTATTTTGAAATCAAGAACGTTAGCAAAACGCCCAAGTTCTCAGAACGCCGTTAAAGGTCTGAACACTTTCCTCGAATTTGAACATAACTTTTTGACGTCTCCATAAAAATATTCGCCTTTATAAAGTTGTAACCCTTTCAATGCTTTATTCCTTTCAAGCGGATGTTGCCCTCAAGAGAGAAAGGGATGTTTAAATGTATAGGTAAGTAGTCGTATTTGCAATAAATTACGATCACGCTATATCACAGCGGTTTGTCCCGTTTTATTATTGTTAGTTATGACAAATTTTGATTAGCAGAAAGCATTCAAGATAATGCCGTAATGGGACGATTTGAAGATTTCAACGTTTCTGAATTTAATGATAGATAAAATTTAGCGTCGGCGCCGTGAAAGATATCAAGGTGCCAGTAAAAGAAAGCTTAAAATTTTACTTTGTTGCATCTTGAACCGTTACTTGTCTCGCTTAATGTGCCTTCTCTCACGCTCACCAAATTTCATCGCATTTTTATGTAAAGAAAGGAAACTACGAGATTGCTTTCTAGAACGCCTCGCCATGTGTCATTTTTATAAAGCGGCATTAAAATACCCGTATCAATCTTTAATCTTAATATTTGCAGGAACCATTAGGACTTTTAAGTACCTACTCTTTGCGACATAGCTACATAACCTACATTCCTAACTTGTATCTGCTGATGCTCAGCACTGCTGTTCAGTTGCTATTATGGAAAGGTCCATTACCAAAAGTGCAACTATTTAACTTCTTCTCGGTCGTCATACTCTTTGCAGTGCCGTGGTCAACTGCTAATGTCAGGCACAGATGTTGCTTGCCGTTTTCTCGCCATTTTCCGCGGTTGGATATCATTGTGTCAAATTTCTGTTCATAATCCAATTATGATCCTATATTCTGATTGGCTTTGAAGATATACAATGTGCACGGACATGTAAAATACCAGTTAATCGAGCAACGGATAACTTTACTTACCTATCCCGTATCTCTCAGTCTCATTAGATGGGCCGCGCCGCCCGCAGCCAAATTCACACCCCAATTAGCATCCGTAATCGAAAGTTGGGGTCCGGGTGACCTCGAAAGATCTAGACGCTTTCTGGATGGGACGGGGCTGTGTGCCTGATAGCTGGTTGTATCGCCAATATTGTCATTTTTGCGCACAACGAAACAGACAGAGTAGTGTTTTTAGGTATTATATGGATAAGGATAGCTTCTCACCAAAACAAATTCACTGCTTATGGTTTTCTTGAAAGGACTTGTGATAGGTTTCGTTATTGTTCTTAAATGTGCATTCTTCGTTACCAACCGGAGGGCGCCGCTATATTTTATGACCACTGTTCATATACCTTCCTGTTGGATCTGCATCAACTAATTAGTACTTTTTCTTCTCCACGCTTAATATAGAGAAATCCTAAGTGAGTAACAACAAACAACGAATGATTTCTAATGTACACTTAGTGCAAAGAACACGATTTCATCTGTAGCACATTCACGGCATGTACTTCAAGTTAATACAATAAATATGAGGATATTTCTAGAAACCATTTCCTAGATTTACATTCTCGAAGCGTATCAGGTCAGCCCCGGGAGGATCTTTATCAACGCAGCGGCCGGGCGCGTTTAATTCTATTTTCCAATTCGTCCCTTTTCTTTATTGGGTTGTCTTCGGGACGAGTGAGACGTTGGCCGACGAGGGTTTTAATTTTACTTGCATGTGATATGTTCCTACTGGCGCACCAGGGAAATAAAATAGAAATGAGTGAAGTGTTTTATATAAAGTCCTTTGTAAAGAGTTTTGTCTAGAATAATGCATATCTGATAAAAACACGTTGTTTTATATAACGTAACCCGGACCGTTAAATACATATATCCTAAACTTTATGATTATCTACATCTACCAGAAACTCCAAATTTAAAAGTATTCTTTATATAATTAACATTTATCGTACTACCGTAGTTATTACGAAAGCCTCGTATAACTAAACGAAAGCACAACAAAGCAACATGCTAGAAATGTTTTCCTATCATTTTGCATTAACGTAGAAATATTAAACAGATCCACTATAACGCTTATGTGGGATTCTTTTAAGTGTTGGTCTTCCTTATTTGGCGCTGGCTTGGATTGTGGGGAATATTTACAGACTACCAAATGACTAAGCACAAAAAACTTAGTTTTGGGTCATTCGCATTCGTGCAATTTCAGTTTCTCCACTATGTTACCTACTTTTTATCGCAATATTTAATAAGGACTACACGATTTCTTTTCCATGAAATCAGTTATATCAAGCAAGATAAATAACGTTATTAGAACGATAGGTATTTAGCCTCACGGCATTTTAGCGAGAAGACATTCACTATGTTAAAATTAATAAGATTAAGGCATTTTGGGTCCCAAATTAGACCCCAACTTTAGTCTTAAAGAAACATGGGTGTTACTACCGTTAACTATATCATACAAAAACTTATAAAACGATCGAAAATACTTACTTACTACTTACTCCATTGCATTGGCTCAGCAACCCAAAATGAAACTTGGCCTCCGACACAAGACAGCGCCACTTTTCTCGGTCCTGTGCGACCTCTCGCCAAGTCTTAACTCGAAGTCGAAAAATACTGTTCCTTAATTTCCATATATAGAGTTTACAAAACATACGGCGTACCGCATAAGCGCGGATTACGGCGCGGTATTTGCGGGATGGATCCGGGATCCCGGCATCGAGGTTATCAAGTTATCAATGCGAGGCTTTGATGGCGACGTATATTTTATTAACACCGCGTGTGCGACGTGCGATACAGACTTAAGTATGTGTTTTCGTTTAATGTTTTATGCCGTTCGGCACGAACGTTTCATAAAAACATATTGTGAACGCCATTGTGTAAAAGCGTTGATGAAGTTACGTCCTTACGGTAACCTTTAGATTTTGATTATTCTGACTCCAATTTGTCCTGTCTCCGAGATGTTCGAGGTTCTTTTGTGTTGATTATTCTGGTAGTATCCTTAGCTCTATTGCTAACACTTTTTATTATTCCCGTAATAGTTTAACAATAAGGCAAATATTTTTGTGCACACTGGAAAAAAGGCTTCATTTTCAACATGGCAACAGCAACATACAATTGTCAGTGACATAACAAACGAACTTGGCCTACTCGCCGCGATGTCGTCTGTTTGTTATTGTTACCGCCGGTGATTTCTGCTCTCCTGGTGAATGTCGCGCAATTCAGACGTTGCCTCACCGCACTCGCGCGTTGCCAACTTGAGCAATACAAAAGAAATCTTTACACGCCTTTTTCTTTGGGGATCTTGATTACAGTTCTTATTTTCGTTAGGATTCCTACATCGATAACTATATAGGTATACTTAGTCAATCTGTAGCTCCAGCTTTTAGGTTATATTTTGTAGGTTCTTCTTGGAAAAACAAATCAGCAAACTTACCTCGACAAATGCTGTCGAAATATTTGTAGAAAGAATTAAAGCAAAAGATCAAAGGTGATTGATATATTACTACTTAACTATATGATGCCAGTTTTCCCAACGTTAAGGTAAAAGTTATCTAAAGACATCACGACATCTTTGATGGATGGGAAATTACGGCAACTTTCGCGCGAAGTGACGATGTGACGCCCGCAGACAACTAACTACTCGAAACTACAACGCTGCCGGCAAAACATTATTCAGAAATAAATTACGATGCTGATGGCTTGATGAGAGATCGAATTGTAATTACCTTCTTGTGTCAAATTAGGAAAAGGCGTCTTGTGTTGTGTCAAATTAGGAAAAGGCATCGTGTGTCTAATTATGAAAAGGCGTCTTGTGTCAAATTAGGAACAGTTTTTTCTTAATGATTTACCATTTACTTCACTATTAAATTCCACACAAAAAGTTGCAAAATAATGTAGATTAATTATTTATCAAAATCAAATGATGGATTGTATTTCTAAGCCAATATTTCCAATTTTAGTACATACGGCTGCCAGGAAGGTTTAAATTTCTGACAATATCAAATCCATAAGTATTTACCTCCACAAAAAACCGGCCAAGTGTGAGTCGGACTCGCATTCCAAGGGTTCCGTACATTACTAATTTTTAACAATATATTTTTTATATGTATGTGAAACGCGAGTGAATTGCCTTTAAAAAACCCGTAGGGGTCGGATCAAAAACTAAGTAATTGGTCCGATTCACGCTTGACTACATATTTCTAATGGGTTTTCCTGTCATCTATAGGTAAAGACCTATTTTATGTATTTTTTTCAAAATTTTAGACCCAGTAGTATCGGAGATAAAAGGAGGAATGGTCATTTTTTATCTATTTTATTGAATTACTTCTAAACTATTTATTATAAAATTATAAAAAAATATATGTTTAAGATTCTCACAATGAGCTCTTTCATTTGATATGTAACACGATATAGTTTTTAAAAACTTTATTTTTTGAATTTCTCATTTACCCCCCAAAAGTGGCCCCCATGTTTAAAATTCATTTGTTTACGATACATGTCCGTCTTTGGGTCACAAACTTACATATGTGTACCAAATTTCAACTTAATTGGTCCAGTAGTTTCGGAGAAAATAGGCTGTGACAGACGGACAGACAGACAGACGCACGAGTGATCCTATAAGGGTTCCGTTTTTTTCCATTTGAGGTACAGAACCCTAAAAATGAATTCTAGATATTTGCATTTACATAGGTAGATCTGTTTCCGAACTCCGGGAACTATCTGCTTTACCATTCATCAAAGCTTTGGAGTTGGAATCGGTTTCAGTCTATAATGAACGATTTGGGGTTATTTGTGTTTCCCAGTTTGGAGTGACCAACGGATTAAAAAAATTGGAAAATACCACGGTAACTAGGATTTAATTTGACAAGATAATTATTAATTAGCTTGTCAATTTATTTTGTCATTTTTATTAAAGTAGAAAAATTTGATGGCATGGAAATGCGGTCCTCTGTTAACTGTCTCGTTTGCAGATGAGTGTGTTTATGTTGATGTCAGACATAGCTAGAAGGGCCGTTTTACTGATATAATTTAAGCATCCTATGCCATGTCCCAAGTTTGACCGAAAAAGTAAGACATCAGAAAAAATCTTTGTTGGAAAAAATCTCAAGAAAGTTTAAAAAAATTGGGATTATTATGTAATGTACGAGGCTCGCAAGTGTCCCACTGATTAACAGTCCGCCGGACGGTATCGGCCTGTCAGTTAGAACAAAATTTTAACAGTTCCGAACAACTGACAGGCCTATACCGTCCGGCGGATGTTAATCAGTGGGCCATTCAGGCATATTTAAGTCCATCTGCTTTATTTTAAGCAATAGAAATAGATATTCTCAAAATTCGTGAAAATGGTCCGCCGCGGCCGCGGTCTCCATTTACGCAATTACGCGCCCCGGACCGCGTGCGTGTTCTCGGCTTAATTCACTTTTAATTTTGATTGATGCTCCCTCGCTTGCTGTTGCTGAATTTAATCCTGAGACTGCCAAGGTCAATGGGCTTGGGACGAATGATGAAGAACTTCGGTTTACTCTAAAATTGTAACACTGAAATAAAAAAATACATGGAGGTGTTTTTCACGTCTAAAAACCATTGGACGCTAAAATAGGATCACCAATCAGCATAATCTCCACTGCCCTGTACGGTTACCATCAGTCTGTCACTGACATAAACGCCGTCGAGAACGTAATTTACTTTCTATACATCGCGTTTGCACTAATATGCGAGTGCGAGCGAGATGTATAGAAAGTAAATTACGTTCTCGACGGCGTTTATGTCAGTGACAAACTGATGGTAACCGTACTGCTGCCTATGATGCGTCACGTTATCAAAATTAAGGATAGTGAAAAGTAGCCACGGTCCACGGGACATCTTTTTAAGGGTTTTGTAGTCAAAAGAAATCCTCATGGTTTATCTAATATCCGTCCGCGGCTGAGCAAAGTTACCCTCAATACGAGATACTTAGTTGAATGCCACATTAGCAAAATAAGTGTCTATAAGTACGTCTCAATGAATAGGGGGTGCTGAAGATGACAACTTAGACAACCGTAATAAAGTAAACAGAGTCGAGAAATACAGATTGGTTAATAAGATATCCCACGATTGTTCAAACGATAGGTTCAAACAAGACATAACCAAGAAAAGGAAAGCCCATACTAGACTACCCCCATTTTTTTTTGAGTTAGCATACGGACAAACTCAAAGGGCCCTTAATATCGTAGTTTTGGATATGAATTCCTCTCTCCATGGGATACAGGTTTGTATTGTATACGTATGTAGCGAGCCCGGTGGCACGGCAGCGCGTAATGAGGGTGTGGGCCGCGAGGATATTATCAGACGTGTCGAAGGCTTCGCTTTCACGCCGCGCCGATAAAACTTCATGCCGTCGTGCCATTCAGTTATCATTTATTTAGGTAGCAGTTCTGTGTTCAAATTTGTGATATTTATACCGAAGTGCAATTAGACATCGGGCACAGTACCGTAACGTACCCGTTTTTATCGTGTCAACTGCGAATGAATGATGTCTGTAAAATTCAAAAATAAGATCAAATCGTTTTTAGGCAAATATTTGAAAAACGTGCCAAGACTAGCATATTTAGCATACTTAAGACGTTATTTTATTCATCATCATCATCATCATCATCATATATTTAAGAGTATGACTCTTGTCGGTGGAGCAATTTCCATGTTTGGCGGACCTCTGCCTTCTCTTTGACAGCCCGATACGACACGACACGACACCTTATTTTATTTCAAGACCATATTTATTCAGTAAGTATTCAATTCAGTCGATTTTCCAAATAACTATTAAGTATACCATTATTGAATCTAAGGATCTCTAGACCAGAATCTTTACCAATTTTAATACTAATTTAAACTTTTCAACCATTACATGTTAGTGTTCACTCAAGGTTGAAAGCAGAGATATATATAACTCCGTATAAGATAAATAAAGTCTAAGAAAAAAACGTGCCTCGGACGGCCAAGGAAAAGTCGTTCTCGAATAGATGGCGCCATTACCTTTTTTACTATTCTCGGCTAGATGGCGTTAACGACACCGTTTGGTATTTGACAATTTTAACACATATCAGTGAAAGAACATGGGTCAGTAGGGAACAATAAAAATTAAGAATCATTTATCCGTAAACATATTTTGATTATTTTATACATTTTCAATTTTATTTTAAGTTTTAATCGTGTGTCGATAGATGGCAGTAAATGTACCGTGACTACAAAATTGACAATGACAGGACCCCTCTATACTATCTATTCTTTTTGGTTGAAAGCAATCATGAAACAATAATGTGGCAAAGTATCAAGCAGGTTCGCGCTATAGCCCGTCAACATGGCACTTGACAGGCGCGAGGCGCGGCCCGGGGCGCGCCTCCGGCACTTTACCGTCGCATACTGTTCACGGCACTATTTAATTCTAAATAACCATATTTGTGTGCACGACTACCTAAACCTATCCTTAACGTGACTGGCATAAAGATTTGGTTCCTCTCGTGGGTACATCTTGTGCATCTTGCCAGTCAGGCACGAATGCATTTATGTCGAGCATAAAAGTGATTGTCTCTTCAGGAATGCAGCAATATCTGAGATTCATTTATTGTCAAATTCTTATGAGCCATTAAAATGTCTAGTGGATTTGAAATGGATATTTTCAGATTGCTTAGGGTCAGTTGCACCAACCACATATAGCGGACTAATCAACGTCACGCAGCAGTCCACTATAAAACTTCCCATGCAACAAAATTTAGCAAACCCTTTAACGGGGACAGACAGTTTGGTGCAACCGGCTCTAAATCTAAATCTGTTACTACAAATTAAATCAATAATTAATTAATCACTCTGACTGAGATAAGAATTGTGTTGATAAAATAGAACTAAAAGTATGAAATTCAGCATCCTGAAGTAAGTGAGCCCGATTTGATCAATTTGGTTAGATGTGCCGTCAAAGTTAAACGAGCGACCACGAAGCATATCCGTTCAGTTAGGACAAAAATGCTTTTGTATAGAACTATAGATCGTTCTCCTCATGGTGGTCTCAATACATATGGAGGAGTTATTATAGAATAAGTGTTTGGAAGTTCTTGAGGGCATAGAGCATCCAGTATGAATTGGTTTCTAAATAAATAACTGCCCGATACGAACTTTAAGATACGTCAATTTAATTAATAGTTCTAGAAACGATATGGATTAGATGAGTGTCCAAAGTAACGTTTTTGTTTGAAAAAACGTCACATTTGACACTGACATATCTAATATTGTTTCTCGATCTATTAACTGACGTTAAAATTCGAATCGGGCAGTAAGAACATTAGTAACTCCGTTTGCACGCGTATTTCTGACTGTCTTGTACACTGTTGTTCCTAGCACTCCAAAAGGTGAAACATACCAGGAGCGCATCACGTAACTTGCGCCGCTACCAGGGCCGCATAGCCGCGACATTACACAGACACGAGCCATTAGGCGCGCGCCGGGGTGCCCGGAACGGGCCCTATTTCCGGAAGGAAGCGTCCGGAAGCCGCGCGTCCGCCCCGCTTGTCGCTACTTCTCTACTTATGTTGGCTTGGTATACATATAGCGTGATGTGACGTTGCGAATGAGTTTTATAGAAAATACAGTGGAAATTTTATAGTCCGTTTTTTTTAGCATTAGAAAGAACTTCGCAGAAGTTAGCTTGTGGTTCTAAATCTGGCACTTTTAGCGGTAACAATTTGAAGTAAATTATATGTATTGACCATGCTACATTAGATAATTCAATAATTATTAACAATTAACGAGCCTGATAAAAACTGCACGCTTGCTTCTGCGGAGTTCTTTCTAATGCTAAAAAAAACGAACTATAGTCAGGAGCTGAGCTTACCATAATTCACTGCCAACAACCACCTAGGCAAGTTCTCCGTTCGTAGGCGCTTTTTGCTACATATGTACCGGTTTTCCCATGTAGCTCGTAGCGCGTAGTTCGCTCTGGCACAGAATGTTGACTGTTTAAATACCGGTTTTTATAAGTTCCAGCTCTATCTACATTTTGACAAACACGTAGACCACCGTATCCACTGTTAGGATTAAAGAACCAGATTACAAGATTTCGTGTGATTTGATACAGATTGTTCTCTCATAATCTAAGTTTAAGTACAAGTTTCTAGTACGGCATAGCTGAAATAAGGGTTGTTGTAGTTTCAGCAGTATACCTACAATTGCTCGGAGGATTTCACAGTAGAGTCAAAACTAGATTCATTTTGTTTGATTCCTTTTTGAAGCCCAGCTAGGCGACTTAACATTCAATTCTAACATTATTTCTAAGACCTCCATATGAAAAAGTCCATCAGCCTATTTAAAAATATTCATTTTAATAATTTGTCTAGCAATCAAAATGTATTAAGTATTAAAAATAAATTCCTATATTTCTCACTTCATGTTAGTTCCTTTGATTCTATCGTCTGACTCGTCTGACAACGTCCAAAACGACAGGAGCCTGAGCCCGAGGGGTCCTACCCCTCATTATAACTAACGTTTGCAAATTGTACGTCGACTGCCGCGTACTGGCAACCTTACCTAACAACCCTATGCTCTTGGAATGTCTACTTTATTACGCTAAAATACGGTATAGAGTTCAATGGGATTTCTAAGGTTTACGGGGTGGGACAGCGTTGATGTGGATCTATATCTGAATCCCTAAAGTTTTTTCTCCTATCTTTGCATTCCCTAATATTGTTTGTCATAATGATCAGTTGTCCTAACACTCGTATACCCTAATTTTGGTTTCCCTTTTATCGACTGGCCGATTTTTTTTGTCCTAATATGTTTTTCCCTAATGGCACTTTCCATATTGGGTATTTATCCTAATGTTATGAAGCATAATTCTTTTTTTGCCTAATTATTGTTAGGCCTAAAAATTATATATCCTAACCATCATGTTACCTAATTTTACTTAGCCTATCGTTTCTTGACCTAATACTTGTATGTCCTAATTTAAATTTCCCTCCTAACGTAACCAATGGCAGCATTTCATTTTTGCGAGGATCGCAGTTCTAACCTAACCTAACCCACTTTTGTGACAGCAGTTCGTTTTTTCGAGGGTCACAGTTCTAACCTTTTTTTTTTTTTTTGACGGAGTGGGGAATGCTTTTACGCATCCCTCCCAGGCCCTGGGGAAGGCCATAATGGGGAGGGTATGTGGGACTCACTCTCTCGGCTCCCTCTCCTAGCGAGAGGGAGGGAGAGAGCATACCCACTAAACCCCACTCCGGCGTCTCACCCACTCAGACGTTGTATGGGGGCATCATGGGCTCGCGCATTTATTCTTCCACGATGCCCCCCGTCTCTTCCCGGCATTAGGCCGGGGAACCCGCAGCAAAGGAAGGGCCGTGCAATGTGGGCCCCAACCCACTGGCCCTACCGAGGGAGGACGCGGTTCACCGCAGCGTACTGCGCGCGCCTTCTCCCTCTTCGTCTCTGCCGGAGCGGGTGTGCGTCGGCCGCGTCTTCGCGCTCCCGCTCCGCTACCTCCTTCTGCGAGATGACCTCCTCGCAGAAGGAGATTACCGCCTTCCATTTTCTCTCGCTGCCCAGCATAGCCGCAACGACGCTGTGCAGCGAGAGATCTGTCGTCCTTATTGCTGCCGTTAGAGTACGGCGCTCCTCATCCCAACGACTGCAGACCTCTAAGGTGTGTTGGGCCGAGTCATCAGGGTCACCGCACTCGTGACACTGGGGCCCTAATTCCCTCTTTATGTTGTGCAGGTAATGACCGAAGCAGCCGTGTCCGGTCATTACCTGCGTTGCCCTATATGAAAGGGCCCCGTGCTTCCTCTTCAACCACTTTTCTATGTAAGGAAGGACTGCCCCTATGGTGCGTGTTCCATAGCGGGAGTCCTCCAGGCCGGCTTCCCATAGCTCCCGGAGCCTGTCCTTAGCCTCTCGGTCTGCCCGCTCTGCCGCTTCTGGGTCCAAGTTCTCTCCTCGAGCCCTGGCCTCCGCCCTCAACACGTATCTCTCTGCTAGGACCTTGGCATCGAGCTCCCACGGAGGAGTGGATGCAAGGAGACACGCCGCCGCATGGGATACTGTTGAGTAGCCCCTAATTATTCTAAGAGCCACCACCCTCTGCGGCCGCCGGAGCAGGGATTTGTTTTCGCTCGACAGCCGGTCCGCCCAAATCGGGGCCCCGTATAGGGCCATACTTCTTACAACCCCCGCAAAGAGGCGGCGGCATGGGGCTCTCGGTCCTCCCACGTTAGGCAGCAGCCTACCTAGGGCGGAAGCCGCGCCCACAATTCGGGGAGCAAGTCGGATGAAATGCTCCCCGAAGTCCCACTTTCTGTCCAGGACCAGGCCAAGATATTTGATGTTGGCCCTGACCTGGACAGGTTCTCTATCCACTTGGATCGTCAAGTTTGCGGGCAGACACCATCCCTTCCCTCCGAAGACTATTGCCTCTGTCTTCGGGAGGGCTACCCTTAACCCAAGCAGGCGTATGCGGCCGATCGTCATTTCTGTGGCGACCGCCGCCCTCCTCAGGGTCTCCCCCAATTCTCTTCCCCGCACAGCCACCATTGTGTCGTCCGCGTAACATATGGTGGACATGCGGGGAAGCTGTGCCCCCCTTATGACCCAGTCATAGCCGATGTTCCACAGGAGAGGTCCTAAGACTGACCCCTGTGGAACACTGCAGGCCATGTCGCGCTCGCGGCGGCCCCCTCTCATTTCGTAAAGCACTACCCTTTCAGATAGGTAGTGCTCCACGATTTTCCTCAGGTATGGAGGCACTTCGTGGTACCGAAGTGCCTCCTTAATCACAGTATACGGGAGGGTGCCGAAAGCATTGGCGATGTCAAGTGACACCGCCACGACACCCTCTCCTCTTCCCGCCGCATCTTCACTAAATTCCCTCAATGAGGAAAGTGCGTCCATCGTGGACAGCCCCGCCCGAAACCCGAACTGCCTGTCACTGATGTTCGGGCCGGTGTTCCTGAGGTGTTGGAGAATGCGGCCAGCGAGGATGCGTTCCAACATCTTTCCGACCTCGTCCAGGAGTACTATAGGCCGATATCCGGAGGGACTGTCCGGCGGGCGGCCCTCCTTCCTGAGGAGGCATAGCCTACCCTCTTTCCAGCATCTCGGAAAGAGGCAGAGGCAGCTTTGGCAGCAGTTCGTTTTTTCGAGGGTCACAGTTCTAACCTAACCTAACTCACTTTTGTGGCACCAGTTATTTTTTTTGAGGGTCGTTCTAACCTAACCTAACCCACTTTTGTGGCAGCAGTTCGTTTTTTCGAGGGTCACAGTTCTAACCTAACCTAACCCACTTTTGTGGCAGCAGTTCGTTTTTTTGAGGGTCACAGTTCTAACCTAACCTAACCCACTTTTGTGGCAGCAGTTCGTTTTTTCGAGGGTCACAGTTCTAACCTAACCTAAACCACTTTTGTGGCAACAGTTCGTTACCATTCATTATGGAAAGTAATTGTTATGATAATTGATCAATAGGAAAAGTAACTGTTATGATAATAGATCATTAGGGCAATAGCCATTAGGTCAAAACAGTTAGAGCATGTTATTTTATGCCAAACATTGTTAGGGATTTCGAAAATATGGTAAAATACTTTAGGGATCTTGATAGTTATGGTATAAATGCTTAGGTCAAATGATTCTTAGGCTAACCATTACATTATGGAAAATAATCGTTATGACAATTGATCGTTAGGGCATGTGCCCATTAGGACAAACCAGTTAGAGCAAGTGACTTTAGGACAAACGTTGTTAGGGATTCAGAATGACACCCCGTTGATGTCCTATCAATAAGAAGTGAAGACAGACGGGATACCTCAACCACAAGTATTTATAACTATTAAATAAAACTTAAAAAACCCCTACGCATTTCTGGCAAAAAATCTCTTACATCATTTTTGAGATTTTTTTCATCTAACTGCTCCAGCAGTTTTTATTCATCATAGCTAAAAACCACCCAAGGAAACTCACTTTCACGCAATAAACCGCATCGAAATCGGTCTATCCGTTTGAGAGTAACGATGCCACAGACACAGACGGACATTGACGTCAAACGCAACACCCCTTTTTTGCGTCGGGGTTTAAAATTTTAAAAACGTTTAGATTTAAAGCTGACAGAACTAGAAGGAAGCATAGGAACGAGAGTTGCTGCTTCGTATAGGTACTTGAGTATGCGTTATACTTGACGTAATACCCCAAATGAGCACCCCATATAAGTACTTACATTGTGTAATCGCAAATCTGTGTAGCGTAGACTGATAACCAAATAAATAAGATACTGATTTCTCGTTTCTTTTCACAGGTAAGGATACTCGCCAGCTTTGAACAGGTATATATCACTCTGGATCCTCCACATATCATTAATAAGGTACACATAGTAAAAGACCTACTAAACTTCTGCTTAATCCTTCACAACTACTCTTAAGTACTTATCGAAAAGTTACACCCAGTGTCTTTCCGAGGACCGAGGATAGACATGCGATAAATAATCGATAAATACCTTATTTTTGTACTGGAAATAAATGTGGTTCTCCACCGGCAATACTCGAAGCCAGCTGAATCAGTAGAGGTTGATTTACGCTGTACTTTAACTTCAGACAGCTTCATAGAAACAAATTCAGTAATTATGTCGGTCACCCCGGCACGTCTGACAGCGGCGTAACGACGCGCCGAGGGTCCTCCCGCGCTCTCATTACGGACTGCCGCTTGATACGGATGATCCATTATTGCTAAAGAAAATTCCAACCATACCACTTATACATAGGTATAACCTAGTAAAATTTGAGAAGGTAAAACATGTGATAAGTCCATCTTAATTTTGAGTGAACTGGAAAATTTTACACTCGAGCTTGCGAATCCTGATAGCGAACCCCAAATTCGTCCAGTAACAAACGGATATTTTTGAATTAGGTAAGATCAGATTATTTGTTACCGTTATCTCGTTTTGGATCACAATCAAATTCTGTTTCTAATTTGACTCTCCTATCTTTGATATACTTAATGAACTGAGACTATTATAAAACATATTTTTTGTCCTTAGAGGGGTTAGGCAGGTTGTAATTTTTTAGATCTTATCTAATACCTAATACTTAAGCTGTTTTTTTTATTTTTATTATGAATGGGCCTACTCATGGCCACAGACTAGCCGAGGCGTAGACGTGGCCTACGATGGAGCGAGCTCGCCCAGAAGGTGCCTGTGTTTATTTGTATCATAGCTTCAGCTCCATTTTTACGGTTGGTAGCTGTACCATATTGCAACTTCTTTCTACCTGAGCATCATTATTATAGATGTCAAGCCGGTTGGTTGCGTCACTGCACGCGAACTCTATCTACGGCTACAGACCCGGCTTAGCAACCCGTTGCAAAAAGGACTCTACCTCGGCGGAATAGCGATAAAAACAGCCTTGGCTATAAATGTGAAGTAGCCTACTTTGCTCTCACCGACAACAGCTTGTCCGTTGGAATATAGACTCTATATATATATATGCAATAAAGTTGCGTGGAGTGATAAAGTTAAGTTTGTTTTTGGTAGACGGATAAATATCGGACTCATCGGCTCGCTTTGACGCGTCGCCGGTAATTTTGCTTTGCGAATAAAAATAAGGTCTAATGTGTATATAAAACTGCTGTATTTACGACCTTATTTCTTGAGATGATTTGGCTCTCGGTGGGTGCATTTATCAGTATGATGTCAATATGATCTTTTGTTGTGTTGAGTGCAGGGAGTCACGTTTCGCTTCTCACGATTTTTCTGTATTCCGGTGTCACTGCCTGGATTAGGAACACCTTGTATTCATCGACTGCAGTAGATCTAAATATGATCTTAATATCAGTCTCAGGTAAATTCCTCAGAGCAGTGACTTGGGGTCTCCGGGGTATGGAGTAGTTACCTACGTCGGACAAAAACGGGTCTAAATCTAATGATAACATTCATCAGAATTCACAGGAACACTGAAATCTTCCAGAGTGTCTAGACATACACCAAAGCCACTTTATTAACTTTATTTTTATTTACTGCGTAATATTTATTTTTCATAATTGCAATACATATTAGTAATAACAGTTGCATGCGCAAAAACTCTGATGAGATGACAGATGGTATTGCCGCCCGTCTTCTGAACAAGTTAATTTTGAGACCTGTAATTTCAGTATGCTACGCTTAAGGGGCCATTTTCATAAAAAATGCATTAAAATGGCAGGTCTCAGTATCTACTAAAGGAAGGACTAGAAATGGTGATGTCAGTTCTAATTTATGGAACAGCGCATTCCTGTCATGTCGGCGCCTCGTATCTTATCCTGTCGTTACATTAGCGCTTGCGACCATTCTACTAATGATCGGCATAAAAATATAACATTCGAGACGAGAGTCACTTTTGTTTTCCATGTTATGTGTATGGTCAAATATGCTAACAACTCGACTTATTTCTTACATAAGTATACAGGGTGTCCCAGAATTCGACGTCAAGCCGTAAACGGATGATAGACCAAGTCATAACAGTTATCAAAAAAATACAAAAAAAAATCCAACTCATGTTCTTTAAAAATTATGGTCACTTTAAAAATTCACTAAAAAATCCACACCCTGTAATTATTCAAGATTACACAATAATAAAAAAATTAGAATAAATTATGGAACTTGTAGTAACAAGAGTTAAAGAACCATTACAGGGTGTGGATTTTTTAGTGAATTTTTAAAGTGACCATAATTTTTAAAGAACATGAGTTGGATTTTTTTTTTGTATTTTTATGATAACTGTTATGACTTGGTCTATCATCCGTTTACGGCTTGACGTCGATTTCTGGGACACCCTGTATACTTTGCCAATCGAACACTCGTAGTACAGTCATTATATCCAAAAAACCGACCCTACCCGTGAATAATTAGTTCTTGGAGTTTCTTTTCGTAGGTCCCTCGGGGGGGTCACTGGGAGTGTAAATTCAAAAAGTAGGCTGAATCAGGCTCCTGCGTATATTCGAAAAATGGTTTTTTTTCCAAAAAAACGGTTTTTCTTCAATAACTCGGCCATTTTTGATTTTACAGTAAAACCGTAAGGACAAAAACTGTAGGAAATTTGATTCTCTACAAGTTAGTCCAGTCATTATATCCAAAAAACCGTCCCTTCCCGTGAATAATCAGTTCTTGAATTTTTTTTTCGTACGTCCCTCGGGGGAATCACTGGGAGTGTAAATTCAAAAAGTAGACTGAATCAGGGTCCTGTGTATATTCGAAAAACGGTTTTTCTTGAATAACTCGGTCATTTTTGATTTTACAGTAAAACCGTGAGGACAAAAATTGTTCAGAATTTGATTCTCTACAACTTTGTTTCCCTTCATTTATGCCGTAAAGCGTGGAACATAGGAGATAATGATAATATTTTGAATTTGTCGCGTTTTTCAGGTTTAATTTCTAAAATATCGATTTTGGGGGAAAGAAGGTGGGAACCAAAATTGTTCAGAATTTGATTCTCTACAAGTTTAGTCCTCTTCATTTATGTCGTAAAGTTGAAAATAAACGAGATGTTGAAAATATTTTGAATTTGTCGCTTTTTTTAAATTTTATTTCCAAACTATCGATCCTAGAAGAAAAATTGTGAGGACCAAACTTGTAGAGAATCAAATTTTCTAAAATTTTTGTCTTCACGGTTTTACTGTAAAAACAAAAATGACCGAGTTATTCAAGAAAAACCGTTTTTCGAATATACACAGGACCCTGATTCAGTCTACTTTTTGAATTTACACTCCCAGTGATTCCCCCGAGGGACGTACGAAAAAAAATCAAAGAACTGATTATTCACGGGAAGGGACGGTTTTTTGGATATAATGACTGGACTAACTTGTAGAGAATCAAATTTCCTACAATTTTTGTCCTTACGGTTTTACTGTAAAATAAAAAATGGCCGAGTTATTGAAGAAAAACCGTTTTTTTGGAAAAAAAACCATTTTTCGAATATACGCAGGAGCCTGATTCAGCCTACTTTTTGAATTTACACTCCCAGTGACCCCCCCGAGGGACCTACGAAAAAAAAATCCAAGAACTAATTATTCACGGGTCAAAATCTATAATGACTGTACTATCGTGACATAAGTAACGATACATCCATAAAATCTGATTATGATGGGTTTGAGGAAGTTTGCTGTAGGCAAGTGGTGTGACATAAAACATAATAATATACATGTTGTATATAACTCGCTAAGTTGACAATATTTTGATAAATACCATACAGACCTCTACGCCCTATATTTCTATGGAAAATGGGTTCATCCCCAATGTTAGTAATTTTTTACATATATTATAAGTAATAAACGATATTTTACAATTCAATTATCATAAATTAGGACTGCCGCTATCGCGTCGTATAACTGTTATTTATACATAATAATTGTAGCATAAAACATGTCGTGTACAAGAATGGTCTATGAATATAGAGCACTTATATGAATACAGACCCACAGACACCGGGAGAAGTGGAACTAAATAAAAGCTTGTAAAAATGAAATCTCGCACCGCACGGAGCGGGATCGCTTATTACAGTCCCCCGTCCTTGCATACCCCCGGGCCCGCAGTTATCATGCCACCTGTCAAAATAGACTGCAGCGCTCTGCGGGCTCTGCATTTGCGTGGGCCGCATGGAAATTACAATTCCGTACGTCACGTGCAGTGTTTCTTGCTTTCTTTCATATTTTGACAACCATATTGTCTTACATTTAAGAACATCATTCAAAAACAATGGACTAAATATTGTAGTAGTAATTTTTTTGGTGAATGTAAACATGTGGCAGTGAACTACTTAACCCTAACTAGCATTGATTCCTTGTTTGCACAAAACAGTGCACGTTACCTATTGAAACGTGAAAACTAAGAAAAACAAAAAAAAAAGAGCCATGCATTCTCTTTCAAAATCACTAATATTATATTTTTAATTTTCAGATCATCCTAAATAAACTTAGTTGTCAGCAATTAAAGTTTTCAAAAGTAACATAGCCAATTTATCAAAATGCATGGATGAGAAGTAATAAAAATATTGCTTATTGCCTAACATCATAGCCACACAGTGGATAAGTAAATACGTCATATTTACTTGTGCGACATGCTATGTCAGTGAATTCAAGTAATGTTGAAGGGGTAACGGCTCGATGACGTATCGGTATGGGCACTTGGTGGGCTTCAAGTTAATTACATTAAATGCTGTTGTTGCTTGAGCAGCGAACGGGTTTAGTAGAAAATGTCAAATGAAATAGTACCCATGTCTAAATGGCCTTTCAGTTTGTTCAAAGCACAAAGCGCCATAACCCAAATTCATTAAATTTTTATATTTGACCGCCAATAATACTCTATTTTTTTAACCGTCACAAGAATTTCTATTTGCACTCTTAGGGTTTATCAATGTGGCCTGCAAATGCTTTTTTGCGGTCGACTATTAACAAATTTAGCTATATAACATCGATAATTTTGAATTTAAACTTAATATGAGCAAATCGCTTTGTAACATTTTCTCCCTCATCATCATCGTCATCATCTCAGCCATAAGACGTCCACTGCTGAACATAGGCTTCCCCCTTGGACCTCCGCATGAACATTTTCTCACTAAGTGGCCTTTTATTCCTATGTTAATAAACCGTTACTATGCATTGCAAAAGGTAAAAGTTAAAATTCAGCCGGGAACAAAGTAAATACGAGTGGACAGTTGTCATCCCGGTGTTTGCACGGGCGCGGGTCTGCCGGGCGCCGTAATCGAGAGGGGGCATGGATGGAACTTGTTCCGCTTTTTGTATATTTCTGTGTATGGTGTGTTTGTATCTAAGCTATTGTGTGAAGCGCTGGTGGCCTAGCGGTGAGAGCGTGCGACTTGCAATCTGGAGGTCGCGGGTTCAAACTCCGGCTCGTACCAATGAGTTTTTCGGAACTTATGTACGAAATATCATTTGATATTTACCAGTCGCTTTTCGGTGAAGGAAAACATCGTGAGGAAACCGGACTAATCCCTATAAGGCCTAGTTTACCCTCTGGGTTGGAAGGTCAGATGGCAGTCGCTTTCGTAAAAACTAGTGCCTACGTCAAATCATGGGATTAGTTGTCAAGCGGACCCCAGGCTCTCATGAGCCGTGGCGAAATGCCGGGATAACGAAAAAGAAGGTGTGTTTGTATCTAGCTGAAATAAAAGAATACAATAGGTGTAATGAAATGTTCTTTAGTGTTCGTTCATCAATTATACGTAGTTAATAAAACAAGACAGTTTAATAAAAAATATGATCGGTAGCCAAAAGGCCGTCTTAACCCTAAATTATTATGCGATATCACCTCAACATAGTGGAGGTGACAACGCAATAAGAATTTCCAATTTAAATATTATAGTTTTATCAAATTGCTATAAGAAATGAAGGGATGTTCTATATGTGATATTAAACTTGAAGGTTTTTATTAGCTGCATTCTCGTTTAATTTATTTTTTTAAGAAGCTGTTAAATTTGTTTAAAACTTAACACGGTAACGTCCATAAACACGCTCGAGATTTTATCGATACCAGTCTCAACCAAAACTAATGTTCCCTGGAAATCTGCACACCTATAATCATATTTCATTTAATTACGATACGCTATCAGTGCTAAATGTTCTCCATTTAAGGACGTTTCTGCAAAAAGCCCGTTTGGTAAATTGGCGCGCATACATTATCCCGCGCTGCAAGATACGCCGACATAATGTGTGTGCAGACGTTTCGGCGCGAGTAAATGGCCTGTCGCCTGTCGCCTGTCGCCCTTCTCCGCCCGTCGGGTCGCCGCCGCCCGGCGCCTCGGGTATCACGACCGCGCGGTGCAGCTATAATTTTGAGAGTTCGAATTTTAAATTCGATTTTTGTTTTTGCGATAAAATGGTTGTAGCTGTTGTAGGTTTTATCAGAGGGGGATGTGGGCATTGAGTTTAAGTAGAACTATCCGAATTGGAAGAAATAGATGCTACGGTAATTGATGAGTATTTTATGCTCCACCCAATCAAGACCCAAACCAACCAACAAAACTGTAACTGCATATTATAACTTTTTGCTTTAGCAAATTTAACCATAAAGGTGTCAATAAAACCAAATTGATTGTTGACCTTTGTATAATCAGATATCGGTATCGGCCGGGTCGGCGCGGTGTTCGCGACACGATTTCGCACTGTGTCGCGCGCCGGCCGGCGGCGGCCGGCCACAAATCTTCCGTTTCACTCCGGCCCAGCCTCCGCGCGGAGAGGAGGGAAACAGCACGCTTCAAAGCACGCGGCTGCGTGATACCGGCTACTCCCGAAATAGGCTGCCCCTCCCGCGCCCCGCGCCCGGCCCATCGCCCATCCATCGACGTGCTTTTAGTATGCTGCGCGCATGCGAACCGCCCGCACCCTCTGCGCTCCTAGTAACCATAAACCAAAACGCGAATTATAAACCCACTAAAAACTGACCACACTGACCCCGCGATAATAACATGCAATAAACAAAATGGTAGCCATGCTAGCCAATCCCAAATGGAGCGAAGATTTAACAATTCAAATGATCATAGAGTACGAAAAACGCGAGTATCTATGGAACCCGGTATCGGAACATTACAAGAATAAAAAGATACGCGAGCAGGGTTATGTGGAGATTATTAACGAGTTGAACCTGGTGGATGTCACCGTTAAAGAATTGAAGAATAAGATAAAGAATATCCGGTCGTCGTATAGTGTAGAGCTGAAGAAGATTCGTGCGGCGCGTAAAGCCGGCGCGCATGCGTACCGGCCCAGCGTCACGTGGTTCGAGCACGCAGACAGGTTTCTGCGGGCGATCGTCACTCCGAGCTCCGTAAGACTATTTTTGTTTATTTACATTGTATTTGTCTACACATGCGCTCTGCCGCGAACAGCTGATTTGAGGTTATGTTTTTTTGCGGCAGGTGGATACGAGTTTGCTGGAGATACCGGCGAGCGACGACAGCGACGCCGTTCAAGATTTAAGCGAGCGAAAATCTCCGGAGAAAAAGAGTCCTCGGAAAAGGCGCAGCTCGACGCGGTCGTCGACGCCGTACGTGCTCAACACGCCGTCGCCGCGCCCCGGGACGCCGTTCGGGCTGAGCCAGCCGGCCGCGCCGTTCGGCATCCTCCCGCCGGCCTCCTCCTCGTTCCTCAACCCTCCCGTGGGGATCGCGACGCCGCTCATTACGTCCCTCGCCACCATCTACCCGGTGCCCGCTAAACAAAAGAAAGGCAATTACGACGATCGGAGCGAGGACGGCCCTCAGGATTTAAGTCAGCACTCGGAAAACGGAAACGAGAACGAGTTTGAAATGTTCGGGAAACTGATAGCGAGCCAGCTGCGGAAGTTGCCGCTCAGTTTGGCGTTGGAAACGCAGCTCAAGATACAAACTTTGGTGAACGCGGCGAGAATTCAGGCTGTTTATCAGCAATACAACTACCCCGGGCCGTCGCAGGAGGCTCTCTCGGTCCAGGCGTTATCCAATGGGATATTGGCTAGCATGGCTACTCAAAGCTCGTACGCCTCACGTGTAATGGGTTTGAGGAATGATTCTCCGGAAGATATGAGCCGCGATTTGAGGACCGAAAATTCTTTGGGGTCGGAGATAGAAGACTAAATGAAGCCTCAGGATGCAACAAATAGATAAATCGCATCCTTCAAGGATTTGCAGGGAATCTCGGGAATTAAAGGGTTTAGATGATTATGAAGTCTACGGTTGCTCATAGGGTATAGACGGGTACCTAATCTCAATGTTCGATTAGACACAATAATTAATGTGATAGATGTTTTAGATACAAACGCATACTACAGATCTGATTAGTACAAATAAATCCCATGTTGATATTCAGGATCGATACTTAAAGTGGAGCTAGTCAAGTATTTTGGATGTTTTAGATGTTGTGATCTCGTTGTTTCGGCTGTGTTAATTTTATTTTATTTTACAAATTCTAAACTTTTACAAAAACTTTACTAGATTATTTAGTCGGATGAAATTTTCTCGGAAAAAATAACGGAATCGGAATAGAATGTTTGTTTTATGGACTTTGCTCATCTCGACGATGTCAAATTCGACTTGAAGTACTAAATATTTCCCTACGATTACGAATTTATTTTGTGTGATAGCTGCATTTAATAGTGATACTATTATTATTAATGTGATTATAAATGTAAATGCATGTCATTATTGAATAAGAAATAAATACCTCAAATAGACAGTATAGAGAATAGACTTGGATATAACTTGGAGTATATTTTATCTGTTGTTCGATGTGCCACGATTAGATTATAAACAGAATGTGATTTATTGAAAATAAAAAGTTTTATAAATGTCACTTTCACTTTCAATTAAATGTAGTTAATATAAAATCATCTCCCAAACTAGTCGCAAATTATGTCGTCAGGTCAGCATTTTGGTGACCGACGTCAACATTATGATCACTTAACCTTTTGGCCGCCGGACCTAGTCCGCAAAGTCGCTCACTCACACGCCAGAGTAAATTCTAAGTAAACAACTAATAAAAAGTTTAGGGATTGCAAAATGTGATATCGATATTTACAATTTATGGTAAAAATCTTCTCAATTTGGCTTTGTTCTTAACCAACTTTAATTTATTTCGAGAATGCCAAAAATTAACATATTTTTTACACACGACAATGTTAAAAATAAAGGTCTTTATCATTAAAAACAACCACTAAACAATATCGATTCATGACGTAATATCACCGCACTAGGCTCTACGAGAAGTCTTGTATACATGACAACGGCGCGCATGGACTGCCCGCAGTGCAGACCGACAAGGACCGTTTCCGCGCGGATTAAGTAATAATAGTCTCTAGGTCAACGGCGTAAGCGCTTGTCGGTACGTAAACTTTATAAGCGTATGGTTAGAGCCGCGCATCGTGTGTCGATAATATAAATGTACCGGAACTGCATTGGGGAAAATGACACGTGGGTTGAATTGTCAATGAGCGAAGAACAATAATATTGGATAAGGGTGGGGATCAGAAATGTTCGGGAATGCATGTTTCACATTCGACATGTTCCTTAGAAGAGCTTGTCAGTTCCCGTATTACACCCTCCCTACCATAATAATTTTTCGTCAATTTCAAATACATAACATTCTCATAGTTAGGCGACACTGACTGGTCCGAGCGTCCGCCTGTAGGTACTGTTGGAAGCCCTAGCCTTCCTAGCGTTGAGGGGCTTTTTCATTAAAACTCCGATGTAGAAAATTTAGTATACAATATTAATTTTATGAAATTACAAATGGTTGTTGGAGTAATTTTACACAGTTTAAAAGAAAAGTACATTTAACATTGTAGATAAATGGTGAGCTAAAATAGGGAATGCCTATAAAAGTTTAAGAATACAGACAAATTACACTTAGTGGTACAAAGTAGGTACATCATAAGTTAAATAAGTATACTTTTGTTGAGTTACACTTTGTGAAATATAGTGACATGGAAAGCTAAGTTACAATAAATTAAAAGTACACTTCACAAGTGAAAAATTGCGCAGTAATTACTATAGTAGGAGCTTGTAGCCTTAAGGATTAATTTTGATAGAAAATATGTGAGAGTAGCAATTAAAGTAATAGTAATACCTAAGGGAATGAGATCACAGTAATTAGTTTATTAATATAAATTAAATTTATATTAAAAGAGGCGAATTAAATGTCATATGGTAGTTTGAAACGGACCCTTCTACCCGATCGTGTGGAATACTCTGTGGGAGGAGGCTCAGTTACCGGAGGAGGATCGGCTGGTGGCGGTGTAGCAACAGCCGGAGGCACGACAGGCGGCGGAGAGGTCGAAGCTAAGGGGTACTGGCTCGACGGAGCTGAGGAGGGGGCGGTCGGTACCTGTGGGGGCACAGTAGTGACGGCCGGGCTGGGTGGGCTCGTGGTGTCCTCCTCTGTCAGTACATAGGCGGGCTTAACTCTGTCGATGCTAACCTCTGTCCTCTTACCTTTGATGAGTAGTGTGACAGTTTTCTCCCTGAGTTGGAGTATGGGGTAAGGTCCGGTGTATGGTTGCTGAAGCGGGCGTCGTACGGAATCGTCCCGTAGAAAAGCGTGGGTTGCGGTCGGCAGGTCTTTAAATGTGAATAACCTGTCGCGGTTGTGGCGGGATGCCGGGACAGGGCGGAATTGTGCCATTTTCGCCCGAAGTTGTTGGACGAAGTCTACTGGGTCTGTGTGAGACTCTGTTGTAGTAGGAGGGCACAACAGTTCGCCGGGGAGCCGCAACGGCTCACCGTATAGCATCTCCGCTGCTGACGAGGCTAAGTCACTTTTGATGGCGGAGCGCATCCCGAGGAGCACCAAGGGGAGGGCCTTGGTCCAGGTGTCGTGGTGGCACATTAGAGCAGCTTTGAGTTGACGGTGAGAGCGCTCTACCATACCGTTTGCTTGGGGATGGTAGCTGGTGGTCCGGTTCCTTGTGATTAAACATCGAAGGCTCGTGGCATCTCAGGTAGCATAGTGATGCGACACAACGTTTTTCATGTGGTATTTTCGATACGATAAAATAACCAATGAGTAAGTTTTGTATTTCAACCTTCATAGTTATATTTATCAAATATCTGAGAAGTGGGCAATTATGAAAAACATCACTGTCAATTTGTCAATATGAAATATGTCACTGTCCTTTATTCAATAATTATTAAAAAAACGTGTCGCGAGTGTTCGTGAAATATTTATCAAATAATGGAGGAAATCATGAAAAAACATCCAGAAATCGTGCTAGAAGGTGATAAGGTAAAATGCACCCGTTGTGATGTTTTTCTGGTCTGCAAAACACATAACGTAAACAAACATTTAAAATGTATGAAGCACAACAACGAATCCTTAGGCAACTCATCTTTAGAGGATTTGGTTTTAAATGAACCGGAGCTTGAGATAAGGGAAGATAAGTGTTTTTGTTTAACATGTCAAACGTATTTAAAATCAAAAAAGTATAATATACGGAAACATTTAGATTCGGACACTCAAAAAAAAAAAAACAAAGTAATGCAAAAAGAGTTTAATAAGGACCTTACAGAGTTTATGATCACGTGTAATATTCCATGGTCACAAGCAAATAACCCGAACTTCAAAAAATTTATTGAAAATTGTATTCATAATAAATATGGAAGCAATGTAGCTATGCCTGCCGACACAACATTAAGAACGAATAGTCTACCTACATTGTTCAATGAGAAAAAAGAAAAAATTAAAAAAGAGTTAGAAAATGCATATATATATTTAAGTGTGGATGAAACAACTGATGGAAATGGTAATGATGTTCACAATGTTATAATTGGAAGCCTACAACAAACGTCATCAATGCCACATATTTTTGCATCAAGACATTTCGGGGCAACAAACAATCAAACAATTCAAAATTTAGTAAACGAAACATTAAAAGATTTGTGGGGTGAAAAATATGAAAACAACAAGAACAAGTTTCTTTTTTTTACTACTGATGCTGCCGCGTACATGGTCAAAGCGGGGAAAAAATTAAAAGAAATGTATCCTAATTTGACCCACTTGACATGTCTAACCCATGGATTGAACAGAGTTGCCGAAACGGTTCGGTTGATATATCCAAAAGTAAATGATCTAATAAACACTGTAAAAAAAGTTTTTGTCAAGGCTCCACGTCGAATCAAAATATTTAAAGAAAAGTTCCCCAATACACCCTTGCCACCTAAGCCCGTTATAACCAGATGGGGCACCTGGCTTGAGGCAGTCAAGTACTATGAAAATCATTTTGATAAAGTGAAGGAAATAATTTTGAGCTTAAACTCCACAGAAGCCAGTTCAATTAGAAATGCAAAGAGATTATTGAGACTGGGTGGTTTACAAAATGATATAAGTTTTATCAATCAAAATTTTGGTATTTTGGCCACGTCAATTAAGGAATTAGAACGTAGAAGCCTTAAGCTAAACGAGTCTTTGGAAATCGTTTTTAAAATTGAAAAATTATTTTCGTTACTAAGACTGCACCCAAAAGGTAAACTGGTTTACCAAAAACTAAAAATAGTCCTATCAAAAAATCCAGGATATCAAACAATAAAACATATCAATAACTTGTTACAAAACCAAGAAGTCGAAGTCAAGGAAAACATTAACAAAAATACACTGCAACATTACAGAAGAATGTTATTCTTACCCATTACGTCAGTCGAAGTTGAGAGATCATTTTCGTACACCAAGTGGATTTTTACATATAGAAGACGTAGAATAACTTCTTACAATTTAGAGCAAATATTAATTGTGTATCACGAATGTCACATACTAAATGGTTGAATTGAAAACAATCTTTTTCTTAATTTGGGTCCTTTATCGACTTGGCTACATCACTAGTCTGTGATAAACGTCAAATGCTACCTAGATGCCACGAGCCCTCGATGTTTGCTTGTGATGGAGTTCATTTCCATGAGGCGTCGGAAAAGGTTGGACTCGAACTGCCTACCTTGGTCGGTGGTGATCGTGGTTGGGACACCAAACCGAGCTATCCACCCCTGGGTGAATGTTTCTGCAACCTCTTCGGCGGTTATGGTACGCATTGGCCATACCTCGGGCCAGCGGGTAGCCCGGTCTATGGCAGTGAGACAGTAATTAAACCCGTTGCAATGTGGCAACGGTCCAATAATGTCTATGTGGACGTGCCTCAGCCTTTCAGATGGTGGAAACTGACCGAGAGGCGAGTGGGCGTGTCTGCTCACCTTGCTCCGTTGGCAGTCCTCGCACTGGCGTGACCATTTGATGCAGTCTTTTCTGATGCCAGGCCAGACGTATCGGTCACTGACCAGTTTTGCTGTTGCGCGTGGGCCGGGGTGACTCAGGCCATGTAGTTTATTAAAAATGGCTCGACGATATGAGAGAGTCACGAACGGGCGGGCCTTGCCGGTCGACGTGTCGCATGTCAGGATGATGTCTGTACCTGGGATGTTTATGCGCTCCAGCCTGAGCGACGAGTTGGCTTGACGCAGGATTGAGAGCTCCTCGTCCGCTTCTTGCGATGTAGCAAGGGCGGCGTAGTCGTCGACGAGCGAGATAGCCTCTACGCGTGACATAGCGTCTGCCACGATATTGTCCTGACCAGCGACGTGGACAATGTCTGTGGTAAACTGGCTGATAAAAGACAACTGGTTCAGCTGGGCCGGTGGCAGTTTCTCCCGCCGTTGTGAGAAAGCGTAAACCAGTGGTTTGTGGTCAGTGAAAATGGTGGCATGCTGCGCCTCCAAGATGTGACGGAAATGTTGCACGCTTTCGTACACGGCGAGCAATTCGCGGTAGTATGCGGGCCACTCACTCTGTGCAGGCGTCAGTTTTTTACTGAAGAACGCGATGGGCTGCCAGCTGTCGTCCACACGTTGTTGTAAGCAGGCACCTACCTGACTGCATGACGCATCTGTGAAAAGACCTAGTGGTGCAGAGCCAATCGGGTGGGCTAGGAGTGTAGCTTGGGTAAGACTTTCCTTACATTCGTAGAAGTGCCTCTCCAGTAATGGTGTCCAAGGGAAAGGTTTAGTACCTTTACCTTTTGTGGCAGCAAGTGCGTCGATGAGAGGTGCTTGCTGCTCCGCAGCTTTGGGTAGGAAACGGCGGTAATAGTTGATCATACCGAGGAACCTGCGTAGTCCTTGGATGGTCTTCGGTAACGTGTAGTCATGGAGCGCCTGGATACGTTCTGGAGGTGGTTTAGTACCCACTGGGCTAATGAGGTAACCTAGGAAAACTAGTTGGTTTACACCTAAGTTACATTTAGCAGCATTTACCACTACTCCATAGTCCTGCAGTCGTTGAAAGAGGATGCGAAGATGCTCTGCGTGTTGAGTGGCGTCCTTGGAGAAGACTAAAATATCGTCGATATATGCGTACGTGAATTCTAAGCCATGAGTAACTTCATCAATGAAACGCTGGAATGTTTGTCCAGCGTTCCTGAGACCGAAGGTCATATATGGGAATTCGTACATACCGAAAGGCGTGGTGATGGACGTTTTTTCAATATCGGCCGGGAAAACAGGGATTTGTTGATACGCCTTCACCAGATCGATTGAGCTAAATATATTGCTACCTGCAATTTCTTGGTTAAAATCACCAATGTGTCGGACTGGATATTGGTCCGGGATGGTTCGGGCATTGAGAGCCCTGTAGTCTCCACATGGCCGCCATGATGAATCCTTTTTTCGGGCTAGGTGGAGCGGTGAGGACCAGGGACTCTTCGATGGGCGAGCCGTCCCGCATTGCACCATCTCTGCGAACTCTTTCTTGGCTGCGGCCAGTTTTTCAGGGCCCAAGCGACGTGGGCGGCAGGACACCGGAGGGCCGGGCGTCGTGTTGATGTGGTGCACCGTGTTGTGTTTCTGGTGTCGCACCACACCAACCGGCTTCAGGATATCCGGATACTCTGAAAGGATTTGGGCAAAGTGTGAGTTACTATCGCACTGGATGGCTTTTATGCTTGGTTGTGAAGTGGAAACTACAGTAGCAGGGGCGGCTGCGCCAGTGGTCCCGTCTATTAATTGTTTCCCACGACAGTCAGGTAATAGATGGTAGTAGCTAAGAAAGTCTGCGCCTATTATGGGTGTGTCAACATCTGCTACAACAAAATTCCATTTTAGTAATTTATTGAAACCAATTTCTAGAGATATAGGGAGTATACCGTAGGTTAGGATACAGGTCCCGTTTGCGGCATTTAGGTGGTAATCCGTGGCCTGTCTGCAAGATTTTAGTAACCTTCTTGGAAAACAGCATAAATCAGACCCTGTATCTATTAAAAATCTAATTTTAGAAGACTGGTCGATTACAAACAAGCGGCGGCTGGTAGGGCAGTCAGTTGCCGCTACTGCTGGCTGCCTTGAAAGTTTGACTGGGCCTGGTTTGCGCCAGCCGGGGGAGACCAAGTACATGGAGTGGTACAGCGTTGAGCTTGGGCTTGGTAACGCCTGTGATACCAGCAGATACTTGATGAAGGTCCCCGGGATTGAGAGCGCTGTCTGGAATGTGACCGGGTCCTTGAACGGCCTCTGCCCGGGTTGACTGCGGCCACTGCTAGTTGGTCGCACAGTCGGTCGACCTTGTCGACTAAGTTTTGTATCCAGGCAAAGTCATCCGGGGATGCGCCGGGTCTGGCCTGACCTGTACCTTGTACTGCATGGACCATGGGGTTGGCAGGTGATACTTCCAGGATGCTGTCTGCGAGGTCAGCCAACTTTTCCAGGGCCAACTCGGAGTGACTGGTGAGTATGGCCTGGACGTGGTTAGGGAGGCGGGTTAGCCACAATTGTTTGAGCATGCTAATATCAGGGGACTCACCAGCTAAGGATTTCAGGTGGCGCAGGAACTGTGAGGGACGCCGTTCGCCGAGTTCTTCATTTCGGATCAGCAGTCTCACCCTCTCGCCGTCCGAGCGCGACAGCCTCCGGGTCAGTTCCGCCTTCAGCGCTTGGTACGCGCCTTCCTTGGGAGGATTAACGATGATATCCTCCACCTCAGCCGCCAGCCGCGTGTCCAGCTGTGCTATTACATGGTTATATTTTGTGGACTCGCTTGTTACTCCGGCCAAAGCAAACTGTGCCTCGGCCTGAGCAAACCACACGACCGGCTTATCGGTCCAGAAGGGAGGTAGGCGGACGGCCAGCTTATTCACAAAAGTTAGGCTATTGTCTGAGGGGGTCTGCCTAGCGACAAGCTCCTGCAGGGCGTTGTTTTGCTCGACAAGAGCGGTCAATTTTGTTTCTAACTCCTCTAATGACATTTTGGACTCTTAATGCTATTCTACTACAATTATATTGATTTAAACCGAAAAAAAGGATAATTTTCGCCTCGTCGCTGGTGCGGCGCCGATGCGGGCGCGCAGAATGTTGGTGCGCGCGTGAGCACGTTGCGCGTGCAATGGGCGTGGCGCGGACGACGCAATCGCGTCCGAGCACGAAGCACGTGGGGGCCGCGCTGCCGGGGCGACGCCGATGGGGGCCGCGATGCCGGGGCGACGCCGAATGGGGGCGGCGATGCCGGGGCGACGCCGAATGGGGGCGGCGATGCCGGGGCGACGCCGAATGGGGGCGCGCAGAATGAAGTTGCGCGCGTGAGCACGTGCGCGCGCAGTGGGCGTGGCGTGGCACGAAGGCGGCGCCGGCGCGGACGGGGCGCCGTGGAGCGCCGGGGGCGGGGCGCGCCGGGTGGCTTCCGCGGTCGCTGCGGAGTCTGCGCGCCGTCGTAGGCACGTGGCGGACGCGGGCACGTGGCGCACGCCGACACGTGCTCGGTAGATCGGCGCCGCGCTGTCCGTAAAAAACCGCCTCGTGCTCCGCAGATTGATGCTGCGTGGTCCGGGGACGCCGGCGCAGGCTTTGCGTCCGGGTAAGTGTGCGCGATGCCCACCGGTGATGTCGAGCGGGGCGTGGTTACACGTGGCCGTCGGACGACGCGGAGGCTTCTTAAATCACGTCGGGGTCACCAGTTGTTGGAAGCCCTAGCCTTCCTAGCGTTGAGGGGCTTTTTCATTAAAACTCCGATGTAGAAACAATTGTGTATTTCTTCAAAGATACAGCTTTTTCCTTAAGCGTACAAAAATGTCTGCCGGTACCGTGCGTTCTTGACGAGGAAGAGGGCACAGATTATAAAGGGCAGTAAGTATCTAGGTACTGCCACAGATAAAGAAAAGTGCGGCGCTGGCACAGTGGCGCCACATCACCATTCTTGTGCGAAGCGGTCACTGCAGGGTATCACTCCCCACTACACTATCATCTCAAAATGAATCATTTGTTCTGCAAATAGACCACAAGGACAGATTTACTTGTCTGACTCTACTATGGACAGCTGAACAAGTTCCCTGAACTCCAGCTATAGTTATGCCTGTCTCTCTCTCGTTTAACGTATTCTAGTTACTAGTTATCACCAATTGTGACGTCCCACGGGTAAAGGTACCTTATGGCGGTTGGCGCTTACGCTATTATTAACGCCGCTCCAATATTATTGCGGCGCTATGCGACGTAAGCGCTAGCCGCCATAAGGTACCTTTTGCCGTGGAACGTCACAATTGGCATTTAACAGGTGTTCAAATGCTTAAATAAAACCAGATTGGCCACTTGATATTTATTTTGAATATTCTCTAGAGATGCACCGGATATTCGGTTACTATCCGGTATCCGGCCTATCCGGCCAGTATTTTAATATCCGGCCGGATACCGGATAGTACCATTGCTTGATTTTGGAGTAAACAAATTGGATTTAAGTAACAGTCACGGTCATAATCGTACTTGTTTATTATTTTAAAACAATTTAGAGATTCAACTGACTTGCACGCGCACTCATTTCGAACCTAGAAATGTGTCCGCGCGAACGTTCACTTAGAAACAGGTCAAAACTGCAGAATGCGCACCTGAAAAACCGAAATGTAGGTGCAGCTCTGCTGGTCGATATTCGGCGGCCGGATACCGGATATTCGGCCGATGGTCAGGCCGAATATCCAGTATCCGGCCAAACAACTATCCGTTGCATCTCTAATATTCTCATATCGAATTAACATTCCCATCCCTAGCTGTCTTGTATACAAGACAACGGCGACGAGGAACATGAAAAACGTTGAAAACTGGAGTAATTATTTTGATTGCCTTATTATAAAAGAATGGATTTATTTATCTGCTTTAAATGCAATTATTTTAAAAATAAAAGACCTAAAACATTAACACGAGTGTAAAAATATACTACAATTGATGTTTTTTCACATTTACCGAGCGGTTGAATTTGTGTCTTGTATACAAGACAGCGGCGCCAGTGTATCGTTCTATCGTTGTCTTGTATACATGCCAACGGCGGTCAAAGGGTTAAGGCTTACTTACCCTCAAAGTGATAAATTTTACGCGTTTTGTGCCTAGCCAAGTAGCCATGTAAACTATTTTTTGGAAATAAACCTAACTAGATTTATTACTCTTTTTCGTAAACCCATAAGTGCCTAAGGAAGGCAGAACAATTTTAGCGACAAGTAACAGAAGTGCGTTATTTCGGTACCTAGATAATTTGTCAAGACGATCACTTGTTTACTTTGACGAGTTGACGACGACTTACGGCGAATTGTCAGCGCCAGGTGAAAATTATAAAGGTGTGGGCCTAAAAATTCATTCACTGTGGTGGGCCCGCATATACACACCTCTAGTATTTAAGTAGTTAGACAACTGACAATGCGGGACAGCTGGCGTCTTGCAAAGATGTCATCTTTATGTAATGTTAAGTTTATTAACCGATGTCAGTTGTTTCTATCACATTTCGTTTAACCGGAGAACTGATCTCAGGTTAAAATTCTTAGTTACCCATTCTGAAAAGTCTGCAAAGATTTTGATAGCACACACAGTGCAAGTGTTATTTATACGTCATAATTTCATAGAAGTTTGACGTTTAAAATAACACTTGCACTGCGTTTGCTATCAAAATCGTTGCAGACTTTTCTTGGTCTAACTCTACCTACTTACTCATTAATTGTGACATCTTTAAATCTGAATATCATTATGTTTAGAAGTCGAAATTGTCACTTCTCACTGGACGTATCTCTTGTACGCTGCAATAAAAGGATAGATAGGAAGATATAGTATCTTTAAGGAACCGAAAATGGCGAATTAACATTTTTAATTCGATTTTTCTTCCTATCACTCTTCGTCCGCACAAATTGTTTAAAACATACCTTAAGCCCCTCTGAGCGGCCCGGAGGACGTCTGCTCAAATTAATAGGCGCCATATTTTTTAACTTGCACCTGTGCTCAACAGCCAGTGGGTAAGGTAGGGGTAATACCAAAATTAAAAATTCAGCCCTTCATGTCTAGGGTTACCATATACAAATTTACAATTTCCTAACAAAATTCCTGATTTCCGAATATTTTTCCTGACATTCATATTTTTGACGACGACGACGGGGGATAGTCGCAATTTAAGTGTTTTTTTTATTATTTGTATTAATTTAAGTACCTACCTAAAAAAAAGTCTATCAAATATGAATGTCGTAAAATTCCTGACATTTTTGTGTTCCGTCCCCATTCCTGACAAATGGCCAAAATTCCTGACATGTCAGGAAAATTCCGGTCATCTGGTAACCCTATTCATGTCAGTTTTCTCGGTAACTCTATCGCGTGTTCACGCTTTAGATTTATTATAAGAAAACAAGCGCCGGAAGAAAATCTTACTTAGTTTGGCAAAATCCTGAGTGTAAAAACATATCTCAATATTTGGAGCATATAGCCTAAGCAAATTAGAAAAATCTGCGGAAATAATTCGTGTAGTTTTGAAAATTGATACAGGTATACCTTGTGGTGTCCAGATAAACATACTAAAAGTCCTCGAGGGTAGGGGGTGTGCTGGGGGTGTAGAGGGGGGTTGAAGGTACCTTTTTTCATATTTTTGAGTTTTTGCAAATAGTCTATTTTGACGGACGGGTAACTACGGAACCCTACACTGAGCATGACCCGACATGCTCTTGGCCGGTTTTTTTATATTTTATCAGCAGGTCATTTAGCTTGCTTATTCTCAATTAAAATTTTTATTTATCAGAACAATTATGAAAATACGACGTTTTTTTAAACCGTCTATTTTTTATCTCTTATTTAACTTTAACAGCCTGTAGCTCCTAAAATATTGATCGCAGAGTAAAAATAAACATAACCAAATTTGTAGTAAATTTTATGTTAAAACTTTTGTCCGAAGTAATTATAATGCAATTCGTACACATTTTCGAGATATGAGCAAAAATATGAAAAAAGGTACCTTCAACCCCCCTCTACACCCCCAGCACACCCCCTACCCTCGAGGACTTTTAGTATGTTTATCTAGACACCACAAGGTATGCCTGTACCAATTTTCAAAACTACACGAATTATTTCCGCAGCTTGCCCAAATTCGGCTTAATTTGACGTGGCTAATATTCGCTTTCTGAAATATGTGCATGACATTTCTAATAACAATTGATTTTCATGGAACATGTGGTACGATCTTACATAAACATTCTTGAATTTTTGCTCTAACACTTATTACCTTGACGAATATCCTTTCAATGATGCTCCTGTATTGATCTGACATATTTTTACCGTAGCTTTATTCAGCAGTATTATTATGGCTCGTTCCCTTAATTTTCACACAGATTTCTCTTCCCCCATTTCGGGAAATGGTCCGCGAAACCGGAATCGTCACGAGCCGTTTTGTTTTATTGTTATTCGCATGTATTGTATGTTGTATGTGGGCACTTGCTATCTGAACTTTCATGATGTCCTAGTACTCCTAGGCCCACTTGCACCATTCCATTAACCCGGGGTTAACCGGTTAAACCAGGAGTTGCCATGGTTAGCCATACAATTTGACACTAGGTTAATAGTTTAACCGCTTAACCCCGGGTTAGTGGAGTGGTGCAAGTGGGCCCTAGTCTAATACAAGTATGAGTCACAAGACCAATTACTCCTAGTTTTCGAATGAATACATTGTGGGTTTAGAAATATTTCAACACTTTCAACAGACTGTTTCTTTACGTGCAAGGTGTCTGCTTGAATATTTTTATGTGATAGCCAACAAATAATCAGACAAGCCGCCTGACGGTAAGCGGTTACCGTCACCCATGGATATATGTAACAACAGAGCAGCCACTCAAGCGTTGCCGACCCTAGAACCCTGCATACCCACTGAATATACATATACAGGTGCCTACTATAACATAGATTTGGCCTGAAAGTATCTATGTAGTCTTCAAAATTAAACAAAAACCCGAATTGAGTCGCTTAACTTCAAACTCGGGTAAATCCATATGTCAGATCATGCGATTTTGGTATTATGAAAAGGTAATAGGGTAGATATTTGCTGAGAGGGTCGAATGGATTTACCCGAGTTTGATGTTAAGCAACACAATTAACATCGCAAATTGCCAAGCAAGAAATAAGTCATATTTATTCCACTTTCCCTGTTAGTAAGCTAAATGAAGACATGTTTTCCATTTCAACATGATGTCGCTAAACTCAAATCAATCGAGCGAACACAATAATAAGAACCGGGCAAGTGCGAGTCGGACTCGCGCACGAAGGGTTCCGTACCATAATGCAAAAAAAAAGCAAAAAAAAACTTGCTTAACTTTGGTCAAAAACCGGGCAAGTGCGAGTCGGACTCGCGCACGAAGGGTTCCGTACCTTAATGCAAAAAAAAAACAAAAAAAAGCAAAAAGAAAACGGTCACCCATCCAAGTACTGACCCCTCCCGACGTTGCTTTATTTTGGTCAAAAATCACGTTTGTTGTATGGGAGCCCCATTTAAATCTTTATTTTATTCTGTTTTTAGTATTTGTTGTTATAGCGGCAACAGAAATACATCATCTGTGAAAATTTCAACTGTCTAGCTATCACGGTTCGTGAGATACAGCCTGGTGACAGACGGACGGACGGACGGACGGACAGCGAAGTCTTAGTAATAGGGTCCCGTTTTACCCTTTGGGTACGGAACCCTAATTAGTAATAGGGTCCCGTTTTACCCTTTGGGTACGGAACCCTAAAAATGACGTTTGTTGTATGGGAGCCCCATTTAAATCTTTATTTTATTCTGTTTTTAGTATTTGTTGTTATAGCGGCAACAGAAATAAACCATCTGTGGAAATTTCAACTGTCTAGCTATCACGGTTCGTGAGATACAGCCTGGTGACAGACGGACGGACGGACGGACGGACGGACGGACGGACAGCGAAGTCTTAGTAATAGGGTCCCGTTTTACCCTTTGGGTACGGAACCCTAACAAGAAGCCACTCGTCTCCCCGATCTTTCCCAGCTCGCCCGTATAGACTGTCTTTATTAAATTTTTACACAGCGAGAGAAATGAAATTCGCAGGCTAAGCTCCTGCGATCGAGCGGGACGTGTCAAACCGTAGTTACTGCATTCACAAAACCGACTTGCCTAATATAAGTTGAACCAGCCATCCGTTACAACTGCGTTATCCGTGATTACACTTACACTGGTTCGTCAGTCGAAAGATATGTATACGAATTTGCACTTAATTCCTTTGTAATAAGGTAGAAAGTGTGCACATTTGTTTGACGTCTCACAGCTTGCGAGCGGGTGCGAGGGTGAGTTGAGTGGGACCAAAGGTGGCTAGCGGGCCGGTTGCGGTGGCCGGTAGCTTACGACCGCGCTCTAGTGGGCGCTAACGATCTTGATACTTAGCCATGAAAAAAGTCGACGCTTACAGTTCACGCGATAAAAAACACCATATTTATAAAAAGATGATTGAGTGATTTTAATTTATCGTGGAATAAATATAGGAGTGTAGTGGTAACTTGGAATACGTGTATTGGTTAGTTTTCTCTGTGGCGTTTTAGTATTCATTTCCCTCCGGTATTGCATTGATCATAAATCGTAAAGCATATATATGAAATGGAAAGTTAAATATATTATATAAATACATGTACATACAAATAACCTAATCCAGTAATTCCACCTAGTTCGGTTTGTAAATTATTATCATTTATCACACACGAGATCCTCTTTAAACTACATTTATGTTGTAAATCCCGATTGTTATTTAATGAAATTACTTATAATTCAGTATTTAATAATGGTAAAAAAAACAGATTATTCAATATTTTATCCAAATATTTTGCAAATATGTTTATTATCATAAACAGAAATAATGTAAATTTAAGTCTTGTACTGACTTCTTTATTATTTAAAGCTCATGTAACATATGTTTATTCAAATCACCCTTTCAATTATCAACGCTCATAAGCCATAGTGCATGCTAGCCGAACAAAGGGCTTAGCGGGCTTGCCGCTGTTATTCAGGGCTTATAAAATTCACGTACACTGACGCCTCTTTATAATTGTCGATGTGCGGTCGGCGGCCGCGATAAGGGATTAAGCCCCTGCCCCCCTCGAGACTGCCTCCCCCTGGCCTGTCGTCGCTTGGCTTTTTTCTCGCGCTTGCACTTTGCCACAGAAATTGGAGCGAAGCGTATATTGAATTATGAAATAGGATATGACTGAGCCCGGGTGGAGTGGATATGCCAGTGTCGTGTCGCGACGGGGCCCGCTCGTTATATTTGTTCGTCTAGCTTTTTTGCGATAGTTTTGACGTGCGCTAAGTTTGCGTGAGTGGTGTTTGGAGAAAAAATACTAAGTTGCTTGTAATGTAGTGATTATAATTTTTTTCAAAGGATTATTATGTTGTATATCCTCGACGCATATTTAAAGGTTACTTGGATTATCTATTATTAACATTGAAATGTTCATTAGTGGAAACGGAGTCCCATCGCTTTTGATAGTTTTGTCAATTTTTTTTTATAGGTAGGTAAATTCTTTTATTTTACCTATTCTGATTTTTCATCTGCATACAAAAATCACTAATCACATTGAGTAAGGAATCTGTATTGTTGTGTCTCACTTTTAATTTATAGTAGTGAAAAATATATACATTTGTAGTTTTTAACTCCGAAGAAAACATCTTGTTTTATCAGTTTCATATCATACATTTTAGAACACGGAAAAAGTTAGTAGTTGGAATCCTCTTCACTTGTCTTCTCTGGTTAGGGCCCCCGTCGGGTTCGTGACGCGGATTATCTTTTTCGGCTTATGTATTTCACGCCTTTTGGGACTCGCCTTTGCTACCTTGCCTTATTCAATTCAATTGAGGTCTTTTATGTGAGAATGTTACAAAAATAATGTCACACATGTCGTTGCATTACCGCATTTGCTTTGACTCAACTTTTCATTGAACTGTTTGGAGTTTAGAGATCATGATACCTTCGGAATGGATTTATGTTATTTACTCGTAGTTACCGTTCTTACAACTCCCGAGTCGTGGCAATTGAAGATGATTTATGCCTGTCTTTTACGCATTTAATTTGGATTTTAAAATGGATATACGAATTGTTTCACAGCCCCTATTAACTTCACTAGCGATATTGACTCTGATGTAGCTTTGTTCAAATAAAACCCGGTATTTTGATGAAGCAATAAACATAATATCAGTTGTAGCTAGCTGCAGCCATACAAATTCAATTCTGTATTCGACGCCCACTCATCAATAAAATAGCGACTCCTCAATCAGCCCACAATTTATTATGGGAGGTCTAGTTGGCTTCGGTCTGATTCCTGTACAATTTCAAAAACTACTGGTCATTAACTAACTAAAATATCAATATAAGGTAAGTTATGGAGCACCATAATCGCTCAGCCACTAAGCTCCTAAAATTATGAATAAAATAAAAGACAAGGGTTGTTTATTTTTGTTTCAATTGTGTTTACAATCAAGTAATTGTAACTTATCTGCAATGGTAGAAAATATGGAAAAATAAAAGGCAAAATTTTACATAATTCACTTATTTGTTTGACTGTTGACGATACGTGAATGCGGAGAGGAGACAAAATATTCAACAAAGGTGCACCAAAGTTTAGAGATAATGTATGACTCTACTGTATGCCGGTTTAAATTTATCTTAGATTCCTTCGAGACACTCGTACACCTCCAACTTCAGTATGAATAACTTGCAGATCTTATTGCCACGTTGAGTTTCGTGCAATAAATGCCGACTTGCAAAGGCTGTTATAATACTAGCTACTGTGTCGCGTACGTGTGATTACTGAAGAAGGCCTTATTTTTACAATTTTGAAAAATGTCGTACTTTATCCAAATTTCGTATTTTTTTTACATAAATAAATACATAAACTTACAGATAAAGAAAATTTTGTTAATGAACAAAATGTAGAATTGATGGGATTCCTCAAATGTTATTATAGGCCTACAATAGCTATCCTTATTAAACTGACATATCAATTGAAATTCTATTTTTTATCCAGTGTGTTAAGTTTAAGATTGTTATAGTTGATAAGAAATTGAGAAAATAATATCCGAAGTAGACAGAAATGTTTCTGCTGATATAATCGTCTTTCCCTGGCAACAGTTTTTTGTGTAACTTCTGCTGCTTTGAAAGTTGTGGTTTGGACATGCCCTTGATTATGTTCCTGCGCGTTCCATTCCTGTGGGTGGCAGCCGAGCCCGTACGGAGCGGTGCTTCTGTGGTTATTTATTTTGTGTCGAAGTTCCGCCGTCGCGCATCACAAAAGGGCCTAAAAGTAAATGAGAGTGCTAAATGTAGTGTCGTTTTCGACGGGAGTGTGTGGTAGTGGTGGGCGCGGGCTTCGCGATGGAGCCGTAACAACAAAGCGGCGCCGGACAGAAACCAGTCCGGCAAATTAAATATGTAGGAGGCGAGCGCCCGTATCCGCGCCGCCGCAAGGGTTGCCGGCCGGACTTTTATTATTCAGTGCTGTGTAATATTTTATATTCTGATATTAAAAGCTTTGGACGGGATATCTAAAGACTCATGTTATATGGTTACTGGAGTTATTCATCGTATCGCTAACTTTTAGGGTTGACGCATTAAGAATCACGTAGTTCATTGAAAAAATCGCTTGTCAATAGGAACATTAGCTTGACTTAATATTGTTTGTGGGACGGTGATTTCACGTAAAAAATATGTTAAATTTATAATTTGTTATTTAGCTAACCTGTATTTTTTTAAATAACTTATAATTTGAGGTTGTTTGGTTTAGTATCATGTTTTGTTTTGTTTGCAGTTTTATTTAAAACTTTAGAATGTGTATAGTGAAAAACATTCAGTGTCAATAGCTTCACAAAGCAAACATCCCAAATGTTTTTCCTTCTTCATTTATAGCATAGTGTAGATATTAATCGTGATACTTACGCGATCGCCACCCCTGCCGTTATCGCCCCGCCCGCGCCGCGCGCCAGACATTTTTTATGCAGCCCGCAAGCGGTCTCAACGAGCTTCCAGCCAACGCGTTTTACTATACACTACCATATATTATTTATACTTTTGGGACTAGCGTTGAGATAATTTTTACTAGAACTTCTTTGTATTAATAAAAATGAAAATTAAGCAGTGTGTAGTACCTACAAGACTATAATTAAAGTTTCTGAAAAAAAAACTTATGAAAATAAAATCTCGATGATTCTTTTCTGGTGAACCCCTTTGGATTACCTCTGAGGCTACATTAAGAATAGCTACGACTTCTAGTTTAAGTACTTCACATAATTATCATAATAAGAAAAATCTCTGCATACTGAGATAACTAGTCAAAAATGAATACAATTTCAGTATCAAGAGAAAGCCCCATTTACATTTGATAAAATGTGGCTATCGATGAATAACTAACATTTTTTTTATTTTAATAATAGTGGCAGACAACACAAGCGGCATTTATATAGACAGAGACCGTGTATAATAGACCTCGTTAATAAATATTTAAGCATGCTGTTCACGTTGATACAATTCTTAATGACGCAACTCATTAACGCCAACATTCTTTTTTTAGGTAATCAACATTATTGATGATAGCCTTCGGTTGAATAGCTTTTTTTATCAAAATGTTGCGTTCCGTAACTAGTACATATTAAAAACTAGTAGACAAAAAGAAATAACTAATTTACAACTGTTATAAAACAAGGAATAAATAGTAGTATAGTAATAAAACAAGTAATAATAAGTGTAAAAACTTAAACTGAATCACAGTTTTTTTATATAGTCAGTTATAAATAGATTATGTCACCCAGGCCATAATCGAGATAGATTCGGTGACGTCGTGTTTTTTTCACTAATTGACAGACTTATGTGAACCATATTAACTCGAACTTGGAAATATTTTAAGCTAAATTCGCAAGGAGCTTACATCCTTGGGCGCAGCTTTCAAAGTGAATAAGACGTAGCCGACCTCAAAAGCTCACACTGCAGTTTGCACGCCGGCCCGCGGCACCGGCTTACCGGTTAATGTCACAGCTTACCGAGCTAGAGAGGGGGATGTAATTATAGCCGAACAATTTGGAAATTCTTTGTGCGAAACACTTTTTGTCTGTGTATTAAGTCTTATTGGCGTTTTCTTAATCAGCTCGTAGGCACTATCGGTCAAAGCGTTAAAGAATTATGACTACTTGCTTAATGTTATATGGAAAATTTACCTTGAATACATTTTTTTCTGCAGGTATCGCATGAATTTGAGTACAAGTAAAACTTGAGATAAAATAGTTCTGAGGTAAAAACTCACGTGTTTTAGTCACTCGCGCGACATATTTTGGAGAGCCTAGGTCTAACCATCTTTAATTTCTGTCTTGAAACGGTCAACAAATTTTCAATAAAACTTGTTGTTGCTTACAAACGATACGATCATTGCAAGTTAAATATGTAAATGCTTATAAAATCACAAGAGTCAGAATTCAGAAATGCAAAATAAAATAATGCAAGTATCAAGTCGGCACGGGCGGCGGCAGCCATTAAAGCGGGTCGGTGACAAGGTGACGCTCGCCGCGGGGCGATAGCGCCCGCGTCCTGTCGTGATGCTCGCTCGATACGTCTATATACCGCCGACAATGGCAGAACGGGTTAAGCGACGCGGCGTGTTGAGATTTTGAAAATGTGATATTGAAATGATTATTATTCTTAATGTATTCTTGCACTGCGAACAAAACGCGTAATTGATATCATTTTAAAATCTAGATAATTATCACATTATGTTTTGCAATGGCCATTAAAGTCATGTCACACGTCTCTACTGTTGATCCCATAGTCATAGTGAGTAAAGAATATTAAAGAATCGATATGTATTACCATTTGCTTACTTTTCCTCGAATTCAATTTACTAGGTAGTTTTTTGAACGGCCAAAGTGATCAAAAGATAGCTTTATTGAACTTAATTTAACTCCCTCTATGGTATCCTCGGCGCCATCCGTATAACTCATAAAAAACAAAACCTAAACTCGTTGTTCGATTTAGCGTCGCTTAGACCGTTTTGCAGCCATACGTACCGAGCACGGGTAGCTATAGGCGTTGGTTTGGTAGCTTCACGTGTGGCTGGGCCCGCACATGTGCTAGCTGTAGCTACGTGTAGCTAAACGTAGCTACGTATAGCGAGCTCTGCGGTGGATTTACGGGCGATCGTTCAGGGATTTGTAGTATAGGTTTTTAGTGATGTGTGGCGGAGTGGAATTTTGGCGGTGGATAATGTTCATTATAAGTGTTTTTTTTAGTACAAATGCTAATAACGTGCTACTGGTATAATTAACCTTGATTTATTTTTCAAAGAATATTTTATATATGTTAGCCTTAAATCATTTGTATCAGACAAACAAATATAAGAGGGCGTTGCGAGTGTTGCATCTAGAATTTGGCACATACATTCAATTGGCTGTTGCTAGCTGTTGGAGTGGCATAAGGAAGAAGCACTATTTGACTAATAGGTCGCGATGATAGTCGATTTTAAATCCCCGCATTTTTTATCACTTGTGTTTGTCAGAAACTCACAAAAATTTTACTGAGGTTTCCTAAGTTTTATCAATAACAGATTTTCAGGATGTATTATGTATTTTACTAGTTAAACTTTATGATCCAGACTTATCATTAATACTACAATTATGTGTAAAGTAGGTACTATGTACATATACCCAATAAACGTCTACTACCTTAAAGCGAGTCAGTCAATATTCTAAATTCGTGCCGCGCGATGACGGTCTCGCTTTACGACTGCGAGTCGGGAAAATGAAACCATTGCGATTCGTCGTCACGTCCTCCCAATATTTTTATTACGACCTAAACATTTAGAAGCTCTGGCAAGTGTGATATCTACTGATATGGCAGTGTAAGTAATGTGCGTATAATTCGTATACACAAAGTTTATGTTATATAAGTTAAATCCTTGATATTACTTTCATTATTAGAGGTCTGCGTATGTACATGCAAGCCATATCTCTGTACTCTGTATTATACAGACTGTATACTTAAGTCTAGATTATTAAACTTATAAATAAACATGTGTGTTACACATAAACAAGTGTACAGTTTTCAGTTCCATTTGTGTATTTTTGTAAAACCTATACATATAAAAAAGAATGAACGTCAAGTATCAAGACAGCTCGCGCGGTATACTTAGTTGGCAGCTCCGCTCGCACGCGACGGGCCGATCCCGTGTCACGCCCGCGTCGACACGACACACGCCGCGCCGCCGCCGCCCGCGGATCAGCGCCTGTTGATTTATGCTGCCCTGGTCGTTTTAATGAAAGCGCAAGATGTTCGGATGACGATGACGGTGTTTTGTGATGACCGTGATGAACTTCCAATCTGGTTATGGTTCTCTGGTCTTGTTAATGAAAATATAAATGACAATGACAATGTTAACCAACCGTTTAGATTTTTTTGGAACAGGTTATGTTTCTCTAGTTATATTAATGTAATGAAAGCGCAAGTTTGGATCACGATGATAATTATTGATAATACACATCTGTTTTATGGCGCCCGAGTGACTTTTAATGAAAGTTTAGATCATGATGATGATACCTGCCTACTCAAGATAATTTTTCTCAAAAACGGACGGCAAAGTCGACTTTGCCGTCTAAAAAATAGGTCGCGAAGCGCTTAGTTTATGGTCAGTCAAAAATTAAAAAGTTAAAAACCATTGCAGTCTCGATTTTGGGACTGCAATGTTGCATACAAATTCCATTATTTGTCGAGTTCCAAACTTTTTAAAAGTTGAAATGGCCATATCAAATGAAGGCACAGGGCCATTAAACAGCCAAACAGATGATTAGTATACCGCGACTATTTACTTATTTAGTTGCCTCAAATAGGTTGGCGTATTTTCGGCAGAAAAACACACTTCTATTTTTTTATTAAAAAAAATAAAAAGGCGGCAAGGGCTTTCTTCTGTGAAAATATATACGCAAGAACGTGGGTTTTGTAAAATATTTCTATGATAATTATAATTCTTGCACCATTTTTGAGAAAAGCACTATATATGACTCGGCTGGAAGGCTACTTGCTGGCTTCGGATTCAATTAAACGGACTCCCAAGGTCGTCCGTTTAAAACGAATCCTCAGCCTGCAAGTAGCTACTTCCGAGCCTCGACCATAATGTACTATTACCGACTTTTATTAAGTGATAATATCCTCCATTAATCCTTTCAAATTAACTCTTATGTTATGTATCTTATAACACTCCCATCTCGGTTTTTACTGGATCAACGCAGAAATAATGTCTATTCAAGTTTTATTGTTAAGTGAAGCCTGGGTTAAGTTGTAGCAAAAATATGCTTACATTGAATATTCCGATTTCTCCAGTACCTAATTTAGCCCACACATATTCGTGGCGCCACGCAAACGTCGATTACTGACACCTCACATAGCCATTCGTTTCCCTCGACTGCCCTCCTCTGCACACACTCCATCCATCACCCGAGGCCCCTTCGCTCAGGCTTCACAAATCATATCGCTGGCTATGTCGAGATATTATACTTGAGTGTGGAAGAGTAACTTCAGCTCACATTGTGTTCAACGGTCTTATTGACTGAGCAATCTACGTTTCAGATAATAATCTATTTATCTATCTATATCTATATATATGTCACCGTTAAATTGTAAAAACCGTTAGTTTATAATCTAACTAGCGAGATTGTAAACTGTCGAAATATTGTGTACCTTAACATACTGCTTACAATTTAACGCTTTATTTTTCGTTAGATTATAATCTATCGAAGTGAAACCGTCATATTGTGAACTGGCGTACGAAGGAACGCGCCTCAAGCGCTGATTGGTTGAACGTTGTGAGCCGCGCGCCGCCATATTTTAATGTCGATAAATACATAGATCTGTTGTCGAATGCAAACAAACAGTGTTTTGATTACTGTAAATTGATTTCGTGTTGGAAATTACTAAAAACTTTAAAATTAGTTACCTACATGACATTGTTGCTGAATGGTGAAGTAAAATTCATCTGTGATTAACCAAAGAAATGCACTTCAAATGATAAAAAACCGGGCAAGTGCGAGTCGGACTCGCGCACGAAGGGTTCCGTACCATAATGCAAAAAAAAACCAAAAAAAGAAACGGTCACCCATCCAAGTACTGACCGCTCCCGACGTTGCTTAACTTTGGTCAAAAATCACGTTTGTTGTATGGGAACCCCATTTAAATCTTTATTTTATTCTGTTTTTAGTATTTGTTGTTGTTATAGCGGCAACAGAAATACATCATCTGTGAAAATTTCAACTGTCTAGCTATCACGGTTCGTGAGATACAGCCTGGTGACAGACGGACAGCGAAGTCTTAGTAATAGGGTCCCGTTTTACCCTTTGGGTACGGAACCCTAAAAAAAGGGGAAATATTGCTGCGTTTCTGATTTTTACTTTTATATTTAGTTGTATTTCCGAGGCGTCCGACATGTAATAAAATTATCTATGACGGCTGATCGGTGATCACGTGGTGCTTTCCATGGAAAACGAAGTGCCGGAAGCTCCGGCCCGGCCCCGGCCCGGTCTAGCGTGGGTCATCCTTAACTTAAGAGCAAGAATGTAACGTTCATGATTCTATATCGTATTGTTGTAGCGGTGGTGGCCGAGTGGATATGACATCCGACTTTCAATCCGAAGGTCGCGGGTTTAAATCCTGCATGGCCCGTACCAATGAGTTTTTCGTAACTTATGTACGAATTATCATTTGATAACTATTTACCACTAGCTTTTCGGTGAAGGAAAACATCGTGAGGAAATGGTAGGTGTATGTGAAGTCCCCAATCCGCATTGGGCTAGCGTGGGGATGATAGCCCAAGCCCTCTCGCGCATAAGAGGAGGCCCGTGCCCAGCAGTGGGACGTATATCGGGTGAATTATTATTTTTATCTCCGTTTTAAAACACTCGGGTCTTTCGAGTCCGGTCATTTATAAGGCGTACGTGGGGATATAGATCCAACACGTAGAGGCCGTTTGGAGAGATTTGATGTCATATAGAACGCCTTCTGGAACCCATTCACGGGTACATCAATAGATACCCGTGAACCGGTTTCAGCAGGCATTGTAAGCTATTGTGGCTGTTACCAGCCACTGTGCCAACTCGCGTCTTATGCATCTTTCGCTTCCACCCCTGGAGCATATAGCTCTAGCGACTCCTCTCTGGACGGCCAATGAAGGCAAGCCAGAGCTGAGACTCCTGCGGGTCCCCTTGAGGTCCACTCCGACCAACGAAGACACGCCGGAAACCCTGACCGACTCTCTTATTATTATTGTATATTTTTTTTGTTTCACGAGAAAGTGACGTTTCTGATTTTATTATTATGTTACTATGTTTTCTTAAATAATATCAGAATGATTGATACTCTTCTTAACTAATAACAAATACAATAGGTACTTGATATCACAATATTTGAAGCATATTTTATTAATATGACAGACACCCGTGTTTGATTCTTAACTCTATGGACACAGAACGGCGTACTGTAACGCTACGTCTTACGTAGGCGAACAACGCGCGAACGCGGCGCGGCGCGGCGCGGCGAAAGCGGCCGCCGCCGCGCCGCGCCGCGCCGCGCCGCCTGACATTCGCGTGCAAATCGCGCCGCACCGCGTTCGCAACGAGATCGCTTACGTAGGACACTTCTATGGGCATCAAAGGATTGATTTCGCCGCGCCGCGCCGCGCCGCGTTCGCGCGTTGTTCGCCTACGTAAGACGTAGCGTAAGACGGACCAATCAGCATGCGAGGTGCGTTTCCTCGTGTGTCGGTTCACAATTTTACGGTTTCTTGTCGATAGATTATAATCTACCGAAAAACAATCCGTAAAATTGTAATCACTAAGTTACGGTACACAATCTTTCGACAGTTTACAATCTCGCTAGTTAGATTATAAACTAACGCTTTTTACAATTTTACGGTGACATATATAAATGCAAGTGTCCTGACTGACTGACTGACTGACTGACTGATTCATCAACGCAGAGCCGAAACTACAAAAGCCAGAAAGTTGAAATTTGCACACCAGATTGCATTTATAAAGTGTACAAGAGATAAGAAGCGATTTTGAGAAATTCAACCCCTAAGGGGGTTAAAAAGGGGATGAAAGTTTGTATGGGGTTAAAGTTTTCTTTTAAGCTAGGAATTTGAAACTTCGTAAAAAGATATGTTATTAAAATACAAGAAAACTAATTTCAGCGTTTTTGAATATTCATCCCCTAAGGTGGTGAAAAAGGGGTTGAAAGTTTGTATGGAAATCAAAATTTTTTTCGAGTGGTGGACTTGAATCTTTGTATTTAGGGATATTATTAGAAGACAGGAAAAGTAATTTCAGCGTTTTGTAAAATTCATCCCCTAACAGGGTTAAAAAGGGTTGAAAATTTTAATCCATTACAAATGCTTTGAAACTTCTTAGAAAGGCATAATAGCCGATTACAAAAAAAAGTGATTGCAACGTTTTTGGAAATTCAACCCCTAAGGGGGTTAAAAAGTGGATGAAAGTTCGTCTTCGGGTGCAAATTTTATTTTAAGCTAAGAACTTGAAACTTTGTAAAAATGTATCAAATTGAAATACAAGAAAACTAATTTCAGCGTTTTAGTAAATTCATCCCCCAAGGTGGTGAAAAAGGGGTTGAAAGTTTGTATGGATATCAAAAAATTTTTCGAGTGCGGGACTTGAATCTTTGTATTTGGGGATATTATTAGAAGACAATAAAAGTAATTTCAGCGTTTTGTAAAATTCATCTCCTAACAGGGTTAAAAAGGGGATGAAAGTTTGTATGGGTTTAAAGTTTTTTTTTGAGCTAGGAATTTGAATTTTCGTTAAAAGATATATTATTAAAATACAAGAAAACTAATTTCAGCGTTTTTGAAAATTCATCCCCTAAGGTGGTGAAAAAGGGGTTGAAAATTTGTATGGATATCAAACATTTTTTCGAGTGTTGGACTTGAATCTTTGTATTTAGGGATATTATTAGAAGACAGGAAAAGTAATTTCAGCGTTTTGTAAAATTCATCCCCTAACAGGGTTAAAAAGGGGTTGAAAGTTTGAATCCATTACAAATGGTTTTGAAACTTCTTAGAAAGGCATAATAGCCGATTACAAAAAAAGTAATTGAAACTTTTTTGGAATTTCAACCCCTAAGGGGGTTAAAAACGGGATGAAAGTTCGTCTGGAAGTGCAAATTTTATTTTGAGCAAGGAACTTGAAACTTTGTATAAACGTTTTAAATTAAAATACAAGAAAACTAATTTCAGCGTTTTTGAAAATTCATCCCCTAAGGTGGTGAAAAAGGGGATGAAAATTTGTATGGATATCAAACATTTTTTTAAGCGCGGGACTTGAATCTTTGTATTTGGGGATACTATTAGAATACTATAAAAGTAATTTCAGCGTTTTGTAAAATTCATCCCCTAACAGGCTTAAAATGGGTTTCAAAGTTTGAATCCATTACAAATGCTTTGAAAATTCTTAGAAAGGCATGAAAGCCGATTACAAAAAAGGTAATACCAACGTTTTTGGAAATTCAACCCCTAAGGGGGTTAAAAAGGGGATGAAAGTTCGTCTTCAGGTGCAAATTTTATTTGAAGCAAGGAACTTGAAACTTTGTAAAAAGGTATTATATTAAAATACAAGAAAACTAATTTCAGCGTTTTTGAAAATTCATCCCCTAAGGTGGTGAAAAAGGGGATGAAAATTTGTATGGATATCACACATTTTTTCGAGCGCGGGATTTGAATCTTTGTATTTGGGGATATTATTAGAAGACAATAAAAGTGATTTCAGCGATTTGTAAAATTCATCCCCTAACAGGGTTAAAATGGGGTTCAAAGTTTGAATCCATTACAAATGCCTTGAAACTTCTTAGAAAGACATAATAGCCGATTACAAAAAAAAGTAATTGCAACGTTTTTGGAAATTCAACCCCTAAGGGGGTTAAAAAGGGGATAAAAGTTCGTCTTCGGTGCAAATTTTATTTTAAGCTAGGAACTTGATACTTTGTAAAAAAGTATCAAATTCAAATACAAGAAAACTAATTTCAGCGTTTTAGAAAATTCATCCTCCAAGGTGGTGAGAAAGGGGTTGAAAGTTTGTATGGAGATCAGATATTTTGTGAGTGCGGAACTTGAATCTTTGTATAAGGGCATAGGTACCTATTATGAGAATACAAGAAAAGTAATTTCAGCAACCAACATCAAAATCCACTTGAGTTAAAACTTCATACAACTTGCTAAAAAAGAAAAGTACTTAATTTCTTCATTGCTTGGATATAAAAATTATAGGTACTAAAGATGTAAAATGTTGAAGATAAGATTCCACGCGGACGAAGTCGCGGGCAACAGCTAGTATATCATATGTAAGTACGTAAAGATGCTTTCGTATGTTCTCCGCTGGTCGCTATTCTGCCGTATTCGAACTTCAAGATAGGTATTCACAAGAGACGACACGTACTAGATCCATTCTAGCTAGATACGTTATAGCAGCGCAATTCAGGCAACCAATGTCACTTTTACGTTAGATAGAATAAGATATCTATTAGATGTGAAATTGGATCTCTAAGTCATACCTATCCTGTGGAAATCGTTCAAGAGTATCTCCAGAATCGCGCAAATGTCAAATTTGACAAGTTAGATCTTAAACATATCGTTATCGTATCTTGGTGATGTCTAAAATATATCTAATAGATGTCTATTTCAAAATCCGAATCGGGCCCATTCTCAACCGATTCTCGTGAAATTTATTCAGTTTCAATCTATCCTCTTGAGGTCTGCAGTTCACAGCTAGAGCCACTAGCCTACCATTGAAGTGAGAATGAAATACTTTTTGATATAGGAGGCAAACGAGTCGAATGGCCCAATGGTAAGCAATTACCGTCGCCTATGGATACCTACAACACCAGAGAGGTTGGAAGTGCGTTGCTGACCTTTAAGATGGGGGTACGCTCTTTTCTTGAAAGTTCATTCCACAATTCAGTGTATGCTTAAATGCTCATGAACAATTAAGCAAATAAATATAACCTCTGTATTTTCTTGAAGTTGGTTCAAAATGGTATATGGATTATAATTTATAACAACTTATAAAACCAATCACTACATCTTATAAAACAAAGTCCCCCGCCGCGTCTGTCTGTTCGTATGTTCGCGCTTAACTCAAAAACTGCTGAACGGATTCTCATGTGGTTTAAACCTATCTAGAAAGTCATTCTCCAGGAAGGTTTAAGTATATATATAATTTGTTAAGGTTTACACGTGCGAAGACGGGGCGAGTCGCTAGTAACGTAATTAGACGGTGGAACATTTTTTTTCAACTAAGTACTTATTATGAACATTTCAAATGTTATTCTTGTTTGCTTCTTAGGCCCACTTGCACCGTCCCACTAACCCGGGGTTAAGCAGTTATACCGTTAACCTAGTGTCAAATTGTACTGGTGACCATGGCAACTTCAAGTTTAACCGATTAACCCCGGGATAGTGGAATGGTGCAAGTGGGCCTTACTGTAGTTCTATATGGTTGTTTACGACTTTTACGAGTATACCCACAGACCTATATCTGACCTATACCTATATCGATTATTGTTCTGTGAGTATACCTACCCAACATACAGCGTAGTCCTTTCATTTGTTACCCAATGTATTGTTGAATCGATTGTAAAAATTCAGAAGCGGAAATCGAATGTTGCGAAATGTTAGCCAATTTCAGATCGGTGTATAAGTTGGTGTTAAGTAATCCCAGTTATAGGTATTATGTATGTTTTGGATTTGAATTTAGACGCTTTTTTTTAGAACTTTTTGCAATGTCACAAGGGTATGGATTAACTGATTGTAAGTGGCTGCCGTAGCCCATAGACGCTTGCAAATTCGAGAGGTGTGTAAAATATTTGAAGCTAATCCAAAAGTTTATAATTGTAAAGTGCCTCATTGAGTTAAATTATAATTGCTGGGAGTTTTTTACTATTATAGTTATGCATAATGCACTCCAGAATATGATGACTGATTGTGTACAAAAATTCAACACGTGTATTTCGATTTAGTTATAATTGCTGGGTAACATTATATATACAGTGGTACAACTAAACGAAATTAATAACTAGCTTAAATCTAAAATAGGCCCTGAGGCATTGTACCAAGGATGCTGGCGGCATTTCCCCGCTGTATGCTATATTTGCTGGGTTGGGTTCAATGTACAGCTAGATGCAAAATTGCATGGCCAATTTCACATTATCAACGGATTCATATATAAAGTGGACATTCAATGGGTGTGTGTACGTAAGAAATTAACTATTCGACCTATTTTATTCAGAAATACCAACAATAACACTTCTAATCTAGGAAATAAGCACAAAAACACAGAAAAAATAAGCCGAACATATACTTTCCATGGTACACAGTGAATCACAGAAGATAACGGTATCATTACGTAAAACCCTGATTTCTTTCTAGGGCAGCAAAAATTACGCAGAGGGCTTACCGCGAACCACGTTCGACGTGTTGCCTCTCTATCGCACTTGTAAATTTGTCCGTAAGGTTGACAGGGAGGCAACACTTCGAACGTGGTTCGCGGTAGGCCCTCAGAGCCGCGGGCCCGGCGAACGTGCTTAAGTATGTATCTGGCAGATGATCGCGTCGAGGTTAGCTCTCTGGCGGGCGGGAAAACAGATACTGTGGAAATTCGGGATTGATCGATGTAGGCGTTTGCTATACCTACCTATTTTATATCCAAGATAACTACGCTAACACTTAGTTACTTTACATATACATACATAGTACATACCTTGGGCCAAATTCGACATGTACAACTGTCAGATTTCGCATCCACGTCAAATCAACAGTTGATTTCATTGCTTACTGAGTGTTGATTCCATCAACGGTGGATAATATCATTTGGTACAACCAAAACTCAACTCTAAACTAAGGGTGGTTCGGTTTGGTTTGCTTGTCACCCTAACTGTGGATTGTTAATGTCAAATTTTGACATTGTACGTATTCGAGAACTTATGATTTTTCCCATATCAACGGGAGATCAACACGATACGTCAAACGTCGCTTGTCGAATAGGGGTCCTTACTACTTGTACAATAGCTAGATATCACCACACAGGAAAGTTACGACATATAGGGTTCTAAGGGTTCTTGCTAAATTGGAAATTCTATAGCGTTAGTATTGAACAACCAATTTAACAAGCACCCTAAATGGTGCAACAATCGCGGAGCGTGATGCTGATGGTACTACGTACTTCAACATGTACAAGTAAATGTGATAATCTGACTGTGTAGTCAAGAACTCTGTTGTTGTGCATTATATAAACAAAAATTCACCCATTATCAAGGAGTTTATAAATTACTAACATAAAACAACGAAGGTGCCTATCAGTTTTCTACCTTTTCAAAATCATAAATGAATAAATTTTCGGCTATACACATATGAAATGTAAAACACGATATTCGTAACGTCACAAACAATAACATAAAACGAAATCGCAGTAAAAGTACAAGAACCGCACCAACCGCACCATAATTCGGTTACGAACGTACAAGTTGTATAATCCGTCCGTACTAATGCCATCAAGTAGCCTCTTCCTTCGCTTCCCAAACATCAAAACGAGCCAATATTTCATGATATTCAGGCACTTAAGTTCTTATTGGTATCCAAGTCAAAGTAATACTGGTTTGTCAAATACGGAATACGGAGCCTGTAATCTCGCGATGTCCCCTCGACGTCCGTAATTTTTCCCGCCACTTGACGCGACGCGGGAAATCCTTCGGGGGAAAGTTATACTGACGTATACTTACGTAGCTTGTGGCTTGGTGTGTTTGTACTTTGGTATGCTGCTTGTGAGTTTTACATGGGGGATAGACTGTGCTTGTATAGCTCTTGTTTAATGTTAATGAATATTTGTTCTGTATTTCGAATCGGGTGCGGGTCCTTGTATTATATTTGAAAAATCCTAGGTAGGTAGAGTGGGCTAGATTTCATGCCAAGTGGCCCAAGTGCTACGTCAAGTATGGGGATTATATGTATGCGTTCTTGCTGCCAAGTTTGTGCAAATTCATCATGACCAGAGTCTAACGATGCAAGCTAAAATGAAATTAAAAGGTTACACTATAGCCTAGAAGAGACAAAAAGTTACAGCAGAATGGTTCAGACTCAACTCCCATCACCAAGTAGAACTATGTATACCTTATTTGGTATTTGGCCTTACGAACATTTTAACACAACTTCATTTTTTGAAACAGTTTCTCAATTCCTTACATTTAACGAGAATTAAGTACTCTAATTTCTCTTGAAAGAGTAGTTACTTGGAACATATAAGTAGATAGAGCGAAATAATTTCCTTTTTGCCTCGACGGTTCCACGTATTAATCGTACATAGAGCATCGCGTCGCGTCTGTCTATTCTCACCAGATTTCCGCCTGAGCCAACGTTTGCTCATAAAGCCCATGACACAGTGCTGACCTACTACCTATTTATCTCTTTTGTATTTGCCTCTATAAATAAATTAATTTTAAATGTATATAAATAAGGCCTAACTAATCAATAAATTGAGCTTGCCGTAATTATATTCACCGGAGATATCGAGCGAGCATCCCATAGCAAAATCTTTTAAATTGTGTTTTTGTTAAGACTGATTTAGTTTAATCTCATTTTTATGGAATATAAAAAAAAGTAAATAGAAGTGTTTGAGCAGTATGACAAAGTTTCGCGGAAAAGCGCTACGAAGAATTTTCTTTCCGTGCGGAGATTTAACTACGGCGGGAGTGGCATAGCTCTGAGAAATGAACTGTGCAATAAACAAACTAATCGCATGCTCATTTACACTAATTATCAAAAATCAACCAGTGATTTATGCATCGTGTGCCGTGCCTGACGTTAATAATCTTCATGTACCGGACACGGTCCTGTTTATATCAAACATAAAACATTCGCTCCTCGTCTCACTCCCGTGTTAGTTAGTAAAGTATGACTTATTTTTGTCAGGCTTGAAAGCGATTAAGCCAGCTCATCAGGCAACGTGAAATTTCCCTCAACGAGCGTCTAGCGTGTCCGCTTTCCGCTGCCGCCCCCACTCAGCGCTGCCTCAACTTAATGGCCCAGTCGCCGCGCCCCTAACGCCTCGCTCATTACGCCTCCCGACTCTGGCCCCCTGGTGCCTGCTGATTGATTGATTCCTTCGCGCCGTAACGATAAGTGCTCAGTTTAGCCTGTTATCAAGCAAGTCTGGGGGTATACGGGTGACACGAGGGCTGTAGATTTCAGGCGTTTTGTAATTTGCTTGCTCTGACTTACTGCCGTATTCTAACTTCAAGATATTCACAAGAGACGACACGTACTAGATCCATTCTAGATACGTTATAGTTTAGATATCAACTAGTTCTCTTTTGCAGCGCAATTCGGGCAACCAATGTCACTTTTACTATTAGATGTGAATTGGATCTCTAAGTCATATCCTGTGGAAATCGTTCAAGTCAAGAGTATCTCCAGAATCGCGCAAATGTCAAATTTGACAGGTTAGATCTTAAACATATCGTTATCGTATCTTGGTGATGTCTAAAAGATATCTAATAGATGTCTATTTCAAAAAGATCACCACAAAGGGGACACACAGGTCTAGAGGGGAACATTTTCTTAAGTTTCCAAACTTTTTAAGTGTATAAGTAGCTAAGCTAGCTCTATAAAGCCTTCTTAGCAAGAATTTTAGCAAAAAAACATAAAAGCGATAAAATCTTGCTAAGAAGGTTGGCTAAAGCGACGACTTCTTGATTTATTGAAACAATCAAAAAATAAATTTAAAAGTATTTCCGATTCCTATTATCTCTACTATGCAAAAGTAACTCTGTATGTATGTCTGTGTCTGTGACCCCTACACGCTTAAGAAGACCCATAGGTGAGTTTTTAACACGGAAATCATATTCTACGCAGAAGTTAGAAATCATTGTCCTGAAAATAAAGTTTGCTAATCCTTTATTCATATCTATACAAGTAAATGCAAGTAATTCAATTTAATTTCAAATGCATCTATCTGTGCTTGTGGCATAATAAAGGCATAACGAACTTTATGATTTCGTTGCATTAAACTTTTACCTCCGACCGTATAATGTCTATTCCAGTTCGCTATTTACGGCCGTTTTGATGTGACCACCGTTTTATGGTGCTGAATGGTGGAAACCTGCTTTATGGCCGACGGAGATAGGGCTTGGCCACCGGTAGCTCTATAAAATACCAGCAGCTTTAAGGGTTTTTATTTTTTTGTGAAAAAAGGTTCATCATTGGCCACATCATCTGTTGTAGATGCTTCTTGCGGCCCTTGTGTTTATGGAGTCCCGCATCGCATCTGATCTTATAGCATGAAATGGTATGAATGTTGTCTTAAAGAATATTCAAATTTATTAAATGATGCTACCGATGTCACATCAGTGAGTGCTCAGCCTTCATATTTTTCTGCGAATGCTTGAATGTGACAAAATAATATTGGAACAGGCATGTGACTGTATGTAGAGGTGTAGGTACATAGATTTGCTGTAGCTTTATCATCGTTAACAAAGATCCTCAGAAAACCCAAATCCCACCGTATATTTTACAATTTCGCTCACGAAATCCTTATACACAAGGTAATGAGCTAATAAGACGGCAACATCAAGCGGCGCGACAAGCCCAACACAATTTGCGCCCGACGCGTGCACTAAATTACTCGTCGTCAGCCTGCAGCCGTGCCTACCCATCCACAAAGCACTTCCAATTCATCTCTGATCCCTTATCTACTATAACTTGACCTTAGACTACGTAATAACTCTCTCATCTGAAAACAAGTGTATACTGGTCCGGATTCGCCCAAACGTTCAGAGAGCGGTCTCGAATGCTTGTGAAGTAAGCAGCTGGTGACACGGCCCACGCGCGCCACGCCATAATTACTGACCGCTAGCTGTAATTTATGATTGCCTGGTACCGCGCCGCCCGGTAAATATGGTCGCTTTGCCTTTTTTTTCACGTCACCGGCGGGTTGAAAAGGAAAAGAGGAAATGGGATTATTTGAATTTTCGTTTCAGAGGTTCTTATAATTTGCACGTTGTTTGTAAGGCACTTTATTATGTTTTGGAAAAAAGGGAGGTGCATTGTATTATAAAACATCGATATCGATATTGAGTTACTTGCCCTCAAACTCTTCAAAGTCACTTCTTAAAGTGTATTCATACACTTTAAAATCACGCGAAAATGATTTTCGATTGGTTCCTTTTTATCACGTAGTTACAGAGATGGCGATGCAGCCATAAAGTACGCCAGGAATTAAATAAAACGGTGCGAGTTCTCGCGGGATAAATAGAGTAAATAAAAGTGGAGTCGGAGGCGCTTCCGCTCGGCGGCGTCCCGGATGCATTGTTCTTGCGGCGCCGACAAGGAGTTGCTATATTTTTACTGTATACATATCTATATATTTCTATACTACAATCATAATCCTCTGGGCGGTACCCTTGGGGTGGGTAGTAGATAACCGGAATGTGCTTTTGGCCGATAAAATCATAAGCGTGCATTATGCAAGCATACTAATGATACTTACTTTGAGGTAATTTAATGTATTATATTAACTTGATAAATGCTTAAGGACAGATTTAAGATTTTTATGGCTTTATTAAATGTACTTCAACAATAATGGTTAATTTTTATTGTTACTGTTCAAAGATATAATTAAATACGGTATTGATAACTCAATTATTAGGTGTTGCAAGAATAGTTTGTATGGTATACGATTTTTAGGGTCCTCAAAAGGAAAAAATGGAACCCTTATAGGATCACTCGTGCGTCTGTCTGTCTGTCTGTCCGTCTGTCACAACCAATTTTCTCGGAAACTACTGGACCACTTAAGTTGAAATTTGGTACACATATGTAAATTATTGACTCAAAGATGGACATATTTTTTTTATAATTTTAAAATACATAGGTTCGAAGTTATTTAAAAAAATAGCCAAAAAATGACCATTCCCCCCTCTTTATCTCCGAAACTACTGTGTCTAAAATTTAAAAAAAAATATTCTAAATAGTTCTTTACATAGATGACAGGAAAACCTATTAGAAATGTGCAGTCAAGCGTGAGTCGGACTTATGTACGGAACCCTAGAAACGCGAGTCCTACTCGCACTTGGCCGGTTTTTTTTGGTGTCAATTTTGTCAAATCGGTTTCAAAAATATACGTAGAAGTTTTTGAAGCGGTAATTAAATACCAAATTATTTTCCTTTAATTTACCAGTGCATACATTTTACGTTTGACGTTGGTAAACACAGTATTCAGTGTAAAATTCGGCGAGAACTACTCGCCGATCCGCGCCGGGGCCGGGGAACAAGTACGTCATTAGCGCGCTGCCGGAGGGGGCACTTGTAACGCGACGCCGCGCGACGCCCGATTTATAGGCTGTGTAACGAGATAGCCAGCCGTATACTAGCTAGTACACGGTTCTCTGGCTATATGTAGCTACGGCGTTATGTTTATCCAGTGCTCTGAAAGCGCGAATTGAGTACGTACTTGTAGAAGGCGAACATCATTGTGTAGCTATAGTTTGTGTTTTGATTTATTTGCGCATTTAACCTGATGCCTAGGCTGTGAAATGTGAATGTGAATAGGCTTTTGCTTGCTCTCTGTACTGCAGTAGCTGTGAGTGATGATATTTATGTATTTATGTAGCACTCTGAAAGAGCAAAAATAATGATTTACTTAGAAGACGAAAAACAATTTACCTGGTTTGCGATTTGTCTTCTTGCTTAAGCAACTAATGCAAAAGAAGTGGGAGTACGCACAAAGCATTCACTCATTGTTTGTGGACTTCACAAAGGCCTATGACAGCATAGACAGAGGTACTCTATACTCCATTCTTATTCATTTTAACATCCCCAAAAAACTAGTTGCCATAATTACTGCAGCAACCAAAGAGAGCAGAATGCGAGTCAGAGTAGGGGGTGAGCTGTCTGAAGAGTTCACGGTTATGACCGGCCTAAAGCAAGGGGATGCCCTATCGCCTGTGCTTTTCAATCTAGCCCTAGAATATGTTGTCCGGAAAGTTTTAGTGTTGGACATAGGGGTAGAGCTGAACGGCAGGCACAAGGTGGTGGGGTACGCAGATGACATAGCTTTATTAGGGGAGAGCCGTGAACAGGTAGCGGAGGCAGCTAGTGTCCTGGAACGAGAGGCCTCTAGTTTAGGTCTCAGGATCAACCAGGCAAAAACTGAATACCTCCACATGAAACGTTACAAGAATACACGCATCCAGCGTGATAGTCTTCATGTTGGGGGTACCGTCTACCGTGGAGTTGAGAAGTTTCGGTACCTGGGATGCACTGTTACCGACACAAACACCAGAGAGGAGGAGATCAACATACGCATCCAAAACGCCCTGCGGTGCAGTGCAGCCCTCCGCAAAGTGTTGGTGTTGGTAATGTATGGCTGTGAGGCTTGGTCCCTAACACTAAAAGAAGAAAGTCAGCTCCTGGTAGCAGAGAGAAAAGTTTTTCGCAAGATCCTGGGACCTATTCAGAGAGATGACGGCACCTGGAGGATCCCGAAAAATGCCGAGATCGAGGAGTTAGTATACCGAAGATATCCCGGACATCAGTCTGTACGAGATTAGGATGGCCCTGAAGCAGCTTAAGAACAACAAGGCGCCGGGCAAAGACGGAATCACTTCAGAGCTTCTGAGAGCGGGTGGAACACCGGTACTTAAAGTCCTCCAGAAGCTCTTTAATTCCGTCTTGTGCGAGGGCAAAACGCCTGAAACATGGAATAGAGGCGAGGTGGTGCTGTTTTTCAAAAAAGGTGATAACAGCCTATTGAAGAACTACAGACCCATCACGCTTCTGAGCCATGTCTATAAGCTGTTTTCAAGGGTCATCACGAACCGTCTCGAACACAGACTTGATGACTTCCAGCCTCCCGAACAAGCCGGGTTTCGAAAAGGCTATAGTACCATAGACCACATCCATACGCTGCGGCAAGTTATACAGAAGACCGAAGAGTATAACTTACCATTATGCTTAGCGTTTGTGGACTATGAGAAAGCCTTCGATTCGGTGGAAACATGGGCGGTGCTTGAGTCTCTTCAGCGATGCCATATTGACTATCGGTACATCGAAGTGTTGAAGTATTTGTATAGTAACGCCACCATGTCGGTCCGAGTACAGGAGCAGAGCACGAAGGCGATTCCATTGCAAAGAGGCGTAAGGCAGGGAGACGTTATCTCTCCGAAACTGTTTACTGCCGTAATGGAAGACACCTTCAAGCTCCTGGAATGGCAAGGACTTGGCATCAACATCAACGGCGAATACATCACTCACCTTCGGTTTGCCGACGATATCGTAGTCATGGCAAAGTCGATGGAGGAACTCAGCATGATGCTCGATGACCTCAACCGAGTTTCACAACGGGTGGGCTTGAAAATGAACATGGACAAGACGAAACTTATGTCAAATGCCAATGTTGTGCCCATCCCAGTCTCTGTTGGGAACTCGGTACTCGAAGTTGTTGACTCGTACATCTACCTGGGACAAGTAGTCCAATTAGGTAGGTCCAACTTCGAGAAGGAGGTCAACCGCCGAATCCAACTCGGTTGGGCAGCGTTCGGGAAACTACGTAATGTCTTTTCGTCCGACATACCTCAGTGCCTCAAGACGAAAGTCTTTAATCAATGTGTGTTACCAGGGATGACTTACGGCTCCGAAACGTGGTCTTTCACTATCGGCCTCATCTCAAAATTCAAAGTCGCTCAACGAGCTATGGAGAGGGCTATGCTCGGAGTTTCTCTGCGTGATCGAATCAGAAATGAGGAGATCCGTAGACGAACTAAAGTCACCGACATAGCTCACCGGATTAGCAAGCTGAAGTGGCAATGGGCAGGCCACATTGCGCGCAGAGAAGATGGCCGATGGGGTCGAAAAGTGCTCGAGTGGAGACCACGGACTAGCAAACGCAGCGTAGGACGTCCACCCACAAGATGGACGGACGACCTTGTTAAAGCCGCCGGAAGACGCTGGATGCGGGTGGCTTCCAACCGGTACGAATGGAGGGGGAGGCCTATGTTCAGCAGTGGACGTCTTATGGCTGAGATGATGATGATGATGATGATGATGAGGAGTTAGTGGCCGAACCCAATATCATCGGCGAAACGAAAGCGCACAGACTTCGCTGGTTCGGTCACCTACTCAGAATGGGAGAGGATCTGTCAAGAAGGCGTTCTTGGGCCGACCGACTGGTAGCCGTCCAGTGGGTCGGCCCAGGTATCGCTGGGAAGACAGTGTGGCGGCGGATCTGCTTCAGCTTCGCGTCAGTAACTGGCAGGAAGTTGCGCAGGATCGGGACAGGTGGCACGCTCTCGTTTCGGAGGCCAAGATTCTCTTTGGATCGCTGAGCCAAAATAGTTAGTTAGTTAGTTGCGATTTGTCTATTTCCATAAGTAACATGTAGTGGGTGTTTATGTCCCCTCAATTTAAGGTACCTTCAGTTAAACTTCAATGAAGGCTTGTAACGCAATTTTTAAGGTGGACTTGACTTCGGTATAAGGATAGCATTAAAATAAAGTACAATGGCGGACATCATTGTGGGTGTTATCTGACAATATAAAGTTATTCGCGGCCGGCGGCCCATCCGGTCGGGTGGGACGGCAGGTATCTCGAGTGACAGGATAATGTTCTTATACGACTCTATAGATGTAATTTAATAAAGCTTGTGCGTTGCGTCAGTGGTTGGTATCATTTATGTGTACAGCCCACAGAAATGTTATAAATTATTTGATTACATAATTAAAAACATCCATCAAAATTGTATGGAATAAACTTTACGTAGAGTCTGAAACAAATAGGCAAATTGAATTAAACCATCATTTATTTAAAATCTACATACCGATTGGTTTTTCAGAGGGCAATCTCAACTTTAACTCATATAAATATGATGCATTAATAAACTAATGCACACATATACATAGGATTAACACTTGACAGAGTTAATAAGATCGTCACCAGCTTAAAACCATGCCTACACCTGAAAACAGAAAGAGCATTATCCATTGACCTACTAACAGTAATCAAATTAACACATGTCAACACATTTACAGCGTGACATATGCTGACACTTTTGTCGTATCTCACTATTGTATGCTGAGCTCTACTCCACTCATAATAAGAGTGGCGGCAATATAGGACACATGTTCAGAATGCTTACCATCCCAAACTCTTACCTTGTTATTTACCGTAAACTTAAAAGCAACCTTACAGTGCTTGAAATAAAATACATATGACATTACAACGTGGAACGGAGATATTGAGTTGACAAGGAAGTAATTGATATCTAGAAGGTGTCTGCTATTGTGAAGTGAACCTTATTGTCAGCAGTCAGGGTTGGTGTTTAAGTGAAAGCAGTGTGTGCCTGCGTAGCTCCGACCCGGGGGTAAACAGAAGTCTCAAAAGCGCCCGCTCCGACGCTCGAACACATGTGAGCGCGTGCAGGGTTGTCGTAAGCATTTCTTTTCGTATACCACAATATAGTGACCTATTTTACAAAAACACGTACATATTATAGTAGTGTACCCTATAATGGGCGTGGAACCAGTAATGGGACAAAAAACCACAAATCCTCTAAAATAAGTGTCTAAAAGTAGTTTATAAACACTGCCTGTATATTATCATAAATAAGAGTCCTAGAGCTGTTTCAGTTTGAATTTTTATTAAATTTGGTTGTTTTTTAAGAAATTGGCGTCAAACCAAAAGTTGTCGTGTCACTGAAAAAAAATACCACTACGAATTCTTAACAACTTCGCTAAGAGAGGTGAGTTAATTTATTAAATTTTAATTAATTAATACTTGATGAAAACTAGAATGTGTTTTGTTAATTGCATTTACCATGAGATAAGGTATACAACATACTATGTTGTGACTCCACAGATGTAAAAAAAATAGTGGTATTTGGCCCAATCCCATTATAGGAGCTGTAAAACTGCATACCTCCTATAATGGGACAATTTACATAATGATGCTTGCCATGCCATCATTTCATGTTTAAACAATACAGAAGTAAAATGTAGTTACGAAATATGTCAACCAAGAGGTATGCTCGGACTTCGGATAAATTAATATCGTTTTTCCAAACTTTCATTTAACTTGCCCTGTTAGTTAGTGTGGGTCAAATCTTGGTAGCCGAGTTTGAGCCACTTTCCGATTGAGTTGAAATTTTGTATTCGTAATTAAATATGCAAATCGGATGATAATGCAATATTATGATAACATGGACCAGATCTGATGACCTATTTCAATATTTTACACTGATAGAGCAGTGTCCATTACTGGAGCTTTGGTGTCCATGACTGGAGAAAAAAAGCATAGTGTTAATTTGTTATGTATGTGGAAACTCATCGCAGTATCTTTGATACAACACGCCTGAAACATGAAAGACGGATAGGACTTTCATCTTTTAATACGCTAAGCGGTAGACCATTTACATGTATTAGGGAAATATCACAAATACTCCAAATTCCCTCTTAAATGTCCCATGACTGGTGCTGTTACTATATAATAGTTATGGTCTCTGTATCACGGTGCTACAGCCATATTCATGAAGGCCTAGAATTATTTCACAGTCATACGCCCATTGCCAATATGTATAATCAATGTTGACTGCTATATCGCTTTCGTTGCTCTTAAATACATTACTGTTGTAATAATAACCAGTACTAGGTTTAAATACATATTTTATATCGAATATGAATATTTTTTTTTTAAAACGACCGAGTCACCCGATACCATTTATTTTGTAATGTTTATCATGAAGGTGTAACGGTTTGCTATAAAACCTCGTTAGCGCTAAGCGTTTTGTACTGGCCGGTTGTAAAAAAAATTAAAAACATTTTTAAATAGTTTTCTGGAATCTGTCACTTGAAGAAAATTGATGAACATTTACGACAATTTCTTGCAAATAAGATACTAAATATCTCTAAAATAATATAATTTACCTAACTTTCTATCTAGATCGTGCCTTATTGGTATTATGCTGTGTACATTTCCCCGGATCGGGTAAGTGTTGTGAATATTTCATTTAAGTTACTACTAGGAATAATTTTACGTTGTATTCTTTTATACTGTTAACTAATCTGTTATTTTCTGACTGCTTCATCCGTGAACACTAAACTAATGCTGAAAGGTTAACTTTCCTGATATTTCTTTCCTTGTGGGCCGGATGTAGCAGTCACTATTGAGTGCATGTTCTAATATGACCAATAATACTAGGGATCAAGTTTGGGGTTGAAAATTGCCTGCACCCTGCCTGAAAACCCTCTATCCTGCACTATCCCGGGTTGCGCTATGCGCAAGCTCTGTATCCCGGAAGGTTTCCGTACCGAGCTGAGGATCCTGAACCACAGCGGGAAGCCATCCTAGTCTACTCTGGACCAACTCTGGGACTCCTGCGCTGTACCGCGGTGCCATCTACAACGGCCCGCCTACGATGTAGAGCTTCAGGAAAGTGTCTACTTTTAAGGACTTGTTTCTATATTTCATTCTGTGTCAGCTCAGTTTTACGGACCCACGTCCCTAGCTAACTTCCTGTAATTATAAATAATATTAAATACCTTTTCTAAATTAAACTTTCATTTCTAACGTATCTATCTCTATCTACATGTGACGCTAAACGTCACATTAGCGCCCAACGTGCAATAGTCTAAAGCTTTCAATGATAAACCGGGTCTATAAACGTCACATTGGCGCCCAACGTGCAATAGTCTAAAGATTACAATGATAAACTGGAACTATAAACGTCACAAAGGATTGAAAAGAAACCACATCCTATCTTGTAAATAGCACACCTGCCATTTGTGTTCATAAAAAGGAAAACTCAATATTCAGCGGGTGACAGCCCTGCATCGTATAATATCGGCTGTGTAGCGCCGACGGAATCACCTGGCCTCGCAATTTTACGAGCAGCGCTGTGTCGGTGGCCGCCTCTACCTTTCACGGGGGAGAGATGTGGTTTTACTAGTCGATAACGTTGTTTTATCGATGTAGGTTACTTACTTTTATTTTTGTGTTTTGCCGAATAAACAAGCACGACTTCATAATCATTTATTTAAATCCTCCTACTTTTTGGAAGTCGGATAAAAACTTTTGCATTAGTTTCGAAGCAACGATATACACAAAGAGTATACAAACATACACACCCATTCACCCAATATGCATTCGCACTTATTCATAGATTTTTTTCTTGTATTGTAAAAATTCGTACATAGTTAACACCTTACAGTTATTTACCAAAGAATTTTGTAGCAATCTAATAAGTATAACAAATAATAAGGATTTCCAATTAACAAAACTAAAAACTAACAAAAAGAAATTTATCGATAATCACCTCACTTTTCCCATCCCTACCGCACTCGAGTACACATTCAAGTCCCCGTCCCGAGCGAGGCGATGGAATTAAATCGCACGCACGACACTTCCGCCCCCACGCCGCGCCGCCGCCGCCGCCGCCGCCCGGCCCGTCAACCCGCCGTGCCCCCGCTCTTTAGCTCCAGGCGCCGGCTACAGGGCTGCCGGCGTACTGCAATTTATGTCACATTTTATGTTCGTTGTTCAAAAGCTTATATTCCCTTATTTTGCCAGCTGCGTTAAATGCTTACTAACTTTATATGTATTCTTTCGTAGTTTTCAAAATTGATTCTTTATTTTTAAACAACTGAGCTTTGTGCCATTCTCAATTTATGTGTGGTTAAAACACCAAACCTTTCTACAAGAAGTCAAGCAACTCAATTTGATATAAGGCAAAACAAAGTTAAATCTGTAAGATGACAAAGGCTTAACCTTACTTATAAACCGTGGACATCAGAATTAATTTTGTACCGTCGCCCGAGACCGTAAGTTTTTACACTTTTCCTTTAGGTATATTTAAAGTTAAACATCGTAAATATGAATTTGTAAATATTAAGCAGTCATATTGATCCCACCAAAAACATTTTTCATATAAGTTGCTGCCAAGACGAAACCATAAGGCTCGCACTGACAAAAAGTTATCAAATCTCTTGTAGAGCCAAGCTTCTAAGTCTACGACCCCTAACTTCACAAACTCTACACCTTAGTCAAAATATGTGGCTTGGCCGTTTCGTTACTCCAAGAATTATTGTATTATAAAATAATTAATAGTGAATACATTTCTCACTTTACGTCCATGTGACAGTAGCGAAGCGATGTCCCCAGATTTCGTTTTAACGTGCGCTACTTTTGCAAACGGCTTAGCCAGTATTCCAAAAAAGTTTTCTCAGACAGAAATATTGAAGTTGTGTTGAAGTAGGCAACCCTGGTCGTGAGTGATGCGGCGAGTCGGTGACACATGTGCCGCGGCTCGTGCGGCAAATACATCTTCGTGAGCCGGAGCTGCGGGGATTCCAGCCGTGGGGTCACATATACGGCACTTTATATTCCCGAGTTTTTGCTGCGATAACACTACTTATTTATGTTTTGGGTGCAGAAATCACAGCTGCTTGTGATTTCATAAAATTCTAGATAGGATAAAAAAGTTCTTTAGTCCGAGTTAGCTCTTCAGAGCGTAAGAATAGAAATGTGCATCAATTCCTGCGTCGTCTTTTAAGCTCCCACGTCGAGATTATACTAAAAGCTTACAAATAGGAAGCTACCTTTGGCACTGTTCATAAACAACTGTTAAGTCTAATAAACCGTTAATAATCGTTTGTGATAGTGATGGACTTTTGTGTTAGTTAGAAAAGCAAAAATTTTACAAAGGTTAGCCAAGTTTTAGGGTTTTAACTCAAGTTATAGAAAACAATTCGAAAATACGAGTACCATCGAAGACGATACTCATTTTACCATCATGATTACGGACTGTATGTAGGAAATGATGGAATAACATTCAGTTAATTATAACATACATAATTAAAACAACATAAGCCCGCGGGAATCCACCCCCTGCGAACTAAGATCCTCATAGTCTCACACGTAACACGTAAGACCGGTGTAAGCAGTGTACTCGAAACTTACCGTTGAAAGTTTCAAGTCTCCCAACTCGTACCCGTTGTACAATCTGGCTATTTTGAATTTGAGGGATCTGCACTTTCGTTGTTGTAATGAGGAAGTTGAAATATAGCAGTTTACGAGTTCTGTATCGTGTTAGATATCGGAGAGGAATTACCATAGTAATTATATTAATCTTTATTGCACAAAAGAAAAACTTATCGCACAAAAGGCGGACTTAATGCCAAACGTCATCTATCAGGCAACCTTAAGGCAGAGCAGATAGATGAGACAGATTATTCGTTATTGATAGTGATGGACTTTTGTTGATCATTTTAATATATTTTGGCATACCCAAAACAAATACAGAAGTAACAAACGCTAGTGAATCACTAATATTTTTAAACTAACAACTACTACACTTTTTATTACTAATATTAATTATTTCTTCTCTCCGTTGAAAAAAATAGACTCGAAGACAGCATCCAGTACACAACACAAACTTGATAGGATTATGAATAAAAAAATGTTTATCACAAAGTAAAACGTTCTGTGAACAAATTAATATTTTATGCTTCAAATTGAAAATCCAGCACACAGTTGTTACAACTCAAATCGATGTACCTACTCTACACATGCCCGTAACTAGCGCGTACTTTCAGCGAGGTGCACAGTCGAGTAGTTGTAGTTGAATTATGAAGTTAAGTATAGAATCGCTTCAGGGGTTAAGGCAGACGTTGCCTTTGCGCTTTGCTTGTTAAGGAAGCTAGGGTGCATTTAATGTTGTGGATAAAATTGGAATTTTCGATACAAATTGTACACAAAAGGGAGGTTGATCTTCTTCTTCTTGTTCGTGTCATGTCTGAGGGACGCGACTCCTATGGGGTATTCTACCTATCACTCCAGGCCTCTCGATCTTCTGCCATCTGCATTGTTGCCTGGAGCGAAGTCTGGGTTTGGAAGGTTGATAGTAAAAGCCAATCGAAACAAATAATTTATGGAAATAGTCATGTGACTTTTTAAAGCACCTGTCATCCATCAGATACATTTTTTTTGCGTTTGTTAATGTACGATTCTCATCTTGGCTAGCCGCCGTTTTCATTAGTATCTAGCGGATTTATGACTCTAGTGGCTGTTTAAATCAAAATGTGTGTTCAGCATCTTAATTTGAAAACATTGAAAATAATTCTGCAAAAGCAAGCGTCCGAATTTGTTGAGATACGTTTTATAACTTTTATTTATTTACAACATAAATGCTATTCTAAAAACATTGTTCACAAACAAACTTCATTTTAATCTTACAAAACGTATTATAGTAGAGCTAACCGAAACATAAAAAGCATGTAAATTTAAAAGTTTCTTCTCTTTCAAATTTAAATGCATGTAAAAAGTCATCGTCTAAAACAGACATCAACTTCGCACTGCTAATCGAGCCAGGTGTAGGTACAAAATGATTTTGACGCGATTTTATTGTTAAGAGAATAAGAGCGTGTCAAGGTAATTTTGACCACCTCGCCCGCGCTTAGCAACTTCTGCTGCTGACTATACGCTGCCTACATTATTCACTGCTACATTACTTATAATGTATCAGATAACTCACCCAGGCTCACTGGGAAAGGAAGTAGATGGAAATACACGCAACGCTGTACGGGACGGCGGAAGATTCGCTAACGCAATTACGTACGGCCGACCGTCTAACTCAATATTATCGATATCGATATATGTATACCACGCGCTGCACTACATCTAGATACACCTGTGATGTTATAGAGAAGTATTCGTTTTTATTGTTTTTAATATTTCATATCTTTAAATGAGTTCATTTGATGTGAGGGATTTCAAATGATAAGTATTTGGTCGGATGTCTCTCATGAAGAATTTTTGCCTGATATAATTATGTTTAAATAAAAGAATTGCATTTCACCGGAATTCAAACATATTCTCTTTCAAACTCTAAAGTTCGTCTTTTTACTGTAAAAAGCTGATATAAACTCAAAGTATACGTAGGTAGTATACCGCTTCAAAAACTTACAAGCTCTTAGTCGAAACATCCCAAGCATCCTCGCTCAAACTTGTCAGAGCCAGCCACGTATCGATCACGTGACATCCCTAAGCCCCTTGTTTACGCCTGTTCCTCGCCGGCCTCCCCCGGGGCCGCTTTATGCTCCTTGTTGCCCGCATCTTGGCTGCGAGCCTGGTAGCCGTTGTTAATTGCGGTCGTTTGAGGCGTGATGACGCCTTGGTTTTGCCGAGTTTTCTGAGCGTTTGTGTCTGTGAGGGACGATGCTAAAACAAAATGACTGGCAGCCCAATTCGAAGTTTAAGATCGAACGTCAGTTAATAGATCTAGAAAATATATGGATTAGATATGTCAGTGTCAAAAGTGACGTTTTTATTTGAAGAAACATTTCTATAAAAATAGTTATTAGGTAGACGCGCTTAACTCTTACTCCTATTTCAGCTGTTTCTGATACTTTATTTAGTACATTTCCTAATCATGACAACGAATGGATTCCCATTTCTTTCAATAATCCCAGTTGTAATTTTAACATCAGCTTTCCAGACTAGCAACGTCTGACGCTAGCAATTTCCCGAGTAACGAAGGCGGCTCCGCAAAAAAGCGTAGGATCCGCAAACAAGATGAAAGGCGCTCGGCAAACAGGACGGATCGCCGGGGGCGCGTCAAGTGGCGAACGGGTTAAATGGGTACTTTGCTGCCCTTTTTTGCAAAGAAAAAATCGCTTATCTGTAGCAAAATGGTACCAAAATGGCTGCACGTAGCCGAAACGTGCCGAAACCTAATCTGTTTTTGATACACTTATGAAGCGTGCAGAAATAAGTATCAGACGCAATCCTATTGTTTTTTTGTGAAACGAAAATAGTGCCAAAAACTACACTACATAATTTATAAAATAATTGTGCCGTATCACCTTATAGTCTTTAAAAACAATATGATAAACATTTAGGTATATTTATTATATATATATATATATATTTTTTTTTATTATGAATGGGCTTACTCATGGCCACAGATGGATGGATGGATGGATTTTTCGTACTTCTTAATTTTTCTTTGTTTGGCCCGAGGGTTAACTGGTAGATAATGCCTTCTGGCATTAAGTTCGCCTTTTGTTTAATTTTGACTGCACAATAAAGTTTAAATAAATAAATATCTAAGGCCATTTTGTTGCTTTTGATATTAATTATCCAACATTCTTGTAAGGATTTAGAAATGATCTGAATATTTCTTCGCAGTCAAGCGCCCCCTACCTGATCTTTTGATTATATCAGTGCAGCTTTTATTTATACCCAGTCACGTACAGAAACCCGAATTCAAAACCTACCTTTTACTAAAAAAAGATCCCACCAAAAACATAAATGTAAAAAAGGAGAGCCAAGTTCAATACAAAAATTATGCTTGGCTGTGGGGCTCGCCGCAAAAAGAATGGAGATCTAAATGACTGCCACTGCCAAGTTCTATGCAAAATCCAAATATGTATTTATAGGAACAAAATAACATTATAAACAAGTATTAAACTCTATTTCTTTGCTTTATTGGATACCTATAACAATTGCTGTTATTTAAAAAAAATGTGAGATCTTAAAGTAGGTTAGATTTGACTTGGCCAGTTTTCATTATATCAATCATTTTATATATATTGTAATTCTGATAAAACCTGGCCAAGCCAAATCTAACCTACTCTAAGATCTCACATTTTTTTAAAATAACAGCAATTGTTATAGGTATCCAATAAAGCAAAGAAATAGAGTTTAATACTTGTTTATAATGTTATTTTGTTCCTATAAATACATATTTGGATTTTGCATAGAACTTGGCAGTGGCAGTCATTTAGATCTCCATTCTTTTTGCGGCGAGCCCCACAGCCAAGCATAATTTTTGTATTGAACTTGGCTCTCCTTTTTTACATTTATGTTTTTGGTGGGATATCAATACTTTTTGTAAAGAAAACTAGGCAGGTATTGAGATTTAATGTTTTTTCTTGTGTTTCCGCTGTATGGTTTTTACTTCTGTTCTTTGTATAATTATGTGGTACCGCGCGCCGCCGACGACACACCGTTGGCCGGTTGTTTAGAGCGTATTAAAAGTTTTTTGTATGGGGCACCACTTATTTTTTGACTAAACTTTATTTTAATATAGCAAATATAATAATACATATATTGGGGTAGTTTCAAATATCTGCTTGTAACGGTTCCAACGCTACAATAAAAAAATATTTTTTTGTATGGGGACCCCCCCTATTTTTTAACTTTTTTTTATTTTTAGGTTTTTTCCTACGCTTACACACAATAACCGAGCTGGATTCCAAATTTCATCCTTCTAGGTCATCTGGAAGTAGGTTAGGTTTAGGTACTTATATCAGTCCCAATAAAAAATGGATTTTTGTATGGGGACCCCCCCTATTTTTAAACTTTATTTTATTTTTAGATTTTTTCCTACGGTTACACACAATAACCGAGCTGGATTCCAAATTTCATCCTTCTAGGTCATCTGGAAGTAGGTTAGGTTTAGGTACTTATATGTCAGTCCCAATAAAAAGTGGTTTTTTTGTATGGGGACCCCCCCTAATTTTTAACTTCATTTTATTTTTAGATTTTTTCCTACGGTTACACACAATAACCAAGCTGGATTCCAAATTTCATCCTTCTAGGTCATCTGGAAGTAGGTTAGGTTTAGGTACTTATATCAGTCCCAATAAAAAATGGATTTTTGTATGGGGACCCCCCCTATTTTTAAACTTTATTTTATTTTTAGATTTTTTCCTACGGTTACACACAATAACCGAGCTGGATTCCAAATTTCATCCTTCTAGGTCATCTGGAAGTAGGTTAGGTTTAGGTACTTATATGTCAGTCCCAATAAAAAGTGGATTTTTTGTATGGGGACCCCCCCTAATTTTTAACTTTATTTTATTTTTAGATTTTTTCCTACGGTTACACACAATAACCAAGCTGGATTCCAAATTTTATCCTTCTAGGTCATCTGGAAGTAGGTTAGGTTTAGGTACTATAAGTCATAAGTCAGTCTTAAAATTTACGACTTTTTGACCTTCATACCTTTATAACCGTTTGAGCTAGCTTCATGAAATTTGGGCTTCTAGATATCCTTATGGATATAATTAAACACACGTAGTTTTATGTGTATACGTCAAAGATGTTTTGAGTTATAGAAGGGTCAAAAGTGGCACCAAGTGGTTCGTGTAATATTACACTCGGCGCTGGCTAGCCAGTTCCTTTGCTTGAACTTGGCTTGACACGCTGCCGCGTGTCTAGATTTTGATTTATTGGACCGTGCGGTAGCAGGCAGACAATGGCAGGCGGTGCTCCGAATGTCTAATGGCCCATTCCCCATGCTCGCTCCTACGCCGATTTATTTGGTTATTTGTGGAAATGTATGGGAAAGCGCTCAGAATCTGGCAAATGCTGATATAGGTAAGGAGAAGGAGAAGTTTAAATAAATGCCTTTTGATTTAACATAGTTTTGATATGATATATGACGTCCCACGGGTAAAGGTACCTTATGGCGGATGGCGCTTACCTACGCTATTATTATCGCCGCTCCAATACTATTGTGGTGCTATGCGACGTAAGCGCCAGCCGCCATAAGGTACCTTTTCCCGTGGAACGTCACATATGAGTATGTAAAATACTATAGATCTAGCAAAAATATTTATGAACTTTTCGTTTTATTCCTCCATAAAGAACTAAGTATCCAAAATAAGAATAAGCTCTGGCATTGGCACCAATACTCCCTGCATTAGGTCATTAGGTATCTACAACTACATGAATAATTTTTAAGTATTTTTTTTTATAAATATCATTTAATTAACTTGCCGAAGGACAATATCGGCGGCCCGACTTCCGGTTGTCATAAGAAGTGGACGGGAAGTTGCGGGCGGTTTCTTCCCACTTCCGGCGCCCGCGGGGGACTTGTTAAGTTGAGGGTTTCTTTTATGTACGAATTGAACCATTCGCACTCACCGAGCGGGCTGGGTCGGCTGCTAACACGAATACGTCATAGCATGTGGTGCACAGCATCTGCAGCACCCGTGTCCGGGTCCATCGACCGCGAGGCATTTAACATCTTGACAGATGATTTAATCAGCGTTCGTACACCGTATGTGTACGGTCCTTAGTTTGTACAGTCACGAGGGACAACGTCTCTGGTGACTGTACAAACTAAGGAGAGACTGGCATTTGCGACCGCATTTGTGACAGTTGAAGTATCGTGAATACTACTCACGCACTGTTAGTGCTTGGAAATAGAGACCTATCTCCTCGAAACATGTGGCACAAATGACTAAAATACGTAAGTTAAATCGTAAAATTAGCTTACTGTTATATCATACGATGACTCACGAAATTTTAGGACGAAACAGGAGCTGACTTTTAAATATTTTTGGTAAATATACCCGTCTCGCTAACGGAAGCGGCTCCTAAAACTAGTGCGATAAGGACACAGCAAAAAATCCTGCGTAAAAATCTTGACTCTTAACTAGTAGCAGCCCTAACAAAGACCTCCAGAGACATAGTATAGGTCGTATCACGAAAGCTGGTCCGAATTTACTATGAAAATGTTGCCAGTTTAGTACAGACCTCGCGCCAGCTCCTATGAACTTACCTGAACGTACATTTTTCATTCCTACCAAAAGAATATTCATGATATTACCAAACATTAAAGTGCACCACTATTTGACCGTAGCTCTCTTCACTCGGTTCACCAATTACGTCACGGAACACTAGAAATGTATGGGTCACAGACAATATCCTTACGTCTGAATGGGACTTATGTATGTAACCGTATTTCGTACGGCGCGATTAGGTCGATATCGGCGGCAACAGGTGGCCGCGAGACGCCCGCGGAGAACTTCTGATTTACGGCATTGAAATATTTAAGTACAAAGCGCCGCTGCGCTTGTGACGTTTGATGAAGTATCTTCGGTGATTTTCTTCTATGCTGACTTTGTAAATCAATGAAAATATTTAAAATTAATACGTTTTATCCTCTAGCCGCCCAGAGACCTATAAAAAGGTCTCCTGTTCCATTCTAATCTGAACTTTGTGTTGACAAAATAAAATTTCATTTTGCTTGGCAAGGTTTGACTTATGGGCGGCTAGAGGTTAAAATAACCCTAAATTGGAACCCCTGAGAAAAATTATAGCAAGATTTTTAGGTAAGTTAAAACAGGCATCAAGTGTATATCCATCTGTGATAACTTAGAGTGGGCCACTCAACATCCCAACCAAAGTAAGTTTTAGTTTTCGAGCTACACCGAAGACTCCACAAATAATTAAGACGGGAGTTTCACGAGCAATATTTTGCACAATTTATTTTTACTCGGAAAGGCGCCTCGGAGCGGCGGCAATGGCGCCTGAGAATGACGGCGATCACAGACATGTATCGAAATAGAGGTTGCGAAATTATGTAGTGTATTGTGGGTTCGAATCTGGACTTAACTATAGTTCGTATTTTTTAGCATTAGAAAGAACTCCGCAGAAGCAAGCGTGCAGTTTTTATCAGGCTCGTTAATTGTTAATAATTATTGAATTATCTAATGTAGCATGGTCAATACATATAATTTACTTCAAATTGTTACCGCTAAAAGTGCCAGATTTAGAACCACAAGCGAACTTCTGCGAAGTTCTTTCTAATGCTAAAAAAAACGGACTATATGAGTTTCTCGGAATTTATGCACTACTTTATGCGGACTTCGCGAGACCGGTGTCGCCAGTTGAAAACGGAAAGGGAAATTACGCTCCCGTCCCGAAATTTAGATGGTTATGTTACCACTAAAAAGTAAAACGCCTTTACTTCGCCCTCAAAATAAGAAGAAACGTCTAACGTGGACAAACCACATCGGACGTTGGAAAATACCGTAATTGGTTCTTATTGGGCTTGTTTCTATCTTTGGCCCGGGGTGTTCTGCCATAGAAGTATATCTGCGTGCCTGAATGGCGGGGGAATGACGGCGGCGTTTCGCTAATTGGCGGGAAGGCGCAATAGCGGCGCGGCGCGGCTCGGTGCGGGCACGGGCGAGAGCGGGCGCGGGCAGGGTTCGGCGATAATTATTGCTGACTGCGACGAGTTCCACGCTACGTTTATAATTGACGATAGGTAACGTCAAATTGGGCACTATTTTAGAAGGGTAGGCAGAAACGTGACCTTTATTACTGGTGCGAGTGGCGCAGCAAAGACAAATTCAAACTTACATTTTGACATAAAAATGTTGTCATTTTGTTCATCATTTATTCATCATTCGCCTGTGCGTCTCGGTACCTAAATGTACACGCGAATGATAACTAAATGACATAATTTAGATATCAAACCGGTTAAATTTGCCTCCATGTAATGTTTTCGATGCATATCTGTCTATCCTTTATTTGGAATTTACTTTTTCCAACTACTGGATAGAATTTCTCAGAATCTGTAGATCGTTATCAGTCGGTTTGATACAAAATTGTATTCGTTGGATAGCGCGCCGTATTGCCGAGGCGGATTAAGTTATCAAACCCTAGCAAACTGAAAGAGACGTCAATCATCAGATTTATTGCATAAATTTCTTAACAGTGATCGATTTTCATTGATCGTACCTACTATTCTATATCGGCAGCTCTAAGAATGCCGGTATCCGATCGTTCTCTAATCGCGGACCATTACTCGGTGATCGCTCCGTCGACCAATGGCTTTAAAGACCTTTCTGCCGCATCGGCCATCGGTTCTACGAACAATCTTGCCGAGACGAGCTCACAGATGATTATAAACTACTTTGTGAGCAGCAGGCCATTAGGGGCATCGATAACCGACCCACGCCGAGCAGAGATGATAGATGCTTAGTTGCAAAACCGTTTGCAACCAGACGGACGGCGGGGCGAAACTTTAGGGATTATTCAGAGCGCTGGTGATGTACCTAGTGGCATTATTTTGTATAAAAAAACATACCTAATTGTTTATTTCATGATTACTTTAATGCTTTTATTTGGCAGAAATCTCGTAATCGAAGACTATTGCACGTATTAGTTGAATAATTTATTATTAAGGATACGATACGAGACGATGGAGCAAGAAAACTAAACAATTTGTAGAAACAATCTCTAGAGCACGTAGTAGTATATGACCGCATGTGAATCGGTATTGTCATTAACTAGTAAATACTCTAAGACCTCTAAGTTGTAATAGATAAAGTAAAGGTTAGATTAACCTTTACTTTATCTATTACACCTACAAGATTAGCGCTTGTAAACGTGTAAGAAACGCGACACCATGATCCGCCTGTCAGCTATCACCGAAGTTTTTGAGGATTTTTACGACGCGACGTTTAGCTATTCAAACCTGAGTCCTTTTTTACAGAGCATCAAAATCTAAACAACGCACATTGATGCACAACAGTCTTTTCACCAGTACACTTTTGAATTGCGAAACCGTAACTTTATAACCTAGCCTCGGTGGCGTCGGTACTCTCGGTAGCCCTATAGTTTGCGACCCGGTGTCGGCAATCATGGGCCATTAGTTGCAGATACTGGCCCGGGCCGATCTGCCGCGTCTCGGGTGACGACGCCATTCTGAGAACTGCGAGCAGATTATGCAAGGGAGCCGCTATGTCCCTGAAATGATTAGATTAGTCTGTAAGGCATCCACGTGTGGATCTTTCTGCAGGGGCTTAGCCATGAGACAATTGTTTGTAGAAAACGACAAGAACAATGTATGGAAATGATTCGTTAATGAGTTTATCATCCCTAGGTGTATTATTTTATATATGTACTTGTATATATTGTACTCTCAATTATTGTTTTGGCTACGGCTCCTGAAGGCCTACCGCGAACCGCGTTCGACATGTTTCCTCTCTGTCGCACTTGTAAATTCATACTTAAGTGTGACAGGGAGGCAACACGTCGAACGTGGTTCGCGGTAGATCCACAGATTTTTTGACTTTCTTGGTTTTTATTACGAAAGCTGTCAACTTTCTTTTTGGAGTTTATTGGAATTTAAATGGAGTTTAAATGGGATGAAAATTTATCGGAAAAAAATCTAATATCTAATGTCACAGGTTACAGGCTACGGGCTACTAGACACGGCAACTTTATCTTGCGCATCCCCTAGCAACGGCTGTATGGAAACACTTTATTTATTCAATGTCAAAAACGTCAAAAACAACTGTAAATATTTCTGCGTTTTCATCAATTTCATTTCCTATTTTATAATCGTTTGTAAGAGTAAACTCCAGTCGTGCGTCGGAGCTAACACATCCTTTTATTTTTCAACGGCCACAACATAGAGTAAAGTAAGTAGGTATATTTGGATAATTTGGACCACATGGAAGTCTAGATTCATCTATCATTATCTTTTGTCATAAGTTTGTCATCATCTTCAGAAGTTCTCATCATGTTTTCTTTCTTTACGTACAGTCAGCAGCAATAGTTGCTAAGCGGGCGAGGTGTTCAAAATGATCCTGACGCGACTTTATTGTTAAGAGAAAAGAGCGCGTCAAGGTAATTTTGAACACCTCGCCCGCTTAGCAACTTCTGCTGCTGACTGTACAAGTACAAAAGTGACCGCGTGCATTCGTGCAACCCTCGCTCAGTATATTGCTATAGTTCGTTTTTTTTAGCATTTGAAAGAACTCCACAGAAGCAAGCGTGCAGTTTTTATTAGGCTCTTTAATTATTAATAATTACTGAATTATCTAATGTAGCATGGTCAATACATATAATTTAGTTCAAATTATTACCGCTAAAAGTGCCGGGTTTGGAACCACAAGCTTACTTCTGCGAAGTTCTTTCTAATGCTAAAAAAAACGAACTATAATGCTAGGTTCTCCGCACTAGCGGGAAGTGTTTTTGCTCAGCGCAGAGCAGTAGCGCTGCAATTTATAGCCTGGTAGCAGCTAGACTGGGATTATCCGAGCTTGCACACGGAGAGTCGTGTTTCGTCGCAATTCGTTTGATTATTTTAGTTAACTTTGTTAATCTAAGCGCTTTAATGGAACAATATTCAGGTATAAACTTCGGCTTTTTTGCGTTGGTTTCTTACGATCTTACGTCACAGTTCTGAATTCGTAAGTTTAGTATCATTTAGCAAAAACTCCTGCTTACCTACTACAACCTATAATGCCATGTAGGGTTAAAGTATTCGTTTAATACTTGGTACTCATTATCTCTCTCTCTCGCACTCGCACCTTCTCTTATGTTGCGGAATACCGGAGCTAGATTAGAATTGTATGCATAAAACTCTTGGTGGTGAGTTAGTGTAGTGGTTGTCAGACTGAACTCTCGAAGTAAGCTTTTGTCGGCGGAGAGACACAGTTCAGACACGAAAATCTCGTTAAGGCCCTCTGTGCCTCAGCAACCTTTGGGATATATGTCAAAGAAATAATACCAACACACAAATTGCCTCGTCGGATAAAAAACATAGCCTGCTTTGCTCTCAGTTTGAAACACCTTTGCACTAGGCAATCATGAAATGCTAAGCGACCGCTTCCACGCCGAGCCCGTAATTACGCGGTCCCGGACAGTCCAGCTCCAGCTAATTACCTCCTCGCGACGCTGGCCGCCTGGTGTCCGACTAATTGCTGTCCACGTTATTTATGAGCCTAATTAGTTAAGCACAGTGTGTTAGTGCTTAGCACTAATATCTCGGCGGCAAAAATATGATTAGAAGTGTGAGAGAAACTCTGGAAAGACTAATCCGGAAGAGACGGTAGTTAATCATCATCTGATTCTAATCATTATTAGGTAAACAGGAAACGGTTGAAGAGATAGTTCAGAGTCCGTAACCGGTACCAATTTTAGTAGGTATGTATATAGTTGTACCCATGTCCAACCCATTATTGGGGCCTCAAAACTGCCGGAAGACAGTGGCGCAGGACATCTACTTCAGCGTAATGACGTCATCAAAATGGCTCCCGCCTCGTCGAGAATTCTGAATATAGCACCTATATGCATTAACATACATGTGTGGGCTATTAAATTAAAAAAAAACATAATCAATGCCCTACCCACCTCGGATTCGCACGGGTTAACAAATTATACACCTAAAATCCTACACCTTCCTCAAGAATCACTCTATTGATAGGTGATAACCGCATGAAAATACGTTTAGTAGTTTTTGAGTTTATCGCAAACATACAAACACACAATCACACAAACAGTTGTTTTATAAGGTATAGTGATACACTGTATTTCAAAATAACTCTGCCCGATGTGTCAAATACATGATATGACATATCTAATTATCTAATCCATATCGCATCTAGACAATATTTGACGTTAAAGTTCGAATCGGGCCGAGTTTAAAAAGAGCTATCAAAGGTAGCAAAGATATCAAAATGATATTGGTTACGTATAAAAAATACTCTTATTTGGGTTTTATCAAGTTTACCAAAAGTCGGACATTAAAACAATACTAAATTAAAGCTTGACAAGCAATAAACCAGTCGACTGTCTTAATTAGTTATCACGCCCATGTAACATCAACTTTGAGGTACGGGGTTATATTTTTGGGCAACTGTACAGATAGATAATTCGTTTTTAGAGCTCAAAAAAAGTGCTTACGATCAGTATGCGGTATACAAACCACAGAATCATGTAAACCCTACTTCATTAAGTTAAACGTACTCACACTTCCCTGTCTTTATATTTACGAATCCGCATTATACATTAGATATAACCCTGACCAATTCTTCCACTTCAATAGTTATCGCCAACAATATAAAATAAGCTCTAGGTCATGTATTTGCACTACTAGCAAAAAGCTTTTTTGGAATGGCATCAAAGATTTATAACAAGCTACCAAAAGAGATTTTAAAAATTAATGACTTAAAAAAATTTAAAAAAATGTTGTATGATTTTTTAGTAACTAAAGCATATTACTCAATACAAGATTTTTTGTCAGACAGTGGAAACTATATAACCTTTTGATTTGTCATGTATTACTTTATATTATTAAGTTTTACGCTACATGTATTTTGTAACTATTTGTATGCCATATGGCGAAGCATAGTGATACTTACTATATGTATATTTAAGACCTACTGTTGTACCTACCTATGTTAAACAAATAAATAATTTGGAATTTGGAATTGGAATTTGGAATATTTTGATATAAAACAGAGTCGCACCATAAGGGTTCCTTTTGTACCTTTTTGGTACGGAACCCTAAAAACCGGCCTAATGGTAATGCGCGTCGGGTACCTACTACCTAGTACCATAATGTACCTAGGCAAATAGAATTTAGAAGGCAATTTGTCGAAAGATGGCAGTAGATGTACTGACTATACATAATTTACTTTGACAATATTCCTCTATTTCAAATTCTCTTTGATGTGGGGACCTTCATATCTTTCCAACTTGTTTTTACCATATTTAACGAACCAATAGTGACATTCTTGTTCCTTATCGTTTATCTTCACGGCATGAATCGACATCACAAGAAGTACACAACAACAGCTGATAACGAATTATTTAGCTCCAAGAATGAATGGTGTCGCCACCTATCGGCGAGTAGCGGAACAAGATGTTTGTTGCTGTACAGTTAGCGAAGTTTAATACAAGATGACTAGATGTCGCTAGTATCTTTAACTTTTTTGAACATTCTATTATTTTGATATCAACTTAATACAAATTTAAATTAATTGAACTTAATATCTACTATAATTATATAAAAATGGAATGTAATATTATCTACATTGACACGTAACGGTCCATGCTAAATATAATCGAATCCCCTAAAATACCTACTCTAAAATGTCAATTGGTTTATATTTTACCTACCTATTTGCTACCTATTTTAATTATTGAACGAATAATTATTTTATAATAATAGATCAGCTTTCATTTTAATGGCATTGCTTTGTATTGTTTCAGAACGCACCAAATCAGGAGCCAGTGTATCGAAAAGTCGCGATAGTTGAAAACTTTTTCGATATCATCTACACCGTGCACGTAGAGCTTGAAGGTCGACCAGGAAAGCATGCTGGACAGAAACGTACATACAGAACTGTAAGCCACTTCTTTTTATCATTAACTTTATATTTTCCATTTCAATCAAAGATAAAAGCAAAGACAACAACTAAAATATCTGGCTAATAAATTTTGTTGTAAGCGCCATCTGTGTAACAGAGAACTAACTAGAACAGGGAAGTTCACAACAGCGTTCACGTAGCTTTATAGAATTCAACCCTGTGAAGTTTTGAGTGGTGGTGATAATAGATGGCGCTGCATAGGTAATTGCATGTAGAAATATTTCAGTTTTACTGTAATTTGCTTAATTTAATAAATCGTAATTGTAAATGTTTAATACAGGAAATTTAAAAGTAGATATTACAGTTTATTTAGTTACTTAAGGTGAATGTGTTGTTATATTGGAATTGCTAAGCCCATAACCTACAAAAATATTTCGCAATAGAACGAAATTAGTTTATCTAAGTCTAAATACATGCTGATCTACAAATTACACTTACAAGTTAAATAAAAAGTATACCTACTAAGCAGATATATTTCGGACCTTTTACGATATATGACATGTAGGTAGGTAATAACATACGTAACGAACGACTGCTAGTGCGATGTTTCAACACAATTATTATTCTCTTCTTGATTTATCTGAATCTGTAGCAGACTCCATCTCTTACCATACATTGTGTTAACCCAGCACGCATAGGTAATAACTCTATGAGCCCAATTCGAACGAGTAGACACCTTATTCAGCGAGATTACGGTATATATTTGAATGAGTTTCTCATCGCTACTTAGGGTTGCCATGCGTAAGTACAACTTGTACTCAAAAACTGGGCAGATAATCAGTATCTTCCGAGTGGGGACAATTGATTGTGGACACTTCCGGCGCAGTTCGGATTCCTTGTAAACAATAAACAACACTCCCTTGTAAACAATGTAACCGACTATGAACCTCATACCTATTCGTAGTTTGATATTACTTGATTACTTACAATTTCTCTGGGGAGCACAACTGTAAGCACTTAGCAGATAACTCAGGCGCTATACTTGTAAAGTGAGCTATAGTAATATTCAACCAATGTTTGCTGTTATTGATATTTGCGATTAAGATGCGCATACTCCAAAGTTTTCTTGGTGAGAGCGAGTAGTCTTAGGTACTTCATCTATAGTACGTAATGTATGTGCCCTAGTAATTGTGAATGTTTTCGCCCGCAGATAACGGAGACGTACGCGTTTCTGCCTCGCGAGGCAGTCACGCGCTTCCTCACCGGATGCGCTGAGTGTGCGCGGCGCCCGCGCAGCGCCTCACCACCACCCCTCCCCACTCCCTCCCCTTCCCCCACGCGCCACCCCACCTACCTACCCTTCCTACCTCACTGCCCCACCGATTACACCAGAAACTGGGAATCAGAGATAGACGCGGCACACTCCAACTACCCTTACGAACCCAAATTCGACTACACCGAACTTCAGCCTCTTAAAAAAATAGAAAGCCCAAAAGCGACAGACTCTGAAGACCAGGAACCTACGTATATAGAGCTAACATCAAAGAAGGTCAACGGTTTTGACTCAAATCCCTTATTCAGTAGAAGTTCGCCCGTCGAACCGCCGTTTAGAGAAGAGGAACCCGTCAGAACGGACCCGGAGATCGACAAAGATGAGAACAGCCTGATCGACGTTGAAGATGTCAAAAGTGACAGCCCTATCCCTAGCGTCATCCCGAAAGAAGATGATAGTGACAAAAATAAAGAAATTATAAGAGTTAAAGAAGAAAAGACTGATGATAAGAAACAGAAGAAGTATAATCCGTTGGACGTGGCTAATTTAACGTCTAAAGACCCCCCGAAGTCGGCATCTCCGCCTAGAAAGAAGTTGTTGCCTTCGAGTTTAGAGTATTCCAATTCGTTCGGACGGTTTCCAAAGCCGTGGCGGCCGGACGGAGGGGTGTACTTCGGCGGGGAGGAGGTGGACTACAGCGTGCCCATAACGACGGCGTATCTCAAGCATATGCGGAGTATGGCGTATCAAGAACGACTGGACATGGAAAATAAGGTAAGTTTTACAATTAACGTATATACTGTGGGACTAGATCGATTTATAACATTTATTTAATTAGGATAATGGAAACTGCACGACGTGCCTTCATAAAACTGAGCTAAGCATTTTTTCATCGTTGGTTGGTCACTATACGAGCAGAATATTTATGAAGGATACTGAACTAGACGCACCAATCGTATAAGAATGGTTGGACCTTGATAAACACCTTGTATATACCTTATAAGGAAAGCCCGGTTCAGTAATTAAACAACTAAATTATATCTGATGGGCAATAAGTCGCGCTCTTGTATTTGCTTGGGGCTTAGTGCAATTATTACGCCAAATCGCAAAAAATCTTGCGAATTGCTTATACCTTGATCATTAACGTTAAATTAAAAACAAAAAATCTTGCTTGCTTTATACCTTGATCCAAATATGTCTTAAGCGAATATTATATTTAGACAAAATCTACGTTTAACTATAGCTGGAATAAGTATCTAAATATTTATTTTGACATGGTACGAGTACGACAGCCTACTTTATGTCTGTTATGGCATCCGTACCTATTTATGTCGAAATACTCAACATACCTATAACTAGATAATACATAATAAAATATTAGTCATTTTAAACTATTAAAATAGTTAGGTGAATTAATGACTATCTATTCGCTGACGCCGAAACTTCGCTGTGAAACGTATTGATGTGTAAAATCCCGTTTCATGATAGGGCAGGCTAACCCACCCTGGGTTACACGAGCAGACCTTTTTCTCTAAACAAATATAAATTTTGCGGGTTCGACCGCATTTAACCCTAGCTTAAACTTCTGCCAACTAAGGCGGCATAAAACTGCGGTGGTCGGTAGTCAGGCCCGCAAGCGCGCCTTTGTGGGACCAATCCGCCCTTTGTACCCGAGGGTTATGATTTCGAAACTCTATTCGATCAGATACGGAGTTGTGTGTTAGTTTCAGATTCAACTTTTTGCTAGCTTACCCATTTTATGGTGGACCAGCAAATTGAGAACTTTAACTTGACTCGAATGAAGCTCTGAATCTCGGCTCGGCAGAGTAAAAGGCCTTGCGTTAGGTTACACACAGAATTTGATTTGAATTTTTAACCCCTTAGATAACAAAAGGGTATTATAAATAAGTTAACGATTTTTTTTTGTCCTAACCTAAATTTGGCACAAGCTTTAGGAGCAAAATTTTACCTTACCTATGTAGTTTGGAGTTGCAATTTTTGGAAAGCGAAATTTGGTAGGATACTTGTTAAAGTTTAAAAACCATTTTTCCGTTACCTTTCTTTTTATGTAGGTGTACTTTCGTTTCGGCCAAATACATTTCGCCAAATTTCACTTCCCAACAAACTTATCGCAATAGTTTCATTTCCCAAAGGAACCTTTAGCAAAGTTACACTTCGCATATAATTTATTTGGTCAAATTATCATTTGGCATGATTTTACTTTGTCAAATGTTATTAGGACAAAAACTTATTTAGCAAACGTTTTTTATTGTCTAATATTATATTCCAAAAAGATGTTTGGTCAAAATTGTCACTCCGCAAATTTGACAAATAGGCATCTCTATTTAAAGTACTTTTTGTTATGTTATAATAGGTACGTTAAATTCTACTTAATTTGGGTGGGTTGGGTTAGGTTTGAACTGCGATCCTCACAAAACGGAACCGCTATCAGAAAAGTGGGTAAGGTTAGGTTAGAACTGTCACCCTCACAGAATCGAAATGCTATTAGAAAAGTGGGTTAGGTTAGGTTAGAACTGCGGTCCTTACAGAAACGAAATTCTATGTACTAAAAAAAGGTCATCGAAGTGGATTAATTAATTTAATAGAATAACGAGATGTAAAAAAATTGCATGACATTTTAAACTAAAATGTGGTTTGAATATTGGTGGTTATTTACTATTTTTGGGTTACAATGATTACTTTGGTGTTATTTGCTTTAATAGAATAGCAAGATGTAACAAATTTGATTGTCATTTTACATTAAAATGGAGTTTTAATTTTAGTGATCATTTACTATATATTTTTGGCAGTAAGAATGTTTTTTTTGACGTTACATTTTACTATGTATATGTAATGATCAGTTAAATACTAGACAAATAAAATTCTGCAGCCTCCACTTTATTCGTATGTAAATTGTATGCCATGCAATATTTTGGGACATGTAAGTTACGCTTAATGATACATTTGACTAAATAATATTTGGTAAAATGAAACTTGTCCAAGTAATTATTTGCTAAACAATAACTTGCCAAAAAAAACTATTGCTAACTGAAAATTTGCGATAAGTTGTTTTGCCAAACATTTTTTTGGGAAATGATAATTTGGGAAACATAGTTTGGGATGTGATACTTTGGGAAACGATTTTGGCCCATTCGTTAGTAAACCTTTTATGTAATATGGCATTTAGGACCAATTTACATAAAAAATAAAGGAAGAACCTAAACAACTAACAGTTATAGCTGCTCTTATAATAGTAGTACGTTAAGGTGGTTCGCTTTTCATACAAAATTCAATCAAAGCTCATTAAGTAACTACACACTATTAGTACACAAATATTTCCGCATTTATCTTCTTTCGAATATTCGTTTGCGCGAAATTAACAGGAAAACAATGTTTCATACAGAAATCATGCAAAAATCATAGTTAACTTTTCATCAATTTTACGTATGTGTGTGTCACAAATGTCGTGTACAGATACATTTGCGACGTTGCCATACCATTTCCGACGTTGCCGGGCTGACCACGGCTCGAATTTGGAGTGCCGTCATGTTTAGTGCAATTTTGTTGACACTGATATTTGACAGGTAGTTAATTGACCTAAGCGAGAAGTTCGTCAGCTTAGCTAAGAACTATCATGGCGTGTTATGCAAACAGTCGCTTTTTTGCTTGCAAACGGAAGATTCCCGGTTCGATCCCCAGTCATTGTATGCTGGAACATAAGTTTTTGTATTTTTGTTACACCTAAATTTCGTATTGTTTTTTATTTTTATTTAATTTTTTATTATCTTAAATCGATTATTAAGTATGGGCTACACGTATTCTTTTATTTTTACAAAGATAATTAGAAATTATACTCTACCTAATCTCTCTGATTTTTACAATCAGGACATCCTCACTGCAATAAAAACCGGGCAAGTGCGAGTCGGACTCGCGCACGAAGGGTTCCGTGCCATAATGCAAAAAAAAAAATGCAAAAAAACGGTCACCCATCCAAGTACTGACCACTCCCGACGTTACTTAACTTTGGTCAAAAATCACGTTTGTTGTATGGGAGCCCCATTCAAATCTTTACTTTATTCTGTTTTTAGTATTTGTTGTTATAGCGGCAACAGAAATACATCATCTGTGAAAATTTCAACTGTCTAGCTATTACGGTTCGTGAGATACAGCCTGGTGACAGACGGACGGACGGACGGACGGACAGCGAAGTCTTAGTAATAGGGTCCCTTTTTACCCTTTGGGTACGGAACCCTAAAAAGAAGTGTATAAAATTTCCTGTGGTTAAAAATAATGGATTTTGTCTATGAATGAAAAACACAATTATTACTATAGTTTGTTTTTTTTTAGCATTAGAAATAAGGTAAACAATCTTGACGTGTCTTTTAATTGAAAAACACATTTTAAAAATAAGTTACGGCAAATATGTAACAATTATAAATCTAATACGATCATTTATATTCTTCTGCTTTCATAAGTAATCGTTTTTGATTTTTAAAAAACCTGATAACACTGAGTATGTGGGGGAAGCGCTGCTGGCCTAGCGGAAAGCAATTCGGAGGTCGCGGGTTCTAACCCCGGCTCGTACCAATGATTTTTCGAACTTTTGTGCGAAATAGCATTTGATACCTACCTATTTATACACCGATACCGATACCGATACACGAAAGAAAACAATGTGAGGAAACCGGACTAATCCAAATAAGTTTACTCTCTGGGTTGGAAGGTCAGGGCAGTCGCTTTCGTAAAAACTAGTGCGCATGCCAATTCTGGGATTAGTTGCCAAGCGGAGATTGAATATCTGGGAGACCGACCAAAGCTTACAAAACATAAAAACTCAAAAATGCGCGTTTTCTCATAGACCTAGCTAAGAGATCAAACCCCTTATAGCAAATTTCACCGAAATCGTTAGAGCCGTTTCTGATACCATCCAAATATATAAATAAATAATTATATATCTAATAATTGCTCGTTTAAAGGTAAGATAACACAAAGGAGAAACAAAAAGAAATTACCTACTCGCACCAGTCTTGAACCCCAATCCTCTTGCACGTATTTCCACGAACATACCGTTACGCTATTGCAACATACTTACGTTGTGTGAAATTGTCTACTACAAGAATCACGGAAACACTGTTTGCATGTGTGAGTAATAGTAGGAAAAAGCGTGACAGCAACACTCCGTCGAATTAAAAAGGTGGTTTTCGCACAATGAAGTATTCAATGTTTATTTTAATAGTTCAATATTTACTTAAAGAGTGCGCGAAACATACTTTTAAGTATACAAATACCAAGACCATTTCACAAAAAAATAAAATCTGAAATTTTGCAAAAGTGGTGCCATCTAGCGAGAGTTAAGTTTTGAGTAACCTAGGCGAACCACCTTAAAGTACATACTCGTAGGACACATAGGTAGGAGAGACCGAGGTGAGTTGTGACAGAGGAGAGTTATGACATCGTTGATTTTTTGGAATCTATTAACTAAAAACAAGGTCGCAATAGAGCGCGTTTGTTAGTTCAAGTTACGAGCTAACAAACGGACACTGCTGCGAGCTCGCTAACAGTCATTAGATTCCACAGAATCGAAATGTCACAACTCTCCTCTGTCTAAACTCACCTATTAGGTCTCCCCTACATCATACTTTCTTTCTTACCTAAGCAATGTTTAATGTTTTAACGTCCTACGGTGGTAGTAGGTAGTGTGTAGGCAAGAGGCTTCATCAAGGGACACAGCGGGTAGGTAGGTAAGTATGGAAGTAGCTTCATTCATTAGCCCCCGGATGTGCCGCCCACAGCGCAGCCCCGTGCCATCGGGACTCCTTTCACCATCGGGGTCTATATTAAACTCTTATTTGTGTAGGATTTGTTTTCCTTGCTACAAATTATTTTTAACATTTAAAGAAAGAGTTTCTCAATTTCGCTGAATGTTTTATGTTGCGTAATGGAAATATTTAGTAGTGAATATTATTGAATTCTTACAGACATTTATTATATTATATTTATTACATTTTCTACTTCTTCTACTTACCTACCTACCTATTAGTCTTTAGAGTCACAAATAAAGTGTGGACACGAAAAAATTTGGTCGTACATATTTTTTTGTAATTTCCTCAATAAAACGAAATTTAATGTAACTTTTTTTTTACTAATAATACATGTCAGAGGCTATAAAAATACAATACAAAAGTTACTCAAGTTTATGCGTGTGTATGACATTACGTACTTTAGACTTCACCTTCGTCATCATTCGCTGAACAACATAATCAGAAACTTCTTTACTAGCTTTTTGCCACTTCGCCTTAAAAGTTTTAACGTCTTTACAATCCGTTTTATACTTTTTTAGATTTTTTTTCACTATGGCCCAATATTTCTCAATGGGCCTCAGTTCTGGGCAATTGGGGGGATTTGCTTGTTTTGGTACTACGGTTACGTTATTATTTCTGTACCACTCCATGACAACCGCACTGTAATGGCATGTCGCCAAATCCGGCCAAAACAGTACAGAACCCGTATGTTGTTGGATGAAAGGCAGCAATCTCTTTTGCAGACACTCCTTCTTGTAAACTTCTCCATTGATTGTCCCAGAAGCCACGAAAGCTTTGCTCCTCTTACCGCAGGAGCATATCGCTTGCCAAATCATGTGACGTTTTGGGAATTTTGATAATTTAATTTTTTTATATTCATCAGGAATAGTTGCCTTATTTTTTGCCACATAAAACTGTTGCCCAGGTAACTGATTAAAATCAGCCTTGACGTATGTTTCGTCATCCATGACTAGGCAATCATATTTTGTCAGAAACTGGTCGTACAATTTTCTACAGCGTGATTTGACAGAATTTTCTTGTTTTTCTGACCTATTAGGTCTGACTACAGCTTTATAAGTCTTTAAACCTTCGTAACGTTTAATTTTCTGCACATACGATTTGGACACTTTCAACTTTTTTGCAACATCTCGGATAGATATGCCCGGATTTCTCGTAAAACACTCGACTACCTTCTTTGCCTTTTTTTGTCCACAGGTCCACTTTTTCTACCGCTTCCTTGCTTCCGTTCCACAGTCAAGTCCTTTTTGAACTTAGAAAGTACCGATTGTACCGTCGATTTATTGATTTTCAGACACTTAGCAATGTCGTTTTGTGAAATGCCTAGATTTTCTTGAAACATGTTCACGATTTTTTTTCGTATTGCAAGTTCTTTGGACGGCATTCTTTTAATTACATCATATATTATAAAAATACCGAAACAGATTGATAGAATCGAGTATTGACAGTAAGGTTTGACATAATTTTTTTTGTTTTTAAAACAAATGAACGCCGACAGATCGCATTCAAACCGACCAGATTTTTTCATGTCCACACTTTAATATAACCTACAATACGTTAATAGGTCGTTTAGTGCTTAGTTACAAGTAAAAAAATCATATTCATGAAATAGGTACCTACGTAAATATGTCATGAGACTCTGGTTTTTACAGTTATAATGCCATGTAATGCTATTTAAAGAACTTTGAATTGCATTTTCGCCAGATTGTCGATTACATGGCTTATTTTCGCAACTTTGCTTTAATAGACTGGTCATATTTTTCATCAAAACGATTTCGACTGGCAAAGCATATTACTTTTTGGCAACCGGGTTTTTTAACCTAATTAGACCCCGCTAAATCCGAATTTGCCGGTTGCTCGATCGAAATCTTGACCGGAAGTGAGATATTTGACATTAAAGGTCCCTTTTTTTAGTTTTTCGTAAATAACTCTTAAACGGAGGCGCATAGCAAAAAATTTTCTATTACATAAGTAATCTGCATAAAATTGCCTACAAGAAAGATTCAGTACAATTTTTCGCTAGGATCAATATTCAAAGAGATATTAACGCGGGAAATTTAATTATAATCACTTCGAAGGTCCCTTTTTTTAGTTTTTCGTAAATAACTCATAAACGGCGGCCAATATCAAAAAATGTTGTTAAACGATAATAATCTACACAAAATTTTTAACAAAACAGATTCAGTACACTTTTCGCAAGGATCAATATTTAAAAAGATAATAAAAAGGGAAAGTTCTAGTATAATGAATTCTAAGTTTCCTTGTTTTTATTTATTCGTTAATAATTTGAAAAGTATGACTCATAGCAAAAAAAATCTTATATCTAAATAATAAACATAAAATTCCCTACAAGAGACATGTAGAACACTTTTCGCTAGGATCAATATTTAAAAAGACAAAGCAGCGGGTAAGTTAATTATAAATAATTTTAAAGTCCCTTTTTAGTTATTTGTAAATAACTCGTGAACGGTGTCCCATAACAAAATAGGTTTTTAAGAATAAATAATCTACATAAAATTTCCTCCAAAAAACATTTTGAACACTTTTCTCTAGGATCAATATTTAAAGCGATATTAATGGAAGAAAGTTAATTACAATCAGTTCACAGGTCACTTGTTATTAGTTTTTCGTAAATAACTCGTAAACGGTGGCCCTTTGCAAAATAATATTCTACATAAATATTAAACATAAAATTGTCCACAAAAAAGGTTCTGTACACTTTTTCGCTACGATCAATATTTAAAGAGGTATTAAAGGGGGTAAGTTCAATAATCAATAATAATTAATTTCCAAGTCCCTATTTTCAGGTTTTCGTAAATGACTCGTAAACGGATAAATGGGGAGGGGGAATGGTCGTTGTTTGGCTGTGGGGGGGGGGGGCTTTATCTCCGAAACTACTGGGTTTACCTATAGATGTCAGGACCTATTAGAAATATGCAGTCAAGCGCGAGTCGCACATTACTTAGTTTTTGAACCGACCCCTACGGGTTTTTAATGGCAATTCACTCGCGTTTCATATATAAAAAATACGTTGTTGAAATTTGGGTAATGTACGGAACCCTTGCAACGCGAGTCCGACTCGCGCTTGGCCGGTTTTTTTCCTTTTGAGGTACGGAACCCTATAAACTAAAAAGAAGTGACATGTGAATTGATCGTAATGAACTTTCTTTCTTTAATATCGTTTCAAATATTTATCCCAGAGAAAAGTGTTCATTATGTTTTTTTTCATAGAAAATTTTATGCCGATTTTTTATTTACAAGAACATAAAGGACTTATTTTGCTATGAGCCTTATTTTACGAGTCATTTACGAAAACCTAAAAATGTGGACCTGGAAATTGATTATAATTAACTTACACCCTTTAATACCTCTTTAAATATTGATCGTAGGGAAAAAGTGTACAGAACCTTTTTTGTGGACAATTTTATGTTTCATATTTATGTAGAATATTATTTTGCAAAGGGCCACCGTTTACGAGTTATTTACGAAAAACTAATAACAAGTGACCTGTGAACTGATTGTAATTAACTTTCTTCCATTAATATCGCTTTAAATATTGATCCTAGAGAAAAGTGTTCAAAATGTTTTTTGGAGGAAATTTTATGTAGATTATTTATTCTTAAAAACCTATTTTGTTATGGGACACCGTTCACGAGTTATTTACAAATAACTAAAAAGGGACTTTAAAATTATTTATAATTAACTTACCCGCTGCTTTGTCTTTTTAAATATTGATCCTAGCGGAAAGTGTTCTACATGTCTCTTGTAGGAAATTTTATGTTTATTATTTAGGTATAAGATTTTTTTTGCTATGAGTCATACTTTTCAAATTATTAACGAATAAATAAAAACAAGGAAACTTAGAATTCATTATACTAGAACTTTCCCTCTTTATATCTTTTTAAATATTGATCCCTGCGAAAAGTGTACTGAATCTGTTTTGTTAAAAATTTTATGTAGATTATTATCGTTTAACAACATTTTTTGATATTGGCCGCCGTTTATGAATTATTTACGAAAAACTAAAAAAAGGGACCTTCGAAGTGATTATAATTAAATTTCCCGCGTTAATATCTCTTTGAATATTGATCCTAACGAAAAATTGTACTGAATCTTTCTTGTAGGCAATTTTATGCAGATTACTTATGTAATAGAACATTTTTTGCTATGCGCCTCCGTTTAAGAGTTATTTACGAAAAACTAAAAAAAGGGATCTTTAATGTCAAATATCTCACTTCCGGTCAAGATTTCGATCGAGCAACCGGCAAATTCGGATTCAGCGGGGTCTAATTAGGATAAAAAACCCGGTTGCCAAAAAGTAATATGATTTGCCAGTCGAATCAGGAAGGAGAGCGATTTTGAATTTTTATGTCTAGTCTATAATAGGCGGACTCCATGTATAGGCAACTAACCTTTTCATAGGTACATTTGGCATTTGTTAAATAGTTTCCAACATAAAGCCTACCAGGCTGCCAGGAGCGGTACCTGGCCGACCCTGCTGTCCTAGGCGTCTGCGACCGATTGATTCAGACGAATGTCCCACACAAAGGGCCTGAGCGTCACGCCATAATCGGGCACCGCATCTTTTCTAACTCATTTTTCTCGCTCCGAGCGGTGGGGGCCCCCCTTTCATCAAGGGGGGCGTCACAGTATTAGACAAGACACAAAAACGGGGCCCGGCGGAGAAGGCGGCTACTGAGTTTCTGATGACGCTGTTTTTTGCCATTCGCTTTTAATGATCCTGAGCGTTAAATAATGGATGTGAGGCGACAGGCGTGTTAACATAGCGATAAAGCGGTTAGGGGACCATTATGCGTTTCCAACGGCGATTTTTTTAGTTATTACTTTTCAATCTCCATACAATGTTAGTCTATATATGTATAGGTCTTTATGTATGTTGGTAGAAACATAAATACTAATATAAATATCTTACGAATTAAGTATTAATAAACTTCTCCCGAAAATGAATGTACACGTATAACCTTTGAAATCATGTCGGATAGCTATGTAAAATATGTAAAAATATCATGAATTTTTTTTAGGTACGTGTAGGTACCTACTGAGTAAATTAAATTACCCTTTACTTTTTAACTTATTCAGAAACATGATGATAAACACATAAACACCGTCTCATAATCAAAAGCGTAAACAAACCACTCTAATAGTTCACAAGTAATTTGCCAACTTGCACATTTTCACACAAAATGAACCTGCTAAAATCCACAAAAGTTAGTACCGTCCTTTTGGTCCATCCGCCCTAAGGGTCAGCCGGCCCGTCCATAAGAGGGTACCGTCCCTCGGCCCCCGAAAGTGGCGCCCCCTTCGTCGCGACTTGTAAGATTGATTGGGGCTCCTTCAGTCCATTGCGGCCCCCCTTGTGGGATATTCGACCCTCCCCCCTTTTTTCTCGGGTACTGAGACAGGGATGTAGAGAGGATGGATGGGCTTTTTGTCGGGGTTATTGAGATTTTCCAGCGCGTTTAAGATACTTGTTATTGTTAGGGATACTGTCCCTAAAATTGTATAGGTACAGGATTTAATTTTCAAACTGAGGGATAATATTAATAAACTTTTGTGATGTCGTTTTTGTACTTTTCGCGTTCGACTGTATATTAATGCTAAAAACTAGGTGTTTTTTTTGTGAATCTTACGCGAGAAGTATCAAAGACTACGTGTTTCGTGGTCTGCTTATACGATGCTACTTTTACTTAACTGACCGAGCGTTAGCGAAGGTCTCCGTTTCAGCTTGGGCAATAATGCTTTCGAATGTCCGGATGTTCCTCTGCAGGTCGCAATCCTCAGCCGATTCTCGTGAAATTTTGTGAGCAGGTTCGATGATTAAATAGTTTTTTGTCGATACAGTTTATGGAAAATTTTCAAAATGGCGTTTGCGCCATACGTATATTGAGATTTATGCTATACTCGCCGGGTTTATGGCTTACAGAGTCACAAATTTAATCGAGATTTAAAAGACAAGTTTTAATCATCATCATCGCCATCATGGTGGCCTTTTGACCATCCAATCTTGCCTCTTTCCTCTTCTTTTTCGTGCTCGATTCTTCCAGTTGTCCATCCCAGAAGTTTTGATATACGATATATATTTTATTGAATATGTTTCTAGCACCCATAAAATTGGCCGACGCTCGACGTTGTAAGTTCATCTCGTGGGTACGCATAGTAAAATAAATATAAACTATGACAAAGCCTTTTTAATAGGAAGCGCAACGTGTGGTCCGAGGAATGTCGACCAGAGCTCATACTTTACTGACACCTCGATCATAAAGTGACCTAACTGCTCTAACACTTAGTATACCTAGGCTTTTCTTAACTATCTCACTGGCATTTTACATATAAGGCAAAATAATTAGAAGCCTTATAAAAACTTGGGAATCGCTAATGGTTAAACCTTATTTGTACAGACAGTAGCCGTTGGTCCTGACTAATCTACGCTAGATAATATGCTACTGAGAGTTTCAACTTAAGTTATAGGTTTATAATTATTATGTAGCTACTATTATGCTACATACATTAAAACAAATTGCAATAAAACGGAAGTTATTCAAAAAAGCTCGTTGGTATGATGAAAGAAATAATTTTATTAAATGCTAATTATATACCTATAGAATATATTTGTCGATTTAGGAAACTTTTCCAAATGTCGGGGCCATATGGGGGTTCGCGAGGCCTACAGCTCAGAAAGCCACTACTAATAGTTTAAAAATCCCTTCTTCTTTCCGTGCCTTTTCCCATTATTTGGGGTCGGCCCTCCTCGTTCTCAAGCGCCAGGTCGGGCGATCCTGGGTTGTCTCTTTGTTCAACTGGGCCTGTTTCAAATCCATTGATATGGTGGACCACCACGTAACAGGCGGACGACCTCCGCCTCTCTTATTATTCGGCCATGCAAGGGCTTTCCTCACGACATGGTCTTCGTCGCGTCTCATGATATACCCGTATCATCTCAAGCGCGATTCTTGAATCTTGTCGGTGATGGGGGCGACCTTGTAGCTTCCTCTGATGTGTTCGTGATGTGATGTGATGTGTGATTTAATAGTTTAAAAATCCCTACTAGTAAGTAATGTAATATTAATATGTTAGCGGCTGCGGTGGCTCTTCCAGCGTTCTCCGCCGTTGTTAATAACACAACAGGCTTTTTTAGCCAGCACTTGGCGTGTGGCCGCTTTGATCCAGCAGATTACTCGCTCTGTTATTGCAGCCGAGGAATGTTTGCCCATTGAATATTTGCCGAACTTTGAGAATTCGTTTGGGGTGCTCTAAAAGTCGGTATCGTGTGAAACATTTTTGCTAGATGGATTTATACTGAGTCCGGAATGGACACAGTAAAAATTAATGGCGTTATTCATAAACGTGCCTCAAATCTGCCTCAAACGTTTGTCTTGATCAGTCAATGACTTATGTATTTGTAGGAAGAGAATAAAACACAAAAATAGCTTGTTAATTATATTACTTTTAAGTTGGTGCTTATAGTTCGATGAAATATGTTTTAAAATCCACCAAGAAGTTTCAAGTGTAGAGCGTATACGTTTTTAGTCAAATACTTAGGTATATATGCACACACTCGAAGAAAATTACTCTCTCTCTACCAAATCATTATCTACAAAATGGCTTTATTATGAACAAAGTTGAAATTTAACTACGATTCACATGGTGTTCAATTTAGTCTATTTTTAAATCGAATCGAATATGTATGTTTAAATTGTTTAACCTTCACGCCTTGCTCGTTTCAAATTTCAAAACAAATTGTCTCCTCAAGATAGCAAGCAATCAAACACAATTCAGTTATTTTTAGGAACTCCCCTTCAAAAAGCAATTTGCTGTACGCAGTTACGTATTGAACTATGACTTACACAAACTCTTAAGCTCTGACCGTTCGATTCGATTTAAGACTTTATTACCTTGAATTTAAGCCTTGTTTTCATATTTCATCTAAAAAGTGGGAGTTTTTAAAGGTTATATTCCCGATATGCATCACATCCGACCTTGAGCCGTGACATAATTAAGTTTAGCCGATCGATCGGCCATATTAACCAGAGGGTCGGTCGTTCGGACCCCTGCTGCGATCCGCGCGCTTAACATGCTCACTAAACTATAATCCCGCAAACGATTTTAGAATTTACTCAAACGACGAAAGACTCAATTTCCTATAGGAAATAAGTTTTTGAATTTGTTTTAATTTGAGCGTATTTATTTGAACACGTGTCTGACTGACGGTCAGTTAGGGAGCTGTCAATGCTGTCATTCGGATTCAGCGGCGAAGTAGGTCAGCAAATAGCCGTAGCAGGGTAGCGTTAACAAGACTTTGGGGCCGGGAAACTGTTTTTTGCGGCGTTGCGTGTAGACACCTCGTGCTGCCGAGTTACTAGGCGCTAAAACTAGGAGTGGAGGTGGGCGGCCGCTCCCTCGCTCCTAGTACCTACATGTGTGGTGAATTTACTGCGGCGCCCTGCAGGCGGCGAGCTCGCGACTAATTCCGTTAAAATTCTCCGCTGCTTGTATGCTAGCCTGGTAGCGACGGTAAGTAGGGTAAATGACAACGGGGTGGGTGCCACCCCCGGCGCAAGGGTTTTAACTGGCATTTATTTGCGACTGGCTCGGCGCCCCGACTTGGCACGGCACTGCGCTTATCCTTAAATTCGACACGCTTGATGAATTGTTTGGTGAACGCTTCAGTATCGAAGATAAAAACTAAAGATTTTTGAAGATGGTGCCAAGTACACGCGGAAATCATTCATTCATACCGAAATGCTGATGCGACTTAAAATAATGTCTATAGGCATACAAGGTAGGGGAGCAAACGTAGATGGGATAAGTAAAGAGATACTAGCGGAGAATTAAATATACCTATCTAGTTTCCATCTTACTTACTGCGGCACAGAATAAATAATAGTACTAAGTACAGAAGACTCACGGCTCGATTCTGAAAATGTATTAGATCTCTACTAGACCTCAGCAAGTTACGATATGGATAATTAAAAGATATTTGTAAGATAGATATTTCAAATTTGACGTTTCCGCGATTCTGGAGGTCCTCTTGAACGATTTCGATAAGATAGATATGTCAAATTTGACGTTTCTGCGATTCTGGAGGTCCTCTTGAACGACTTCGACAAGTTATGACTTAGATATCCAAGTCACATCTAGTCGATATCTAATGTAAATCTAGTTGATCTCTATATCGTTTCTAGATCTTGTGATTATCTCGTTTCCCGAATACGCGTATCACTGCGGTAAGGTTACGAACCCTCAATATATGGTCTAACACCACAGGAGCTCTTCACACAACATGCCTGGAAAAGTTATACAGCGAGTTTCCGGTGCTCATGGCGGGTACGGATCGAACTCACAAACAAGCCATTTTTGACAAAAGGTACAAAATACAATTATTTGAGGACGACAACTGCGAAGGACTCAATCCCCGGGAGCTGAGAATCTTCACTGATGGGTCCAAAACAGACAGCGGATCAGGCTCTGGAACCTTCTCAGAAGACCTGAACATGTCAATCACCACTCCGCTAGGAGCCCATAACTCGGTATTCCAGGCTGGGTGCATGGGCATTATTAACGCGGCGGCTGCCATCACTGCAAGGAAGGTAGTAGGATCCTCCATCCGCATACTCTCCGACAGTAGAGCAGTCTTAATGGCCCTAAAAAGCCATATAATCACATCCAAACTTATACACGAATGCCACGAACGACTAATGGAGGTATGTCAGAACAATAAGATCACCTTACAATGGATCAAAGGACACAGTGGATCCCGAGGCAACGACGCCGCGGACGAGCTCGCCAGACAAGGATCGGGTGCGGGGCCTATTGGCCCGGAACCGATCCTCCCGATACCGTTTAGTAAGGTACGCTCAATGCTGCTGGCACGTACAGGGAAACTACACACAGAACACTGGCTGAACCAAGCTGGATGCAGACAGGCCAAGCAAGCCATGCCTAGCATGAACGGTAAGCTCACAAGGACGCTCCTTCAACTAGGAAAGGTTCGACTGAGTATGGTAACCAGTGTCATAACAGGTCATGGACTTTTTAACAAACATCTTTTTATAACAGGTGTCACAGACAGTCCCCTATGCCGTGGGTGCATGGAGAAAGAAGAAACAGCCTCTCACGTGGTGCTGGAGTGCAGCGGATTGGCCCCATACAGGGCAAAACATCTCGGATCCCCGAGAGACCTCCCCGAGGTCCTACTCAACATCAAAGGTCTGATAGGATTCCTCGAGGAGCTGGGCTGGCAAGACTAGCCCACCCCATATCACGCAAAATAGGCGCAAGACGTCGAGTTGCGGAAAATCGCCCGTACTACAATACAATACAATACGCGTATCACTCTCTAACAAAACGCGTCTGTTACGATCAGCACAGATATGGCCGCTAGGTGGCGACAGCGCCACGCGCGGCTTATGGCAAACCCCAAAATTGGGGCCGAACGGATGCACTTTTAGCTACCTGGAGCAAAGCGATGAAATCGCGGAGTGAGACACGCCTGACTGCAGCAAAAAAGGGAGGTTAAAATTTGTTGAGAATAAAATGTTTTAACGTCCAAGATGCTGAGAGATTCTCATGTGTTAAATTAAAGTACTAACTATTATTAATATTCAAAGGAACTCTAAAATATTCAAGTCTAAAATAAAATACGGAGGTATGTTTTTGTGTCCAAACATTTTAAAATTTCTTCTATTTTTACTTGTCAGCCATTATTTTTCTCGCTAAACTTTTTTGTATATTTTCACGTAGCTATTTTTTCCCGAACCGTCACATAAGTTCAGTAAAACTACCAGAGGTCGCGAGGCACGCACCTTCGTGCCGCTTTATCGTTACCCGGCTCATGTCATTTTCAAAACGAAATGATGCTCTATTTTCTGTTGCAGCCCTGTTATAGTTAATATACTCGTAGGTGAAAAATATTGCACAAATTTAGGCTTTGCGGGGAAAATTTTAATAGGGTACTTTCCTCTACTTAAAATAAATTATTTCACACTGTGCACGAAATAAAACATCACCTGATAATTATTAGGAAAACATAGAAAGCAGTTAATTTTAACCACATTTTCAATTTAATAAATTGAATTGAAATATAAAAAGAACGTAAGTTGAACATGACGTAACTTTAGGTACACGTTTTCATATAAATTCCATATTAGGAAATCGTTTTGACAGTTCTAAAAAAGAAGCCCATTTGACTAGTAGGAAAGTAGCCAATTCAAATGAAATCTTATTTGTGCGTAACCCACATTTAAGTTAGCAATAGGAAATTAAAGGCGTAAGCGTTACATTAGCATAATGTAACGTTTGTCCTTAAGTGTTGCTAAAGTATGTAGTGCTTCCGGGTTTAAATATAAATATTAGTCGTTTTCAAAATTACCACGCGTTCGAACTTACCCCCATGTGCTTTTAGTTACTCTATTTCTTAGATAGCGTTTGACAAATGAACCCCAGACCCCCATCGGTATCTCGGTAACCTACGGTCTGGGATCCCTTCAATAAGATAAAGTGGGGGTAACAATAAATAACGTAGGAATGAAATTTCAAGCAAACGTAGCAAATCCAAAATTTCAATAGTTAGTTGATTTATCGATTAGGGTAGACAAAAATCAGGGAAGCATGAGCGAGCGAGGAGTTTCGATAAATGTTTAAAGGGAGCGTAAATCATTACTGTAGCCGACCCGGCCGGGTTTTATAGGCGTGCTGCTCGCAAGGCCGTACTCATGCCTGGACACGGCAAAATAACAATAAATCTTAACACAAATTAACACTTAGTGTAATAGTTGCCGTCTTCAATCTTAATTCCTAGCAACACAGGGGACATATTGGATGATAACTATTAGTATTAGGCTTTCAAACTTAAAGAATGTTTACCTTGTATACTTCCTGAAACCCGAGCGACATCTCGCACGAACTGCTTATTAATTTATTTTATAATATAGGAGGCATACAAGCAGACGAATTGGCTTATAAGCGATCACCGCTCATGGCCACCCGCAACAGCAGATATGTTTTTAGTGCATTGCCTGCCTTTGAGACGGGACTACGCTCATTTCTTGACAGTTTCTTATATATCAAGCACTACATGTACAAGTATTAAGTACTGCACTTATGAAAATTGGCGTTTTAATATGAATTCAATTGAAATTTCAAAATACGAGTGGTTGCACGAACCTTAGTTAACATTTCATTTCACCAAAGTGAAAGTAGGCATCAAATTTTCGAAGCCCACATATAAAAGTAAAAGTCGTAAAGGTGATAAAAATACCTCATCCAAACCTTACGAGCCTGCGGCGGGTACTTCGGTGCGGCGAACCCATCCACGCCCGTGGGAGCCCTTGGTACCCAACCCCATATAATCTGCACTGACAGCGTCGCGGCCTACGCCCTATAGCGGCCTTTTATGTTACCCTGGTTGTGTTGCTACTTATTATATCGTACATTTTGCCAAAGAAAGATGCGATTTTTATGAAATGAAACATCAAAATAAGGTGTAAACTCCATATAAATCACTCGATATTACGATTCACTCTGTATACGATATAGATTAGATATGTCAGTTTCTTCAAACAAAAACGTCACTTTTGACACTGACATATCTAATCTATATCGTATCTAGCCGTAATATTTGACGTATCTTAAAGTTCGAATAGGGCCGTAAGACATATTTCTGGATTTAGTTCTATTGACTTTTATGCTCTGCGTTCTATTAATACATTCAGAAACCGAATCAACCATACATCGGGCCCAGTATCCAAAGGGTACAACGAAGGGATGAATTATAATAGTTTAGTAAATGATAACATATATTTTCTCCAATATGCTCGGAAATGTTCACCTTACTGTAGCAAAAATAGTACGGGAAGTTCTTCGTTAATGTCAAACTCTAACTAAAAAACATCAAACTATCGCTGTCCTGTTCTAGCGGACGGGAAGTAAAAAAACACTACAGTAATAACTTATTACTGTAGTGTTTTTTACTTTTTAATAATAAAAAACGCAAACAGTCAATTATTATTGCCGCGAGCCGCTTCTACACGACCCGATCAGCTATCATTTCACGTGTATGATCGTGCGAATACTGCTTGATAAAATCAAAGATTATTTTTATATTTTTTTTTTAATCTCATCCGTGTTTATAAAGCTTACATAGTTTGTCAAAGGATTTTCTCATTTCAAACATAGACAAAGAGAATCATACTATCTTTGTCTTACACTAGTACTAGCACCCAAAAGAAAAGGATGGGTGTAGTTTTCCTGGTTCTTACTGACTGAAAAGTTGGTTTGACAAACTATATTGCGCAATTATATTGAATGAACGAATATTGAATGGTACTGAATGGCAGAATAAGTTTGTGCCTTTAACTTTTAAAAATTAATTAAAGAGGGAAATTGTTTTTGACATTTTGGATGTGAAGGTTTGATTTGAGTGATGCTTGATGCTTAAATAATAATTATTTTAGCTTATTTCCTCGCATGTTTGGAGAAAAGCACTATATATGCCTCGGCAGAAATAGCAATTCGTGGATTCGTCTTCTTTGTCGGACGACGCGAAGCGGAGTCGAAAATCGAAACTCATCCACGAATTGTCCTTTCCCGGCCTCTGCAATAATGTACTATTGTAACTGTCTAACCATAATGTGGGCCGGCAATCGGTTCATACCATAACAACCGCAAGCGAACTTTGCGCACGGAATCTGTGGAACGTAATTCAATTACGTTTTTAGGGTTCCGTACCCAAAGGGTAAAACGGGACCCTATTACTAAGACTTCGCTGTCCGTCCGTCCGTCCGTCCGTCCGTCTGTCTGTCACCAGGCTGTATCTCACGAACCGTAATAGCTAGACAGTTGAAATTTTCACAGATGATGTATTTCTGTTGCCGCTATAACAACAAATACTAAAAACAGAATAAAATAAAGATTTAAGTGGGGCTCCCATACAGCAAACGTGATTTTTGACCAAAGTTAAGCAACGTCGGGCGTGGTCAGTACTTGATGGGATGGGTGACCGTTTTCTTTTTGCATTTTTTTCCGTTTTTTTTGCTTTATGGTACGGAACCCTTCGTGCGCGAGTCCGACTCGCACTTGCCCGGTTTTTTGGTATCGTTATAGCGTAGTCTCAAATGATGGGAACCAGGGCGGCTTTTAAGGCTGCGTTTGTACCATAAATGTGCGACAGTGCATGGCGAGGGATGCTTGCTTAGAACTATTGTCCACTGTAGCTACGCTGAGCTAAGTTTCGGCAAATGAAGTGAATTGATTTTTGACTAACTCATCCTTCCAACTCTCTGGTGGAAAAGCAGCCTTAATCCCCGATGCAAAAACAGGTTATACGTTTAACATGTGTATCTATGGCATCGTAGCTCGCAATTGGATGAATAGATTTGAGTGCAATTTTCTATAAAGATTTTACCTTTAGACCCCAATCTTACACCCTTAGGTGATGAACCTTACTATTCCTAGGCTCCAATGTAAGTATATGTATATACCTATATTGAAATCGAACCAGCTGTTTTGTCTGATTGAACAAAATACAAGTAAGTATAAAAGTATAACACTTTAAACTCTCGCGTTTTGTACATATATTTAATTCCACAAACGGGTTTACCGGGTTGACATTTGATGGGACGCCTGTCTTTCCGCGACCACAGCTGGTGCAACTCAGCTGAAACGTCGGAATTTAAGGTAAAAACAATGAAATTGTATCGCGGTAGACCCGTTTGTATAATTAAATAAGTATAAAAGAATATTAATATCTAAAGTTACGAGGTTTTTCATACGTTTTCCATGAGTGTACCGTTGTAAAATAGAGCTAACATGGAGCTAACATATACTTATAGTCAGGCCGTAAAAACTCTGCAGCGATTTTGATAGCCCACGCAGTATAAGTGTCATTTTAAACGTCAAACTTCTGTGAAATTATGACGTATACATAACACTTACACTGCGTGGGCTATCAAATCCGCTACAGACTTTGTTTGGGGCAACTAGTTATACCTATATTGGTAGTACATTAGACATAGTTTACCCGGGGCTCATAAGTACCTATCGCAACGGAGCGGCTATACAAAGGTTTTCCCTGTCCGCTCCCTTAGTTTGATAGACGTGGCTGCGAAACTTTTTCTAGGGTCCCATGCCCCCCCACGCCGCAGGGGGAGGGTTTACTATTAAATAATCATTTCGGACCCGCGTAGGTGCGCCGCTATTTACTCCAGCAAATTAGTGCTGACGCTTCATTCTATGGTTCGTTTTTAATAGTGGTCATTGTTACAAGATTTTATTCAACTTGCCCTATTAATAAGTATTATGTTTTTTAGTGTGGGTCAAATCTTGGAGGCTAAATTTGACCCACTTCCCGGTTTCCAACAGATCTGAAAATTTGCATACATATGTTAAAGTCGGGTGACAATGCAATATTATGGTACCATCGAGTAAAACCTGACGTGCGAGTCGGACTCGCGCACGAAGGGTTCCGTATCATATATTACACAAAAACGGTATAAATACACGTTTTTTGTATGGGAGCCCCACTTAAATATTTATTTTATTCTGTTTTTAGTCAGACAGACAGATAGGCAGACAGACAGTAGAGTTTTAGTAATAGGGTCCCGTTTTTACCCTTTGGCTACGGAACCCTAATAAGTACCCGCTGTACGTTGTCATAGATAGGCGGATATTGATAGAATGCCCCTGTTTGGTCACGAGGCCAGGCGCGCCGCCGAGTGGCTAAGCGTCCTTTCTTTGCCCGGCGGGAGAGGGTGGATGCAATGCCTTTTATCAAATCTAACTTGTACATAATGATATTTTGAAAATAATTTCTTGGTTGCACTTGCATTACCTTTACCTATTTGTTCTGAAATGGTTCATACACATAGAATTTGAATTTCTGCTGTTATTGTAATGCCTTTGCAGGTACCTATAGATCTATTAATGTTTAATAACTAAAGAAATTCAATTATATTTGTATACTTAGCCTTTTATTATGTATTATGAATTATGAACCTTTGCCGACAATCTGACTCTCAATCTATTAGTTATTTTGATTAAAAAAAAAACGTTTTTAAAGCTTCCGGTCAAACTAAATTGATTAACGTCTAAGAGCTCGTCATAGATTCTATCACATTATAAAGCTTTGAGATTGCATTATTATTTTGGATTGCCTTAAATTAAACGTGGATAATAATCAATAACTGTAATAAATGTTGTTACCTCTGTCTTCATATATTATGTGTGTCTTTCCGTAAATGTTTTATTGAGGTTGTGCAATAAAGAGGACTTGTATTGTATTATAATAGCATAGATTTCCCTTTTACAGTTTATTTTCCTTCTCTTTATCAAACAGCTAATAACTTGGAGGATATAACCAACGGAGACGCCATGTCTAAAATTTTCGGTACAAAATAGTCTGCCGTTTTTTGCGGGGGAGGGGCGCATCAAATGTATAGGTACGTCATGTCAGATAAACGTCAGTCCATACATATGGTTGACATGAGGTTGACCATTGGCCGCCTATTTTCGACAGAGGGGAACGCCTGTTAATGGCGGCTCCATTGTTAATTACTCCGAGGCTAATAAGCGCTTGGAACAATATATCCCGAATCCAATCGCTGCCACACAGCGGTACCTATCGAGTCATAAGCGCGAGGGCTACAGGGTTTCGTGCCCCACCCCCCACACCCAGGGGGCCCGGTGGGGGGGAAACCTCTTAATTATTGTCACACATGAATTATTTTGATATTGGCGCGTCTCGAGTCGGACTCGTGCGTTTGTCCCTTTAGGTTTCTTTTGCTGTCTCCTGAATCTCTATGCGAGGGTTTTTGCAAGCTCTTATTTTTATTTTCTCTCGACAAGGATTTAAATAGTTTTATGTTTGCGAGTGAAATGCATTTTCTGAGAAGCGATGTTTAAGAAATAGCACAAATGCTACAGAAGACAAATTAAACGTGTTTTCATTATTTATTTTTAAATGCCGCTTGGTTTAGTGAATAACAGCGATTTCATCAGTAAATAGTCAGAATTGACTATGCAGGCTATGGATTATTTCATAACAAAATATATACTTACAATATAAAAAATACTACATCAGCGTCTAAGTTATTTTTGTATAAAGTTTGTCCTTTCATTGCTTTTATCACATTTTTTTTATTTCTAAGACTCCACAGTCTTTCTGTCTGTCTGTCACCAGGCTTTATTTCATGAACAGTGGTAGCTAGACAGTTGAAATTTTCACAGATGATGTATTTCTGTTGCCGTTACAACAACAAATAGGTACTACTCGTAAAAATAGAATAAAATAAACATTAAAGTGGAACTCCCATACAACAAACGTGATTTTGCCGTTTTTTGCGTAATGGTACGCAACCCTTCGTGCGCGAGTCCGACTCGCACTTGGCCGCTTTTTTAAAAATCATAATCACTGAAATTTTAAATGTTTAATTTGGGCTTGAAATGTTGATGTACTCGTGTCATGTAAAAATTCAACTCGCAGTGTCCGATAACATTATCGTAGCTCTCATTCTTGTCGAGTAATTTATTACAGAAAGCCATAGCGTGCAATTTTCAACTCTATCGGAACACGTTAAAGTTCATTTTACTTTTTATATGGCTCAAAGAGATCGGAAAAGTGAATGGTGGAAAAATTAATGTGTGGAAAATAACGAAATGACACAATTGGTGTTATAACATGATCAATTGGTAATAAATGTTCTTACTTATGAATATAATGATAAATGATAATATATCTTAAATGTGTTGAGTAGGTTTTAAAAGGTCTGTTGACCTTTAATAAATCAGGCATTTTCAGTGCTGTTTGTTAATAACTTAAACTTAAACTAAAGTTTTATAATTGAATTGGCTTTAAAAAGTAATACTAACATTTTTTTTTATTATTTAATTATTTTTATTCTATAGCGTTTGCTACTAGAATTAATTATGCATAATCGAAACAGTTTTGACCAACATGAAAAAAGTGTGCAAGAACTGTTTAAATTTCGTTCTTAACCTTATAAGAAGAATGTGCGAAACAGTCACGGATGTCGCTGCGCGTACAGTCACAGAATAAATAATAGTACTAGGTACAGAAGACTCACTCTCTAACAAAACGCGTCTGTTACGATCAGCACAGATATGGCCGCTAGTTGGCGACAGTGCCGCGCGCGGCTTTTGGCAAACCCCAAAATTGGGGCCGAACGGATGCACTTTTAGCTACCAGTAGCAAAGCGACGGAATCGCGGAGTGAGCCACGCCTGGCACAGTACAAGTAAATAGTTTGGGTGTAAATAGGTCGGCGGGAGCGGCCGCTGCCGGCCAGCGGGCAGCGGCAGTAATCCGCTAACCTGATAGTGTACCAACTTTAATTTTCCAAATTCACCTGCCGTTTATGTAATTCGCCCCCATACATGCCCCCCCGGGGGTCTAATGTAAGGAGGGGGCACAGAGGCGACGCTCACGAAAAGGAAAGGGTGGCTACGAGCAATTTTTTCTGATTTTCCCCTCCGCCCTTTTTTCCCCGATAATACCCTAATGGTCGCTCGCTTCCTTTTCGGCGGATTTTTTGCCCGGCGAAGATCGAGACGTATTTTTTACTCGCTCGTAATTTCCTCGTTTCCCGCTGAAATGAAAAATAAACGGGCGACGATTCTTTTATTGACACGTGATTCGGGTGACGCGGTCCGTCCGCGCCCCTTGTCCTCTCATAAAAACAGCCACATTTTCGAGTTAATGTTAGAGCTTGCAATTTGCAATCAACGTGAAATTAATAATCTGTTCCGACGGCGTATACAAACACGCATTACTTTTATTTTGCCTTCGATAAATTTCGAAACCCGTACCGCCCTGCATAATGCATGCAGCGAAAAAGTAGGGAAAATGGAGAAAAATCGGGGAATCTCGCCCCCACGGCGGGGATCCTTGGGCACCACCTACCAGGGGCGCAGGGGCCGCAGGAGGTTAGGACGTCCGCTGCTAAGATTAATACGGTACAGTTCGCCCGCCCGACGCCGCAGCTTTCATTAAAAATACTAGGGACCCTGATGGGTTACCCGGCGTCGGCGGCGTCTTGTGCAAAGCTATATAAAGGCTTTACATAGCCACTTAGCCAGTATATAGCATGCGATGACTAACTAATAGGACTTTTTTTAAGAAGGTTCATTCTTTATCTGATCCATTAAGCTGCTACGCCGTAGCAAGTGCTACGAATGTCACGACATTGCCGAAAATGATAAAACTAAAATGTACCGAGTAACTTAACTTTTCAAAGCACGTAATGGTGTCTAAAAGTATTTAGCACTTAGGAGTTACCTTGACCCTTTAATCGGATGCATGAGTATAATAAGCGCCCTAACTATATTCAAGAGAAATGGAAACGGATCACTTGAATCTTGATATTGAAAAGTACATCTAAAGTGGTCCGTTTTTGTTGTTTAGTATAATTATGATATTACCAGGCCAGGCAGTGAGCCACTCCGCGATTTCGTCACTTTGCTACAGCTTAGGTAGCTAAAAGTACATCCGTTCCACACCAATTTCGGGGAAAGCCATAAGCCGCGCGTGGCGCTGTCCCCACCTAGCGGCCATATCTCTGCTGATCGTAACAGACGCGTTTTGTTAGAGAGTGAGTCTTCTGTACCTAGTACTATTATTTATTCTGTGTTATTACTTATTTTATTAGTCTCTATGAATAAAGTACTGGTTAGTTGTATACTATAGAGTCATTATTTTAACCCTCTAATTATTCGCATGTTTAACTTTATTAAAAAATGTATTAAAATGGTTGCCTATACCTGGTACAATTAATGCCAATTAATGGGCGTTATACCTTACTACGAAACCATCATTGTTAGAACCCACCTTTTAAAGTAATGTCAGAGATAGCAAACAATTTTCACGTCGTTGTCTATACTGTAATTATTCACCTATTACTTTTTTGTAGTCGCACCAAGGCAACATAAGCGAAATAGCCATTCATAGTTAACACGAATGTCCAGCGCTTCGCCCGTCTTGCATGCGGCAGGGTTATTATTTCTAGCTCCGAACGCCCCCCTCGCGACTATGCTGCCCTAGTACTTTGGTACTAAGCGCACTGTTTGTAGGCAAAAAGTTGACATCCCCCTCCGCTTACGCTTTTAAACCTCAAGCGTCCAAGTGCGGGGAATATGAAATTTTCGAAATGATAAAGCCGGTAAATAATAACTGCTAGTACGCCGGGCACGCCGGCCGTCTGCTGTACTAACTGCAAAAAAATAATCATTTTGTGCAATTTATTTTTTGTTTGAGACGAAAGACTATACAATCAAACGTAATTATGTCATAAACTGATAGAATATGCTCTTGCTTATGCTTGCTTGATATTCCGGCCCTTAGTTCCCTATGGAAAAAGATAAACAGGCCAATTCGAACCGACACTAAACATTATAATTTGCGGTATTCGAACTTCAAAATATTCACAAGAGACGACACGTACTAGATCCAATCTAGATACGTTATAGTTTAGATATCAACTAGTTCTCTTTTGCAGCGCAAATCGGACAACCAATGTCACTTTTACGTTAGATAGAGTAAGATATCTATTAGATGTGAATTAGATCTCTAAGTCATATCCTGTGGAAATCGTTCAAGAGTATCTCCAGAATCGCGCAAATGTCAAATTTGACAAGTTAGATCTTAAACATATCGTTATTGTATCTTGGTGATGTCTAAAAGACGTCTAATAGATGTCTATTTCATAATCCGAAACGGGCCCAATGATATTTAATTTGGAGTTATCGTGTGTCGCGCCCGCGCCAATACATGTACGGACAAGTACGAGCGAAATGCACGATAACCAAGTAATATGATTGAAATATCATTCTAAATTCAGTGTACGTTTGAAATGTTCGAATTAGCCTGAGGGACTAGAGCGACACGTACTGTTAAGTGCAGATGTTTGTGGCACTGACTGCATGCAGCAGATGTAAAAACCTGTTGGGCAGGGACATAAACCTAGTGTATTAGCAATTAATATAAAAAAATATAAAAAACGTAAACTTTGAACAACCGACTGGTAGTTTTATCATTCTAAGATGGCCTCTTAATTGCATAAAGCGAACATTTTTATACGTTTGCAGCAAAATATGAAACGCGAGGTAATGAAACAACACTGTTATTAGACTTTTCTATAAAAATATAACGATAATGGTCATTTCGATATTTACGGCTCGATTCTGAAAATGTATTAGATCTCTACTAGACCTCAGCAAGTTACGATACGGATAATTTAAAGATATTTGTAAGATAGATATGTCAAATTTGACGTTTCCGCGATTGTGCAGGTCCTCTTGAACGATTTCGACAAGATAGATATGTCAAATTTGACGTTTCCGCGATTCTGGAGGTCCTCTTGAACGATTTCGACAAGTTATGACTTAGATATTCAAGTCACATCTAGTCGATATCTAATGTAAATCTAGTTGATCTCTTTATCGTTTCTAGATCTTGTGATTATCTCGTTTCCCGAATACGCGTGATTGTGTCGCTGTATAGACTCTTGGAGAATATAACCTAATAGAGACGCCTTGTCTGTAATTTTCTGTACAAAACAGTCTGCTAATTTTTGCGGAGGAGGGGCGCGTCAAATGTATACATAACGTAAAAATAGCCATATTAGATAAACATCAGTCAATGCAATTTGAATGACCATTGGTAATAGAGTTTCGACAGAGGGAACGCCTGTTAATGGTTATATCCTTCAAGTTATATACTCCCCTACATATGTAATAAAGAAAAACTATAAATTTTCTTGAGCGCAGACTTTTCTGCAGCGAGTACCTGGCCAGCGGGGTTCGTGTGTCTGCTTTCACATTTCCCACTCGCAAGGCGGCCCCCACCGCCCGCTGCGCCCCTGGTGCTGCCCCCGCTTTTTATTCTAGCTGCCGTCGAAATAATCAATTTGCCCGTTCATTAATTAAGAAAAAAGTTAAGTTTCATGAAGGACATTCCGGCTATTTCTAAGCTAATCCCTATAAATGCCAAAATAATTAACCCTTTCTGTATGTCTGTTACCTTTTCAACCGTTGAAACTATTGTGATGAAATTTGGTATACACGGTGTAACATGAGGAAACCGAATAATTTTAACCACGCATTTCTGAGGTCAAAAGAAGTAAAAAATGTAATATGAGTTTAGGTCAATTTCGCCAAAAAAATTTTATTTTGTTTTGGTTTTTTTTTCAATTTTTTGAATGTATTTGTACATAAAAAATAAATGTTATTGGTAAACTTGTCACTTAAAATTGATTTTTACATTTTTTTTTCGTAGAACCTACTTTTTGCAAAGTGTTACTTGTCACTTTTTGACATCTATCAATAAGGATATTTAGACTACGTCCCATAGCAGCAACATCACCTTCAAAAAGGCCTTTTACACTATGTAACAATAAAAACTTGTTTTTTTTAAATTAATAATATCTCTGAAACTAGGCGAATTTCACAAAAGTTTATAGGACATTTTTGGTTCTAAATATGATCAGGAATACGCTGTTAAAATTATTCGGTTTACTCATGTTACACCGTGTATAGATACTGTCGGCCCGATTCGAACTTTAAGATACGTCAGTTAATAGGGGCCCGATTCGGATTTTGAAATAGACATCTATTAGATATCTTTTAGACATCACCAAGATACGATAACGATATGTTTAAGATCTAACCTGTCAAATTTGACATTTGCGCGATTCTGGAGATGCTCTTGAACGATTTCCACAGGATATGACTTAGAGATCCAATTCACATCAAATAGATATCTTACTCTATCTAACGTAAAAGTGACATTGGTTGCCCAAATTGCGCTGCAAAAGAGAACTAGTTGATATTTAAACTATAACGTACCTGGAATGGATCTAGTACGTGTCGTCCTTGTGAATATCTCTAAGTTCGAAGACGGCAGTAGATCTAGAAAAGATATGGATTAGACGCCAGGTGAAGGACATAGGGTAGTTGTCACTAATCATTATAATCATTCCACGCGGACAAAGTCGCGGGCAGAAGCTATAGTTTCAAATATTAATACTCGTACTTACTGTAAATAGTGTGTTTCTAAAATTTTGAAATATTGTTAGACGAATGAGTCATTATTTTTATGCCCATTTTGTAATCGTCTGTATTTATAGAATAAATATCACCCTATTTTATGACAATCAGAGTTTCGGCAGAGAGTTGGGTATACAGTTGAGTGACGAAGTGACCAGCCGAGCACTTGTTCGGTTTCATTTACATAACAATATTTCTGGCTTCCGAGTAATTGTCTGAATTGTAAGGGAGTGGAATTAGTCTTGATCTTGACCGTTGAAATGTAGCGTTTTGGTTACAATTTTGATACATGTTTAATAGGTAAATTGACCATGCTGAAATAAAGTATATTTAGAATGTGTGTTGTAAGTATTATACAAATTAGGTATATTTAGTTCTACAGAACCACAAAATATAAAATCCTTGAAAGTTCAACGTCTTAAAAAATGCCAGTTATTAAATACCAAATTTCATCTAAATCGCTCCAGCGTAAAGAGAACAGACAGACAGATACTTTCGCATAATTTAGAGGAGTTTTAGTGTCACAATATTCATTTAGATAATTTCTATCTATCTAGGTAATTAATATTGACGTCAGAAAAATCTGTATGTACTCGTAAGTTACATTTTTTAAAACACATGGATAGACAACTGAGCTAGAAGTTTTTCTTTTTTTCAAAGCAGTGCCTGTCGCCGAGAAAATTAATTTGAAGGGGACGAAGAAATTAGCACCCCTGCAGCTCCCCTAGAGACTAGTCCCACAATAACTATTGGTCGATCATTGTAACAGACGAATAATTACTCTGAGAATCATTTGCGCGTAACGCAAGTAAAATAAACATGGCTGCGGTGGCTTAGATAAAATGAACGCAGGAAAAGACATTCGTTATAAAGGAAACGTTAGATTTAGAAGTCGTTTTATCCGTGAAGGATCGCGGACGGTCAGGCGGCAACTAACTTCTTTGTTTACGCCCCAAGCCTGCAGCTCCTAGGTATGTTGGGCCCCGAGGGTTGGTGGGCGCTCATATTGGACATTTTGTATAAGTGTAGACCGGAATGCCCGATCCCAAGGCAAATCCCTTTCGGCAGACCCTTTTCGGGTAAGGTCCAGCGGCCGTGCCGGGGTCCCGAATTTGCGGATTTTTAAGGTAAAATTTATAAGGGTGGGGGTAGGTAGGAGTCACGGCGGGTCAAGTATGAAACGCGGTCGGTGTTATTATTATATTTTTAAATGTACTCGGGACTCAAGGGTTGCGCTATATGCACGAACATAGGGGACATGTTTGTGATACGGTTTATTAACGGCCGTTCTTAGCCTTCCTTTTTGTTATAAAAACAATATACTCTTATATAAGGAGGGAAACGAGGAAAAATGTTATTGCCAGGAGATCATAGTGGCCTAATTGGTTTCAGCGTGCGAACACAATCCCTCACTCGCATTACGTTTCGCCAGGTTTCGCGGACGTTTATAAATAAGTTGGCGGGTGGGCATGTGGGCATCACGCGAGCCCCTACCTACGTATGCGGTCCCGGTACTTAGTGCGGACCCTCCGGACCCTCGTCGACCCGGGCTAACTAGATAACAGCGATATCGGGTGAAACGAAACTAAGGAAAAGTATTTGTAGCTGCTAGCGTGGAAACTAACCGGAATTAGGGAGGATGGGCGGCATTATACTGCAAATTAACGTGCTTACTAAGCGATACCGGAGCGGTTCAGCAAGTCTTATTTAAAGTTTGCTCATGACGTTCAGGCTCCTGTTGGTAAAACAGCAATGTTCTTGAGATGTCATAGGCAAGTTACGGCAAACTGAAATTAAGTCTCTTTCGCCTACTAAATTCTTCCCTAGTCTAAAAAAAATACTTATTGAGCTGTGTCCGTATAGCCTTAACGAGTACTTTATAAAACTTAATGTAAGATAGAATGAATTGCATGCTTGCTATTATTGTAAATATTGTATTTTAATATATGCTACACCGATCTGGTAAAATTGTATTGAGACAATATGACATGTAAAATGTACCATCTTATGTAAACATACAATTAATGGCAAATAAATAAATGAAAAAAAAAAGTCCCGCTTGTGAAAGATAATCTCATCAAGTGTTTGAAATAAAATTTGCTGAAGTTTACTTTTCTACCTTTCGTTTAAGCCAATCATACATATACCTCCCCGCGAAATATAAACGTTTCATTCTGATAAGCGAATTGAAAAGAAATGCTACATCTAGAATTAGTTTTGTACAAAATACTCGTACGTTTTGCACTATAACTTGGTGAGACGTAAAATTAAAATATGTAAGCTTAAATATCCATTCATATACTGACATATTTTATGTATATTTCAGGTAAGCACAGACCACGATATCCCAGCTTTGGTAAGTTAAATCCTGAAATTATACATTATGCGCGTTACGGTTGGTACAAGTCATGATATTAGGGCGTTTCATCAACAATCAACTACCGAATTCAACAAAATAAAATAAAATCTAATTTGTTACTAGAATAACTAGATGGTTGTATTCAAATAAAATAATGATACTGGTTGTAAAGTTTTACGCTCGAACAATTAAGTTTAACTTTAATGATACCATATATATGTATTTAGAAGCGCTGGTGGCCTAGCGGTAAGAGCGTGCGACTTGCAATCCGGAGGTCGCGGGTTCAAACCCTGGCTCGTACCAATAGGTTTTTCGGAACTTATGTACGAAATATCATTTGATATTTACTAGTCGCTTTTCGGTGAAGGAAAACATCGTGAGGAAACCGGACTAAGTTCGTAAGTTTTAAATGACACGTTATAATTCATATGTGTGTTGCTCCTGATTAATATTATAACTGCGTATCTTTTATGGTACCAAAGTGAGTATTAGAAAATACCTATTATTATTATGTTACATAAAGTATCACATATATAAAAAATATCACAATCAGCTAGTGTTGGCGTACAATATCTTGGTTCTAAATTATGTCATTCTATATCGAATTCTCAACTTTACCATTCGAATCTTCTCGTTATTTTCCCAAAGCTCCACATGAAAGGCGCATCGTCCGCGATCCTTTTTTTTCCACTGTCCTAGTGTTCTAAAAACTACGTGTGGTGCCGAGGGACGTGGCGTGTAGGGCTAGAAAAAGTTATAATAACGTTAATGTACGTTCTTTTGACGTCGCCTCGTCGTTAGCGGCCCCCGTGCCCTGTATCTTGTCATAATCTGCGAGGGATGTCTGGAGTCGATAGTTCTATCGAGTGATATCGGGATTAAGGTCATTTTAGATATAACATTTGAGTATTGTTGGTTGTAATTTGACACTCGCTGGTTATTGAAGTACTGTGCAGTGTATAGTATAGTACCCAGCGGATACTTTGTGTTGGGTTATTACCGGGTTGATGATGAAAACTATTACTTGTACCAATATTTTAACTTTATTCATTTGTTACAAACATAAGAACAACCAATTTACAATAAATTATTCAAGACGTCTTCACTCTAACTTGTCTGTACTCGAACTGGCCCCTTGTCACTGAGGTACCCACCTTTTATAATAATTCAATATGGCGGGAACCAGTGACAAGTATGAGTCAATTGATACTCTTTTATAAATTAATCATAACCAAAAGTAAGAAAAATCAAAATATAAGCTATTAATAAATAATGATCCTTACATTTGCCTTAAGTTGAGACGATTACCATTTGAGCCAAGTACCTATTATTAAAATCTTAGTTGAGTTCACAATGATTCAGTGTTAGATATACTAATATGTTGCGGAATTGAATTGTGCCTGAATACATATAAGAATCACAAGCGAATGTTCAGCTCGATATAATAGTTGAATGTTTTCAGAATGTACATATGAGTGTTTGCACATCATTGTAGCTCTCGTGCGGCGTCGATGTGTGATTAATGATATGTATTACAAACCAATTTATGACTATTAAATCATTATATTAAAACTGACCTGACTTGAAAGTGTAGCTAAAAGTCTAGACAATAACAAAGAAAACAGAATCAGTCCCAGACAACACGTGAACAACTTCGGTTAAAATTAAAATGGTATCGTGAACAAATCCGTATCGACATGGTCCCATCCCACGGCCGCATCACTAATTACGCGCGCAGACGGCGCCGGGTCGCGCCAAGGGTACGGTCCTCTCGACTGAATTTTTTCCCCACCCCACCACCCACCTTCCGGCCCCTTTTCCTGTCCCTCCCGGACCCTTCTTAACATTTCCCGCAAGACGCCTCGCCGTATATGGACCCCTGGTACCTACGACCCGGGTTATATACTTTTTTGGGTCCGGACAGACCCTTTGAGGTATTTCCCACGAGTTGGGGACCTATATATTCCCTTTTCAGGTTGTGATCTTTGTGTCGGGCCGCTTTGTTTCTTTGTTATGTATAAATATAAAAGTTTGGCATTATGCGAGGATTGCGGTACTATTTTGTATTTTGCGTTACTGGTATTCTTTTACATCTTCTTAACTTTTGCTTTTGGTATTAAAAATATTTAATTTTATCCATTTAACATTTGAAGCAAATACTTAATTGAAAATATTAACATAAAAAACTGGGGCTTAATATCATATCATAATCATAAGGCGTTTTATATTTATCTATTTGTTTACTTCTTCTTAACTTCTGCATCTTTATAATCCACCAATATTGGAACCCTCACGGATAAGGTTCAACTTCAGACAAAGCTTTAAGAAAATGTTTTGATAATTTGATAAATAGTAACTTGATTACCAAATCTTCTCTTATAAAATAGAGTCCCTCGCCGCGTCCGTCTGTTTGTGTGTTTGTATGTTCGCGAACTCAAAAACTACTGAACAGATTTTCATGTGGTTTTCACCTATCAATAGTGTTTCTTGAGGAAGGTTTAGTGTATCACTTGTTACCCTGTGCGAAGCCGGGGCGGGTCGCTAGTATAGTTGTAAAATTATTCAAAAAGTGTCAATTTCGAAATCACGACAAGTACGGATCAAAAACTAATGATTTATGGTAAAATTAATTTCAATACAGTTTTCATGCAAAACCTAGTAAATTAACTAGTTCAATAAACTGTCATTTCATTTTTCATAAAGGTGAAAGGCCTTTCACTTCGTCACGTGCAAAAACAAAATAGGTACACCTAATGAACAAACTTATCATTATCACGCAAAATAGCTTACGGTTTTGCAACCATAGTATTATTTAGCTGCTCACGTTACTTTAATATCGTTGGGAACCGGCGCGAGCCAAAGGCCCAACAGTGTCTGTTCATGGGCAGTTTTCACGTAGGGATGTACAGTCGGCATCGACAGTAGCGGACTAAAACAACGCTTTGATGCTGACAGTTCGTAAACCTTACCTATTATAAAAGGCATAAAGTCCACCGATAGACAGTAAAGAGTGTTGCTCCATCCATTTCATAGGCACCTATAAAGTTAACTTAAGTTTTAAAAGTAAAGTTTATACTGAGGATATTATATAGTAGACATCATCATCATCATCATCATCATCTCAGCCATAAGACGTCCACTGCTGAACATAGGCCCCCTTGGACCTCATTTCGTACCGGTTGGAAGCGATGCATCCAGCGTCTTCCGGCGGCCTTAACAAGGTCGTCCGTCCATCTTGTGGCTGGACGTCCTACGCTGCGCTTGCTAGTCCGTGGTCTCCACTCGAGCACTTTTCGACCCCATCGGCATAGTAGACATATAGTGAGGTTATTAGTAAGTTTTACGCATAAGTTGTACGCCGATTAGAACTTCGGATATTAGATTCTTTTTAAACGCGGAAAATGTTTGCAGTTTTACAACTCCTTGGCTCTGTGCATAAATTACGGTGTCAATACCAATTTCTTTGTATACCTACATCTCGTATATCTACAATTTCTTTGTATATCTAAAAGCATTGAAATATTTAGGAAAGCTTTAGTTAACTTTTCAAGTTTGTTATTATGGGGTATAAAATGTTACAATGTGGGAACTACCGCAACTTTTGTTATGCGTTTTTCAATATTTATGCATAATAAACACGTAAACATAGTAACTTACGATGGTGGCATTTGTGAAGCTGGAGATTGGAACTCAAAACCAACGTATGTAACATATACTTATTTTGCAGCAAACACAACACAATTATTGTTGAATTAAGTTATGATAGAAACTACCTGTAAGTTATAATACCAGGCCATTTACTAAATTGACTAAGGTTTCCAATGCGGCGTACCTGCGCCAGAAGGGAGCTACACAGCTAGCCTAGCCATAGCGGCGGGCTTCAGCGCGTCCCTTAAGTGCCTCTGTCACGCGGCAGAAGGCGAACAAAACAAAGTAACGGAGCCTCTCGGCCCGCCTACACTCCTGGTACGAATAGCCGTCGCCAGGAGGGGGCAAACTTTGATACTCCGAATCCAGCCACCCAGCCTCGCCACCCTGGTACCCAAGCCCACCCACTGCGGGCTTTGAGGACGTCTTTGAGCCAAACTTTAGCGGGGAAAACCCCAAAATTCAAGTTGGCACGGCCCGATTACGATGTTGGCAATATCTTTGAAATTTTCTGCTCTCTTGGCGGATCGGAGGGTGTTTGGGTTTTGAGGCTTTGCCTCAATAAAGAAGTTTGTGTGAGCGTTACCACGAAACTCTGACGAGGGACTAAATTAAAAGCTCTGTAATGTTTCCTATGTAAATAACGTTTTAGTTATTCTTTTGGAAACAATATTAGAATGACGGGAAAGGTCACGCAACAAAGGTATAGTTTTTAACAATTTATAATAAATATATTATTATAGGAAAATCCAGGGCTCGGAACCGGTATTTTTATAAAACCCCCAAATAGACCAATATTTTGAATTATTTTATGCTCTTTACGTAAGACTGGATCATGTATTTAGGTAACGAATTTGTGTTATCAGACTGTCCAATTAAAAAAGAAATAATAAACCAAAGAACGAAAAAGAACGTAATAATACCGGTATTTTTGTATGGAGCAAAAACCGGTTTCCGAGCCCTGGGAAAATCTTTGAGCAAAGATAAACATAACTGTACTTTCCACAAGAATCAGTTTCAAAGGAAGTCAAATATAAATAATTATTGCTCAAATTTTAAAATTCTGATTTTTTTACAGCAAACGCATAACTCTATATATATATATAGAGATATATATATATATATATATATATATATATATATATATATATATATATATATATATTGTGTTTGTATTTTTGTATGTGTTTATATATATGTATATGTATGTTATATATATTAAACTATTTGTTTGTACCTATTGGTACATATTTATATAATTGTATATGACCGAATGTGTAATCTTCTTATTCCTGTAACTTATTTCGTGCACTACCTGTTTTTAAGAGTTTTCTATTCTTTATATCCTGCTACCCCAAGGTTGTCTGGAAGAGATCGCTTACAGCGATAAGACCGCCTGTTGCTACCATTATTTACACTGTAAATCTGTTATTTTATTTTTCTTTGTGGTGCAATAAAGAGTATTTACTTACTTACTTACTTACTTACTCTATTGAATTATTATTATAATTACAACTATTGCTCTTTTGTGTTCAGTTTGAAGTCACTTTTTAAGTCCGATGAAAAATCAAATCCAACTTTTGCAAAGTTTCACGGCGACACGTTGATGTCTTTTCTTTGACACTACTCTTAAGAAAACCATGCATTTTATTGATTTTCAACTTTCCCATTTTCTCTAGTATAGTTTTCAGTTAAATGCAGTAAGTACCAGGAGCATTTTCACCATTGATACCAGGCGCGCATAATGCTCGAGGAGGCTAACGCAGTGTTTTTAGGGTTCCGTACCCAAAGGGTAAAACGGGACCCTATTACTAAGACTTCGCTGTCCGTCCGTCCATCCCTCCCTCCGTCCGTCTGTCACCAGGCTGTATCTCACGAACCGTGATAGCTAGACAGTTGAAATTTTCACAGATGATGTATTTCTGTTGCCGCTATAACAACAAATACAAATACTAAATAGTATTTGTTGTTATAGCGGCAACAGAAATATATCATCGGTGAAAATTTCAACTGTCTAGCCATCACGGTTCGTGAGATACAGCCTGGTGACAGACGGACGGACAGCGAAGTCTTAGTAATAGGGTCCCGTTTTACCCTTTGGGTACGGAACCCTAAAAACAGAATAAAATAAAGATTTAAATGGAGCTCCCATACAACAAACGTGATTTTTGACCGAAATTAAGCAACGTCGGGCGGGGTCAGTACTTGGATGGATGACCGTTTTTTTTTTTGTCTTTTTTGCATTATGGTACGGAACCCTTCGTGCGCGAGTCCGACTCGCACTTGCCCGGTTTTTTGCATTCAGCCAGAGGAAATGCCAAGTCGCACGTTATTCGTAATGAGTGAGTGGTCATTGCGATGCAGTCGTAATTGCATATCTTGAAGCGATATCATACGATATTGGTACAGTCAGTGGGACTAACTACATCTTAACGGTCAGGCGAGGACATTTGGTAACTAGGTCTAACTGGAATTCAAGTCTCCTTATGTATGCAGAGTGATTTTGTTATGTCTGATCATACTCTGAGGGGTGAACATGTAATTAATACTGAACAACTTTTAACTATAGGACTAGCCCCGAAAACGCAATTCTTATAATGATATATGAATGTCAATGTTTTATACATAAAAGCGCAGATTATTTTGTATGATTATCATGTGTCTGTATATAAATACCAAGTGTTACTATTTATACCTATGAATTATTAATGCGACTAATTAAATAAGTCTAATATTAACAAACAAAGACTGTTTTTTAACGTTAGAACTAAGTAAGATTGGTCTCATGCAGATGTAATAAACCGAGTTTATAAATATCTAAGCTACTTAGGTAGCTACAAAAACTCACAGATTTCCTCGAATCTGCTTAATTAGGGAGACAGTTATTTTCTTTTTGTTATTTAAATTACTCTTCTAAATTTAACTAACGGTCTTAGGTACTTTTTAAATATATTTTTTTCGAAACGAAGCACAACAAATGGACAAGAGAAGAGAAAGGCGGTTGTTCCGTTGCCTCGCCCGGGGCTCCGGGGCTCCGTGCCCGGCGAAACAAGGAGCCGTGTTCTCTGTCCACTGAAAAAAAGGGCTGAAAAGATGAAAATAATTTGTTACGTTTGATTTTTCTTAGCTTATTTTTCTGAGAAACATTTTTCGCTAGGCCTTGTTTAATTTATAAACTGAAATAGATATCAGACACTAAGAAAAATCGGCCAAGTGCGAGTCGGACGCGCGCATAAAGATATCCGTAACATTATGCAAAAAAAACCGGGCAAGTGCGAGTCGGACTCGCGCACGAAGGGTTCCGTACCATAATGCAAAAAAAAAACAAAAAAAAGCAAAAAAAAACGGTCACCCATCCAAGTACTGACCACTCCCGACGTTGCTTAACTTTGGTAAAAAATCACGTTTGTTGTATGGGAGCCCCATTTAAATCTTTATTTTATTCTGTTTTTAGTATTTGTTGTTATAGCGGCAACAGAAATACATCATCTGTGAAAATTTCAACTATCTAGCTATCACGGTTCGTGAGATACAGCCTGGTGACAGACGGACGGACGGACGGACGGACAGCGAAGTCTTAGTAATAGGGTCCCGTTTTACCCTTTGGGTACGGAACCCTAATAATAGGGTCCCGTTTTACCCTTTGGGTACGGAACCCTAATAATAGGGTCCCGTTTTACCCTTTGGGTACGGAACCCTAATAATAGGGTCCCGTTTTACCCTTTGGGTACGGAACCCTAAAAACGGCAAAAAAATCGCATTTGTTGTATGGGAGCCCCACTGAAATATTAATTTTATTTTGTTTTTCTTATTTTTTGTTATAGCGACCAGATAAATCATCATCTGCGAAAATTTCAACTATCTACCCCTTGGGTACGGAACCCTAAAAATTACCAAGTCCACTGGTGGCCTAGGCGGGAATCGAACCCGCGTCTTTAGCTTACGCGGCTGACATCCTGAACTCTAGACCACCCGGCCACGGCGGCGGCGGTACCCGGCCCAAATTCTCTGGTGTATGCTTTCTTTGAAAGGCTATGCGCCTTTGACCAACTCTAAGGGCCCCCCCCACATCTAGCGTCTTTCGAGCGTCGGCGTCTACAACTCTATGACCGCTGCTCGACGCAACGTCGATGCAACTGCGCAGCGACGTCATTTTCCATAGCGTTGACCAGACGCCGACGCTCGAAAGACGCTACATGTGGGGGGGCCCTAAGGACGAGCAGTGTGTGCTTGCATCTCCTTACTAATGCGGCGGTTAAACTAGATAAGGTAATAAGTTTTTGGCAATCCTGCGTTCTCAGTTCGGGGCGAACTACAGTATAAAAACTTAATTTGAAGAAAAAAAAACAAGAAGTAGGTACTTACAGGTGTTTGCAGCATAATCCTAATATTTCAACTGCTGGTGTGAAAAGTGTATTAGGTATTCCACTTATGTAGGTATACTATACCATTTTAAGTGATTTAATTGTCAATCCGTTTTTACGAAAAGCTTTTTTCAACTCGTCCTTGAATTAAATTAAATTATTATATTTACATATATTAGAGACTTTGTAACGATTACTTCGGCTCTAGAAAATATATTTCAGCGTGTGATTTCACGATTAATCATTGTATTACAAACGAACGTATAACTGTAAAATTTAATTTAATTTGGCTGCTGTTTATGTAAATATCCAGGTATACAATTTAGTTCGTTAATTATCTTTTCCTCCGCGTTTTCAGTTTTATATGAGCATGTGTGTGTGTGTACCAGAGGCACTAACGCCGGCAGGAGGTGCGATGCGCGATAAACTCTCCGTAAATAAGCAAAGTAATACTGGAAGAGGAATTACCGCCTGCCCGCTACTGCCGGGTAAGGCAACCGGATATTTCTTTTAGCTGTCCAAAGAACCCCCCGGTCATAATGCCCTAGTGGGGGTCCAGGGGGGTTGATATAAAGATACAGGCCCCCCACTTATCCCGGGACCATGCCCGGTCCTTTTGCTTTTATAGGGGGTGTGTATAAAACCGAATCGCCCGGTTTTAGCTGCGCTAGACGGTTACGAGGCCGGCGGCGGTCGCATTATGCCGGAACGAGCGCTATATCTGATGCCCCGATACTTAGATACAATGTTAAAGCGATGGGTTTGCCTGTTTATTAGAGGGGGGGTCGGCGACTCAATTAAAAATGACGCTCTGACGTTATGGTAATAGCGAGCTTTGTCTCCCGCCGGTGACTTCTTGATATTCGGGAATTTTACGGGAATGGACCTGCAACTTTATATCTTCGTGGTGTACGAAAAGCAGGGTTATGGATTAAAAGATGACATCGGTTGGTTCGTAGAACGTTAAAAACCGGCCAAGTGTGAGTCGGACTCGCGCACGAAGGGTTCGTAACATTACGCACAAAACGGCAAAAAAATCACGTTTGTTGTATGGGAACATTGGGAACCTCACTTAAATATTAATTTTATTCCGTTTTTAGTATTAGTTGTTATAGCGGCAACAGAAATACATCATCTGTGAAAATTTCAACTGTCTAGTTATCACGGTTCATGAGTTAGAGCCTGGTGACAGACAGACGGACAGACAGACAGACAGACGGATAGCGGAGCCTCAGTAATAGGGTCCCGCTTTTACCCCTTGGGTTCTTACGTAACCCTAAAAATTACATAAACATGCATTACACTATCTCCCCTTTTCACGAAATAAAAATCTGCTTATAAAATTAAAGGAGGTGTACCTATTTATTTAAGGCGCAGACTGTATTACAATCAGCACAGAAAGTGGGCCGGATCTTGACCAAATGCTTCATACGTGTACACAATGAGCAGAAGGGAGCCTTTATGTACCGGCCCCCGAGTCAGCGATATTGCTTGATTGTTGTTTCAATATTAATTCCTGGCTTATTACAGACATGTGCTTGAAGATGGCAACTGTACTTCATTTCGGTGGCTCGAGAGAGCGGGTGGCGTCAGGGTTGTTCCTGTGTTGACTGGGATTACTTATATTATGCATTTATTGCTAAGATTTTTATTGAAAGACTGTCATACAATACTAAAACTATAGGAACAATATTAAAACTAAAGTTAATCTAGATATAAAATAAAAAACCAAAAAAATTAATAAATACTCTAGGACATTAATAAATACACTAAAATTATAAAAAAAACACCCCGTCCTATTGGTCGGACTGCGGCATGGACCCCATGACACTGGCGGCGTTACCTGTATCGCAAGAGAAATACGTTGAGAAAGGTACGCACCAGCCTGGGTCCCCTGTAGTGTCAACCAGCCGCGCCGACAGTGCTCCTATATGAATATTTTCATGTCGGCTGACCAGGGCCTCAAAGTCTCAACCGCGAGCGCCGCAAACTCATAGTCGTTGAGCAACGTCGAGTATTTGCGGCGCTTGAGAAAATGTGTATTATCAATTAGTTAACGCATTTGGATATGCAATAATAAAACTTTTTGAATTAGGGTAGTTTGTCACCAGTATGAGGTTGAACATAAGAGTCCGGACGGATTGCCACTCTGAACTGTGGCCATGGCACATGGGCCTGGGCCGAGAACGTATGTCGCCAAGATGATGGGAGGTGAAGCAAGCGTGTCCTAGCGTGGAGGTCTCGTTCTAATAAGGCCGGATCACAAACCTCCATCCAGTTGGGAGGATGACATTAACGATATTGGATCTGGAGGAAAAAAGCAGCAAATCGGGCTGCTTGGACAAGAATTGGAGAGGCGTATGCCCAACATTGGGCCTATACTCGCTGAAGAAGAAGTTAATAAGAAAACTTACTTACTGAAACGCACAAAGGTATGTGTTGCGAATGCAACTTGTTATTGTATTAAAAATATTTCCCATGCAGTAGCTAAACGCAGTATTCGGATGCTTTTCTAAAGCTCCAATAGCAGCGCTCCACATATCTTGTATCGCGGCCAATCAGAGGCAGGCGGCTACAGTATGTTAATACGATCTTATTTACATAAATATATTGTGAGAGCATGATATTACACTTATTGGAAGTGATTATACTTACGGTATGTGCCCTATCTTGTTACTATACAACGTCGAAAACTTTCCTCAATGGAGACACACCTAAGTAAACACTCCCTGTTTTTTCCACTTGATCTATGCACTGCTGACTCGGGCAAACCATTTGGTTATAAGTTAGGTTGGCAGCCCCAAATAAAGCACATCCAAATCGGTTTACCATACAGACAGATACACATAACACACATATCGGTTAAACGGCTTCAGATATACCCCTCTTTTTGCGCGGGGGGTTAAAAATAAACCTTAATACTCTTTGCTAATTACACAGCAAATTAATCCAACGTCCTGAATAAGAATAAGAATAAGAAATATTTATTAGCCCAAAATAATACAAAACTAAAATTAATTTAGAACTTAAATATTTGTGGGTAGGTCCTCACTCAGCTTCTTGTCACGTGTATCCTAGGACACAAATGTGCCTGTGAATCTGAACCATCCAGCACGCATACTCGTAACATTTCCCGCCGTGTCCGCTAAGCATCAAGCACACGCTTCTTTGTTATTAAAGTAAGGATTATAGTATTTATAGTTGGAATTCACGGTCCTCAGCGGGAACGCTCCGGGCGGCGGGTGGAAGCTGTATAAAAACGACAATTTCCTCTAAACGCCGCACCCGCACCCGCTACCGCGCCCGCGCCCGTGCCTGTCTCGCCGCACCCTCCGGTGCTAATTAACTGCCACAACGGTTATGTCACCCTGGTACCCCTGTTTGTAGGGCAATGTTTTTTTTAGAAAGTATTGTCTTCTGGTTTCACTGAAAAGTTGACTCAGAAGTGCCGGATTTGAGTAATGACTAAATTACGACATAAGTACCTATTATGTATGCTCGATTTTTCAAAACCCTATTGAAACCCTGAAAACACTAGTGTCGCTTAGCTTCAAACTCGGGTAAATCCATTGGACCCTCTCAGCAAATATCTACCCTACGTTTTCTTAATACCAAAATCGCATAATCTGACAGATGGATTTACCCGAGTTTGAAGTTAAGCGACTCGACTACATCTACAGTATAAGCGTCGCGATAAGCTTTTAATTTTAAAATAATAATACTTACTTTAAAATTTTAAAATAATAATACTTACTTCGTTGAGTCATTATCACAGCTAACTCACAATAGTTTTAAGTGCCATAGACTCTACTAGCGTATATGTCCTTTATGCTTTTTTCCACCATTTTTGGATATTTTCCAAAAAAAGAAAAGCCTGATAAATTCTAACCACTTACTGAACCTACTCACAAAATTTTACGACATTCGGTTAAGAAATGCGACCTGCAGAGTCAGCCATCAGCCATCTGGTTAAACATTGAACTCAATGACTTAGCTGGTTGTTCTTTAGCCATTTCATTAGATGCCGGCATTTAATAAACGAACTAGGCTTCTAATTAGCTGGCTAATTTAACCAAATGGCTACGACATATACAATACAGCAGACCGCTGAGAATTACTACGACCGGCCAAAGCAGACCTCGCGTGTGCTACGAAATTTTTGGGGAAATGCTACGAGCTACGGGCCTCTACGGCGTAGACCCTAAAATTTAAACATTTTACGATCTACGATAACTGGACATTCAAAACTAGCACGAAAAGCATCTAATCTTTTTCTAGTATAAGTTTATATGTTATATTTGTATAAGTTTATTGTTTTTGTATTTGTTAGCCCTGCAATCTACACATTTAAACATATTAAGTATATTTACCTAGTTGTACCTACTTACATACCTACCAAATAGATTCATAAACTTTCAACACTTACTTTAATATAATGATTTACCTACATCAAAGAGAATTATCTTTGCCTACATCGCATTTATAAGTTATTTTTTATGCTTTAGAGCGTGAATTGGTATATATATAATTTTGGTTATATTTATAATTTCTGTATACTTGCAATGAGATAACCTTACTCAAAGGCTCTCCTACTGCAACCTTATTATACATAATGCATAATTGCAATACAATAATCCAATCTGGAACACCTAGATCTATAGCTTCAGTACTAGTTACCGAGCCAAATTAGCCCTTATGTGTTCCCAGTAAGGTGTCCGCAGATTAGGCCGGGGGCTGAGTACACCTGATCTAGTAATATGTTAGCTATATACCTATTTTAATGTCAAGTTATATGTATTGATGTTACATACAAACTGTTTAGTTGATTCGGCGAATTTGTGAATTGTTACAAAGCCAAGATTGGCCTTATTCAAGTTTTGTTTTTAACCCCCAATGCAAACGAAGGGGTGTTATAAATTTTACCAGTATGTGTATGTATCTGTCTGTCTGTGGTATGTGGTATGGTAGCTTTTAAACGGGTACAACGATAAAAAGAGAAGGTTATCAATTCACCCGTTTCATTATGTTTGTTACTTCAGAATTCCGTCACGTGAGACACGCTTTTGAAAAATTCGATTCGATCTAAAAGTTACTCGTAATCCCATTTATGTCAATTCCAATTCTGATGATGAGATCGATAAGGAATTGAGGGAACTCCTCAAATCTTTTTTAATTAATCCAATTAGTAATAATTGTACCTCCCACAAGTGCCAGCAACATAAACTCACAACACATATAATATATGTAGTAAGTATATATATTTGGTATAGGGTAGTTTGTGCCGCGAGAGCAAACACGGCGACGTCTTGCCGAGCACGCAGGATCGCGGCTCCCCGTTGATTATGTTTTCCTGGTATTCCGATAGAGAAATACCAAAGCCAGCTGTGAGCATGTCATCTATCTCGCGGGCGAACTACTGTCGCGGCTCTCCTGTGCTAGGCCTACAGAGGCTTTCAAGTTTAATTTACCGTAATTTTTACTTTTATTTAGCTTCACTGCGTATCCCTTTGTACTATGGCACAGAATAAATAATAGTACTAGGTACAGAAGACTCACTCTCTAGCAAAACGCGTCTGTTACGATCAGCACAGATATGGCCGCTAGGTAGCGACAGCGCCATGCGCGGCTTATGGCTTTCCCCAAAATTGGAGTGGAACGGATGTACTTTTAGCTAGGTACATGTAGCAAAGCGACGAAATCGCGGAGTGAGACACGCCTGACTATGGTGCTTCAAATCTGTATCTGAAATTTCGCATACTTCTATATTTCGCGTATTTATGATGACAATGCCATAATATGCTAACATGGAGCCGATCTGATGATGCAGTCGGAAGGTAGCCAAAGGAACTCTTCGATGGAAAAATATAAACACATTGAATGTTAGGCTCATTTGAAACGTCTCGGCAAGGGATTCAGATATAGATCCACTGTCTACTGGATCTATATCTGAATCCCTAAAGTCTTTTCTCCTATCTTTGCATTCCCTAATATTGTTTGTCATAATGATCAGTTGTCCTAACACTAAAAACTCTAATTTTGGTTTCCCTAATTATTGATTAATTATCCTAATGTTATTAAAGCATATTTTCTATTTTGCGAGGGTCGCAGTTCTAACCCTAACCTAACCTACTTTTGTGGCAGCAAGTTCTAAAACGTAACCATTTTTCAGAACCTTACATTATGGAAAATAATCGTTATGACAATTGATCGTTAGGGCATGTGCCCATTAGGACAACCAGTTAGGGCAAGTGACTGTAGGACAAACGTTGTTAGGGATTCAGAATGAAACCCGTAGACAGTACTTGATATACATGCAAAGGAGAGAAAGTACGATAGAAAATAATTATGTAAGTAAGTACTACTAAAGCAGGTATTTTGATGCAGATTGAGTTAAAATTAGTAAACTTCTTCGTTTTAAATTATGCCATACCAAAAACTGTAATTTGAACGCAAATAACTCTGTGTACTTAGTATTTAATTATATGTAGTGTGTTAATCAGGCTTTAATTATTACACGAACACAATTTCGGTCCACTGAGTCACGCTTACCTACATATAAGCTTACAATATTATATCGTGTACTATGTATATGTGTACTGAATCATCCCACAGTAGCCTGTTTAACGTGTGTGTGTCTGTAATTACATCATTATCTGCCTCTTTATAACTATGTATCCCTGGTATACGAGTATATATATGGAGTAGATCTGTAGCTATAGCTACTGTCTTTATGTATGTTATACTGACTTATTAGGCACGTATATGGATAGGGTTGCCAGATGGTCGGGATTTGGCGGGATTCTCCCGATTTTTGGCATGTGTTCCCGATTCCCGACAAAGTGAAAATTGTCCCGAAAAACGACTTAACGTTATAAACCAATAATTTCAAGTTCCGAACTGTCGTCGAGCGAGCGAGCGACCGAGCGACCCACGTCGAGCGTAGTGCCAATAATGTAAAATATCGTTGTTTATAATACAATTACTTTAATTTGAATGTTTTTTTTCCCGACTTAAGTCCTAAAATCCCGAAAAATTTATAATTTTTCCCGATAATAGCGCCTTTCGATCTGGCAACCCTATATATGGACCCTCTTTACTTGAACTACAGTTAGAATGTGAACTAAGCTTAATAAGCTTAACTATTACTGGAATACAGTTTAGTGTAGCTGAGTCATATACAGGGTTGAGCAAGTTAAGTCCTAATTTTATACCTACTTACTTAAGGATAATTAGGTAACCTAGTTAGTCTCGTACCTATACGATTTTCTTTTGTTATTTTGTAAAAAGACTTCGAATGCATTTCTAAGGTGTATGTACGAATCTGTTAAAAATACGAAGCGATATTAGGTAGTAAACAAGTTGTTGATTAGATATATAGTCCGTTTGTTTTAGCATTAGAAAGAACTTCGCAGAAGTAAGCTTGTGGTTCCAAATCCGGCACTTTTAGCGGTAATAATTTGACGTAAATTATATGTATTGACCATGCTACATTAGATAATTCAATAATTATTAACAATTAAAGAGCCTGATAAAAACTGCACGTTTGCTTCTGTGGAGTTCTTTCTAATGCTAATAAAAACGAACTATAGTGACCGGTGTTCGCTGGATTTGATCGCTTGGACGCTAGTCGCATTGGCTACAGCAGAATCATCGTGAACAGCCTAACCGGGGCACGGTAGGTAGGCACAATATTATCTGCAAGCGATACATTTTTTCCCAATCGATTGTGCCCACATTGGGCTCAGAATGTGCGTATTTCAAGTGTCATTGATGCATTTCGGTATGGGTTGGGGGGTGTGGAGGCGGGCCGGACTGGCCGGCCGCCGCGCCGAACGCACCGCACCGCCAGTTCGCGACCAGACTCCGGGCCGGGTAGCCGCGCGTCGCTCTCTTCGACAACTTGCCGAAACTCGATCTGCTTACACAGAAATATTCATACTAAACGCTAAACAGACACTTTTGTGAACTATAAAGGTTTGTCACTGACAGTGCTTCCGTTGCATTTTGACCGGAATTAATTGAGCGTGGAAAAAAAAGTTGTAATTAGGCGGACAGCGCGCGCGAAGTTTATCATCTTGACATTCTAGTTTTTGCTCAAGTACAGGTTTGCATAAGGCTGTCAGGAATGGACATAGGAACTCGCGATGAGTAAGTGGGCCTTGGTGTTAGTACGTGGCGACTGCAAAAAGTCGCAATTAGCCCATCGATGCGGCTGTCGTGTCGCTAAGTTTCCTTTGTTACTTGACAACTCAGAAAAGGCATTGTTATTGTGAATTTATTAGCCTGTTGATGGCTAGGCTGCTCGTGTATCAAGCGATTTGGAATATTTCAGTTATTTTCCGAGTTTTCTCGTTTGATTTTCCTTTTCGCCTTAGTTGAAGGTCTGCCGCTCTTTGGAAACTAGTAAATTCAAGGCAGACTTTACGTTATTATAACGCTATGTGGTTTCCGTCAGTTTTCTTTATAGTTCATTCGTTCTGTTAACTAAATATTTATATAATAAGTAGCCGAATACATAGGTAATGCTGATATTGTTTACCTATCTATACCAGGCATGCAGAGTGTACAAAAGTTAGTACACCGAGTGCAGCGAAGTTTGAAAGTAATTTTGGACTGCAGGCGCGCGTCGAACTAATCACATCGTTCACGGTCCTTAGTTCGCTGATAACAACGTACCTAGCGCCTGTTGCTCTAGTAACGAGATTTGATTTTAATATGCACTTTTATTGCGATTTACCTGACCTAGTTTTTGTTAACTCTGTATGTCATATGATTAGGTTGACGGAGAAAAAATAGGGATCGAAGCGCTAGTTTCCACGTGTCAATCGTAAAATAAAAGTAACCTCGAGGGCAGTAACCAAGGGGTTGTTGCGGGGTAATGAGACACCCTCTGTGGTGGGATATAAAACGGGCGGAGAGCCGCCGGGGCTTAATCATGAGGACCAAGGGCATAGAAAATGTTGGAGTTCAATCATGAAGATTAGATATGAATGTTAAACTAATTTAAACCTTTTTTTAATTAATTCAGATTGTAATTTATTCTTATTTATATATGTTGCGGTGCATTAGCTTGCATTCAGTCTTACATGTTGGGGAGTATCTATATAATTCTTCCTATTACTAAAGAACTAACTTAGAAGAAACCTAGCCAAATGCGCGTAAATCAGATCGAATTTGGCACAAATTCCTAAAACAAGTAAATTGGTAGACTTTTGAAAGCCTGCCGTGATCCGTGGCTGCACATTCATAGTTTTTTCGTATAGTAACTTCATTAATAATTTCTAGAGTTTTATAGGAGCTGGCCGGTTATAAAACAGCGGCAGGCACCGTGCCGAAAGCCATTACTGCGGCCTTGTCGTTATCGCTGCAAGAAAACTGCGTCGGTGGTGCACTGACCGCACGTCGCACATGCAGTAGGCACTTGCTGTTGTTTATTTTCTCGAAGGATATTAACTTCCTTCGTTGGGTAGCCAAATTTTTCAGGGTTTGTTGGTAATAACCAACCTTGGCTAAGTTTGCTGTAATTTGTTTTAACATAGGCATTTATTATTTACGCTGCTGTAGAAAATGGTCACGCATACAATTCGCTTTGCCACCATTTAAACATTCTTTACAAAATGACACTAGAAAAATTTTGAAAGCAAAATTGGCAATACCCGACATTCGCGCTGTATCTATTGAAAACCAAAACTGGCAGCCATGCATTGTAACTGGCTCTCTTTGATTTTATATGCAGTGTTATATTTTTTGCCGAAGCGGAAAAACTGTTTTTCAATATTTTTACTTTCAGATATTTTTTTGAAGAAGTAAAAAGAGAAAGGGTCGTTATAGCTTTATCATTTTTGTAGTGTTTATGTAAAAAACAAAATGCCTTTACATATGCACATAGGTACTATTAGAAAATTCAGCACAAAACGATTTCACACACAACGATCACTCGACCAGTCTCCGTAGGCCGGCAATCACTTGAATAGGTAAATAGGCCAAGAGCGTTCTCACATTCTAGTAAACTTCACATTGAAAACTTAAAACTGGTAAAACTAGTATTTATACTGACAAAAGGACATCTTTAGGGCATCAAACCTATTCAAACTATCATCCTGTTTCTATTCTATAGGTACAGAGATAGAAAAAAGGCCGTAACATAGTGCGGGAAGCAAACAATACGAGAGGTTCATTGAAAAGTATTGCGCAAATAGGGGAGCCAGTGGGCAATGCACCCTCGACAAAAAGTAGCCTCTTCTCGAAAACAAAATGCACGTTTCAAACGATGCTCGCTCCTGACCTTACGCAACTGAGAGTCGCTTGAGCTCCCCCTGACAGCTTTTCTGGAGCGCGTTTTTGTTTTAAACAAAAACATGTAGATAAATTATAAAGTATGGTTTAGGAAACGTAAATGGGTCGATATTCCTAATAAAATATACAAGATTATGTCACTTTATAATTCGTGGCCAATTTTTTTCTGGTACCTAATTTAATGACTACAACTGTCTTTGACAGTATTTCGTGTAATTTTTGCATAGGTATTTATTACTTTCACTTGAAAAAATATCGTAAAAATTTGAAAAAATATAATATGAATATTATTTGCAACTTTGTTTTCCAAGCGTAATATCTAGTCTAGACGAATGACTTAACTTACAGAGGGATAAATGCAATCGAAGCCTTATACAAACCATGCGGTTTCTCTTTTTAGAATATCCATACATCTAACACTGAGATGTGGTCAACGAGCTAAAACAACAGAATACTAATTGAAACCAAAGACAAAGTGCTGTGCAAACGACCAAATAATACAGAAACATGGCCGCCAAAAGAAAAGCTGGCGCTCTACTTCAACATGTTCTGCCAAAGGTAATTTTTTGAAATTTTATTTCTTTTCAGATGATATCAAATGCATGTCGCACGTCTTTTACCACTCACCAGCACTTTAAGAACCGAGGAGGAGTCAGATTGCCGTACGGAGAGGGTTCATTTTATTCTGGTGGCGTCATCAAGGCCGAGAATGCGATGGCACTTATAATTCCCGCTACTATAAAGCGCGGTAAAAATTGTAGATTAAGGGAATGTATAATGACATCCGCGGCTGGTCCTGGTATGCCGGCTGCAGTAGCGAGTTCGATGTCGTCGCGATGACGTTTTAATGACTTTTATGCCTTATATAAATGCTCCGACTCAACTCAGCTACGATAAGAGATCGTCGGCGTTATTGTTTTGTTTTTATTATATACTTTATACCTCTATTTGTAAACCTTATGTCTTTGGGAAACCATGATCATTGATCAGTCTTTATTATATATATATTTTATGTCTTTGATATAAAATCTATTATCACTAGATCATCATAAGTAGGGGCTTCCAATTCTTTCTATGACGCGACTAACTTCATAATCTTCATATGTACCTATTTTACGACAGTTGTAAAAGAAGCCAGGCATACAGGCCTATTCGGATTTCAAGATAATCACTAGATCTAGAGACGATTTAGAGATCAACTAGATCTACATTAGATATCGACTAGATGTGACTTGGATATCTAATTAAGTCATAACTTGTCGAAATCGTTCAAGAGGACCTCCAGAATCGCGGAAACGTCAAATTTGACATATCTATTTGACAAATATCTATTAAATTATCCATATCGTAATTTGTTGAAGTCTAGTAGAAATCTAATTCATTTTCCGAATCGAGCCGATATAGGCCCAAAGTTTAGGTAGGTATCATTAATCTAAAGATTTCATTCATCGTCTTTACTTTAGTAAATAACAACTTAAAATCATCAATCATCTTGAATCAGAAAGTTTTCATGATGATAGCTTCTAATTAGATTAGATTTGCCAAAATTGGGGTTACAATTTGTGACACTTGCAGGGAATCTCCAAATAGTAATTCTATTTCTGTTCCGAGGCACTAGACGGTCGCACGGCAGACGGCTACGAAACGTCCAAGTTTCCGCTGTCCATACTCTATTCCCGCGCTCCAAATAGCCTACACAGTGTACACGCTAACGTACCTACACAGTATGAATATATGTAGGTACTTAGTTTTAAGTACGGAAGCCGATGCGTAGCTAGAGCTTCGTGAAAATTAACTTGCGCTGGTACGGTCAGCTTCAGGGAACATTAAGCCTTATGCTTGGTAACTTCTCTGCAAGTGTGGGTAAATTTTCTCTACTTATAGCTTAAAGTCTAAGCATTCAGTCTACCTATTTTTAATGATCATCCAAGTAAATATGTCCCGTTTCCGGGAAAAACAGGAAATTGCAAATATATTCTGTAGAGTTTCTAAAGAAATGGTGCAATGTGCAAACACAACTACGCGCAACTTAACTAAGACAAGTTTATCTTGTCCTTGTCTTAAATATTCCTAATTAAACGAGTAAATCGTCATTGGCAGATCTAAAATATACAAATATTCATTATTAGTGATTTTTGCAACATGTAATATACTCGCAGGACATACATGTTATACTCGTACATACACAACAGTGCTGTTTTAGATATCTTCGTATTGTCACGCAACGCATAGCACAGCCAGTTTCGCGCAGTTAGGACAAAGCATCAACGATTCAACGCGTTGAATAACAATCAAACAACAAAGAAACAAGCGTTCGACTCAGACCCACCAGTGTAAATGTGAACACCGATCCGTTGAAATCGTGCGTAGTCGAAGATCAAATGATGCTGGACGTGTCAGCCATGCGATAGTCCGCTCGGACGCGGTCCGGCGTCGAAATCGCCGGCGCCAAAGTCAGTTTTCCCGCCGCGGGCGGTTCGCCTTGCAATGGCCGCGTCTCGAATGACACGCGGCTGCCGTTGGCGTTGGAGTAGGGAGGACATGCCTAGATTATCTCTAAATCATTTTTTTTTGTATTAAAGTAAAGAGGAACAAAGTCCTTATCCTAAGTCTTTACTTTAATTTAAATAATAGAGTCACTTACTCGTACATCTTATCTTCCGGCTTCTAATGTTTTTAGCATTAAATTGCACTCATAATATAAATTTTCAGTTTATTTTCTTCGCAAACCTAATTTAGTTTTGCAATACTCGGTCTCGAAATATATTTTTCGTCAATATTTGGGTTTTGTTTTCTTAGACTTGATATGCATGCTTAAATTAATCTAAACAACAAATTTAAATACCTTTCAAAGACATCATGGTACCTGTCTGCCAAGAAATCTGAATCTAAACATCCGAGAATGATGAACACCACGCTTATCATTGCATTGCATCATAATTCATAATTCTGCACGATCTTAATAGTTAGGCTCATCGAACACAGAAGAACTGGGAGCCTCGGGCGGCTTCACGTTTGAGTCTTAGTAGTCATGATTTTCGCGACATGTCCATACTATGATACCCACCTCTGACCAATGCGCCTGCTGACCTTGTGCGATTACTAACAGCCCGTAAAACCTACTATGCATTTCTATCTCTAAACGCTATAATTTTCGCACCGTGTCCATACTGTGTGCCCACCGCTGACCAATGCGCCTGCTGACCTTGTGCGTTTACTAACAGCCCGTAAAACCTACTATGCATTTCTATCTCTAAACGCTATAATTTTCGCACCGTGTCCATACTGTGTGCCCACCGCTGACCAATACGCCTGCTGACCTTGTGCGTTTACTAACAGCCCGTAAAACCTACTATGCATTTCTATCTCTAAACGCTATAATTTTCGCACCGTGTCCATACTGTGTGCCCACCGCTGACCAATGCGCCTGCTGACCTTGTGCGTTTACTAACAGCCCGTAAAACCTACTATGCATTTCTATCTCTAAACGCTATAATTTTCGCACCGTATCCATACTGGGTGCCCACCGCTGACCAATGCGCCTGCTGACCTTGTGCGTTTACTAACAGCCCGTAAAACCTACTATGCATTTCTATCTCTAAACGCTATAATTTTCGCACCGTGTCCATACTGTGTGCCCACCGCTGACCGGTGAGGCGCCGGGCGACCTTGCGCACCTACCAACGCTACGGAACCTACTTGCTATTACTATACATGTGCATTTCTAACTCGCGTGCATCGTTCTGATGCACCGTGTTTTTACCGATTGTGTTTTGGAGGACAGATTTCCAATAAACCTTTGATGTGGTTTTTGATGTATTGGTTTCGCGTTTTTGCAAATGATAAAACGAAGGTGGGAGTGCGATGCTTTTCAAATAAGAATTGGTACCTAAATAACACTACAAATCATCATAATTATATCGATTCTGTGGTATTTATTAATAAGTCAGAATTATATAAAGATTTCTAAAAGTCTAGTCATTATTTATGATGGCAATGGGAGATGGGAGGGATGAAAGTCATGTGACGCGAAAGGAATTAGGAATGAGAGATGTAAGTCGAAAGGAAAACTAAGGAAAAGGTGGATGAATTGTATGAGAGATGATATGTAATAAGTGGTGAAAAATGAGATGGCGAACGACAGAGAGGTATGGAGGAAAAAGACATGCTACGCCGACCTCAAGTTATGGGAAAAGGGCAGAATGATGAAACTTTATTTATGGACTTAATTGATCCATTTAACTACTAACACAGGTGATAATTATGTTATTAAAGTTGTAAATAGTATGATTATTTAAGTATGTTTGTAATTACTAAGCTTCTTCCTTTAAAAAACCGGGCAAGTGCGAGCCGGACTCGCGCACGAAGGGTTCCGTACCATAATGCAAAAAAAAAACAAAAAAAAAAAGCAAAAAAAAAAACGGTCACCCATCCAAGTACTGACCACTCCCGACGTTGCTTAACTTTGGTCAAAAATCACGTTTGTTGTATGGGAGCCCCATTTAAATCTTTATTTTATTCTGTTTTTATGTTAGTATTTGTTGTTATAGCGGCAACAGAAATACATCATCTGTGAAAATTTCAACTGTCTAGCTATCACGGTTCGTGAGATACAGCCTGGTGACAGACGGACGGACGGACGGACGGACAGCGAAGTCTTAGTAATAGGGTCCCGTTTTACCCTTTGGGTACGGAACCCTAAAAACCATTATGGTTGTTGAATGTGAAATCATTTCTAATGTTCATTTTGCGTTAATGTTCGTCTGCGTTCGTGGCGTTACAAGTCTGGACCGCTACTTAATTCATGTCTTTTTTTGTGAGATGGCCTAGGCCCTAGGTTATAAATAAAATTCTAGTTCTCATCCCGGGGTCTGCTGGGCTCGCCACGCTAGCGCATATTTGATTGCATATATCGATATTTACAGATTTTATATGTACTGGTATAATTTAAAATCAAATCGTGCTGTGATAGGTACAAGAATAGGAATACCTATTATTTCGTTGTGTGTCAATATCTAACCGGGTAGAGTTTAATTAACATTTTTTACCGAATATCGTAATATAGGTATCTTTTTTTAGGGCTCCGTACCCAAAGGGTAAAACGGGACCATTACTAAGACTTCGCTGTCGTTCGTCCGTCCGTCCGTCCGTCTGTCTGTCACCAGGCTGTATCTAACGAACCGTGATAGCTAGACAGTTGAAATTTTCACAGATGATGTACTTCTGTTGCCGCTATAACAACAAATACTAAAAACAGAATAAAATAAAATAAAGAAGTGGGGCTCCCACAGCAAACGTGATTTTTGACCAAAGTTAAGCAACGTCGGGCGTGGTCAGTACTTGGATGGGTGACCCTTTTCTTTTTGCATTTTTTTCTGTTTTTTTTTTGCTTTATGGTAAGGAACCCTTCGTGCGCGAGTCCGACTCGCACTTGCCCGGTTTTTGAAACTTCGTTTGACCAGCAGAATATATTGCATGAATTAAGTCAATCTTAATGATCAACCTTTGGTTTATACATTTTATAATTTATAATATACTGTTTATATGCGGGGGTAGTACTTATACACTCACATCACACACAAACGCGTCCACACAATACCCATTGAAAATTAATAATACGGACAGATAAGTTGAGGGCCGGCGCTAGGCTTGGCCAGACATATATCAAAAGCTAAAATAACAACATTAATAACCCTGCAAGTGCATTACTCTGCGGTTACATCACCGACATTTCCCTGTCAACCCGCATTGGTAGGTTTTGCTCCATATCTATATATGTACACGACACAATATTTTTGTTTATATTCAGTAGCGAGACAATTTGCGAGAGGTCGCACAGGACCGAGAAAAGTGGCGCTGTCTTGTGTCGGAGGCCAAGTCTCATTTTGGGTCGCCGATCCAACGGAGTAAGTATAGTAAGTAAGTACGAGTATATTCTGTAGCAATTGTTACTTACAATACAACGATTATACTTTGATAGCATTCAATATTCGTTTGCTTGGTAATATTCATAGATTCAAACCTGTAATATCAAGAATTTAGTAGCGCTAGAGACTATACAGGCAAAACCCAAGACCAAGATTACGACGCGAAATAAGCCTTTATCTGTCTAGCTGTCAAGTGTGCCCATGGGAATAGGTAGTTCTTGTAATAAATATCTAGTTGTTTTGTATATCAGCAAAACAAATAGATACGTTAATTTAGGAATAAAACGAAACACATTTATTATCTGTTTATTCGCCTGGGATTCAGCAACCATACATCGCCCACACTGTTAACTGTACATTGGTGGACCTTATGCCTTTTGTAATAAGGTCCACTGATGTACAGTTAGGAGTACCTATTGCAGTTTATACAGCAAGGAATGAAAAGGTATTAGAAAGCCTGGGGACCGATTTTTGAAATTCGACCACTCGATTTCGTGTATTTCGTTAAATGATATCTCCCACTACTAGGCGTTTAAATTCTACTAATAGAATTGAAATCGAGTGGTCAATACCACTAGATTCCAAATTTCGATCACTCGTATTTCAAAAATTAGCATTTCGCCGTTTTCCACCGATTTTCGACTTACAAAATCGACCGATCGAAATTCAAAAATCGGCCCCCTGAGCCACTTTTATATGTATTATTGACCGAAGCGTAGCGATGGTTTACGTTTTGACTCGGGCATTTCGGGCATTATTTTGTATTAAAAATCTCGTGTAATTGATCACACAGGGCGCTGTCGTCGTGCACGGTCCCAATAAGCTAATATGCTTGCGAGGTCTACAGGTCACAGATCCACTAGCACTAGTACCTATATTATTAATATGTATTATTCTTTGACACTGTCGGTTACTGAATAGGAGTCCTCACAATGGAGTACACAGAGCTTTTTTAAATAATGTTGTTGAACAATGAGAATCCTGGCCACTTTACATATGCATTTTACACTTTGTTTTTCTAAGCTTGCTTACCGAGGCATCAGCAATATGACGGCGGTGTCCGCCGAGACGGCCTGTGCGCTGTACATTATTCAACGCGCGCCTCTCGCGGCTGCATTCCTGGTAGCCACATCGTTCACATGTTCACCTGATACCCTGTGCAAGACTCGTTTCTAAACTAAACGAGCACATTCATGAATTTTAAGTTTTAATCGATCATGCACGGTTGATAATCTCGTTGTTATTTAGAAACAATTTAGAAGTTGCTATCTCACCCGATTGAAATTAAAGTTTCTTGAAGCTCTGTTCAAGTTGAAAGTTAAATAATAGAAATATGGAGGAAATATACATTAACACTCCTCATGGAGTAACTAGTTTGCGAATGCTCGGTCGTCTGTGGCATGTTTGTCAAGCAATCAAATCATAATGAAAGAAAGCATCTTCCAGCAAGAGATCGATATCTTTGTACTAATTATCAAAATTAATTTTATTGAAGTATATTTCAAGGAGTTTTAGTTTTTCAGCAGATGTTATGAAAAATATGCCAAGGAACGTGTATAAAAATGTTTACGACAGATCACATATGTGAACACAAACCCATCCTGTATTTTTATTTTCTAAAAATGTAGACGTTTGATAGAAATTCATTTCCAGAAATTTACACAAGTAGGATTTTTGTAGTTACTGTCAAAAAACTTATTGCACGTGTCTGATCTTACTTGGTGCTATCCGGAAAGTATTTATAGAAGCCGGCGTAATTAGGCGTTCCCCAAAACTTTTCTATAAACCGACACGAGAAACAAAAGTTGAGCGATCAACCCACTCATGATGTAAACGCCGCTTATCATTCCCCAGACGTATAGACCACCCCCCTTATTCATATAACTTTACGAGCCTAATTTATTTAAATTATGATTTATCCCTTTTTTACAAATACATATGCCAAAATGACAGATAAGGACAAACGATTATTAGCTACTTTAGGTTTGTAGCGCGTTTATGAATAAGAGGGTAGATCCAGAAGTAACATAATATCTCTAATGCAACGCGTAAAAAATATGTCCCACCCTTACAATAATAATATGGGAGAGTCGGGCGAGTGTCTGATAACGAACCAACACCAAGAAGCACACTAATTCCATTTTCACCCCCAATTTATATCTGTCACTTTTGGTGCCCTGGTCGGTGCGCGTAAAAATATTGTTTTTACTTATCCCCGTAGGGGGCTAGAGGGTGGGGGAGGCGTAATTACTGGAGCAGCCAGACGGAGACGGCCCAGGGGGCTGGCATTACTAACGGAGCCTTGCCCGCTAGCTGCCAAGGTTTTTGTAGGTGACACGAGAATTTTTCTTAATCTAAGAGTTCGTAGGTAGGTTAGCCGAGGTTAACTGGAACTTCGAGTTACTTATGCATTCTTGGTGCTACGCTATTGGCAGTTAGTTATGCAGAGGTGTGCGTGACGCATATCACTTCCAATTTAGTTATATTTGCCGTAAAAAGATCAAAGGATTTTTGAACGCTACGAAACAGGTTTTTGTAAAAGTAGTGTAGGTGAATAACGGAATATGCCTTGAAATAGTTTTTAGGGTTCCGTACCCAAAGGGTAAAACGGGACCCTATTACTAAGACTTCGCTGTCCGTCCGTCCGTCCGTCCGTCCGTCCGTCCGTCTGTCACCAGGCTGTATCTCACGAACCGTGATAGCTAGACAGTTGAAATTTTCACAGATGATGTATTTCTGTTGCCGCTATAACAACAAATACTAAAAACAGAATAAAATAAAGATTTAAATGGGGCTCCCATACAACAAACGTGATTTTTGACCAAAGTTAAGCAACGTCGGGAGAGGTCAGTACTTGGATGGGTGACCGTTTTTTTTTTTACTTTTTTTTTGTTTTTTTTTTTGCATTATGGTACGGAACCCTTCGTGCGCGAGTCCGACTCGCACTTGCCCGGTTTTTTAAAGTTCAGCCAGTACACAGTTATGCAAAACACCACCAACCATGACTATAATTCATGATAGAAACTAAGTACCTAGTTACTTAAAGCCTGGCGAAAGTTTTGTATGAATAATCATCATTATTTTGAAAATCCACGAAGTTTAAACGCCACGTCATGCCAAGAATTTTAACTAATGAGATTTGATTAAACAAACATAATATAAATCTGTCTATTTTATAACTAATCGAATTTTATATTTATACACGAAGATGTTCAATTTTTTTGGTCCACACTCTAATGTCCTAATTAACATTCAAAGTGTGTCAAATTGACTGTGCTCGGCGACGCTCGATTGTTATTCCCATTACTTACACAATTAACTCATGTCACAGGTAAAACATCATATAAGTGTATCCTTTGATCAAGCGTACTTGCTAAGGATTTCTAGACATGAATTCATGTCGATTCATCTGTCCGCCCGATTCGAACTTTAAGATGCGTCAATTAATAGATCTAGAAACGATGTGGATTAGATCTCATCCATCTCATACACATCTCATCCATATCGTCTCTAGATCTATTAATTGACGTATGTTAAAGTTCGAATCGGGACGTGTGACAATTCTGGGACGAGAATAGGTGTCCTGAGCTTTTTGATATAAAGAGCGCTCTTACAAGAAAAGTCGAAATAATGCAAAATTGATGATACTAGTCGACGAAATTCAGGACTTTGTGCTCATTATTAGAAACAATGAGTACTTGTTCCAGTAAAAGCGTCTTCTTATCTTTTTAAATATCGTTGTAAATATTAAAAAAAGGACTTATTAAATTAGTAATGAATTTTTTTCTGATGGTCGTTTCCGAAAAACCCCGTGAAGCACTGAACGGCAAGCTCTTATTTGGAAATGTTGAGAAGTTTACTCTGCTAAACCTGGCTATTTTGTATTACTAATACCCTGTACTTTAGGCATATCAAACGATATTTTTCCTGCATACCTTTGAGAAAGAGAAAATCAAAGTAAAACGAACTCAATTTTCTCTCCGAAACAAGTGTCAATTTCTACGAAAATCTACTTAATATCGAAGTCATTTTCATACTCAAGCAATCTGCAACGTTTGCTTATACTGTTGGTATACATTAGTGTTTATGAAATTCTACTATAATTTTTTGGCAATTTTTTGAAAACTACTCTATATTACCGATGACGCGCGCTCGCCAGCTCAGTGCCGCGGCAGAGCTTGTACAGGCAGGACGTGTGTCGGTCGGCTCCGCACATTTTCAACGGCGACGACGAGGTTTTTTATCATTGTGTGCGGCGGGCGCCGTGTAAAACGCTATACTGTGTGCGTGTAAACCGCAACGAGAGACTTTGATCCTAGCACTGTTTTTATAGTATTATAATTTATAATGGTCCAGTTTAATAAACTACCGGACAGGATTAAAAATATTTGAAACGACCTGACATTCTATATGTATTTATTTGACTCAAGATAGTACTCAGGGTCTGATGATGGAGCCGGAAGGTGGTCACCGGTACCAATCAACCATGCAACTAAACCACTTTGTGTTTAGGCTCGTTTTATTCATCTCAACAAGATCTTTGACACAAGATAGTACTCAGGGTCTGATGATGGAGCCGGAAGGTGGTCACTGGTACCAATCAACCATGCAACTAAACCACTTCGTGTTTGGGCACGTTTGATTCGGCTCAACAAGATCTTTGACTTAAGATAGTACTCAGGGTCTGATGATGGAGCCGGAAGTTGGTCACCAGTACCAGTCAACCATGCAACTAAACCACTTCGTGTTTAGGCTCGTTTTATTCGTCTCAACAAGATCTTTGACACAAGATAGTACTCAGGGTCTGATGATGGAGCCGGAAGGTGGTCACCGGTTCCAATCAACCATGCAACTAAACCACTTCGTGTTTAGGCTCGTTTGATTCGTCTTAACAAGATCTTTGACACAAGATAGTACTCAGGGTCTGATGATGGAGCCGGAAGGTGGTCACCGGTACCAATCAACCATGCAACTAAACCACTTCGTGTTTGGGCTCGTTTGATTCGTCTCAACAAGATCTTTGACACAAGATAGTACTCAGGGTCTGATGATGGAGCCGGAAGGTGGTCACCGGTACCAATCAACCATGCAACTAAACCACTTCGTGTTTAGGCTCGTTTTATTCGTCTTAACAAGATCTTTGACACAAAATAGTACTCAGGGTCTGATGATGGAGCCGGAAGGTGGTCACCGGTACCAATAAACCATGCAACTAAACCACTTCGTGTTTGGGCTTGTTTGATTCGGCTCAACAAGATCTTTGACTTAAGATAGTACTCAGGGTCTGATGATGGAGCCGGAAGGTGGTCACCAGTACCAATCAACCATGCAACTAAACCACTTCGTGTTTAGGCTCGTTTTATTCGTCTCAACAAGATCTTTGACACAAGATAGTACTCAGGGTCTGATGATGGAGCCGGAAGGTGGTCACCGGTACCAATCAACCGTGCAACGAAACCACTTCGTGTTTAGGCTCGTTTTATTCGTCTCAACAAGATCTTTGACACAAGATAGTACTCAGGGTCTGATGATGGAGCCGGAAGGTGGTCACCGGTTCCAATCAACCATGCAACTAAACCACTTCGTGTTTGGGCTCGTTTGATTCGTCTTAACAAGATCTTTGACACAAGATAGTACTCAGGGTCTGATGATGGAGCCGGAAGGTGGTCACCGGTACCAATCAACCATGCAACTAAACCACTTCGTGTTTGGGCTCGTTTGATTCGTCTCAACAAGATCTTTGACACAAGATAGTACTCAGGGTCTGATGATGGAGCCGGAAGGTGGTCACCGGTACCAATCAACCATGCAACTAAACCACTTCGTGTTTAGGCTCGTTTTATTCGTCTTAACAAGATCTTTGACACAAAATAGTACTCAGGGTCTGATGATGGAGCCGGAAGGTGGTCACCGGTACCAATAAACCATGCAACTAAACCACTTCGTGTTTGGGCTTGTTTGATTCGGCTCAACAAGATCTTTGACTTAAGATAGTACTCAGGGTCTGATGATGGAGCCGGAAGGTGGTCACCAGTACCAATCAACCATGCAACTAAACCACTTCGTGTTTAGGCTCGTTTTATTCGTCTCAACAAGATCTTTGACACAAGATAGTACTCAGGGTCTGATGATGGAGCCGGAAGGTGGTCACCGGTACCAATCAACCGTGCAACGAAACCACTTCGTGTTTAGGCTCGTTTTATTCGTCTCAACAAGATCTTTGACACAAGATAGTACTCAGGGTCTGATGATGGAGCCGGAAGGTGGTCACCGGTACCAATCAACCATGCAACTAAACCACTTCGTGTTTGGGCTCGTTTGATTAGTCTCAACAAGATCTTTGACACTGAAGATACACAAGGTTTGATTATGGAGCTGAAAGGTGGCCACGGGTACCAGTCTATCATGTAACTGAACCACTTCGTGTTTAGGCACGTTTTATTCATCTCGACAAGATCTTTGACACAAGATAGTACTCAGGATCTGATGATGGAGCTCGAAGGTGGCGACGGGTACCTGTCTATCATGCAGTGTTGGCATCAATCTGAACTAAATCAATCCGGATTGATCAATCGAATTGACGCGTCAATCCGAATTGATCAATCCGAATTGATCAATTCGAATTGATTTAATTCTGATTGACGCGTCAATCCGATTGAATCAATTGGAATTAACGCATCAATCCTCAATTCGGATTAAATTAATTCTCAATCTAGATTAACCTAGGGTCCCTTTCCCTTCCCTAAGATTAGTTTTCAAAGGTGTCCTTTTTAAGCACTTACTTACTGGACTTAAAGTCGATATCTGAGGTTCCCAGAGGTTCGAAAACATGTTCCTGATGTCAGTATTGACTGATGTCCCTTTTAGGGACATTTTTCGAAATTGGCCAATTACGTTCATATTCGTAATCGATGTCGACCATAGGTCCCGAAAAATGTTTCGCGCGTCAGTATTGAAGGATGTCCCTTCCATTTATGGGACATTTTTTTAAATTGATCGTTGGCACTTTAAAACGATATCTGAGATTTCCAAAGGTTCCGTAACATGTTTCCGACGGCAATACAGACGGAGTTTCCTTTTTTTTCTGGACATTTATGGGACATTTCTTCCAATTAACCGATTGCGTTCAAAATCGATATCTGAGGTGCCCAAAGGTTTCTGACGGCAATACCGAGAAATGACCTTTTTTCAGCAGGGTGGTGTAATGCAGGTAGTAAAGTAAGTACGCGGCTAAAGTGTAGAATCTAAATATTGCCGTTGAAACCATATTTTGCACCTCAGATATCGATTTTGAATGCAATCAGTCACTTTCAAAGAATTTCACTAAAATGTCCCAAAACAGGATACCTTTCAATATTGCAGTTGAAAAAATGTTTAGAAACGTCTGTTTACCTCAGATATCGATTTTAAACGCAATCGGGTAATTTCTAGAAATGTCTCAAAAAAGGACATCTCTCAATATTTCCCTCGGAAACAAGTTTCGAAACCTTTGGGCACCTCAGATATCGATTTTGAACGCTATCGGTTAATTTTAAGGAAAGTCCCGAAAATGTTCCAAAAAGGACATCCTTCATATAGCCGTCGGAAACATGTTTCGGAACCTTTGGTAAACTCAGACACCGCTTTTGAACGCATTTGGTCAGTTTCACAAAAATGGCCTAAATAAAAAGGACATTAGGTAGGTACATACAAAGTAATCGTCAATCCGAATTGACGATTGAGGATTGACCGATCAATTTGAATTAACGATTAGTAATCGTCAATCTTCAATCAGTAGATTTAGAATTAGTTTCGTCAATCGTCAATTCGAATTGATCGGTCAATTCTCAATCGTCAATTCGAATTGATTTTTTGCCAACACTGCTATCATGTAACTGAACCACTTCATGTTTGGGCTCGTTTGATTCGTCTCAACAAAACCTTGGACACAAGTTAGTACTCAGGGTCTGATGATGGAGCTGGACTGTGGCCACGGGTACCAGTCTACCATGTAACTGAACCACTTCGTGACCTTCGTGTTTGGGCTCGTTTGATTCATCGCAACAAGATCTTTGACACAAGATACTACTCAGGGTCTGATGATGGAGCTCGAAGGTGGCGACGGGTATCAGTCTATCACATAACTGAACCACTTCGTGTTTGGGCTTCGTGTTTGGTTTATCACCTAGTGTCGAACATCTTGTTGAGACGAATCAAACGAGCCTAAACACGAAGTGGTTTAGTTGCATGGTTGATTGGTACCGGTGACCACCTTCCAGCTCCATCATCAGACTCTGAGTATCACCTAGTGTCAAAGATCTTGTTGAGACTAATTAAACGAGCCTAAACATGAAGTGGTTTAGTTGCATGGTTGATTGGTACCGGTGACCACCTTCCGGCTCCATCATCAGACTCTGAGTATCACCTAGTGTCAAAGATCTTGTTGAGACTAGTCAAACGAGCTTAAACATGAAGTGGTTTAGTTGCATGGTTGATTGGTACCGGTAACCAACTTCCAGCTCCATCATCAGACTCTGAGTATCACCTAGTGTCAAAGATCTTGTTGAGATAAATAAAACGAGCCTAAACACGATGTGGTTTAGTTGTATGGTTGATTGGTAATGGTGACCACCTTCCAGCTCCATCATCAGACCCTGAGTACTGTCTTGTGTCAAAGATCTTGTTGAGACGAATTAAACGAGCCCAAACACGAAATTGTTTAGTTACATGATAGACTGGTACCCGTGGCCACCTTCCAGCTCCATCATCAGACCCTGTGTATCTTCAGTGTCAAAGATCTTGTTGAGACGAATCAAACGAGCCCAAACACGAAGTGGTTTAGTTACATGATAGACTGGTACCCGTGGCCACCTTCCAGCTCCATCATCAGACCCTGTGTATCTTCAGTTTCTTGTAACTTGTTTCTTGTAAATAAGCGAGTACCTATAATTTCTTTCGAGTAATATACGTTCATAAGTACGAGTATGGGGCTATTCATAAATTACGTCGTTTCAAATGGGAGGAGGGGGGGGGGGGTCTGGACATCGGATGATGGTAGCATGACGTAGGAGGAAACAGAGTCATCCGAAGCATGATTTTTAGATGATTTGAGGGATGGGGGGGGGGGGTCAAAAATAGATGACGTAATTTATGAACAGCCCCTATGTACATTTGCACTGCATTTAGTATTTTCGTACTTACCAAATAACAGTTTTAGGACTTTATAAGTTAAGTACAGTTAGTGTTGTTATGGTTGATTTCAATATGCTTCGCGATGGATCAAGAATGTTTAATCCATAATTGTAGTGCGAGTGTGGTAGAAGGGATCGGAATACTGAGCTCGCACGGCCTGCCGCAGCGCGTAAAATACCTAAACTCGCTCAACCCCGAAATGTAATAGCACTCTTAAAGATATGTCTATAGTTCGTTTTTTTTAGCATTAGAAAGAACTCCACAGAAGCAAGCGTGCAGTTTTTATCAGGCTCTTTAATTGTTAATAATTATTGAATTATCTAATGTAGCATGGTCAATACATATAATTTACTTCAAATTATTACCGCTAAAAGTGCCGGATTTGGAACCACAAGCTTACTTCTGCGAAGTTCTTTCTAATGCTAAAAAAAACGGACTATATGTAAAGTTCTGTTTACGCTTTACGTATTTCAAACTGGCGTGGCGACCCGTCCCGGCTATGCACGGGTTAACAAATTATAGCCTAAACCTTCCTCAAGAATCACTCTATTGATAGGTGAAAACCGCATGAAAATCCTTTCGGTCGTTTTTGAGTTTATCTCGAACAAACACACCGACATACACGGCGGGGGCCTTTTTTTATAAGGTGTAGTGATATTCATCAATTAACTTTATTAAAAAATCATTATAAAGTTTGCTAAAATACCTCATGTTCATTACTATTAGTATACCTATAGCAAAACAACGCGATCTGATATTTTTGACCCATTTTAACGTAATGGAAGCTAATACATATCTACATGTGGTTTGGCCCGCCTTTGTGAAGGGGTATGATTCTGTGAGCGCAGTCTATCTATCTATTTTGGGTGTATATTTAAATCATATTAATGAAAAAAGTACCTAACAAAGAAATACATTAACCATTTATTTGAGCGACTTTAGGTAAAAAAGTGGTCATCATCCAATTATTCAAGCTAAAAGTATTTGTAAACAAGTATAGTTACGGCGGGCGCGGGCGTGGACAACTGGATAGAGTGGGCAATTTGGCCCAATTTACCAAATGCGCCTAACTCATTTGCGTCGCCGGCACACGGGCGAATTATTTTATTAATTTGACACTTAATCACGTTGTGTTTACGTTCGCACATTAATCTAGGTTAGAATATACCTAAACTATTATTGTAAATACAATAGTCATGCAAATTGCAGCTTGCGAAACAAAATAAACATGATTAATTGCGTTCTAAAACTATAAAGTAGAATCGATTTAAATGCGAAGCGATACACCTCCTGATTTAAATAAGTAGCTTATTTTAATCGCCTGCAGTTGATTTACTTTAATATTTGGTTGCTTAGTGACAATAAAAACTGGCCAAGTGCGAGTCGGACTCGCGTACGAAGGGTTACGTACCACTTGGTACCTACGCAATAAACGGCAAAAAAATCACGTTTGTTGTATGGGGGGGGGGGGGGGCCCACTTAAATATTTATTATATTCTGTTTTTTAGTATTTATTGTTATAGCGGCAACAGAAATACATCATCTGTGAAAATTTAAACTGCCTATCTATCACGGTTCATGAGATACAGCCTGGTGACAAACAGACCGACAGCGGAGTCTTAAGTACCTAATAGGATCCCGTTTTTACCCGTTGTGTACGGAACCCTAAACTCTTTTATCACACTTTTGTACAACTGCAATAAGCGCATTTTTTCCAAGATTTTTCAGCAAAGCCTCCGGGAAACCTTCCAAAGAATTTCATAAAAACAAACTTAACGTAATGCAGCTAAAGCCGTCAAAAAAGATCATTAAAACGAAAGGCGGGTGAAAGCAAAAAATGCCTTCGATTACGTTACAGCGGCGCGTCAGGCGAAGCGAGTTTGCTTGCGAATTTCAGCCGCGCTTATAAATCTTGGCAGGCTGGAGTATCAGGGGAGCAGCGATCCTAGCGGCACGCACTCCTCCGTATCCATATTTAGTACGTACGGTTTATCACACTTCAAAGAACAGGCACGGGTAGGCGCCTCGAAACCGCGTCTCCCCAACGGTACTCCTGTAACTAGGAATAGCAAGCCGCTTTGTGAAATTCGCGATGCTTTTCGACGTAGATACGACCCCCGTTTGGTTTTTCGAGGTCGCCCGCTTCTCCCCTTTCATAAATGCGAGTATCTAGGAGTACGGTTCGCCTCCTCCGCGATTCGCGCGCCCTGGTACTTTGCGATGCGGTAACGCCGCGGTTTTCGCACCCGTATTCGCTAAGCGAGCGGGGAATGTGTTCAATTTGCTTCACAAAATAATCTTTCAAAATACAGTTATTACCCTCTGCTCGATCTACATACATAATAGTAATAATGTAGAGACAACTCTCGGAGGATTGTTGCTAACAGCCTGCACGTGCAGCACTATTTTATTTTTAATAGGTCATTCAATTTTGGACTCGCCTAGAACGTAGAATCCGATAAAGAAATAGTTGCAACGTTGCAACAAACACGTTTTAAGTAGCCCTACTCGACTACATATGGTACCAAAACTGCAACCTCTTAGAATTCTGACAGAAATAAATGAAGACCTCATCGGTTTTTAATCTTGGGGTGTGGAAATTACAACATGATAGCATATTGCAAGTGCAGCACGTGAGGCCGTCCCGTCGGCATGGCGACGCTAGATCCCGCCAGGCGGTGTGCTTGGCTCAATATTGTTTTATACTTTACAACCTACGGCATGGCATTATGAGATTTAACCAAAGTGAAATAACTTAAGTGCCGTAAAACGGGGTGAGTAGGTTTCGCGGGGAGAGTTGGGTTATGAATGGGGAGAGAAGGTTTGAGAGGGGGGTGAGAAGGGATTTTGAGGCTACTGCTACAAAAATAATGTATTCCAATTTAAAATGGGGCTATAGTAATACGCATAATAAAAAAAAATCGATCCAACAATCTTCCAAAATCACCTTTGTATGAAAAACCCTCTCACCCCAAATACGAGGCACTACGGGGTGAGGTGGATTTTCCTCTTTACCGTCAAAGTTATGAAATGGAACTACCCAAAATAAAATACAAACGTCCAAACCACTTATTATGTACACCATTCAGTTTTCACATGTAAAAATAAAATTTTATCGAGGTTTGAAAGTCAAATTTCAGCAACTCACCCCATTTTACGGTATTTGGGTAAACGTTAACATTTTAAGCGATTAACATTTATTTATTTCTTATAATATTTCACCAACTTAGCACATAAACAATAGGTAGGTTATAACCTACGTATTGTTTATGAGGGTATAGGTGTTCAAGTTAGGCGTAGTGTAGGCATGAGGCGATGCACCGTTCGCAAGACGCGGATCGATCAGCCCGCGACGTGAGACCGATTATAATTATAATCATGTCTTTCGAGTTAGATAGAATTTGCTATATGGGGGTTTTCTAGGGGGGAATCTAGCTAGGTCATATCTCTGAGAAAACGTGCATTTTTGAGTTTTTCTATCTTTTCTGAGCAAAGTTCGGTCTCCCAGATCTACACGCGTATTCGGGAAACGAGATAATCACAAGATCTAGAAACGATATAGAGATCAACTAGATTTACATTCACATATCGACTAGATATGACTTGGATATCTAAGTCATAACTTGTCGAAATCGTTCAAGAGGACCTCCAGAATCGCGGAAACGTCAAATTTGACATATCTATCTTGTCTAAATCGTTCAAGAGGACCTCCAGAATCGCGGAAACGTCAAATTTGACATATCTATCTTACACATATCTTTAAATTATCCATATCGTAACTTGTTGAGGTCTAGTAGAGATCTAATACATTTTCAGAATCGAGCCGATTGTGTGTTATTTATAACACTTTTAATTGAATTTCTTAGATGATTGAAATATTTTTTACAATGCTTTATATTGTGGCTGGATTAATGCTGGATGGGTATTTGGCTTTTCATGCCTGACGCGAAAATAACAACCGACCAACCAATTTTTTCTTGTAAACAATATTTATTTTAGCATGATGATGAAAATCATTTTGTGTAAACATCGGCGATATGAAAATTGTAAATGCGACTCATAATAATCCTCTACTTTTCGATGTCAGGCTTTTTATAATTTAACTTTCGTTTACAATTTTCTCCATAACATATGATTTTTATTATAATTCAGCCTATATACGTCCCACCGCTGGACACAGGCCTCCTCTCATGCATAAGAGGGCTTGGACTACAGTCCTCACGCTGGCCCAATGCGGGTTGGGGACATCACATATAGATACACTTTTGATTTTTTCGTAGCAGATGACGATGTTTCCCTTTACCGAAAAGCTAGCTATGTTACGCTATGTGATAAAAATCAAATGATATTCCGTACATAAGTTCCGAAAAGAATAACTCTTTGGTACGAGTCAGGATTTGAAACCCCGACCTCCGGATTGAAAGTGGGATGTAAAATCCACAAATTTAACATATTAGTCGGTTTAATTTCTGTTTAACATTATAATAATTAGTTACTAAACGCAATTTAAAACAGTTTGGTATATTACAGGCATTGCCATGCTGGTGTGGAGTTCCATTCTTTAAATCACTAGCAAAGTTAGCAGCACAAGATACTAACTTTTACTACTTAGGTACAGTCAAGGAATTTAAATTCCGACCCATTTCGTACTTTGTCACAGTGACAATCAATATGAAAGCCCCTAGAGACCTCATACGGTTGTCACTGTGACAAAGTACGAAATGGGTCGGAATTTAAATTCCTTGACTGTACCTATATCCAACTCTGTAGCTCAGAGAACAAGAGTTTTGTAGGTTTTATTGAGCTCTTCGTCTGTTGCTGACTGTACTTACAAAGTGTTTCATTTGTTTCATTTCGCTGAAACCCTTCCACGATTCTCTAAGTTTAGTGCTTCCCAACGAGCATTCGTATAAACATGTTTTACGAGTATGTAGATTGAACACCTGAAAAATTGGAAAATTGTTAAGTTAGTCCCATACAACAGTTGCTTTGGTAGGTACATTTATACCATAAATTATATTATATTATATTATTATAGTCCGTTTTTTTTAGCATTAGAAAGAACTTCGCAGAAGTAAGCTTGTGGTTCCAAATCCGGCACTTTTAGCGGTAATAATTTGAAGTAAATTATATGTATTGACCATGCTACATTAGATAATTCAATAATTATTAACAATTAAAGAGCCTGATAAAAACTGCACGCTTGCTTCTGTGGAGTTCTTTCTAATGCTAAAAAAAACGAACTATAGTATTGCAGAATGAAGTTTATATACTTAGCAACGTTAAAGGGGCGAAAAAACGATTTAGCTAGGTCTTATCTCTGGGAAAACGCGCATATTTGAGTTTTTATGTTTTCCGAGTAAAGCTCGGTCTCCCAGATATTCTCTTTTAAAATGATAACTCTTGAAGCCAACCTCTTCAGTTCGATAATGCTAAACGAAGCATTAAGGGGCCCACTGATTAACAGTCCGCCGGACGGTATCGGTCTGTCAGTTGTTCGGAACTGTCAACATTTTTTTCTAACTGACAGGCAGATACCGTCCGGCGGACTGTTAATCACTAATCAGTGGTCCCTTATGGGTTCCCTTTTAAGTTAAAGCATCTTAATCTTTTCTTGTTGGTATAGTGACCCGACCTACTTTGCAAAAAGTTGTGTCAGTATTTTATCGTTGTTTTGACGAGGAAAGTTTGTCACGGTCAAGGTCTGCTTCTTCTTTTCTAACTACTTCTCATTCCGATCAACTTTAAATGTGGGACAACTTAGTTATTATAAAGGTATTGTAGTGCATATTGATTGATAGTAACATGAGATTTCGAAAATATTGTCTGGAAATATACAGGGTGGAAAGATAAGTCGGGCCCTGGAGGGAAACTACCTTAAATCCTTAAGCTGGCTCATTTTACTTAAAGGAGACATTCCTTTATTTTTTAAAAGAAACAAAACTGCATCCACAGTATTTTTGTTTTTTTCTTCAATTTGGCTTGTCTAAAAAAATCTTAAGTATTAAATATTACATTTTATGGATATTCTGTACGACAGACGAGTGTAAGACCTAATGTTTCTTGGAGAAATGTTATCATTAACTGTATCGATTAGCAGAATAAAAATGAGAGTTTTTATTTTTTGGAATGTTTAGACGGATTTTCGAGAATTTCGAGATTTCGAGAATTTCGAGATTTCGAGAATTTTCGGAATTTCGAGTCCCGGGCGACGCAAGCTAGTTTTTGAAAATCTTTGAATGCAGTTTTGTTTCTTTTTAAAAATAAAGGAATGTCTCCTTTAAGTAAAATGAGCCAGCTTAAGGATTTAAGGTAGTTTCCCTCCAGGGCCGGACTTATCTTTCCACCCTGTAGATACTGACTCTCGGTCATTCATCCTTGGCCTGTCTGAGTTATAAGACTTGCCCACAATAAAATAATTTGTCCGAGTTTATTTAACGTAACCGTCATCACGTCGACGCTGACGGCCCGGGCGGGCACGTCGATGTCGCTATGTACACAAGTCATCGCTTATGTGCCCATGTACTCCCGGTACATAAGCGACTGTTGTATGGGTAATAGTGGTACGCGTGTACGTAGATAATCTCGTCATAGCTCGCACCCGTTATGGTATTACTGTGTTGGCGTGGGTGTAGGGGGGAACCCCGCGAGTGCCACGGGGGGGCGCTGTCCGCTTTAAAAATACCGGGGCGCGAGTGTAACTACCGAGCCAGCAGAATGCTAAAGGAAGCCGTTTATTTTGAAAGACCGCGAAGACTTTCCACTCGCCTCTGCGCGCCTGGTCGAGACGGGAAAACGTTCTAAAACGGCGAATAAAAAACATGCAGCGTTATTAGTGCTCCGCTAGCGAAAATATTCTGGCATGAACTCCTGCCATTCCAACTTTTGTTATTTGAGCCTTATTTTCTTGCTACTAGATCACGTAATTGGCTGAGCTCATCGGCTTTGGCTGAACTCATTGGCTTACCTACAGATGAACTATATGTATAGTGTGTCGTACTTATAGTCTAACAAAGTTTTCTCAAAGCCATAGACATAGCAACTTGCCATAATTGGTTAATTAGATGCTTAGCTGATTTCGAACCAGTGAGTTGATACGCATAACAATCGATACACATCATCTTCGCGTAGCTAGTTAGCTACCTACGTATAAGAAAGTGTTAGGGGTGCGGCGCTGCAGCGCAGCTCATTATCGATGATCGATTCGTTGCATCCATGCTATTAACGTTATTCAGTGTTCGAAAATCATTCCAAATTTAAATGTATTTTGTCCGTGTTTTCATAATTGGGCGAGGGTGGCGGGGCGGGGTGGCGCCGCGGGCGTCATCGCGCCCCTCCGCGTGGGTATTTAATGATTATACGCTGACTGCCACCTGATTGCTGGTGCTCTAGCGCGCTGTCGATGATTTCGCGTATCGATAAAACCTGATTGACATGGAACATCGACTCTGCACTCGTCAGAGATAAAAGATTTGCACCTAATTGATATTAAACGGCTTTCATTACGATAGATGGGACGAGTAACAATCTGGAAGATAAATTGTCATTAGTTAGAGTAGATTGACGCTGTGTTTACCTTTGTTTTACTTTGTTGATTGTGTTTATTGAATGTTAGATGTCTGTATCGTGAAAATCTAGTGAAAGTTATTGAGTATTAGTTGCTTATAAAACTACCGAAACTAGTGGGTCTAAAGTAACGTTAGCGGGAAATTTTATAGAAGTCATTGCTATCTAAGATTACAACACACAGACACCGAGGTCTCCGGTATCTGCACCAGGGTTCCTTTACTTAAAATTAAGTCTCAATTTATACTCCGAATAGGCTCCAGGTTTATTATTAGAACTAGGAAGAAGAAAGAAGCGATCCGTTGCATTTAACAAATCTTCCAATCTTTGTCGAAACTTCGCAACTATCGAGTGTCGATACCCTAGCGATCGCTAGTGTCGCGCTCGCGGGAGGCACTACACGGGAGGCGCGGCGGGACGGGGTGGCACCGCAGTACATAGCCAGGCCATGTATCAGCACATACCAGGGCCGAAGCACATAGCCGGCGGATTCCCGAAATTTTGCAGTTATTTTGTATCGAAAACTAGGTTATTCCACGATTTATTCGCCGAACGCGCGGCCTGGAAATAATACACCTAGCTTTAGTTTTTTTTTTCATATTAATTGTTAATTTTAACTTTGATTCGCATGAACGCAATGGCCGTCACTCGTTACAACAATTTTTATTTTGCAATCAATTCTACATCGAAGTTTAATAGGTATATCTAAAGGTTATTGTTATTATGCTGATTCTTAATTATTTTTCCATCATCTTAGTGTCCATCCTCGTCCTCATTTCATGTGTTACTCTTCGAGATCGCAAAAATATGTGACACGTTCTTATGGCTCTACAAATAAGATAGTGTCAGATATTTTTGTAACATATTATTGCAGGTGACTGTAGGTACCTAATCTGTAATACAAAGCCAAAGCGCAACTTAATTAAATACTTAAATTTCATTCACCGTTTTCGCAAAAAGTAAAAATGTTAAGAGAATGTGTACGCATATGTACGCACAAAGAGAAGAACGGGAGGGTTAAGTCAGGGTTACGACAGCGGTATTATAAAGAAGCCATCAATAAACTGTCCGTCCATCCTTGACAAGTCTTACTCCGTAATAGTTATGCTGACCTTTCAAACGCATACCATGACGACTTATACATACATATACATATTGGTATGCGTATATGTAACGCACGCACCACTGCACCTTATCTGTCATTGAGGTGTAATTAATTACAGAGTAAATTGCAATGTTAACACATCTAACATATATAAGTACTAGGAGCACATAGGCGGGAAGGGTCAACGGATATTTAGTGTCCGCATAGCAGATGCGGTCCTTGGCCACCGCCCTCAAGACGGTGGACGGTCGATAGCGCTCGTCACCCCACCTAACTATCTATGTACACCTGGTACTTTAAGTAAGTACGCAGCCCTGCCAACACATGCATTGGCTAATTGATTTTGACTAGTCACGCTTACAAACATCTAGGTAATTAGGTTAGATGCACGTTAGGTGTACTTTAAGGAGTTTATCAATAACCTATTTGCAAGTCTCTGAATATATATCGTTTATTTGCAAACAGCGTATCTCACTCACAATGGCATGAATAAAAATTCTATCAATCTGTATTAATCACAAGAAACCTTAATTGTTATTTAAACTATCCAACTAATTATAGCTACTTACAAACAAAAGAAAGGAATTACAGAATTAACATTTCAATTTGAAAGAACGATCGTTAATCGAGTTAACGCTCCTTGACTGTTGGTTACGCCGCGGTCCATTGATGCCCTGCGTTGGCACCACTTGTTGAATGAAAATCTTGTATGTTTTCGTAAGTTAGCGTTCTGAAATGGCTGCGACTAAGGTGGCGCTTCTTTCAGTAACAAGTACTTGTTTTTGTAGTCTTCTCAATTTTCAGTTGTTCTTGTTCAGCTTGTTTAGTTTGTCATACTCGTACTACTCGTAAAATAAAGGAATGTCTCATTTAGGTAAAATGAGCCAGCTTAAGGATTTAAGGTAGTTTCCCTTCAGGGCCCTACTTATCTTTCCACACTGTATAATCAGTGTATATAAGTAACTAATCGTATTCAGTGATCTATTATCTCTCTTCTTAAATACAACCAATGTTGTGTATGACTTAATCAAAATAATAATAGAAAGTCAAGCCTACTTTAATCATGACATTCTTGACTTACCAAATTTTATCATACGTACTATATTTTGGAGCAGTAAGTGTATATCTACACAAAAGCCTGGATTGATTTTTCATGGCCTCACCTTTAAGAATATATCCAAAAACCAACCCTACACAGTATTTACATAGTAATAAAAAATATTCAGCCAAGTAACATTTTAGCGCCCCCTCACACAAAACCGATGTTCTGCGTGTGTGTTGCGTATCATCTAGAGGGATTTCGCTCGTCCATTCCACAATGTCACTCGGTCAATCGGGACGCCCTTTACATTGAAACGCTTTGAGGCAATAGTCGTAAGGTTTAATTAAAAATATGATTTAGGTACAATTAACTTGATAAATGTTTTTGACACATTGCTTTATTAAAAATCATAAGTTAAAAGTTATAATGGGTCTTAGCTTTGAGTCCTACATCCAATCCACCTGATCCCGACGGTATGACGCTGGTGCCCTGGAGTATGGGGCGGCCTCTGGTTTGGGACGCAACGTGTGTAGACACTTTTGCCGTGTCCCACTTACCGGGCACTAGCTCTGGTGCTGGTCATGCGGCCACGACGGCTAAGGATGGCAAACGGCGCAAGTACAGCACGCTCGGCAGTGGCTACATATTTGAGCCTTTTGGGGTGGAGACGTTGGGGTCGTGGGGAACCAGCGCCCGGCGCTTATATAAGGATTTGGCCTCGCGTTTGGTCGACGCCTCGGGTGACCAAAGGGCTGGCCAGTATTTTGCCCAGAGAATTAGCATCGCTATTCAACGGGGAAGTGCGGCCAGCCTGTTGGGTACACTGCCTGCTGGCGGTGAGTTGGAGGGTGTATTTTATTTGTAGGTTTTTTTTTTCTTATTAATGTGTATTTTTAGAGTAAGTGAGTTGACGAAGCCTGTTGCGGATTTTATCGCTGTAGTTTTTTGTGACGATGCCTGTAGCTGATTGTAAATTTGTGTTTACCTGACGAAGCCTGCGTTGCGGATATAAAAGTTTGGTCTCTGAATAAAGGTTTATCCACCTGACTCAAATATAAAATTTTGAAAAAACATGATCGTCCGTGTAAAGTTAATCGTACCTGAGAATTATTTATGTACCTAGTATTTTATACCCTTCAAATTTAAATTGGTTTACTTATGCATTTTGCAGTAAAGTGGAAACATTTATTACCGTAAAATGGGGTGAGTTGGGTGAAATTTGACATTAAAACCTCGATAAAATTTTATTTTTTCATGTGAAAACTGAATGGTGTATGTATATAATAAGTGGTTCGGACGTTTGTATTTTAGTTTGTATTTTATTTTGGGTAGTTCCATTTCATAACTTTGACGATAAAGAGGAAAACCCACCTCACCCCGTAGTGCCTCGTATTTGGGGTGAGAAGGTTTTTCATACAAAGGTGATTTTGGAAGATTGTTGGATCGATTTTTTTTATTATGCGTATTACTATAGCCCCATTTTAAATTGGAATACATTATTTTTGTAGCAGTAGCCTTAAAATCCCTTCTCACCCCACTCTCAAACCTTCTCTCCCCATTCATAACCCAACTCTCCCCGCGAAACCTACTGACCCAGTTTTACGGTATTGTTAATAGTGTCCGTATACTAACAAACCGAAATAGAAGTACACCGTCTTAGTTTCGTCGTGGTTTATTTCCTGAGATAAACATGAATTATATCTTCATTCTTAATCTCTGTCAGGGAAGAAACAGGCCGCGTAGCCAAGATGCCAATCGCTTACGCTCCGTAGCGATCGAAACGCAACTGTCACTGTCGCACTTATATGGAAGAGTGATAGAGAGACGTCAAGCTTTTCGTTGTCGAAGCGATAGCGATTGTAACCTTGGCTAGGCCAGTTGTATACCTATTTACGGCTGATCTCCCGTTACTTTCCCGAAACACCCGGACAGCTGCGACACGGCCCGGGCCCTATTTCACCAACGTGACAAATGTCGCATTTGTCGACATCACTGTTACTGACGTCACAGGCCTCCATAGGCTACGGTAACCGCTAAGACGGGCGGTGTGTTGTTTGCCACCAACATGTTAATTAAAAAAAACTCCACTATATCGCCAGTAAATAAGTACTTATTATGCGAAGCTAATGACAATTGTCACAAGAAATACGACAATTGTCACGAAATTCCGACACAGAACTCATGTGCTGTCAAGAATTACCGAAAGTCTTTGATGAAATCTTGTGACAATTGTCATCATTATCATCATAAAACATCACAAGAGAAATACCTGTTTTTTGCCGATATAATAAAGTTTTTTTAAATAATACAATGATGGTGACAAACAGGAATACGGCCCGCCCGATGGTAAGCGATAACCGTAGCCCATGGATGCCTGTGACGTCAGCAACAATGAGACTTGTCGAATTGTCGCACCTGTCACGTTGGTGAAATAGGGGCCAGGTATCAGCGGATCAGCACACGTGATGGTGTCGAAGCTATATTTAGTGGCTTGTCCATTCGAAGCACTATCGATTTGTGACCGCGGTCCCGAACGTTGACCTGCCCAGGTCACTGCCGACCGTTTCGCTAATTTATTAATTATTTATCCTTACGGTCCTATGGTGCCTTGATCGCCTACTGTTATTACGCCGGACGCCAGTCAATACTTGAGAGCTTTAAAATATGTAGTAACAACTGAACGATTTCTACGGGCAAAGGATAATTTAAAAATATTCCTTACTAACCTCCCGCCCCGGCTTCTCATGGGTTAACAAATTATACACCGAAACCTTCCTCAAGTATCACTCTATTGATAGGTGAAACCCGAAAGAATTCCGTTCAATAGTTTTTGTGTTTATCGCGAACATACAAACACACAGACTCACGTGGCGGAGGACTTTGTTTTATGAGGTGTAGTGATAGTGATAATTTTAAGTCATGACTATTTAAGATGAAATATTAATTTGGATTTATTTTATTGTTTCAGGATAATTTAACACCAGAGCCTGCAGACATGAACGATGATGATAACTTCTCAAGTAAGTATTACTTGCGATGTTCTACGTGTCAATACTTACACACTTTTCAGCCACTTGCATCAAATCAACTTAATGGTGGTATTTTACGCATTTAATTATAAGCGATAATAACTTAAATAACAATTCAAAATGCGCTACTATACCAGCCGAAAACAATTGGCTTTAACTTTTGAAATGTTACCATTCGAAATATTCCAAATTTGGACATTGAAATTGATTGGCATATGTGATCTGGTGCAGGTCAGGCCTTCGCGAAAGACGCAGAGAAGTTGAAAATGATGTTGCTAGCATGGAATTACCACAGCCAGACACAAGGTAAAGCTATTTCACTATTCGTGTGAGCTTAAAAAACTGCTTCGCTATTTTAATCTTTATCAGAGTCATCATCTAATACGCAGGTAATTATGCTTTTCTCGTTAACGGCGAACATTGTTTTACCTTACCGAAGTCGGCGTAAAAAACCGATGCCCATCTAACGAGCACGTTTATTTGTCATACCATCGGAGTATTAGCCGGCCACTTGCATAATTTCCACGACAAAATGCTATCCACGGAACGCCCGTTAGCTATTTTTATTGCCGAAGCCATATTGAGAGTGTCCGAGGGAGTAGGGGCGCAGGCGGCGCAGGCACCTTCTCAAATTATTTATAGGCACGAGGCTCGTTCGGGTTGACATTTAAGTCGGATGCACCGGTCCCTGGCGAGTGCGTTTTGTACACCCTCATTAATTTCTACCGTCTTGGTAACTGGCCGTGCATACTGAATACTGTTCGTGGTAAAATTATGGTACGTCCAAGGGTTGCTTGCTCAAATAACTAAGACCTGAGGGGCTTATAAATATTTATGTTCGTGCGAAGTCTATCAGCTGGAGGAGCGGATCGAAATGCCGTTTGCGGCTAACCTTTTTGCCGTCTGACGAATTAGACTGTTCAGAAATTTCTCGATCCATTGTCCAGTGTAAATAAGGTTGATATTTATTTATAAAACGTTGCTTAACCCGGCGACCTACGCTCTGTTTACTGTACCCCTCGTGGGTGAAATGTTGGAAACCTGGATTTAGAAATAATTCTCCATGCTTTGTCTGGTGACTCGATATCAGAATGTATTGTAGGTATATCTTGGATTAGTTATCACGTTTTGGAGCAAAAATAGCAAAAATTTTTTTACTACTTATTGACTAGGTACTGTCAGCCAAGAAAGTGGTCTACCACTTTTCGACTCTGTCGTCTGATTGATACAGTCGAAAAGTGGTAGACCACTTTCTTGGCTAACCGTAAGTAATAAATGGTATAAATACCTATTCCATTGAGTACACAGAACTTGTAAGTTTTGATCACTTGCTAAAAAATAGATATTTTTAAGAAGTGTTTTTAAAGTAAACGCACATATTTGAGGTACTCTGAAATAAGTTCTCTCGAGATCCGCTAAAATAAAACTGAAATAAAGTGATTAAAGCTGAATGCTGAGGCGTCCGACATGTTATTTTCTGCGACGGCTGATCGGTGATGCTTTTCATAGAAAACGAAGCGCCGGTAGCTCCGGCCCGGCCCCGGCCAGGTCTAGCGTGAGTCATTCTTAAACTGGTAATTTCATAACTCGTTACGTTCTTACATTTCTTTTATTTCGTGCAAGTGAGTCTTTTCAAATTAATTTTAAATATAGTGTCTCATAAACAGTGATCGTACATTTTCCAGCATTTTTGGTGCAGCGGAGTTGTGTTAACTGAATTGGTATAGATAATGTCAACCCAAATGATTAATTTGCGTTAATTTCGTTAATATTAACCTTAATTTACCATTTCAGTTGAAATTATCTATACCAATTCCGTTAACACCACTCTGCTGCACCAAAAATGCTGGAAAATGTACGAGCACTACTCATAAAGCATACATTCGTGTGACAAACAGATATTAATGTGGTGTTTTTTTGCAACGGGTATCACTTAACAAAAGGTTGCAATGTACCGTTGATGAGGCCAATATCCTATACCTCACAACTACCTTAAATGTTCACATTACGCCGTAATTTTATAAATCTTCTCCCCTTTGTGATCAGCCTAACTATTAAACCGTAGTATATTGTGAGCTAATCATTATGTTAATGTTTTGCCTTGATTGTGAGCTCATTTCAAGATTCAATTGATTTCGAGATGCGTAAGAAATATATCTCATAGGAGCCCAGAATGATGCCCAGAGAAAGATGCTGGTTCGTCTGGCACCTGTCGCAATGCAATTGTTGAGTGTTAATGTTAACCCTAAGTCCTTTTTACCACTTTACCTTTTTACACTTAGTACCACGCTGGTGGTAAACAAGCGATGCGTTTATAACTACAGATATTCTACACATGAGCGTTGCCGAGCAGTTAAGCATTCACTAGTTGGTATATTCAAACAATCAAACGTCTAATGTGTTCATCAACTTACCATCTACATCTATTTCCCTGTCGATGCTTGCAGGCCGCAACGGCGACATCACCGAGAGCGGGGCCGACAGCATGGCCGACCTCTGGGCCTCGTACCACAGCGCGCTGGGCCTCGGCAGCAAGCCGCCCAAGCCGCCCACGCCCCTGGCCACTGGCCATTCGGTGAGTTTTAAGGTTGAGCAGCGTTTCATCTTTATAACTTGATAAATGGTCTTTGTAGCAAGAAACTTAATCATTAAGGGTTTCATATGTTTATTAGTAGAATTAGGTAGAATTCACCGAAAAAATATTGTGGTCTCCCACAGCTAAGTCATCAGAGCAAGGAATAGCCAAGTTTCGGTAAAGGAAAACACCGTGAGGAAACCTGAAGAAATTATACATCCACGAATATATTCAAAGTTGTATGTATAGAGTGTATTATTTATTCATTAAATTAAACAACTCTGACCAATGCCGCATAAACCATCAGAAATCTACCGTTTCAGAGTCCGATCCACGTGGGCTCAGCGACGCCGGTGGAGCCCGTGTCCACGCACGACGAGACCTCGTCGTCCGACCGCACGAAGGACGACGACGACGCCGGCGCCTCCGACGACGACAGCGACGACCGCGTCGACCCGCAGCACCACGACCCGGAGCGGCTTAAAGCTTTTAATGTAAGTATTAGTGTGATAAGGGAAAAGTGTGGACTGAATGTAGATGTAGTGACAAAAATTGAGAAAGGTATGTTGAGATGATTTGGACACGTGGAAAGAATGAGTAAAAGAAGGCTAACAAAGAGAGTGTATAAGGGAGAAGTGGAAGTTGGAATTGGAAGGGGTAGACCTCGGCGGACTTTCTCTGATCAGATTAGGTAAATCCTGAAAAAAGGCCATGTCAAGAGCACCCTAAACCGGCGAGCGTGTATGAGGAATGTTATGAAAGTGAAGGAAGCGAAAGAGGTATGTCAGGATCGTAGCAAGTGGAAATCTGTGGTCTCTGCGTACCCCTCCGGGAAATAGGCGTGATTATATGCATGTACGTGTATGTATTAGAGTCGAAAATACCTATTACCACTCTGCGCAAGTGGTGCGTGGCGATGCTCAGGAGAGTCCGCGCCAGCCGCAACAGCGTCCTAGCCATGATCACGGACCGGCTGGACTGCCCCTATATGGGTCACTGTGTAAGTGTCCACGTAATGGCTCCTCTACACGATGGGCCAACGTCGGCCACTCCAAGGGACGCAGCCATGCGGTAGAATGAGATAGCAATATCACTTGCAGGGAGCAAGTGATATTGCGTTCCTTGGAGTGGTCGGCGTTGGCCCTTCGTGTAGAGGAGCCATAAGGGTGCTAGCCATAACTAACTGATTGTGTAAAATTGAGTGATACTTTTGATTCATTTAATTTTAATTTAATTTACAACGAATTTTAAATTGCCACGATTACCGCCTCGAACTGAGAACTCGCGGTTTACCAAAAACTATATAAAGCGATTGAATTTGTTGCACACTTTTCCGCAATGGATCGAAAATCGGGTACGATTTATTGCAAGGTCTGTGGAACTTCGCTTCGCTCGCTCGTTCTATTATAATTGCATCAAGGCGTTAAAGCAATTGCAATTATTGTTCTAGATGTTGATGCGGTTAGTAAAAGCCGCCCTTATATACTTTGTCGGCCGCTTGTCCCTAAAATAACATAATTTTAGAGCAATGTATGTTTTTCTACTAAATAAACATGGATAACACATTAAATAATATCCCATTGGATAATATCGACCATTAGCGCCCATTGTACCTACTTGGAATCTTGAAATCTAGGAAATTTAAGAACTTAGGGAATTTTAGATGATTTTAGGTATTTCTTAATGCAAAATACCGAAATTATCGATGTACTACATTCTCAATTTAGGTAGGTATTCAATAACACCGCATAGTTAGGATATGTACTGTACTCTACAATATAAAATTAGGTCATTTATATAGATCTTCAATTTATTCATTAGTATCATGAAACAAGAACTTAATACTATGCTCGCGTAATTCGATGCTTGAGTTATTCTGAGACACTTTGGTGCCAACTTCAAACGCTTTCCTGATTTCGTTAAGAAATAATTTAAATAAGTAGGTAGCATATTATATTATGAATTCACAGCAAAAACTTAATTAAATATTTCGAATTCTTTCTAGGGATCTTTTTAAAAGCTTTATTCAAATAACTTGTTAATTAGAGTCTGGCTAACCAAAAATTGTTGACAGATATTTCGTTGTTGTATCACCAATTGTCTATGATTTAAAAAAAAGCTAAAAGTCAGTTGTCAATTTATGTCATTCATTCAAATTGTTTGCAGTTTATAATGGGTTTATTTTAAATAATATTAATAATTTCTATACTGAGTGAGGTTCGCTAACTATTATTTAAGCTCGTAAATAATTACGTCAATGTGCGAAGTCGACGTGTAGCGTTATATAACGAAAAACTGCAATGTTTACAACTCCTAACCAAATGTAAACGAATTAGGAGGTTGGTGCTCTATAAATATTTTGATACTTTAAGTACTAGTTCTAACATTTGCGTATTACTTTGATTAAGTACGTGAATTTATTAATGCCTGAATCTCATAAATATGACAAGTGTACAAAGAAACGGATAAACTAAAAGTTCTGAAAAATATCTATAAAATCTAAATATTGGAACGTAAACATTAGGTGTTTGTCGTTGACTGTACTTTAAATAGTGGTAGAAATTATGTGAGCTGACTTTGAGTGCACGTAAACGTTTATTTAACTTATTATTTCCTTAGGTACCTTACTTGTACACAGAATATCATAAATATTGTCGAGTATCAAAACTATAATTCCTACTACACAAAGTGTGACCAGCCCAAATTTTTTTGAATTTCCCGCCAAAAATTTAGGTAAAATTTCAGTAGCCAGACTCTAGTACACGGTGATGTGATATTATAATGATTATAGATTATAGTCATATTATAATTTTGACGTGTTATTATTTATTTGTTTTAATCTTTATTGCACAATAAATGAAGGTACAAATGGCGGACTTAATGCCTTAAGGCATTCTCTACCAGTCAGTAAATATGTGACCCGCTCTTATGACTCTACTAATAAAATCGTGTCAGATATTTTTGCAGCCTTCGTTGTGTAGGTAACATAAGTAGTAGGGCAGGTGACTGTACATTATTAATAAATACGAATATGAATATTATTACACGGGTCTTAAGGTAATTCGCCACTAACTGGCCACCGGCCAATAACTGGCCACCCTATAAACAGAATTCATTTTAGTACAAGGTTTCACTGGCCAGCCTTCAATAACTAGCCACCTTATACTAAACGAATTCTGTTTATATGTGAATAGAATTCATTTTTAGTTTAGGGTGCCCAGTTACTAACATGTGGCCAGTTACTGGCAAATTACCCTATCTATCTATCTTGTTTAACGCAAACACATTTTTCGTTACAGATGTTCGTCCGCCTCTTCGTCGACGAAAACTTGGACAGGATAGTTCCCATCTCAAAGCAGCCGAAAGAGAAGATCCAGGCCATCATCGACTCGTGCACTCGACAGTTTCCGGAGTTTGCCGAGCGCGCCCGAAAGCGCATCCGGACGTATCTGAAGAGTTGCCGGCGAAACAAGAAGGTTCGCGGCGACGGACCGACCACGGGGAACGGCGGCAATGCCACGGGGACCACCAACGCTTGGGACACTGCGGTGAGGGTTCGATCTCGGACTTTTGATAACCTTTGTAGTATTTTTAAACGATTAAAAATGGCTATCTTACTTACTTACTGCTGTGGCGCAACGTCCCGAAGTTGATTTTGGCCTCCGACACAAAAGACCGCCATGCTACTCTGTCCAAAGCCGTTTCTGTCCAGTCGATGGCGCCGAGTTCGCTAAGGTCTTTCTGCACTTCGTCTCTCCAGCGGTACCTAGGGCGTCCAGACGGCCTTCGGCCACTTGGCACAAATGGCTATCCGATTAAAAGAAAATAATGATACATAGGAGAGTTAGTTAACAAATTAGATCAGTATTTAGTGTATTACGAGGAAATGTATATTCTTTTAGCGTTATTTTTTATAAACATAGTCAACATCAATAGAAGTGGATGAAATTAGGTATCAATCAGCCACCCTCTAAAAGCAACTCTAATTACAATACTGCTCAATATTATACTCGTAACAACTAGGTAATTGACAGCTTTATTTTTGTTCTTATCGAACCGCACCAGATTTGGCATTGGGTTCGACAGTGTGTTGACGGTTTTGAAGATTTGTCTTGGCACCGACTTAAAACATTATTAGTTGCTGGCGTATATAAATGGGATCATACATATACTATTTTATGATTTTTGTAGACGGGATATCTTTCTTTTTGAGGATATTTTATTACATTTAAAGGTATTCAAAAATGGTAGGCACTTTTGACGTATACTTACATCTGCTACTATTGACACCTGATTCAAACTGTTGAAACCAGAGGGCCTACCGCGAACCACGTTGGACGTGTTGCCTCTCTGTCGCTCTTGTAAATTCGTACGTAAGAATGACAGCGTCAGTTGACGAATGTCGGTTGTTGCAGGTGCGGCCTACGCCCGCGCACCTGACGTCGGTGCAGGCCGAGCACATCCTCGCGCAGGCGTGCGAGAACGAGAGCCTCAACGCCAAGCGCATGCGGCTCGGCCTCGACCCCGTCAGTCAGCCCATGCCCACCGTACCCACGCCTATGGTGACTACTGAACTTTGTATTATAATTTACAATAGTGTCTTTGACCACAGTTTCATCTAATGTTTAAGAATAATGTATATTGTTGCTTTCTCATGTCGCATATGCAGCGGAAAACTGGAAACAGCATTTCGATACACTCGGTCGTTCTCGATCAATGTCACCTCATATATGTACCTACTCAATTTTCGCTAATCTAAATTCTAAATTGAGGATACAATATATTTTTCTGAGAATTAAGTAGTTTTTAAAAATGTGTACGTGTTGAAAAGTACCTACTCATTTTATCCTTGTTATCTATTTATTATCGGATTAATAAAAGTCCTTATAAATAAATGGAAAACAATTTGTTAAAATGGAAAACAAAACCATAAAAACACAAGCGCCGTAACAAACATCTACAACAGATGATGTGGCCAATGATGATGATTATACGTTTCACCACACTTGACCTTATTTTACTCACGCTATTTAAAAAAAAATATCAGGACAACGGGCATAACGTAGCGTATTTATTCCCAGGCCATTGACACGACAGCAACCTCAGCCGTGGCATCCTCGTTCCTGAGCCTGTACAGCATCAACCCGTCCTCCGCGCCCGCCACCTCCACCTCCAACACCACGTCCTCCTCGCACAGCAAGGCCGCCGCCGACACCACGAGGCCCTCCGTCAGCCCCACGCTCGAGAACCCGCTGCTGAATAATAACAGTCTCAAGCTGGACAACGCTAATGGGAATGCTGGCAGTAAGACTGCTAGGTGAGTTGTCTTTTGTTAATAATAAAACACGCTAAATAACTACGGAACATACCAAGTTTTAAAGACTTCGGAAAATCAAAATTAATTAAGACCAACCAGACCACCACCCAGTTGCGGATTTGCAGTCTTTGCCGCCCTAGGCCCCAGGCCCCGCCCCTTTCAAGGCACCCATAATATTGACTACATTTTGAGTTATTTCTTGTTACCATCAGCGAATTTTTTGTCACAATTTGCCGCCCCTAAATATCTTGCCGCCCTAGGCCCGGGCCTACTGGGCCTTAGGGCAAATCTGCCACTGCCACCACCACCAGACCTTAGAGACCAGTGTATAGGACAATTTACGAAAACTGGCACGAATTTAATGAACGGAAATTTTCTTTGTATGAGTGACATCTAAATCGGTATACAGATACACTATACAGTCAGAGCCACCGTTTTATTGGTTAACGTGGTACACACTTAAATATTTTCATTGGCTCATTCATTCCGTTCGTGCCAGATTTCGTGAATCGACCTGTATAGTGTATGTACAGTCACCACACGGGATTGTTATGCCATTTAGGGTTCTTGCTAAATTGGAAATTCTATACCGTAAGTATTGAACAACCAATTTAGCTAAGACCCTTAAATGGCGCAACAATCGCGAGGCGTGATGGTACCTACACCTACCTAATTAGTAATATTTAAATGTAGTGTCATATACCGGGTGTGGCCTGTAACACGAGCAAATAATTAAAACATAGATTGTACTCCTCAAACGGTAAAACTTTTGTTCAACAACTTTTAAAAATTATGAAGTATTTAGAATCCCTATTTTTCATACAAAATAAATATTATCTTCAATGGACGCCATTGCCACGCCATATCATTGTGATTGACGTTGCTTCTCATGCCTTAAATATAACAAAATTCGCAATACATTCTGTCTTAGAATAAACTTTAAAGTGTATTAAAAATCAAACTACAAGTTATTTTTAAAAGTTGCTGAACAAATGTTGGTCAGTATGAGGAGTACAGCCTGCAGTTTATTTTTTTGCTCATAATACAGGTCACACCCGGTAGAGAACCATCTCGCAGTCACTTTTTTGTAACAACATTCAATATTAAACTACGGAAAGTATCTAAGCGATGATCTTTTCCAGCCCCGCTTCGTCTCCGGCGCCGCTGTTCAGACCGTCTTTCCCGTCTACGTTCGGGACACCGCAGACTTTTGGGCGTCAGAGGTAACATCAATTGATTTCTGCTTAATAATAATTTATTCTACATGACATTAACACATTCATTACCACTAAGTGCTACGGGTTACGCTCGTAGCGCGTAGCCACGGTTCCGCCGTATGTAGCGCGTAGTCGCTACGAACAGTGTACCCGACAGTCGGGTTCTTGGTGTTGAATGTGTTAAAGCTCTCCAAAGGGCCTCTACGTGTTGGATCTGTATCCCCACGCAAGCCTATCAAAAGACCGGGATTTATAGGCCCGTGAAATCCAGAAAGGAGATACAAATAATAATTTCAGCTTATATGTATACGTCCCACTGCTGGGCACAGGCCTCGTCCCATGTGCGATGTGGGTTTGGGCTACAGTCCCCTCACTAGCCCAATGCGGATTGGGGATTTCTGCTTATTATCATAAAAATTTAATCTTCCTTTGTTTCAAGAGCGATCTTATATTTACGAATGTTAATTTTCAGCACCAACACAAATCCGGCCACAGCTTTGTCGAGCAGCGCCCTGTTGTCCACGTTATCAGCATTGCCTCCATCAGGTAAGCACAGCGAAAATAATATTTAGATTGTATGCCTTTAGTTTACATATTATGTTAACTATGATAGATAGATAATAGTACATCACACATGGTAATAGGTACGTACCTACTTAATTTATTAAAAAACCGGGCAAGTGCGAGTCGGACTCGCGCACGAAGGGTTCCGTACCATAATGCAAAAAAAGGCAAAAAAAAACGGTCACCCATCCAAGTACTGACCCCGCCCGTCGTTGCTTAACTTCGGTCAAAAATCACGTTTGTTGTATGGGAGCCCCACTTAAATCTTTATTTTATTCTGTTTTTAGTATTTTTTGTTATAGCGGCAACAGAAATACATCATCTGTGAAAATTTAACTGTCTAGCTATCACGGTTCGTGAGATACAGCCTGGTGACAGACAGACGGACGGACGGACGGACAGCAGTCTTAGTAATAGGGTCCCGTTTTACCCTTTGGGTACGGAACCCTAAACACGACACTTTCACACCGAAGTAACGAGCGCAAGCGAGCTAATAACCTTACTTCAAAGTTTCAACGTCCGCCATAACTCTTAGTTGTCCTTGGCGCTGTGGGCACGACTAGTAATGATTACTTTATGTTCTTGGTGTTCAAAGGATTAAGTAAACGTCCATAGGAAGAATCGTTCGTGCCATGGAGAATAATAGGGTATTATACTACAGATACAGCCTGGTGACAGACAGACGGACGGACGGACGGACAGCAGTCTTAGTAATAGGGTCCCGTTTTACCCTTTGGGCACGGAACCCTAAAAATATACAAAATGGTAATAGGTACATTTAAAATATACATCGTGTACACAATATCTATAGGTGCGACTAGTCAGGAAATATTAAACATGGTGGCATTATTAAATATGGTTTCATTGACGTAATATTCTTAGTTTGAATTTGACTACACGTTTTTCTAATACGAAAAGTTGATAAATAGTAATATCAATCGTACTGTCCACTATGTGATTGTAAACTGCTGATCTACCGCATTTAATCAGGGAAGTTGCACTATTATAGATGTTCATCTTAACCATTTGCTGCCCAGGTGGCCCAACTCTTAACTCTAGGTCTTTTGGATAATCGCTTTTAGTGTGGTATTGGTAGCAATGTACAAGTTGCAGAACATTCTCAAAAATTCAGTAACATTCTCGGGAATTTCCGGAAACTTACACGAGAATTTAAATTAAATTTCCAATGAGAACATTCCCTATGAGAATTATCAAAAAATGTACTATTAGTATTATTTTAATAAACTCGTAAATAAGACAGTCAGTTAAAATAATTGATAACGGCGGTGTCCAGCGACTTCCTGAATATTTTTTATGGTTCGTAAAATTTCGCAATTTTGGAAACTTCTCCTTGGTGCATTGCTAGGTCTTGGTAAATTTTTCAACCCCATCTGTCCATGTAAATCTACTCTCCCGGTGATCATGCGTCTAATCAAGCATGTTGGAACTAAATCTGAACATTTGTACAAAGAACTTGACCTTTTCTTACGGATGGTCTCATAGCATCGCTGTTATAATGAGTTTTGCTAAGTAGATTCTAATGACACCTACATTTTATTTAATTGCAGGTGTAGGCGTGAACGCGGCAATGGCAGCGTACCAAAGCGCACTACTGTCCGCTATGGCGGCGCACACGCATTCCTTCCCCACCAATCTATCCGGTGAGTTCTATTGCTTTTATGAATGAATGAATGAATGAATGAAATTTTATTCCAGAAATAATCCATATGTGATTAAAACATTTAAAACTAATTACATAATAAAATACAATTATTCATTAAATTAAATTAAGACGTACACAACAATTAATTATAAGGACCTGAGCCTCGGGTCACCCCGACCCCGTATATTAATTTTATACTGTCTAGTACTTTATACTGTCTAGTACTTAACCAGTAGGTTTGTTCGATCACACATTTTTGAAGAGGGAATGTGAGCAATAGATGGAAGAATTTTTTTGGGCAGACCCATTGACGTTAAGGTAGAACACTTATAACCTCATAATCCTTTCATCGGATTAGCTTTAAATCATTATTATTGTCTTGAAATTAAAAATTAATTTAAGATTAATATTGTCTCTATGAAATTACTACTTTGTGTGCGGTATTTACAGGGTGAAATTTTAACCACTCTGTATAGTGACTTTATATGTCATACTGAACAGCTTATGGGTCCAATTCAGAAATCGCGATTGGCAACACGAAAAATTTGGCTGTCCAAAAAAATCAGCGGCATCACATCAGTGGGAATGTATGAAACATCCAAAATTTATTTCGCGATTTCGACATTGGTCCCATAATAAACGTAGAGTATGACGTTGGTTAAAATTTCAACCTGTATATCGTCAGATGACAAGCAAAAGTCACTAATTACTAAAAAAAATTAAACAAAAATCGACCTTCTTTTAGTACTAATATGGTTCACTATGGCTATGAACTCGTGGTGGTACTTCGTGACTTTTGCTTGTCACCCGACGATATTGGCACATGATGAACTAATGCGTCCTTCAGCGCCAACAGACCTGTCCCTGAAGAACCCCTTGCCGGCGGCGGCGGCGGCGCACCCGGCGCCGGCGGCCGCGCTGGGCAAGCCGCTGCTCTCGCACAAGCTGTCGGGCGCCGAGGTGGGCGCCGTGCGGCAGCTCATCACCGGCTACCGCGAGTCCGCCGCCTTCCTCCTGCGCTCCGCCGACGAGCTCGAGACCCTCCTCCTCAACCAACCCTAGGACGAAGCCAAAACCGACCTCGCCAATATATTCGGTTTCAAATTTGGATATTTCTGAACTGTGCTAGTACAAATTGTGATTAAAATTCGTCTCGGTGCGGTTTTGAACGTTATTATTGACGGTGTCGTGTCAATTTTTGGTCTAAGTGATGACGGAAAAGATTTTAGGCGCCTTTGAGTTCGCTTCCTCGGAATGTGATTGCTGAGTTTTCGGTCTCATGATTTAGGTTTGTGACTTTTGTCAAACGAAAATTGTGCATATTTTCCAGTTTACTGTGTTGTTGATTCAATATAACACTGAGTTGGTAGAGTAGTCCTACTCGGCTTAATATAGACTATTATATCGGTTGGACACCTCTATCTATAATCTATAAAACAGGAACCTAAGTTTCTTCAAACATACTACTAGAAATAATTCATTGCAAGTTGTTATTTGTTACAGTATTACGGTTTTTTTTATCGATAATATTCACTGTAATGCATGTTTATATATTTAATTGACTAGCAATTTACTAAATATTTTTATCGTGACAAAATTAAGACGTTGGTAACCTTGCTAAACTGTGTTAAATTTCAGTAAAGGTTCTGGGTGCTCCTAAGGGTTTAGCAAGGTTGCTTACCCCTGACTTCTATGAAGTTCTTGCGCAAATTTTCATACTAAAATTTGGAGTTATGTGTACGTACTCTGTATGAAAACTTGCTCAAACACATCATGTTGATTGACCTTTATTATATCGTAAAGAGTTCACTAACTACTGTCCTACAAATTAAACTATAGGTAAGCTCGTCGTACAAAGCTGCCATATTATTGTAAAAACACACACTAAGTGTTGCCATTTGAGAAATTACTCGTTGGAAGAGTACAAAATTATTTTTGTGTATATTTAGGATTAAGAAAAAAATCAGGGAGATTTTAGACATAGGTTAAAAATTCGATATCTTGCCTGGTGCGTAAAAGTTAAAAGTACACTTTAGGGTTAAAGACCAAGTCGCTTCGTGCGTTAAGTTGGCTAGTAAACAAACGTGTAGGCAGCTTATGTCATAAAAGGTACTTAATAATGCAGAGAGGCCTAGCCGAGGCCCGAGTATTTTATCATTTCCATTCTTCGGGTTCGAAACACTTCACTTACATGGTAAACTATATTTAACAGAGTTTAAATACTAGGTTTTAAAGTGGCATTCTAGACTTAAGAAGCACGAATTTATTTGTTGTTTTGTATTATACGATTAGTGGTCTAGTTGTATTTATATGAGTAATATATTCTTATTTGTCTTTCGGTTTCGAAGCTTTTAAATATAGGTCGGGGTCGAATTTTAGTATTAATAAATTCGAATAATGCAATATCATGACATGTCGCACTGAACCTCGTAAAAATCTCAAGACAAGCCTTGTATTGACAAACAGTATTGAATAAATACGATTCAGTCTTTAAAATTGGAAAGTGATCAAGTAGGTACATTAACAGAGTATTAATTTAACTTTCAATTATTCAATCGATACCAGACCTATATCTCGTAATGAACACTATCAAAATTATCTTCCTTCTAATTCCTAATTTCCGATGTAATTTCGCGCGTGCTAGTATAAGGCTGGTTTTAGTCTTCTGGCGGACAGTACGCCCCCCCCCCCCCCATATCTAGCGTCTTTCGAGCGTCGGCGTCTGTCTGCGTCTGGTTAGCGCTATGGAAAATGACGTCGCTGCGCAGTTGCGTCGGCGTTGCGTCGAGCAGCGGCCATAGTTGTAGACGCCGACGCTCGAAAGACGCTGGATGTGGGGGGCCCCTACAGTCGTTGATCGTACTAAAGGGACGGCCAGATGGTCTGCAACAATGCTTCCGTTCAAGGATCACCTTCTGGTTTCCAACCGTATACGCGGTTTGCTACCAAATTTAGTACCTAAAGGCGTATCCAGATTAGTAAATTTTTCGCCAATTTGATTAAATTGCCCGATTGAATCAGGACGCAAACGTCAATTTCGCTCGCGAATTCATCCGCCGATAATGACCGATATTACCGATGAAATAAGGTACGGTCGCAAAAATATCAGTTTGTGACGCCAGTATTTTCGTTCTGGAGCATTTTTTTTTTCAATTTATCGCCATAAATCTAAAATTGGAAATTGACGCCAAATTCATTTCTGATCAAATCGACCGATTTCATTAGTCCCGTCTGGATACCATTTAAAGATGATCTTGGATATTTGAGAAGTATGTTTGGTCACCGTCTGGTCATCCCCTATTTATTTGATGCAACACAGCCCCCACTCTCGCGGAACCCCCATCATGGTACAAACGGATATATTCCCGCACTCGCGGGAATATGGACCGCGCTTATAAATATTCGCTTTGCTCAGTACAGTCGCCATCAGATTTATCGGAGCGGCCAAGGTGCTCACAAATATCTGAGCACGCCTCTATAGTCAACGCGTTAGAGTGCGTGTTCAGATATTGTGAACACATTGGACGCTCCGATATATCTGATGGCGACTGTATAATGTTTACGTTCAGTGTAAATCTATTTGTTACCATAGATTTTATGGCCAAGTACTGTAGGTAGGTTAATGTTAGTTACTGCTTACGATTTACGAGATAAGAATTTCATTTTTCCAAAATATTTCTAAATTTCTAAATACCTCTATCGGGTTGCAAAATTATCAAGTTTGTAAAATATCACCCGATATTTTACAAACATTTAGTACCACTTGTACTAAATATTTAGTAAGTACCAAATGTCCAAAATGCCACATACTGTTGAAAAAATCTGAATTAAATGAGTAAAATTTGTTATAAATGGCATTTTGTAAATCTGCTTCTAGCTGTAAAATTTAAGCCGATCAGAAAGTTTCTAGGTTTGGCCTAATTTTTTGTTTTAATTTAATTCCCAAAACCTCGTACTTAACTTTATTATAGTAAGATATTTTGTTATAAAACTTTATGCCTTTAGTTGTCCGGCCAGTCTAAGTTCTTAACTAAATAACTTAATGAGTAATTTTTGAACAGGTTAAATAATAGAATAATTACACACATACACGCTTATTACGTTGCCAGATAAGTTTATAGCTGTAATACTTTTTCTCAGTGAGAAACTTTAATGCAGTGGGCAATCTCATCTCAGTTTTATTTCGACTTCCAGTCGATGGTGGTAAAGTCTCATGGACTTACGCATGCCGATCCATAACAAGCGCTCAGATTTTATCTCTTCAACTAGCAATGAGATACACAGTTTTATTATATGCGTCCGACGCTTGATTGCTTGCCTATTTCACTTAGTTCAAAATAACTAATACAGGAATACTATACTAGTTAATAGTGATGAGACAACAACCAGCGAAGATAACACATACGAAGTTAGCAGAAGCCTGTTTCACACTGATCAAAAGTATTGTGCAGCCCACAAAATAATTGTATAAATACGTTTTAAATTTTGCCATTTTTCTCAATAGGATAAACGCTTTCATGCCAGTTTAAAATAGAAATTGTAAATTCACTTTTGAATATAAAATTGCCAAAGATTCGAATTGATTTGTATTTACTTGATTGTACCTATGGATATGGAATTGCTGATTGGGCGTTGATCATAAGTTAAGCTAAGTTGTTCGTAAGCTTGATTTCGTTGAATATCATTCCAATATTTTTCTAAAATACATAATTTGGTGCGAGAAGGGAGCCGTAGTCAGTGTAAATGGAGAAATTGTAAAAAGTATGTTTAGAGTATTATAAAAAAGTTGATTACAAATAATATGTGAAGTTGATGTTGGGAACGAAAAACGAAAGTGGCGGTGAGTAACGTACGTTGAGAAAATGAATTTGTTAGACATTAATATATATTATTATTAGAGATGTATAAATGGTTTACTATTATTATTGGTTCGAGAGAAAATACAAAATGGAGAAAAATACAAAATGGCGATTGTTACTAATTACGAAATGAGAATTTAGTTATAATTTTTGCAATTTCAAAATGTGAGTTTTACAATTTTGAAGAGAAAATATTAAATATGCTCATATACAGAACTTCCTGTTTTATTTTGTTCTAACGTTATTTTCCTACCTACTTGAGTAATAAGTATTACCTACATACATACGTTTTAGCCCAATATTGTGATGAAAAATAAATAAACAGTGCCAATGCTTGTTTTCTAATAGGTAACCATATTTTCAAGATGCTATATAATTTTATACGCACGCACGGTTTACCAATATTACATAATCATTCCGCGTAACTTTAAATTTAATTTTCTGATAAGATCATGTGAGCAATACGTTTGAAATTTGGTAAAAAGAAAATATGACGATTCAATTATGTGGTATTGTATAGTTCGTTTTTTTTAGCATTAGATAGAACTCCAAAGAAGTAAGCGTACAGTTTTTATCAGGCTCTTTAATTGTTAATAATTATTGAATTATCTAATGTAGCATGGTCAATACATATAATTGACTTCAAATTATTACCGCTAAAAGTGCCGGATTTGGAACCACAAGTTTACTTCTGCGAAGTTCTTTCTAATGCTAAAAAAAATGAACTATAGGAACGATCACAGGCTAATTCATCATCATCAGCATCCTGTCCTAGCCGGTTTCGGCCTCGGCGACTGGATATTCACTGGCTAATTATTCTCCATGCCACGAACGATTCTTCCCATGGACGTTTACTTAATCCTTTGAACACCAAGAACATAAAGTACCTAATCATTACTAGTCGTGCCCACAGCGCCAAGGACAACTAAGTGTTACGGCGGACGTTGAAACTTTGAAGTAAGGTTTACATTAGCTCGCTTGCGCCTGTTACCTTGGCGTGTGTCGTTTTTATTCAAGACGTAAAGCGGTCAAAAGGTTAATTTTATTGTTCTCAAGCATAGGCAGTGAGAATAAAAGAATAATTCAAATTCTTATGCACGTCTTAGTGCTGGAGCTTACAAGATGGGCCCATAACCTACTATGTAAAAGGAAACGCACAGATTGGATCATTGGCCACGACTGACATATAATTTGAATTCACAAAACGAAACTACAGATACCATAGATGAGTATATACTACAACTACTAAAACCTATTTGGTATTTAAGCACAAACTCAAACGCCACTTCGTCGCTTGCGGGATACCGACTGACTGCTGGGAGGGCATTGCATTACAAAGATCGGAATGACGTTCTAGTGTCCATAAGAAAGTAGATCAATTTGAGCAGCAGCGTCTGGAAGACCTAAACGCTAAGCGTCATATCCGCAAGACGCGACCTATAGTCCGTTTTTTTAGCATTAGAAAAAACTTCGCAGAAGTTCGCTTGTGGTTCTAAATCTGGCACTTTTAGCGGTAACAGTAAATTACATGTATTGACCATGCTACATTAGATAATTTAATAATTATGAACAATTAACGAGCCTGATAAAAACTGCACGCTTGCTTCTGCGGAGTTCTTTCTAATGCTAAAAAAAAAACGAACTATAAGCCCTCCTACATATAGGTACACCCGCAACTCGACTGGATAACTCCATTGCGCATCGTGTGACCGTTTTGCGAGCCACATTAGGGCATTTCATAATCCGGATAAGAAATGTTGATGGAGTCGCAATTGCCGGATACCGCAAGGAAGGAAGAGATTTAAGCACAGTCGCCATCAGATATATCGGAGCGGCCAAGGTGCTCACAAATATCTGAGCACGCCTCTATTGTCAAGGCGTTAGAGTGCTTGTTCAGATATTGTGAACACCTTGGCCGCTCCGATATATCTGATGGTGACTGCACAATAAAATAAAACAAATTACGAACGCCATAGAATGTATACCAAGCTAATATATAGTTATTTCTGGTTGTTTCTCGCCGGGCAGCACGATGGGCTTGCGGGGATGGACGGGCGGGCGGTCCAGGAACGGGCTGTTGCGCTCCTCGCCCATCATCTCCGAGGTGGCGTTCACGATGAAGTTTATGTTGCGGTCATCGGCCACATACGAGAAAACTGCGGGGAAACGCTTCGTGCCGCATCTGAAATTCAATTGCTATTTAACCTTTTCGCCGCCATTGACTTGATGTAAAGTTGACATTTCGTGCCACCCACGCCACGACTGTTTCGGTGGCTGACATTCCTCAATTCACCAACGGAGCGGGCAGCTCACGTCCACGAGGGTTCTGTTAACCACTAGGTGAGTTATCGCCCGGGAGGCGATTGGTCATGGATATCTGTTCCTGGTTCACTTTCTAATACCTACTTCATTGACGTGGCGGCGAAAACGCAAATAAAGTAAATGTAGGGAAGACCGACATACATAATTTTTGGTTGAGAAGACCGTCTTAGGGCAAGAATTCTCGTATTCGAATACGTATTTTGCTTATGGCTCCTCTACACGATGGGCCAACGCCGGCCACTCCAAGGGGCGCAGCCATGCGGTAGAATGAGATAGCAATATCACTTTCTCTTTCTAACGCATGAATGCGTCCCTTGGAGTGGCCGGCGTTGGCCCATCGTGTAGAGGAGCCATTAAACACAATCAGAAAGGAAAAGCTACGCTATTTCTGCTCGATACCGACATTCATTAAGTGAAGTATATGCACCAACGCAAGCGGTGAAAGTGCTTGTAGGCGGTCCTGCCACAGATACATCTGCGAGTCATACTACAAATTTATATAAATATTACAGGAAATTTAGAAAAAAATCGCCGGGATAATGGTAATAAAGTTTTCTGCCAAACTTACAACTTCCGGAGGCCCCAGGACGCCAAGCCCCAGAGGACGCCGTCGCTCACCGCTGGTGCGCCGGTGTCACGCTATATGAAATCAACAACAGAAGCTCAAGTGTGGCACACGGATAAGTGTGGCTGGCTTTCACATTGGCACAGATTAAATAATAGTACAGTCAGCGTCATATAGTGGGTCGCATTTACTAATTTTAGCGACGCGACGAAATCGCAGAGTGGGCCACGCCTGACATTGGGCCTGTTTACACATTCACTAGTGTTTATTTATTGCGAGATCATAGTACATTTGTCACTAAACCTGCCTATTTCAACCTTTTTTACCTGTGTTGTGTACAATAAAGTGATTACTACTACTACTACTACTACTAAATGCGAGTAGCAAGTAGGTAGCAAATGTATGAACTTGCAATCTTGCAATAAACACGAATTAATGTGTAAACATGCCCCAATGTGAAGGCTATGAGAATGCTTTTTGCTTAAAATGGTTTGATTTTTTTTTATTTCATAGTTATATAAAACTGGCAAAGGACTCACGGTGCAGGGCGCGCGGTGTCCGAGCTGCTCAAGGCAGAAGAAGCTGTCGTGGAGCGCAACACCGAACCGTTTGGTGATCTCCGCGCACTTGCTTTGTGGCATCAACCGCATGTACACCACCTGCAGCGTCAGCCGCAGTCGGCTGAACACGCCGTCGCGCTGGATAAGTGATAGTTAACGTTATTCTACAAATAAATAGGGTATAAAATCACGTGTGGAACACCGGGGTAAGAGGTAAGACACTAAACTTGTATGTGAATAATGTGAACATACCATTCTTAAGAAACCGACATTACGAAATAGTAGTTTGGTTGAGACTATAGAAATTAACTCAAATACAAATAAGACACATTGTATTGTTTCATTGCGTAGTTCCTTATGATTTAGAACAAGCATTCATGTGTAATTCAATCTGTTTACTGTGGTCCATTGGTGTGGCGTGTGGTCAAAAGTTTGATCAGATACCGCAATGTAACGGGTACAAGTTCTTGCTAGTCCCTCGCTAAAGAAAATGTTTTCTTTCACTATAAAATAAATAAATAAATAAATAATAATTTACCACTGCCGCCGAGGCGGGGACCAATGGTAATGTTTCATGTGAATGCACTTTATGCCCGGCGGGGACGAATGAGAATACATCAGAAATCATACACTTACCAGCGACACGATCAACAACTTTCCTCGAGATTGTCAGAATCAGAACTGACCAGTAGGAGCAATCTGCCGGGAATATAGGTACCTACACTGGCGTACAAAAGTGCATGGAGATGTTTCAACCGTAATATTAAGGCATTACGGTCGACATCTATCCATGCACTTTTGAACGCCACTGTCTGCCCTATTCGAACTTTAAGATACGTCAGCTAATAGATATTGAAACGATATGGATTAGAAGTGTCAGTGTCAAAAGTGACATTTTTCTTTGAAGAAACGTCACATTTGACACTGACATATCTAATCCATATCGTTTCAAGATCTATTAGCTGACGTATCTTAAAGTTCGAATAGGGCCGTGTGTACCTATTTAATTGTAATCATAGTTACAGTACCCTTTCAGCGCCATAGCTGGTGACCCAAACGTCATCGAACGGAGGTCCCATCGCTTTGTTGGGCAGGTCCACCCCGTGTACAGCGTCTGAGAACCTGTATACGAAGAAACGAATGAAATAGGAAATTTATAATTTGGGCAACATTTCGCTGGAACAATATTACAGGGTTGGAGATGTGAGAGGTTGGAGATATTACACGGTTGATGGAGATGTTTTTGATAGTTTAATTCAGCGGTCGGCAACAAGCGGCCCGCGAACCTCCCTAGCTATTATGTTGAATGTATGTAATATTGACAAACGACAATGTCTGATAAAGTTACAAATATCAACAAATTGCGGCCCACGTCAACTTCGTTATTACTATGTGGCCCTTGGCTGGTAAAAGGTTGCTGACCGCTGGTTTAATTAATCAAAATCGTTTTGAATTCACTAGACTTATATCGACCGGGATATGAACCGTGATTACCTTTTGTAAGGTAAAATGTAATCACGGTTCATATCCCGGTCGATGTATGTCTAGTGAATATGGGGTCATCCATTAATTACATCACACGTTTAGGGGGAGGGAGGGGGTCAAGAAAATGTGACATATTGTGACATGGGGGAGAGGGGGAGATACAAACTTTGTGACGTCACTTTTTAACTTCATCAGTAACCGAAAATTTATTTAAATTATTTTATTCGCTGTACATTTAAATAACAAGATTTTAAAACGATAATCATTTTTATTCGTTTAATTTTCTTTCCTAAGCAGTTTTGGGTTATAAAATTACTAATATTTGTGTCGTCAAAAATATTTTGATAAAACATTAATAATACTTAGGGTACTTAATTCGATTTGGTGATTTCGTAGAAAAAATGTGACGTCACACTAGGGGGGAGGGGTTTGCCAAATGTGACCAAGTGTGACAAGGAGGGGGGAGGGGTAAAAAAAACCTAGAAATTCGTGTGACGTAATTAATGGATCACCCCTATGTGGTATTAGTGTAAATGTAATCGGTTAAACTTTTGTAATTCGTAAAGTAACAATTTGACTCCCGCCTCGCCCCTTCAAAACATGCCACGAATGAGCCTTTTCTATGATGTAGGAGCCAAATCAGCCAAATGAGCAGACAAATCGCCTGATGGTAAGCAATTGCCGTTGCTCATAGGTGTCCTTGACGCAACTCCAGAAACCTTGAAAGTGCCTTACCGGCTTTTAAGATGGGAATAAAGATTACGAGTTAGAAAATGATTAGTAAGTTGTTCAAATTTAAGTTACAAGATTTGAAGCAAATATACAAACGGGTAGGTAATATACCTGCGCAGGGAAGCTAGAGACATACCAAGTATACCAAGCTAACTCAGCAACGATTTTGAAAGCGCACTGTGCAAGTGTTATTTTGAACGTCAAACTTATAAAATTATTACGACCCTAAATAAAAGTGCCTATAAAGAGTTCTCACCTGAGTCTTCTGTCCAGTAACGCTAGTGCGATATCGTTCTCAGGCGCCTTGCGAATGCTCCAGAGGGGGTGTTTCCGCACCTCGGCGATGTACGCTATCTGCCCTCCCGTGTCGATGCTCTGACAGCCAGCGCGGATTTTCATCCGACTTACAGCTTTAGACCTAGTTTAGATTGAGTACCTAGATTTTAATACCAGAATAATGGGATACAATCAACTGACGATTAAACGATCAGCCTAATGGGTAGGTACTTGAGTAAGTATAGTAACTGAGATAGAGTAGGTTCATTGAGAAACGGGCGTGCGGCCGAAACTGTTAACGATGCCAATAGAAATCTGATGCCCGATCTTCGAATGGCAGAGGGTTTTTATTACTCGAGTTTACAATGGTAATAATGCCCTTCTTACACGCAATGTTTTGATTAAGTACACAAAGTAAGCCAAATAAATGTTACCTAAATTCCTACGCTAAAAGTTGCAGATATTCGTTTTAGGTACCTACCTCTCTAGGATTTGTTCATTCGTAGGCGACAGTGGCAGTAGGTAAATATAGAGTAGAGTAGATGCCGTGAGAGCTGTTTTCAGTCATATTTTATGCGGTTTAGACATAAACCTAACTTGAATATGAATATCACAGACCGCCTTACGACGTTTTAGTGTTTCAATCTCGACAACTGTAATTTATATTCGTTTTTAACCCAGAAATGTACGGAAATGTCAGTCAAGTTATTTAAAGTAGTAATTATGTCCCCCATAGAAGCGCGCGGGTGGCCAGTGGCGGTAAGAGCGACTTTCAATCCGGATGTTGCGGGTTCGAATTCGAACCCCGGCTCGTACCATTGAGTTTTTCGGGAGTATGTACGAAATATCATTTGAAATTTACCAGTCACTTTTCGGTGAAGGAAAACATCGTGAAGAAACCGGACTAATCCCAATAAGGCCTAGTTTCCCTCTGGGTTAGAAGTTTAGATGTCAGTCGCTTTCGTAAAAACTAGTGCCTATGCGAATTCTCGGGATTAGTCGCCAAGCGGACCCCAGGCTCCCATGAGCCGTGGCAAAATGCCGGGATAACGCGAGGAAGATGGTGTCCCCCATTGTTCTAATCGTTACCTAGGACTTACTTCCAAAAGCAGTTGGCGGTGGATATAATGAGCTGCGGGTTGAGGATAGCGCCGGAGCACCAGTGCTCGTTGTCTTTCTGGATCGACACCATGTAAGGGTAGTCCTCTGGGTCGGCGTCGCGCGCGGAGATCAGTCGCCGACTCGCCACCGGCCGGCGCGCTGAGCAAATTACCAGGGTTACAATGAAAACAACATTTAAATTTTGAGCATTTATTGACTGCTTATAATTTATGATTTACCTTTGGAATTACGTTTGGACGGAGCACGCCGTTTTGCGTCGGCTTTTCCAGCTTGCTTGCCAGCGTTTCCTTTTAAGGGTTGAACTTGCTTAGTATTGGCAGCTCTTTCCTTGGGTACTTTTTCATTAGCAGCTTTTTCCTTAGGTACTTTGTCATTACCCGCTTTAACCTGAGGTGCTTTGTCATTCCCAGCTTTTACCTTCGGCGCTTTATCATTGGCAGATTTTTCCTTCGGGGGATTGTTATTGGCAGTTTTTTCCTTGGTTTTTTTGTCATTGCCGGCCTTTTCCTTGAGCGTTTTTTCATTGCCAGCTTTTTCTTTGGGTGCTTTATCATTACCGGTTCTCAAGACGCGAGACCGTGATTTGCGTTTACGCATTCCACGTTTACCGTTCGAATTTTTCTTTCCGAAAGTCCGAAGATGTCGCGCTGGTTTTCCTACGCTACCCTGTCTAGCGGACTTCTTCGATCGCCCTCGTCTTTCCGCCCGGAATTTAGCTGAAATCTTGGAGTTCTTTGCTACCCCTGACCTACGAGCTATAGAAGCGTTTTTTGGGGTACTGGCGACGGTTGGTACATTTTCCTTGGGTTTGGATGCTTCAGTAGTTTGAGTTTCGCTCGCTTTCGTCGCAACTTCGGTCTTCGATTCGTTGGCCTCCCTCTTACTCCTCCGTAAGTCTTTAAAATATGGAAGTTTTTTGACCCTGCTCTTGAGGCCTCCATTGAAATCAAGTGGGAACAAATTACTGTCCTCCGGGAGAGAGTCGAACTTCTTTTGTTTGGCCGGCCATTGGGGCATCGGCGGTGGGAACCTTGTGAATGATTTGCCTTGGTTCTTTTTTTTGTAATACGATCCTTCATTAATTATTTTAAAGTTATCTCGATCAGGGTGGACTTTTTTCGGATACGACTTGTATATAATTGTTACGGCATCGTCCGAAAATACAACATTTTGTAAATTGTAAATTATTAACAACAGGAACAATGTCTTCATTGTTCAGATTTGAAAGCAGATATTGGAACAGAAATTGAAATCATATTGTGGTGATAAGTTTATAGCATTTCGTAATGAAATTTATCGATAAGGTTCTCACTAACTTTATGCTTTTAATTTGTTTTTATAAGTATTGCTTTGCCCCCTGTCGATAGCATTGTGCAATAAGCACAATATATTTTATGGATATGAGTAAAGTTTTGAAATACATGAAATGTTCACGAGTAAAAAGAAAACTTGGAAAATAATGCAAACTTGTATTTATTTGCTGCTCTTATTTCCTAAATATATAATATAATTTTAATAACTGATATTATAACAGGAACAATCGACTTAATTGGTATTTATGTAAATACAGTCGTGAGACGTCGAAACTTTTGATATCTTAGTATATTTAATGAATGTTCAAAAACTTGAACACAAGACCATTCTTAACCAAATGAGATCTTAAGTATTTATACAGAACACAGCTATTAGGTATTTGAACTGGTATTATATTTAACAAGCGTAGTATTACGAGTAGTGCTTATATCTTCGACTACATCTATTCTTTGGTGTTCCTAAGTCTTATCGGGGCTGATAGTCCAATATGACAAATGTGGCTATTCCGGCCGGGTTAACGGTAAAAGTTTACAAACAGCGCCGCCAGATTTGGCAGGATTTTTATCAGAATTGCAAAGTCGCATGTCCTCTAGTCCTTAACGGCGAGTTTCTTGAAAGTCGCTAGCTGCGTAGCGAGCTGGTGTAGGATAGTTTTGCCGCGCGGCGTGTCGGGCGGCAGCGCGCGGGAGAGCCGCACCACGCGCCCGCATTCCTGGACCAGGTATTCCAGTTCGTTCTCAATATGGCTTCCGTCACCTGTTTCATACAAATTCGAATTTTTGGAATGGAATTTTGCACATTTGAATGCGTTATGATGATGATGTCGATTAATATAAGTTGCTCAAAGACAAACGTCAAATGAAATGAAAAAAAAAATTTCATAAATTACTACGTTTCGACGGGCGTTGTCTATCGACTTATTGTCATCGCTAGCCCCCAGGACTATCTAAGAGCCTATCTTCGCCTTGTCGTGCGGAAGGCTGTGGCACTAGAAATGCACCGGATATCCGGTATCCGGCCTATCCGGCCATTATTTTACTATCCGGCCGGATACCGGATAGTGACCTACTAACCGGCCGGATACCGGATAGTCACATTGCTTGATTTCGGAGTAAACAAATTGGATTTAAGAAACAGACACGGTCATAATCGTACTTGTTTATTATTTTAAAACAATTTAATAATTCCATTGACTTGCACGCGCACTCATTTCGAACCTAGAAATGAGTCCGCGCGAACGTTCACTAGGAAACAGGTCAAACCTGCAGAATGCGCACCTGAAAAACCGAAATGTAGGTATAGTTCCGCTGGCCAAATCTCCGGCGGCCGGATACCGGATATTCGGCTGATGGTCAGGCCGAATATCCGGTATCCGGCCAAACAACTATCCGTTGCATCTCTAGTGGACACTTGATGGCGCGCTCCGAGCTCAAATCCCCTCTGAATCGAACAGCTAAGGCGGTGAGGGAGAAGCTCATGGAATTTTGGGGGAACACCTGGGTAAGATCTTAGAGCCTACCTTCGCCTAGTCGCGCGGTGGGCTGCAGGCACTTGTTGGCAAGTCGAGCTAGCTGGGCGCGCTCCGAGCTCAGAGCCTCATCCAAGTCAAACAGCTCCAACGGCGGCGGTGGGGGCTCGCGGAATGTCGGAGGGAATACCTATGAAAAGATTAAACGTGAGGATTCAGGAGAATGCAGCGCGCTGCTTCTGGCTTTAAATTGAGCCTATATTTAAAACGTACAGTCACCTATGCAATAATATGTTACTCTTCGAAGGCCGCAAAAATATGTGACACGCTCTTATGGCTCTAAAAATAAGAACGTGTCAGATATTTTTGCAGTCTTCGTTGTGTAACATGTTATTGCAGGTGACTGTACTACTTACGTGTTATAAAATTAAAATGTTATTAAATTGATCCTCAACAATTATTTGATCCCCTGCTCGAGTATGTTCAGTATATCAGTTCAGTATGATTAGGAGGATCGACATTATGTGACCCTAAAAATATTACCACTACACCTATAAAACAAAGTCACACGCCGCGTCTGTTGGTGTCTATGTGCTCGTATGTTCGCGATAAACTAAAAAACTACTGAACGGATTTCTATGCGGTTTTCACCTATCAATAGAATGATTCTTGAGGAAGGTTTAAGTGTATAATTTGCTAAGGTTTTGTGTAACCCTTGCAACTCCGGGGCGGGTCGCTAGTAATTTTATAAATTTGAAAATCTATAAAAGTAAGTACAGTCGCCATCAGATATATCGTAGCGATCAAGGTGCTCACAAATATCTCTATTGTCAGAGCGTTAGAGTTCGTGTTCAGATATTGTGAACACCTTGGCCGCTCCTATATATCTGATGGCGACTGTACTATCAAATCGATACAACACGAACAGATATAGCTACCTATACAAAAGTCGTTTTTTGAAATTCCTCTCTTACAGATGTTACAAAGTGGTAAAAAAATTGAAAGTACGTTGATTTTCTTATACATATTTTTACGATCTAAAGTATATTATATAATATACTTTAACCAATATTTATTGGTTAGTTAATCACAGGAACAATTGAACTACTTCCACGAGGACAGAAAACAGGGCATAGGCTAGGTGGTATTCTGTAAAATATACAAGACCTGTCTATATACTAACGAGCGACGCTGCAAAATCATACTAAGGTTACAGCTACAGACATAATAGCCAGCCTTGTATAACGTATAGTCGAAGCTGTAGGAGAGAGATAGCACCATCTAATTATATGTATAAATACCTAGACTACGTATGTCTGGTTCTTGTCTTACCGCTAGTTGTAGTGGCGGGAAAGGTGTCTCGAACTGCGGCGCTATCAGCCGTAGCGGTTCGTGTTTAACTCCTAGCGCGTCATACAGCCCTAGTACTTCGGGTACTGAAACACAGAGGAGCACCGGTTCAATACACTGCGATATGTAAGGGTTCAACCCAACACACCTTATTATTACATCAACGAGTATGTGTACCACCTATTCTGTGTTAGAGTTTTGAGTGTTATGACACTTATGACGTAATTGCTAAGGATCAAATTCTATCCATTAAGTGTAGGTTAATTAGGATAGCGACTCATAAAAACTATGTAGGTTACATCTAACATCTGTTAAATCATCTGTACCATAATTCACGCAAATAAATGATATCTTTGTCTTAGTTAGCAGTAGTAGGTACCTACTTGCAAATTATATGCAATACAAAATATTTAAATGCGAGGTTACCAATATCTTAAACCGTTAAAACTGGATTTTGGACCAACACAGAAACCGCTAGGTACACTGAAAAAGTGTAGTTTTAAATTTTGGCTAAGAATCCAATGAGTCCTATGGGACTGCAAATCCTGTCGACGTGCAGTACAGATGAATAATCTGCAACTGCATACTTATGGCGAGCGAGGATAGTGAGAATAGGCGCCAGAAGAATAGCGCGTGCGGGTGCAGCGGGGTGAGGCGCGTCGTTGTGAGGGAGCGAAATGGATGACAGCCGCCTCGTGTGCCGTGCTGTACATTTCCATACTCAAGCCGAGCCAGGTTGAGCGAGAACAGGCGCCAGGAGAAGAGCGCGTGCGGGTGCAGCGGGGCCAGGCACGTCGCCGTCAGAGAGCGACATGGATGACAGCCTTCTCGTGTGCCGTGCGGTACATCTACATTTCCATACTCACGCCGAGCGAGGTTGAGCGAGAACAGGCGCCAGGAGAATAGCGCGTGCGGGTGCAGCGGGGCCAGGCACGTCGCCGTGAGGGAGCGACCTGCCGGCTTAGCCAAGGTTACAATCGATAGCGATTGTAAGCGATAGCGCTTCGACAACGAAAAGCATTATGTCTCTCTATCACTCTTCCATATTAGCGCGACAGTGACAGTTGCGTTTCGATCGCTACGGAGCGTAAGCGATTGGCATCTTGGCTCCGCGGCATGGATTACAGCCTTCTCGTGTGCCGTGCGATACATCTACATTTCCATACTCACGCCGAGCGAGGTTGAGCGAGAATAGACGCCAGGAGAATAGTGCGTGTGGGTGCAGCGGGGTGAGGCGGGGCGGGGGCGCCGTGGCCGGCTCCGGCAGCGGCACGGACGAGAGCCACATTGTATCCCCAATTGTGCGGTACTCATTGACCTGTGAAATAGATATTTCAGTGGCATGTTTTTTTCTATAACATTTAGGTATAACTTTCGCTTTTTACTAATTAAAACACCTTTAGTAGAACTCACCACGCAAGTCCAGTCTTTAGACAGGGACTCAATAGATACACGTGGATTTATAAAACATGCAAAGAAGATGAGCCGATGTCGCGTCACGTGACTTGCTATTTTACAGGCAATCAAGCCAGCATAGGGTATATAATTCAGATGAACTTAAATTAGCGCACACCTCTTCCTCGCGCTATCCCGGCATTTTGCCACGGCTCGTGGGAGCCTGGGGTCTGCTTGACAATTAATCCCAAAAAACGACGTAGTTAGGTACTAGTTCTGAGTCTGAGCACACACTGTCTGATTTAAAAGGAATTATTAAACGCGGTCACTCCAGCTATGGCATGGGCTCTCCCTCCCGAGGGTTTCAGAAGGGGCTACAGGATGGGGTTTTTCTAAAAAGGAGTGTACAGTTTTACAAAGCGTCGGCAAGGTGCATGTAACACCCCTTGGCAAAAATCAGAAGGTCGTGAGTTCAAACCTCCTCGGCGCTCAACAGTAAGTATTAATGACAATGGTAAAGAAAGAAATACAATAAGGCCGGAGCTCCACTGCTGCGCACGTTACATCCACGAGTTCCACGACCCACGTTTTAATACGAAATTTTGTATAGGAACGTGGGTCGTGTACCTAGCGTGCGCAGCAGTGGGGCTCCGGGCTAAAGAGGGTATAAGATTGAGTACAATATTTTGAACACTGCCAAATTGAGGGTTAAGTGTGACTCACGTCGGGATCCTCGACATCCACGGGGTTGAGGTGCAGGTCGGCGATCCCGCCGAGGTGGTCGAAGATCTTCTCCCGAATGAGGTCGTTGCACTCGCTCTCCAGGTACTGGTCCGCGAAGAAGTGGCCCGACCCGATCACAAATAATTTTCCTGTAGATACAAAGACTTTGTGGTAAAATTAATGAAGCATGTAGGCAGCTGCAGCATTGGTTCTCAGTAAATGGGCTGCTCTTAAACGTTACTAAGTCAAATATTATGTTATTTTCAGGCCGAAGTCACAATACAATGCCACCGTGTGTGAAAAGCCTCCCTATGCCCATGTGTGATGAGTGTCGTTTTTTAGGATTCACACTTGATACTCAATTGAATTGGAAGATCCATATTGATAAGCTCTGTAATAGGTTGAGTGGTGCAGTGTACGCGTTGCGAAGACTGAAACTTTTAATCTCAGACGACACGCTGCGCCAGGTATATTTTGCGCACTTTCACTCGCTGATGTCTTACGGCACTCTAATTTGGGGTAACTCCACGGATGCCAAAAGAGTGTTGATAATACAGAAGCGAGCATTGCGTACGGTCGTCGGGGTGAATAGTAGACACTCTTGCAGAGACATTTTTATTTCGCAGGGGATCATGAGCCATTATTCTCAGTACCTGTTCGAGGTGATCATGTTCGTGCGAGATAATATAAATATGTATGAACAAACGAGAGCGCCCGAAATACAATCTCGCCGGCCACCCCGATTAAGAATGATCTCGCATCGGACGGCACTAGCGACAAAGAACCCACGCGTAATAGGACCAAAGTTCTATGAGCATCTACCCGCTGATTTAAAATTCGAAACATCAGACGAAACATTTAGGCGCAAACTCAGAAACCTTTTATTGAATAACCCTATGTACTCCGTTAAGGAATTTTTCGATCTTACTTTTGCATAATTTTAAATTTTATTGCCTTATTACAACTGACATATTTCTGTTATTAATTATTTTTATGCTAAATCACTCATCATAACGAAAAATTGACATATATTTCATATTTATATTTCTTGTGAATTCTACCCTGACGATCCTTTTTGGGAGATAAAATATTAAATTATATAATGGTTTATGGAATTCTTGCATGTTAGTTTTTAGTTTTTGACGATTGTGATGTAAATTCTTATAATTTTGGCTTAGGAAAAGTTGTATTGTAATTTATTTCATGAAATAAATAATCTAATCTAATCTAATCTAATCTATGTTGTTATGATGTACTATGTCAAGTTAAAAATACGAGTATTTGAACGAAAATGTAGAGAGAACATTCGAACAATGCTTATACTTAACATGTCATAGCGATACGATACCGATCTGTCAGTGTGAACTGTGACGTTTTTGGTGGGGAATTTCATCTCATCCAAAATACCATAAGTGGTCCGGGACCTGAAATCTCCATAATACTACTTAGCTGTGCCAGCAATAGGTAACATACAGATTGTGTGTGCTTATTGCTGCCTACCCTACCCACCTACCTCCTGGAGGAACATTTACAAATTCATGTTGCCTATGTCCTGTAGTTTTCTACATGCTCATGACAAATAAAAAATAAGTGTTCCGTGAACAAAGTTTTGTACGGAACACTAATAGAGCCCTATTAGTTGCACCTCCACTCTTCTCAGAAGTGTATGGCGTTACGACGGGCCTCTTTACGGGGTAGCGTTACCTTCAGTGTGGCGCCGTACGGTTACACGAAGTTGGGCGTTACCGACTCTTCAATAAATCAAAGAAATTATAAAGACAGAGCCTTTAATATCATCACCTCCAGTCTTCTCAGAAGTGTATAGCGCTGCGACGGGCCTCTTCACCGGGTAGCACACGTCGCTGCTGGACAAGATGGCCGCCGCCGGCCGCTTCATCGTCAGCGTGGCGCCGTACGGGTACACGAAGTTGGGCGTCGCCGGCTCTTCACTCAATCAAACAAACTATAAAGACAGTCTTAATCATCACCTCCAGTCTTCTCAGAAGAGTATAGCGCTGCGACGGGCCTCTTCACCGGGTAGCACACGTCGCTGCTGGACAAGATGGCCGCCGCCGGCCGCTTCACCGTCAGCGTGGCGCCGTACGGGTACACGAAGTTGGGCGTCGCCGGTTCTTCACTGCAAATAATATAAGTACAGAAGCCAAATTTAGATATAAAAAATTGTTATTTTGATACGACCTTGTTTTCGACTCTCTGTTTTCGTTATCTTAGGGAAAAATTTAGGCCATTTCATTTAATTTGTCTAATGACATGTAAGTATGGTACATATTTTACTATAGTGTAGTTTTCTATGACAAATGTTTATTGTCATATACCATTTAGTAGCACAAACTCAGTAGGTATACATATACGGGTTAAACAGAAACCTTCTTTAGTTGATAATAGAAAATGTCCAAAAATACTGCATTACTTGAGAAAATGCTCAATCTGTTCCTGAGATTTGTAAACTACAGCATCCGTACTAGGGGACTATAATTTCAAAGAACTGTTTAACCTAGACGTTTGTTATTAACAAGTTTAACAACGCTTATCGACTTAGCTACACTCGGACTAGTATATATATCAGATCTTCTGTTACGCACACTTTTAAGGGACTGCGAGGTCAAAAGAATGTTTAAGTCGGGAAACCTTGGTGAATAGCTATATACCAAGGCTACAGGGCTTACAGAAAGTCGTCTGATTCGCTCGCGTAGTTAGGCATCTTCATAATCTGCTTAGCGACGGCGCGGTTAAGGATACCGCTCGAGATGTGACATTCCTTCGGGTGGTAGAACTTGTGGTATTTCGCCCGGACCACGCAATCTGTAAATAAGTAACAAAATTACTAAAGACCGTCAAGTGCGAGTCGGACTCGCCCACAGAGGGTTCTGTACTTTAGTAATTGCTGTTATAGCGGCAACAGAAATATGTCATCTGTGAAAATTTCAACTGTCTAGCTATCACTGTTTATGAGACAGCCTGGTGACAAAAAGACAGACGGACAGTAGAGTCTTAGTAAATTATGGTCTCGTTTTTACCCTTTGGGTACGGAATCCTAAAAATCTTACTTATTCGCTGTAAGTATTCATATTTTATTGTTTATCTTGCAAGTTATTTTCATTCGGGTGGTTATCAATCAAAAAGGTCTGAAAATTACTGTTCATAAAGATCTATTGACTAAATAATGAAAATAATAAAACATAGCGAGTGTCATACATAGTTGACGCATTGGACTGACTATACCTACATAAACCTTATTTCAATTACATAAGGTCTACTATTTGTCATTTAGGTAAATAGTGTTCTTTAGGTACCTACTACACTACCTAACGAAGACAACTTGGTTGAACTAGCGTGTTGCCACGCACGTCAATTGTCGTCTTTAGCGGTGAAAGGGTTAATATTAAAATCTCATAAATATTTTTTTTCAGGCACAACATAAGTACATTAAACGAACCAACCATTATTCACAACGATCCCGTACTCCTCCAAAAAAAAGTTGATATTCGTGTTCATACGCTCCTCCCCGCCGTCGGTCATCGCCACAAGCACCGAGTCTCCCCGCTCCACCACACTCTTCAGGCACGCCAGCTCGTCATCTGTGAATACATTCTGCGGCCCTGGTACCACTAAGATTTTCACGTCTTGCAGAATGCTGGGGGAGAGCTCCTCGCGATTTCTGAAATGCCAGTATGTTAAACTTAAACAGTTAGATATATAAGAAGTTCTTTTACGACCCTGGTACTGTCTACATAGGTGTAGCTCGCTAGCTGGTTTTATCGTCTTGTAGAATGTTGGTGAAAACCTCTTTGTGGTTTCTGAAATGTTAGTACGTTTGCATACGTCACGTGGCAGCCGAGTTTTCTAGAAAGTTGACTAACGATAACGAATCGATGTGGCGATAGTTCCGAACACACTAAGGATTAGAAAACCCTGCCTTTGTTAAAAATACGCCTAGTAATAGGATACCTATTTTCCTACTAGTCAAATCAGTTACTTTTTTAGAACTGTCAAAACGATTTGCTAATATGGAATTTTTATGGAATATTACATCGTGACGTCACGGTCAACTCACCCACTTTTTATATTTCTATCCGATTTATTAAATAGAACTTGTGTTTAAAAATAACTCCTATCTGTGTTTTTCTAATAATTATCTGGTTATTTCATGCATGGTGTAATAGTTATTTGTTTTACAAGGGGGCAAAGTTGTTTATCCGCTCGTGCTAATATTGATACCCGAGCAAGCGAAAGATTCCAAAATTGCTACGCTCGTGGTTCGAAAAATGGAATCTTGAGCGTTGCGAGGGTTTCAAAGCACGAGGGTTAAACAAAATTTGCCCCCGAGTGAAACACAACATTTTTCACCACACCAAATGAAGCAAATATTAAATGTAAAATATCAAACAAAATCAAACCAAATCAAATCTAAGTTAATGTTATTAAATATTTATCATCCATAATTATCATTTAGAAGTTAATTCTACCAGCAAACATAAGAAAACAACTCAAAATTTGCATTTGATTACTTTGCCTCACATGTGAATAAAATGCAACTTTGCTATCAGTTTTTGAAGTGCAAAGTAGGCCTTTCCGAGCTGGTGTGGTGAAAAATAATTTATTTTAAATACAGTATAATACCCTATATTCTATACAATTATCAGAACGAAGGTAGCCATCCATTTCATCAATACAAATTGGAATAGTCTTGGTCTTGGATGAAGGCTAGTGAACCTAAGGCGTAAAAACCGGGCAAGTGCGAGTCGGACTCGCGCACGAAGGGTTCCGTACCATAATGCAAAAAAAAACAAAAAACGGTCACCCATCCAAGTACTGACCACTCCCGACGTTGCTTAACTTTGGTCAAAAATCACGTTTGTTGTATGGGAGCCCCATTTAAATCTTTATTTTATTCTGTTTTTAGTATTTGTTGTTATAGCGGCAACAGAAATACATCATCTGTGAAAATTTCAACTGTCTAGCTATCACGGTTCGTGAGATACAGCCTGGTGACAGACAGACGGACGGACGGACGGACGGACGGACGGACGGACGGACGGACGGACGGATGGACGGACGGACAGCGAAGTCTTAGTAATAGGGTCCCGTTTTACCCTTTGGGTACGGAACCCTAAAAAGAGGTCTCAAGTACCTACCTATTAGGTATCTACGTTGAACCCCAATGTCTTATCGTATCTTTAGTGGGCTACTAGCCCAGGGATCTCCAAACTTTTTTACCTGAGGGCCATATTGCGCCTCACAATTTTCGCGCGGGCCACCGTCGGCGCCGAGGGGGGGGGATCTGTATCTGGTTGCTGCTGTTAGGGCTGAACACCTAGAGCCTGGCTCTCGCGGGCTGCATTGGACCGCTATCGGCGAGCCGGATTGGAACGCTTCGCGGGCCGGATTTGGCCCGCGGGCCTGGGTTTGGAGAGCCCTGTACTAGCCTATAGCCGTATGCACATAACAAATAAATAAACCCACTGAGTTTGTTTTATAAGCTACTTACGTACCTAACATCTAATTTGCATATTATGTGCAATACTGATCTAGAAGCGCTGTTTTCAATGGAACATAGTATATATACAATCACCGCCGTATTCGAACTTCAAGATATTCACAAGAGACGACACGTACAAGATCCATTCTAGATACGTTATAGTTTAGATATCAACTATGTAGTTCTCTTTTGCAGCAATTCGGGCAACCAATGTCACTTTTACGTTAGATAGAGTAAGATATCTATTAGATGTGAATTGGATCTCTAAGTCATATCCTGTGGAAATCGTTCTTCAAGAGTATCTCCGGAATCGCGCAAATGTCAAATTTGACAGGTTAGATCTTAAACATATCGTAATCGTATCTTGGTGATGTCTAAAAGATCTAATGTCTATTTCAAAATGCGTATCGGGCCCTCATACATACACAATTAAGTATTATAATTTAAACCGAGGTTACATGTACATACTAGACACGTGTTGCCTCACAGCACATCTCCGCGCGACTACTGTGTTTCTGGTACTTTTGGTCTAGGATCTAAAACAAGTCTAGACTTTACCGCGAGCTATCTCCTAGCTCATCTGCGCTTCTAGTCGTTTCGCTCCCGTCTGGCATAGGTCGTTACCGGACCGCCAGTAACCTAGGCGACGCGCGATCACTACATATAGGTGCCTAGTAACAGGTTTCAGTGACCGCTTGAGAGTCCTGAGGTGCTAGTACTTTTAGTCTAAGATCCAGAAAATCTAGACTTTCAGCTCTATGGTTAAGTTGTCTGTAAAAATCATAGAAGTAGCATCCTATAGAAGTGGTATACGCGTGCCTCCGTGAGGGACAAAACATACGCAAATGCGACACTGTGATTGGTCGAATTCATTTGTTGCCCACCATTATCAATACTAAAAAAAAGGTGGGGAACAAATAAAATGTGAGACTGTGACAAGGACAAAGAATAATAGCGCTTTCGCTGCTACTCCTACTGCAAGATACATAAGACTATCCCGTTCTGTCAGTTATCCCCACCACTCATGCCCAATCCAGTTTAATACTAGATTCATGGTAAAAATTGTCTATTTATTTAATACTGGGTAGGTACTAAGTTTGTCTCATTAGCCTTGCTTCGAACACTAGTAGGTACTTACTATTATTTTTCACTGTCATTTCATATTGATTGACCGAGCGTTAGCGAGGGTCTCCGTTTCAGCTTGCTTTAGTATGTCTGGATGGAGTTTAGATTCTATTCTTAAATCAATAGTAACAAAGTACAGAATTTTTCTCATTTAATATAACTTATAAAGCGATAACCATAAGCAAAAATAATAAAATTGTAAGTCAACATCCAGGCCACGCAGCCAGCCAATCGTATCGGATGTCAGATAGATGTAGAGGTCCTCCGAGCCACAGACCTATCAGTCATCATTCGCTAACCAGGGCTATAACCGCGAAAATCGAAGTTCGCAAATTGCGGGCATTTTTCTGTCACTCTTATTACGCTTTCATTCAAGTAAAAGCGAAAGATCCCCTGCAATTTGCGAATTTCGGTTTTCGCGGTAGCCCCTTAGACCTATTATCCAGTTCGAGACAACGTCTCTTTGGGCACCGCTCAGGAATGTGCTGGGTAGTTTAGACTTTTCCTATTAATGTCTGATAATAGTGATAATTAAGAACTGGGAAGTGCAGTGCAATGCGTACATAATGTGACTTACATCATGACTTTCCATGACGACTTGAGTTTCCTGTGCAACAGTTTATAGTTCTCATTAATCTTGAATATCTCGTTCTTGGAAACGTCGAATAAAATCGTATTTACTGTAGTCTTCATTATATTAGTTTTCACACCAGTGTTCCGCCAGAAGAATCGACATTTGTTGTTGTTGACATACTCTGTCGCTTGGCAACCGTTCGCTGTCAGTTATGACGCTTGCACATGGCGCATTGATGCAAGCTCAATCAGGAATAGAGCCGCACTAAGAAAAGTCTGCAGCGGATTTGATAGCCCAGCACGCAGTGTAAGTGTTATTTATACGTCATAATTTCATAGAAGGTTGACGTTTAAAATGACACTTGCACTGCGTGGGCTATCAAAATCGCTGCAGACTTTTCACGGTCTGAACTGACCTTATTACGCAAAACTCTGCGTAGGGGGCGCCACTACTACTATCCATCATCACAATCTGGGGTCTACCGCGAAACAAGAATATATCCTCAGTTATCTAACTTGATATTGATGACCAAGGCTTGTTCACTTCCTAAGAAAGTTATGTCCCCAAATAATTGCGCATGTGTGCGCCTGAAGCTTCTATGTGTGCGTTGGCCTCCGAGAAAAAGTTGCGAGTAATAAAAATAAAAACATTTTTCTACAGCAACATTGCTCCCAACTCTGATTTAAATTATCACGAATTTTATACACAATGAATCATAAAACGGGACTTAAAATGCTTAAAACTTAATTACACGCGATTAAATTTTATAATGAATATTTGCTTCCAACTGTCTTTATCAATATTCATAAAATATATGGAGGGTAAGTACGTCTACCCACCATAATAAAAAAATATATTTGTCAATGACTCTGGCCAACTGCTGTGGTTAAAGTTCATAACGAAAATTTTATTTATTAAATCTTTAAATAATAAATATGTACAACGTAGCGGTACAACCACTTAAGACTGTAAGTAGACCTACATAGATTACAGCAATGCACATAGAAAATGTGCTAAATGCGGAGCAAGGGCTGTTGAAGCAGCCAGAGTGAAATTTATACAGCTTTAGTGGGTTCAGAAGGAACCGAGTCATAACGCATCTGGAAAGCGTATTAATTAACCGTGAAGAAATGTATGAATGAATACAAGTTAGAAATCTGTGTAAAATGCCGTGTGTAAAGTGTAGTGTATCTGTGTGTAAAGTGTAATAGGTAGGCATGCCTAATGTTATTTGTATAATACTGAAAACTTTGTGAATGCGCTTTATTAATGTCTATTTTTATTAAGTTGTCAGGGTTTAATTTTCAGTGTATATTTCTATATGTAAAACATAATACAATGTTACAAACATAAATATGCCTTTTATTTAAATCAATAGATAATACCACAAACAAGGGGTAATATTTGCATCTTTCATATATTTCGTGATATGAAGATAACAAATATGTTTATCAACATAATTACTATATACCTATAATACCAATACCCGCCAGGCTAAACCGGTTGTCAACTTTAGTTCCATTGGTACACATCGAGGGCGCCAGTAGTATAAGCGTATAAACGGTTGGGGACATTTTTTTGTATGGAGTTACCGTTCTTCTCCTAGTGAGTATTATATTCTTTGTTGATGACTTTCATATTGATTTTTCTATCACTGTTGCACATTCGAGCAATAAAGAAGCAGATAACTAAATTTCGATTTTCGCGTTTCCCGGTAGGCCCTTGTCATATTTTATTGTCTGCGAAAACTTGTCAAAAAACAGGCACAGTGTGTAGGTATCACGGTATATGTTAATCTATGGTTTACCACCTCGTCTTTGCTCGGGAATCTCCGGGAGCCGTCGCCGACGCAATGCATGGTGCGGGGCGCGGGGTAGTGGGGCCGGCAGCGGCCATTCTCAGCATTCTCTTATCAGGATGCCTTTAGTTTTTAGGGCAATGAAACTATTTAATAAATTAATTTAACTATACAAAGAATAGTTTTATTACCCTAATCAACCATGAACAGAATTGAAATTTCCCTAAAAAATTACCCTTGTGCCAGTTAGTTTGACATAATTCGCTAGATGGCGTAGCGTCTCAACGCTGAGTGTATACTCTATCTCAGTATATATAAGTTACTCTATGATTCTCTCAGCAATCTTGCGACGGACGGTCGTGCCCGTCCGCTTACAGTGATATATTAACATCTACTATGTATCACCAAAGTTAATTATTATACGTGCATGGTTTACTAATATGTGGCCGAAAATTGTATGGCAAATTATCACTTCCCAAACTATTTTTCCCATAGTATCATTTGGCAAAACTATCAGATGGCAAACCAATGTTTCGCATATATAACATGTCGCAAATGATTATTTACAATATTATTGTATGGCAAAATATTAAGTTGGTCATGTTTCAAAATGACTTATTGTTATGTCGAATGTATTGATAGGCATAAATTATTTTTCGCCTAATATTGTGATGCATACTACTAAATACCCTAATAATGTAGTACTCAACTACTCTAGGTACAAATTACAGTAGCATTTTATTTCGTTACGTAGGTAGTTTTTCGAGATGTGCAGTTCAATGATGGAGGTAGTAATTTTGTTTACTACATTTCTGGCAACAGTTTTGTTTACGTGAGGTCGCAATTCTTACCTAACCTAACCCACTTTTCAGGCAACAGTTCGTTTTCTTGGGGGTCGCAGTTCTAACCTAACCTAACCCACCTTTCAGGCAACAGTTTGTTTTCGTGGGGTCGCTGTTCTAACCTAACCTAACCCACTTTTCTGGCAACAGTTTGTTTTCGTGGGGTCGCAGTTCAAACCTAACCTAACCCACTTTTCTGGCAACAATTAGTTTTCTCGGGGGTCGCAGTTCTAACCTAACCTAACCCACCTTTCAGGCAACAGTTTGTTTTCGTGGGGTCGCAGTTCTAACCTAACCTAACCCACTTTTCTGGCAACAGTTTGTTTTCGTGGGGTCGCAGTTCTAACCTAACCTAACCCACTTTTCTGGCAACAGTTCGTTTTCTGGGGGGTCGCATTTCTAACCTAACCTAACCCACCTTTCAGGCAACAGTTTGTTTTCGTGGGGTCGCAGTTCTAACCTAACCTAACCCACTTTTCTGGCAACAGTTCGTTTTCTTGGGGGTTGCAGTTCTAACCTAAAACATGTTGGTACAGTCATCAAATCTATTAGCGTAGTGGCACCCCTCCATGGAAATATGTAGATACGTTTGATAAAAAATAGCCACCAACAGGTCAAATAGCCATCAAAATATATTATGAAAAGTAAGCAAACGTTTTTTGACAATTAAGAGTTAGCTAAGTTGAAACATTTGCTCAGTGACTATTTGTCTTAATGAATTTTGGTAAAATGAACATCTACTAAATAAAATTGTGGTCAAATAAAAAGTATGCGAAGTTTCAATTTTGGCAAACGTTATGTAACAATAAATAGTTAGGTATAATAAAACATTTGCTTAGTGACTATTTTTCTAAATAAATCGTGGTAAAATGAACATCTGCTAAATAAAATTGTGGTCAAATAATAATTATGCTAAATAATAATATGCTAAGAATTGGTTTGCCAACTAAAAGTACTGCAATAAGTTGGTTGGGAAGTGAAATTAGGCGAAAAATATTTCGGCGAGATGGTAGTACACCTACGTGCATGTATTGGACTACGAGTGGCATTTAACTCACCTCATCCACGACCCCAAGATCTTCTCGTCCACCCCTATATGCGTGGACATGACACTTAGTGCTGCACTCTGGCGACAGAACATGGCTGTAACAGTAATGCCCCCTATTGTCAAACGTTTGCACTTTGCACTTCACAACCCATACCCTACTTTATAAAATAAAACACAAAACTTCATTTTGTGAAATAATATATTTTTATTTACAACTCGAATAATAATAACTTTCGAATTAAATTTAATATTTCTAGTATAAGCCTGGGTCTGCTTTATTCTAAAATTAAACTATGTTATTTACAAATGACCAATTTTCCTAGTTTTAAAATATTGCTAACTTCTGTATCTACTAAGACTGCTTACTGAAATAACGAAACATATTAGGCAGTTCAAAATATTGCTAGAAAAATAGTAAACGGCATTTTGAGTTGGGTAAAAGTAGGTAGATAAATGTTTCTCAAAAAGTACAATACAACAGGTTGTCTGCTTAAAATCATTAGAAATATGTATTAGCCGTTTGGCCAACCAACCACGTCATTTTGAAAAGTTGAAGGAAACAGCTCATTCTTATGCTAGTATTACGACGACAAAGATATGTTTACATTTTTCGCCTTATTACAAAGGCATAAGGTGCAAAAGTGTAAGCATATCTTTGACGTCGACTGTACCATGAAATGCATAATGAAGGCTAAAGTGGCCAAATATATCGTAACACACCTTTGTTAACATACAAATGAGGATGTGTTTTGATATTTTTCGCCATTTTTATTTGATATAGATCTCCCTAAAGGCCTGTGCACACCGGATGCGTGTGTGTAGACGTGCATGTGCGCGGTGTATTATACAGATCCTTATGAGAGACAGTGCACCGCTTGCGTGACGTGTGCGTGCACGGCTCCAACGTTTTAGCACACACAGCCGGTGTGCTCGGGTCATAGCGATGTTATTGCTAACTTTGAAACTGACCCGGACGATAGTCCAAACTATTAACAGGCCAATTCGAACGTACATTGACATCAGAATGATATCATTTAGTTATATGCGTCTTGCCCGTGTCGATGTACGGACAAGTACAGTCAGCGCCGAGTAGGTAACATCCAAAGTATTAAAATAGTTCGGTACGCAATACTTTCCGACCGACCGACCAACCGAAATGCACTATACCTGAATGACATCGTTTATATGTCATTCTGATATCAGTGTGCGTTCGAATTGGCTTATCTTACACAAAAAGGAAAGACCGCATAAAATTAGACCATGACCTTCGTTGTCTGTAAAATTAATCGATGACAATTGTTGTTCACAGTGAAAGATGCACTATTACCATTTACCAGGAGCGCATAACTTGGCAGATGCTGATTGCATTTTTGCAACAGAGATTTACAGTGACATCAGATATCAGAAAATAATAAAGAATTCTAATCACTATACAGATTTTTTATCTTTAATGTAACCCTATAGGTATATAACTATAGTGCGTCAAGCAAATCTTGTCAGTAGCAATGTAAAGCAAACTAAAGTAGGGCAACACTCAAAGAGTAGTATTGCGCTAAGAAAAGCAGCAATGTACAATTTACATCGAACCAAAACTTTTTTTTCCGCTAAGCGCGCCCTATTACGTACGTCAATTCAAATTGTCACTCGCGGATTTCTCTATTGAAAATGTTTGAAATTGTTATTAATAGGTATAGATGGACAATTTAAAAGCGGTGTGTGATGTTGATAAAAATATTAACTAATTTGAAGATTTCAAAATAAAATTAAAAGTGGATTATGCCGTTAAACAAGAATATATGAATAAAAACATTGTTTCAGCAGGTAGATGTCCTACTGGATTTCAATATTTTATTAGATTTCTCAGTTGGCACTGTAGGCATTGTAGGCACCTTAGCTTTGATTAACCATAATCTTATTTAATATATTGGTATTTAACAGCAGAAATATCTCTTGAAATAGAATCGATTTAGAATGTAAACAAAGATGAAGGCTGTCATTCGCGGTCCACATTCCACAGATAAAACACAGATGACACGCGATTTTCGAATTATTCGAACACAGTGTTGCTAACCCGCGATTTTTCAAATTTGCCGCCGTTTGCTACTGACAAGATTTGCTTGACCCAGTATATATAAGGATTCACTGAGCCGACAGGTTAAGCGACGAATTTAGGATCCACACCGCTTTATGAGATGACAATTCGCTGTACCCTCATAGCATTTTTATAATGGTTAGAAGTTGTTATTATTTTCTGGTCTCTGGCAACATCAAAACAATACCTCAGAAACAGTACACGTCTAAATTCTCAAACATTTCCTACACTTTTCAATAAAATAAAATTCTGTACAATTAATAGAATATAGACTTACTAAATAGGAATGGACTGGTAGATCTCGTTCGAGAAATCTACAGTTATAATAAATATATACAAAAAATGTTTAAATTTACTTTTATAAGTTTTTTGAGCTGACTTTGAGCTTTTAAAACTAAATAATATCTAGCACAGTGACCGTGAAACTCCGAAACTAGAAATTATAATAATGTACTTATGACTGAAGAAGTCGCGGCCACCGCTTATATGACATATGATATGATATTGATGGTATTTTACAAAACTATAGCAGATCTTTTAGCTTGTTACAACGTACTTGTTCATTATTTCTTAATATGTAAAAATATAAATAAAACTTTTAAATACAGTCAAAGAATTTAATTTCCAGCCAAGAAAGTGGTCTACCACACATTGATAAGAGTCGAAGAGTGTTAGACCACTTTCTTGGCTGACTGTACCTTGTCACAGTGACAATCAATATGAAAATCGCTAGAGACCTCATAATAAACTTGTCACTGTGACAAAGTACGAAATGGTACTGAAATTAATTTCCTTGACCGTACACACAGACTTGGCGTTCATGTAAACATAGCAATCCAAAAAGTTGCATGACGTAAGTATGTACTAGGTTGTGGGTATATTCGCGCTATTTTATGCATGACATATTTTAGCGCGTTGTCAGAAAGTGACGTATTTTGTATGTCACCGAGTATGGGCCGGTATGGACTGCATTTTAGATGGAAAGCGCGCGCTAACTGCACGCCGACTGCAGTTTTCATACAAATTGCAGTCGGATTGCAGTCCGCCTGTATCGGATCTAAGCGCGACCATAATACGCATGCTGTTATTTATTCAACAGTGTACAATCGGTATTAGTAAATATCGGTAATAGTATGAGGTCCCTAGCGACTTTCATATTGATTGTCACTGTGACAAGGTCCGAAATGGTGAGGAAAATAAATTATTTAACTGTACGTGAATAGGTCAGCGAATATTCATAAGAGACCATATTTAACAGTTTCTAGAATTTAACTGCCACAAATGTATCTCGAAATAACTGCGGTTTGCCACCAGTACTACAGTCTCAACAACCTTTATAAGATTTTCAGTACCGGCTTTAGTTCAGCTGCTTGTTCACTGAAACAGAGATGAGCGGAGCAACCAATTACATTGGTTGTAATCGAGTAGAGTGGAGAAGAGAAACCTTCTTGAGTGCAAATTAGAGATGTTTTAATTTAACCTAATGCAACCGCGGTAAAATTTGATAAGTAAATTACAGGCTTTCGAAATGTGGATCTATCGTAGAATGCTTAAGATAAAATGGACCGATAAAGTTAGTAACGAAAGAGTCATGTTATTAATGAAGAAAAAGGTGGAAGTCGTAACAACTATTAAAGAAAGGAAAGCTAAATATTTCGGACATATATATAGAAACTCAAAATATGACTTATTAAAACTAATTATCGAAGGGAAGATTGAAGGGAAACGAGGACGTGGGAGAAGGAGAATATCATGGACACGGAACATAAGAGACTGGTTGGACGTGGGCAGTACAGAAAAACTAATTCGCATGACTTCAGATAGAATGGCATATAGACATAAGGTCGCCAACCACCGGGATGGAGAAGGCACTTAAAGAAGAAGAAGAACCGCGGTATGCATGGTGTATTGTTGTTGTTGTTTTTGTTGTCGTTGTTGGTGCTGTTGTTGTTGTTGTTGTCGTTGTTGGTGCTGTTGTTTTTGTTGAAAAGAAGTTTGCTTTCCAAAGGAAAAAAGTAAATGCGTTCTTTTGCTAACCGCGTATCGCAGTTTCCAGTACCACATAGTTTCTGCAATGTTACGTAGTTAGTGTACTAGGCGCGCAGAAACAACAAGAGCGTAACGAGAATGAACCTGCGCCATATATAACAGAAATTTCCTTATAATTTTGTAACTTGTGTACCAGGCACACAGAAATTAGAAGAAGCCCTCGCGAAGGCATTAAAGTGGCTAGACAAAGTACTAGGGACATCAAAAATTCCTTGAACATTTTATACGTCATGCTTGTTCATGTTTCCCCGTAATTTCTACACCGTTATACGTATCTTGAATACCAGGCTAACATAACTCGTAAGAAACCCGGTTCTAGATGTAACGCTAAAGTGCTGTAATGTCAAAAAGACGAGTCCTAGAGTTATCTAGTTCCTGCCGAATCGATGACACATTTTCCTCATATCTAAACGTATCGTGTACCAGGCGCGCATAAATCATAAGAAGCCCATGTCGAGCGCGTTGTAGAGCGCGGCGATGTCGGAGTGCGAGGAGACGCGCCAGAAGGGGTAGTTCTTGGCCTTGGCCGCCGCCTCCTCGTCTTGCCCGTCGCCGACCACCACGTATGTGCAGCGCTCGCCGAAACGTTGCTTGATTTTCTCGAAGCAGGTCTCTTTGCCTGGAAATAAAGGATCTCAAATTAGAATATTTATCGCAAATTCTATTTCTAAATGTCAAATTTAAGCTTCTAATGTAGCCCACAAGATGGTACAACCTACAATGCACAAGAAAATGTACTTGAACTGTAGAGGGCAGCACTTGCTCTGGCGTGAATTGTCAGCGTAAAGTTTATGTTTCCGATTACGGCTACAAGATGGCAGACCCTCCAACGCTACTGCTACAAATATTTTTTGAAGCGCAATAAGCAAACAGAATTACCTATAATATTACGACAGTCAGTATCATATTTCAACAAAACTTTATTTTAAGTTAAATTTAGTTAGTTTGTAGTTAGTTTTTTCGATGTAAGTGTATGGACCAAGGTCTGAAATAAATGATTTTTATTTTATTTTATTTTATTTATAATGCAAGCCGATGTCCATCACTCCCCAACAGGGTAGTGCCCCTGACGAAGCTCCTAGGGTTCAACAAATCCCCTATAAGACCAGCATAATATATTTTTCACCACACCAACTCGGAAAGCCTTACTTTGCACTTCAAAAACTGATAGCAAAGTTGCGTTTTATTCACATGCGAGGCAAAGTAATCAAATGCAAATTTTGAGTTGTTTTCTTATGTTTGCTGGTAGAATTGACTTTTAAATGATGATTTTGGATGAAAAACTTTCATTTGGATTTCATTTGGTTTGATTTTGTTTGATATTTTACATTTAATATTTGCTTCGGGTTGGTGTGGTGAAAAATTTTGTGTTTCACTCGGGGGCAAATTTTGTTTAACCCTCGTGCTTTGAAACCCTTGCAACGCTCAAGATTCCATTTTTCGAACCACTCGATACGCTCTTGGTTCAATTTTGGAATCTTTCGCTTGCTCAGGTATCAATATTAGCACGAGCGGTTAAACAACAACTTTGCCCCCTTGTAAAACAAATAACTATTGCATGAGCATAAGATATATTTTGTATTAATATGTATGCTAGTTTTAAGGTATTTATCTATGGGCCAATAGTTGCCTGAAAATAAATGTTTTCATTCATTCATTTCATAATACCAATATAAAATTTTTCATCATCATCAGTCATCATTTCAGCCTATATACGTCCCACTGCTGAGCACAGGCCTCCTCTCATGCGCGAGAGGGCTTGGGCTATAGTCCCCACGCTAGCCCAATGCAGATTGGGGACTTCACATACACCTTTGAATTTCTTCGCAGATGTATGCAGGTTTCCTCACGATGTTTTCCTTCACCGAAAAGCTAGTGGTTAATATCAAATGATATTTAGTACATAAGTTCCGAAAAACTCATTGGTACGAGCCGGGATTTGAACCCGCGACCTCCGGATTGAAAGTCGGGCGTCATATCCACTCGGCCACCACTGCTTATAAAATTTTTGGTTGAGAAGATTGTCATACGGCAAGAACTCGTATTTGTAAACGTACTTCGCTCAGAAATAGGTCAGAAAGGAAGAGCTTCGCTCCTTCTGCTGGAGATTTTGTAGTAGCATAGTTTGTTAGAAGAACTGCTGTACCATGTTCTACAAACGTGTTTAGTAGGTGTCCCATAATGGAAAAGCCTTATAACTACCAACAAATTCAAGTTTGGTTCATTTCAATAAGAAAAATCTAGTATTTTAGGAGTGACCCAGGCGACCGTAACTATGGCAACTAGTGACAAGAAAAAGTTGATTCACCCTTGTAGGAAGTGTCCTATCTGTACGGTAGTACTATTAGTTATTCTGTGGTACTGACCAGTTTTAGTGGCGGAGTATATGTTCTCGATGGGGAAGACCCCCCCGAGCCCGAACAGCAGCACCTTGGCCAGCGCCGGCACCAGCTGCGTCGTCGTCACCAGCACGTTCACGCAGTTCTCCCTGGGATACAAGCTTCTTTTAGAAATAAGTTTTTGGCAAACATTTTATTTTTGGTACAAGCTTTTATCGCTGACTGTACTTTTCTTTCCACAGGCAATTAATACTCATCGAGACAATTCTGAAAACCCCTAACACAATTAGGTTACGTTGTTTCATCACAGAGTTCCTATGGCCACCTCCTGTCTCCATCATCAGATCAGCTCGATGGTACCATAATATTGCATTGTCATCCGATTTATACATGCATGCAAAATTTCTGCGCAATCGCAAATCGGGAAGTAAATCAAAAATTTAACTTGCAAGATTTGATTACACACAGACAGACAGACAGACAGACAACGGTCAGGTGAACTAAATAAAAGCTTGTAAAAAACAACGGGTTGCACTCAGAGAGTGCCGGCAGAAGTGAAAAACTCAATGACATTGTAACAGTTTTTCGATCAGGCTACGTGTCCGTCTTACGTCTTACGAATCTTACGGTCACGTGACCTGTCGCGAGTTTAACATTTTTTCCCCATCACAAAAAGTGCACAGCGCCGCTAAAGAAGTTTTCTCTTCAAACATTACAAGGGACTGGGTTTGCCTGAACCCATTGACCAGTCATGCGATTACTGGTTTAGGCTTAAATTGAAACATGAAATGAATACTTTTATTCCATGGTTCAATGTAGGTGTATTTTTAAACAAATTAAAGTCAGTACCTAGAGTTGATCATGTTGAGACATTTGCAGGCCAGCGTGAGCCAGTTATCCGTCGCCTGCTCAAGCTCCGCTCGTAGTTGCAGCCACTGTTCCCGTTTCGCTGGCCCTAGCAAGCCTCCAACGCTGAAATTAATAACAATAACATTAATTTCAATGTTACGATATGAGAATCAAGTACATATGGGGTCATCCATTAATTACGTCACACGAATTTCTAGGTTTTCGACCCCTCCCCCCCTCCTTGTCACACTTGGTCACATTTGGCAAACCCCTCCCCCCCTAGTGTGACGTCACATTTTTTCTACGAAATCGCCAAATCGAATTAAGTAAGTACCTAAGTATTATAAATATTTTATCAAAATATTATAATACTTAGGACGGTACAAATATTAGTAATATTATAACCCAAAACTGCTTAGGAAAGAAAATTAAACGAATAAAAACGATTATCGTTTTAAAAACTTGTTATTTAAATGTAGAGCGAATAAAATAATTTAAATAAATTTTCGGTTACTGCTGAAGTTAAAGTGACGTCACAAAGTTTGTGTCTCTCCCCATGTCACAATATTTCACATTTTCTTGACCCCCTCCCTCCCCCTAAACTTGTGATGTAATTAATGGATGACCCCTAATTTGAAACTAAGTACAACAATTTTGATAAGAGTTTGATGATTAAGAAGAATGAATACTTTTTTATTGTATACATTTTTTATTTGTTTGATGATTAAGAAGAATGGGGTTGGCAACTGCCAAAGGTTGGCATAGAAGGCGCCATCATAGCTTTCCCTTTTTTCTAGTTTTGTTCTATGAGATTTGGCTTAAAGGGCTGATAACTAGGCTATAAATTTCCAACAAAAAACAAGAATTTAACACAATTCTAACGCCTGCCGGTGCCATCTATTGTACAAACAGCAACAATCTTAATTGTCCATCGGTGGGCCTTATGCCTTTTGTAATAAGGTTTACCGATGAATTCTTAACAGTGTGGGCGATGGTACAATACTTCGACCGGATTTACCGACCCATTAGGAGCAAACATACCTATTTCTATAGTTGTTATAAGTATCCTTGATCTTGCGATACCGGAAGGCGAGCTTCCTCATCCAGTCCACGCCGCCGCGCACGCCGGGCGCGCACAGCGGCGCCGCGCCCGCGCCCGCGCCGCCGCCCGCGTGGAAGCCGTCCGACGAGAAGTTGTACGCCGACAGGTCCTGCCCGTTGTCGTCCGCCGCCACCGCGTCTATGTGCTCCTGGTCGCAGTCCTGGGGTGAAACAGGGTTTACAGTTTTTGGCAAAAATTTAATTTTTGGTACAAGCTTTTATCGCCGACTGTACTTATTTTCCACAGGCAACTAATACTCATCGTGACAAATCTAAAAACCCCATACACAATTAGGTTTCTTTGTTTTAACACAGAGTTCCTATGGCCACCTCCGGTCTCCATCGTCAGATCAGCTCGATGACACCATAATATTGCATTGTCACCCAACTTACGTATGTATGCAAAATTTCAGCTCAATCGGAAACCGGGAAGTGGATCAAATTTAACTTGCAAGATTTGATTACAGACAGACAGACAGACAACAGTCAGATGAAACTAAATAAAAGCTTATAAAAACAAGTAAGAAAGGAGGAATTTAAAAAAAATTGGCGCGGAGGGTACTCCGCTCCAAGAGTTAGACCAAGAAAAGTCTGCAACGATTTTGATAGCATACGCAGTGCAAGTGTTATTTATAGTTTGTCAAAGGTCTGTCTTATTTCAAACATAGACAGCAGTGGCGGCGCGCCCATAAAAGCCGATTCCCAACGGCTTGCCTGATTTTGGACATTTGAGCAGAGTTCTAAATGAAATAATATGTAAGCCAAATCAGCCCCGGCTTGCCTATGGATATGTTTGACGCGCCGCCACTGATAGACAGAGATCATACTATATTTGTCTTACTAGGACTAGCACCCAAAAGGATGCGTATAGACTTTTTTGTTCTTATTTACTGACAATTTGGTTTGACCAAATATATTTAAAAGTAACAATTTCATAGAAATTTGTCATTTAAAACAACACTTGGAATACTTGCGCTTGCAGATTTTTCTTGATCTAACTCTAGTAAAGTTAAATTTTGCGCCTTTTTCTACTGACAAAGTAGGTTTACCAGAGTATAATAGATACAAAGAGCCAAAAAAATACAACAAATACAAGCTTATGTTACTGATCGCAACATTAATTGTGTTTTAATAGGATACTATGTTTACCTCAACATCATTGAAAAAGAAATGTGTATCAGCCAAGCTGAATATCATCTCTTCCATCCTGAATCCGAGCTGTACTATTTGTTGTGTATCCTGAAAATACAGACATACATTTTATTACACCTTAATGTTTATAGGACATAGTGTTTGACTAGGCCAAGCTAACTTGGCTCCTTAAAGACGATTAGGATAACACTAGCACTGCCTGGGCTTCCCTTTTTCTTTTTACAGTACTGTAACTGTAAAAATAACTTACAGTAAATGCAGCGCAACACTAGACATACTTGAAGAGTTAGCTCTGCACTTATATAGACCGGGATATCCTCCTAAGGCCCAGCCATACAAATGAAAAATCCTTTTGCCATTGAAATTTAAACCCATTATGTAGGAAATAGAGTTCATTTTGCGTTGTTGGAAAATTTACGAAACAAAGTAAAAGCGACTCTTTTCCAATTGAATAGGATTTAAATTTCATTGAACTGAAGAGGTACTATATGTAGGACCTTGGGCCTTAGGAGGATATGAACTATGATTACCTTTGATATTGTTTTATATCCCGGTCGATATAAGTCTAGTGAAACTAACCATGAATCATCCAAAACTGTTTTACAGTACATATGGTCCTATTTTCCCGCACTAGTGCGTAAAGTAGCAATTTTCGTGCGAATGTCAAATTTTAAAGGGCCATAAATGTACTGTAAAACGTTGTACGATAAACGTGCGAATAAGTAATTCGCAACTAGTGCCGATTTAAAACACTCCCTTCGGTCGTGTTTTAATTTATCGCCACTCGTTTCGAATTTCCTCTTTTTCGCACCTGGCTGCGTAGCCAACCTGCCAATCGCTAACGCTAGGTAGCGATCGAAACGCAACTGTCACTGTCGCACTTATAAAGAAGAGTGATAGAGAGACACAAAGCGTTTCGTTGTCGAAGCGATAGCGATTGTCACCTTGGCTAGGCCGGCTGTATCGTAAATAACTATTGTAGCTCTGTGTACCACCTTATAAATGTACCTTATTATACTTAGTAGCGTAGGTCCCAGTGAGCAGCGAGTGGAATATGATGATGGTCTCATCCAGGTCCCATATGAACACCCGGTCCGTGGCGGGCTCCGGCACGTGCTGCGCCGGCGACGAGGACGTGTTCCGCCGCCCCCGGCCACGGGTTCTGCTTGTGCTTTCACTGGAACAGTAATGAATATACGTTGGTAATATGTTGAGTATTACCAGTGCCGGATTTACACATTTGCCGCCTGTAGGCTATGCCGATTTTGCCGCCCCTATCCGCCTAGCTTATAGGTTTTTTAAAGTACTTTCCTATCAGAGGCGTTTAATTTTATAGTACAACACCATGGCCTTATTAAAATGCATATAAAGTGACGTCACTAATGTCACATTCTAGATACAGATTTATATGGGCTGTTTTTGTGACTCAATGACGATGCGACCTCGTTATATTTGCCTGATCTGATCGGTGACCCGTGGGTACCGCTGGGTTTTGGCCATTGAGAATCAAGGTGAGGCATTGGCAGTCAGGCTGGATATAGCTAAGGAGTTCGGTCGGGTCTGGCATCGAGTCTGCTCGAGGGACTATGCTATACAAATGAATCACTAGCTTTTTGGCCAGTAGACGCATATGAGCCGTATAGTAGACGGAAGCTGCTCCGATAGTGTGGACATTAGCGCTGGCGTTCCACTAGGTTCTGTGCTATCATTGCTGCATATAAATGATAATGCAGATTGCAGAGAGGGCAGTAGTAGGGATACGTATAACACAGGCCGTGCCAATATCCCTCATTCTGTGTTGCTGGAAAGTCATGAAAGGCTTGTATCTGGTATCGAGAGCACTTTATCGATCCTGAGTTTCGGCATGGGATCGGAACCATTTAGTGAGATTCAATACCACGAAGACACAAGAATCGACGACCAGCCCAAACTCGACACAATATAGTCCGATGGGTCACAAAAAATGTAGTTAGTAAAACGAAAGCGAAATTTTTTCGAGAAAATAGTAAGTAGGTACAATTTTAGGGTACCGTACTTCAAAAGGAAAAAAAATCGTATCCATAATACCACGAAGACAGAAGAATCGACGACTATCCTAAACTCACAATGTAGTCAGATGGTGGTCAGATAGGTCACAAATACTGTAGGTAATTAGATAAAAACGAAATTTTTTCGAGAAAATGGTAGGTAGATACATTTTTAGGGTTCCGTATAGTTCAAAAGGAAAAAAAACGGAACCCATATAGGATTTCTTTGTTGGCCGTCTGTCTGTCTCAATATAAAGGGTCTTGACATGACAGAGGGCGGTAAAATCGCCAAATAATGCTTGTTATTTAAATTTTACAAATAAATTCTGGTCGACCCTATCTGAACAGCACATAAAATATATTTTTTGACCCAAATTTGCCGCCCCCTAAAATCTGCCGCCCTAGGCTTCAGCCTACTCAGCCTAGTGGTAAATCCGGCACTGAGTATTACTATAGAACAGCGGTCGGCAACCTTTTAACAGCCAAGGGCCAATAGTAGTTAACGGATGTGACGCGGGCCGCACTATGTTAATATTTATGACTTTATGAGACATTGTCGTTTGTCACTATTACATACAAAATAGTCCAGGCGCCTCTCAGGCTGCAAGTGACAGTTTCGCGAGCCGCATGCGGTCCACGGGCCGCAGGTTCCCGACCGCTGCTATAGAACACGCTTTGATTATACCAAATGTGATGCTTTGATTATAGACATTGGTCTATGTTGGACCAGTACTGATCATGTTTAGGTCTTCGGAGAGAGGGCCAAAAAGATCTATTGATTTGGCCATCGATTTGATAGTTAATAGTTTAGAAGAAATTATCAAAATTTGTCTCTATAGTATTTTATTAGGCCATATTCAGCTTACATTCAAACTTTTTTCAAGTAATCAAGTTAAAAAAATTTAGGTATCATAAGAACCAAAGTCTATTTCTCAAAAACCTGTTAATTTTTTCTGGCTTTTACTTCCTGTTCCTGCAGATTTGAGCAGGGTAAATTTGCTGTTGGTGTTGACTTGGAAGTACATACATATGCGTGTTATGTTGTATTGTAACTTGTTTTTTATTGAAATTAAATGGCATTCAAATGTTGTATGCCATTAATTATTGTTTGTTTTTATAAAAAGATTATGCGATCATGACGAGTCTTTTGATTGAAAACTCTTTTTACAAATCAGTAACTATTACTTATGAAAGCAAAAGTATGTAAATAATTGTATATGATTCATACTTGTTACATATGTGCCATGACTTATTTTTCAAAAGTATTTTTCAATAAAAAGACATGTCAAGATTGTTTAGCATTTTTTAATGTTACAGATTGCTAAGCTTTATTCCCTGGTTATTTTTAGGGTTTCTGCTCGAGAATTCCCGAGGCGAGAAATCTCGAGAAATTTGTCCTAAGTCGAGACGGGAAAAAAATAATCAATGCCTCGAGAACTCGAGAAATAAATCTCTTGTGATAAGTAAAAAGAAAACACGCGTATAACACATGATGTGTCTATAATGTATTTCTTTAGGTAGTTAAATAAATATGAACAATTTTTTTTTTACATTTTAGGTAGGAACCTACTTCAGACATTTATTACCAACCAAATAAAAAACTACCTTGATCCGTGTCCTATCGTTTCATGTTTTTAAACTTTTGAACTATATTATTCATGACATTCAAGTAGTGTCTTTTTATTGAAAAACGTTTTAAAATTTTTTGTAACGAATTATAGGACCATGTAATAAGTGTAATAACAAATATTACAAAACTAAATTACTATTGATAAATCAAATCATCCCGATATATTCCTATAAGCAAAATATTACAATTTTTAGCAGCTTTATTGTTACGTTGAGTAAGTATGAGTAATTAATATTACGTAGTAAAACTTCTGTAAGTTTTGTCACATTGAGTTTTTATTGACTTGAATATTGCTGCCTAATATTATACCATATTGTGTATGTTTACATTTTGTTGAATACCTAAAGAAATACACTATAGCATACTGCATAACACATCGCCGGTGCGCACGCTTTCACGTATAGTTTTTTTTTGTTGTTGTATTTTTGATTATTAAGTGCAATTTATGGTGACTAAAAATGTACCATATGTTTGATTATTGATCTCACCCACGATTCCTATGAGTTTGATTTGTAAAAAAGCAAAAAAAAAATAACATGGTGTTTTTTGGAGCTTTCAAAATTTCTCGAGATACTCGAGAAACTCGAGAAATCTTGGTCGAGAATTCCCGTGCCTCGAGAAATTAAAAAGGTCGAGAAACCAGAAACCCTAGTTATTTTATAATAATCAAAACATTATTTGCAACAGTTCAACAGTGTCTTACCCAGAGTTCTCTCTGCACCTCCGGCTAGCTGCATGTATTTCATTTTTTATTGGAGATAAGGGATTGTTGTCATTTAATGAAGGGAGCATCGACGATGGCGATTCTAGAACAAAATTATATCTTAATTAGTATAAAGCAAGCAACATTATACCCTTATAACTCAGAACAAAGAAAGGTCCCAGGCACTAAGTTCTGATAGCAATGTTAGGCTTTTCAATAAAACAATACGAAAATGAGACCTGAGAGAAGTAACATTTAAAGTAGGTACGTAAGAACAGGCCCGAATGTGGGCATATAAGTAAGTTGTAATAAGTGTAATAACGTTACCACTTTCGCTCTCTGTATCTGGCCAATCATCTGAATATATATCGTCGAGGTCACTGTGCCGTTCTTCATCACTTTCCTCTATTTTTCTACGCTTATTTGGATGCATTTCATTTTCTTTATTCATTTTGCTGGGGTCTTACACTTAAACACTGAATAGGTACGGTTTTAGACTACGTATTTGTGCCAGTTTGGGGATGCAGCGTCGTCAATTTTTATGTAAAATATACGTGATGAGTAGTCACTTTTAGTAAACACCTAATTTAAGTATAATTACTACACTTTCTGTAATAAATTAAGAGCTAATAAAATAAAATGAGATACCAATGTTTTGTTTGATGTGGAAACTGACATGACATTAGCAACAAGTTTTTTTTGACAACGAGAACACTGCGGCCATTCAAACAAGTTATGCCTTTTCATTGGCTATAAACAAAACAGCGCACATATCATTGTCGAGCGTATTATCATTCATTGTATTATGATTTGATGAAAACAGACTATTTTATTATTTAGATCAACTTTTCACACTGCTAATGAAATGAAATGAAATGAAACTCAGTGCTGCCAACACCAACCAAAAATTTAAAACAAACCCCACCTAAACCAACCCGCCCTCTATGCTGTATATCTGCAGCTACTGAGCATGCATCTAATATTTCTACTCGACAACAGATGGCGCTGCTAGTGCCAACTTGTGCCTTGTAAAGGAGTTTCAGTAGCAGTAGGTAAAAAATCATGTAAAATGATTAGATAGCCAAAGTGGTGAAATGGTCAAATAGGTATATCTATATAAATAATTCTCTTTATTCCTATGTTAACAAAGGTGTATTGGATTATATATACCTAACAATAAGCTATATTTAACTGTAGAACTTCTTGGTAGAGGAATGACCCTTGGATGTAGGTACGCTTTTTATTATAAAATGTAATAATCTATATTAAAATGTAAGTATAGTTTAGAGATTCTGTAAATAGAAATCAAACATTTGCTTACCTATTTCATCGTTTATAAAATGTTGTCATGTTATCAAGATCAAGAAGAAGTTAAGTACCTATATGCACTTGTTCTGACCAGTTTACTATAAAATGTAGGTAAATAGAAAGAGTTTATAAGCTACAACCATTTAACATTGAGAGTTTCACAGTCAACCCCCAACTACCAGGAGTTCTGAAAACACAGGAAGTAGAGGAGTGGGAAGTTAGGTACCTGATAACGCGCCTCCGAGATGGTACGATGTATGTCCCGCACTGCCGCTGCTGCTTGGCGAGCTGACGGCATGATAGGGAGAGTAGCTGGGCGTTGCGTAGTACCCGCTGTATTGGGCGACGTTGTGCTCCGCGTAGCTGCTTGCGTAACTGCTATAGTCCTGTTAGAAATGAGAGTAGGTATGTGAAAATCACGCAGAATTGAATGACCTCTAGCTAAATAGCTATAACACCATACTTTACGTAACGTAATCTTATTTCAAGGCCAGGGTGGCCTGTTTTCTGGTTTTGAACAAGCGACTAGTTAGGCTCCAAACGCACAGTGCGGCCGGTTGCTAAAATGTTCGTTTTACTAAGGGCCACCCCACATCTGGCGTCTTTCGAGCGTCGGCGTCTACAATTCTACGGCCGCTGCTCGAAGCAACGTCGACGCAACTGTGCAGCGACGTCATTTTCCATAGCGCTGAGTGGCGCTGAGCAGACGCCGACGCTCGAGGGATGCTAGATGTGGGGTGGCCCTAAGCTACTCGCTAGGCTTACTTGCTGGGGGAAGGTCTGTGTCAGGCTTCCATTGTAGGAGGGGTAGTAGGGCGAGGGCTGCGCGCCGAACCCCGAGCCCGGCACGGAGCCCACGCCGCCGACGCCGTAGCTCAAATAGGTCGGCGTCGCTTTGCACGACGACCTGCAATGAACAACATTTAAATTGAGTGGTTCTACAAACGTCAATGTCAAACAAAACATTTCTGGAAAGGGGAAAAATAAAATTTAGTATGTGCTGTCAATAAAATAATAAAATTGGTACTTTCGAGTCGAGTGTAAGAAAATTGCGTAAATAGTTTTAGATCTGTAAAATGAGCAAGCAAAAGCATAATAATATGTATTCTACCGCAAACCTTAGCGACAAAAAATTTAAAGAAGAAGGACACAGATTTTTTCGTTTGCGTCGTTACGAAGATGCTATGAATTATTATACGAAGGATATAATAAAGAATCCTTCAGTTGCCACATACTACACAAAAAGAGCACTATGCCATCTCAAAGTGGAGCGCTGGGAAGCCACTTGCCAAGACTGCCGCCGCGCATAGCAGAAGTTCTAAGGTCCTGTTTTCTAAGGGGACCTTGCATTTTGGAGACAAAGCAAACCGCTTGGAACAGGTGTTTCTGGGGGTGATGTGAGCCGATTAAGCCCGGTTGCCAAGAGGTTCCACCCAGCAGGTGGGCAGGGGAGGGGGGGCAAATGTGGCTCCGGCGCGCCTCACTCTAAGCTATATATCTGCATACATCTAGCAACTATATCAAGTTTGGTGTCTTTTTCGTGTAATTCGAGGATGAAGAATTCATTTCTGTGACTAAATTTTCACTCTTCCATACAAAAAAATCGAGAAATCAAAAATTCCAAAAAAATCTTTTCACTTCTTTTTTCGAAAATCGTCTACAAAATTAAAACTATGAGGATTTGCTCTAGAAAAAAAATACCTGTGAATAGCCCAGTTATCCTACTATATAGAATAGTAAACTTGTTAAACATTTTTTTTTCATAACTCTGATAAAAAAAATGTTTTGTGTCGCGCGGCGTACCTACATTGTAAGAGCGGTATGCAGCGTTTAGGATTTTTAAGTATGTTTCGATGGTTTCTGATAAGTTGTTATTCTTCTGGTTGTAGAAAATTACTTCTGGACGTGATATATATACAAATATAAATTAAACGTATAAATATAGATGTTGGGAAAACTTTCGCCAATAGAGTTATTATAAATGTGATAAAATTAACAAAGCAGATGTTTGATTAAAATGCGGGTTAAAATACGAGTAAGATATATATTGTTCGCAATTGCCACTACATGCCCATGGGTCCGTGCATTTTAGTTTTTTCTTAACGCAGTTGCACCTTCCTGCCCATTTTGTTTTGCAGCGGCAACGAATAAGCTCTAAACAAGCAGCAGCCGCCGCAGGTAGGCTTGTACATATGGGCTCCCAATAACCATTTTGTTTGGACCAGCTCCAGTCAGCAGGACATGGAAGCTGTTGCTGAGGGGCTATAATCTGTCCCCAAACATAGCCTCCTTGGTAAACTGCACGGAGAAATATGTTTACGTGGGTAGGGCATCTTCCATTGGATGCAGATTCTCTAACTGAAGATTTTTTTTTTGTAAAAAGTACTTTTCGGCACTCTTTTGCACTCGTACTTGTACCTGATGTACTCGTAAAATCAGTAACAAAATACTATGCATTTTGTTAAAATAACGTCTAGGGGCCAATTCACACCTCGTAATTCAAATCTGTCCATACTTACTATTGTAAGACTCTTACTTGCCATACAAGACAATAACAATTTTTATCAATATTGGCAATGCCTGCTCAATATTGCCTTGTTTGCCGTATTTAAACCCCTCCGTTACGGCAGGATATGCGCTCCAAGCTTGAAATACGCTTTTTTCCCTGTCCATACAAAAAAGAAACAGTGTCGCAACCTGAAAAGGTGTGGAAGAATGACAAGACTTCTGACCTTTCTGGTCCTGTAAAATAAATTATATATCTATGCGTTACAAATAAAATCATATATTTAAAGAAAGTTTGCAGCACTTGACCAATTGCCCTGGTGAGCTGTCTCGTATACTGCGGTGACATATTTATTTTATTTACAATTAATGGAGGATTGGCACAGGAAAGAATCACCTGTTCCTCTCGTGCCATGTTATTGCATTTTCTTAAGCTAACGTTTGTAGTTCTTCCATTAATTGTAAATAAAATAAATAAATATGTCACCGCAATAAGAGACAAGTCAACTGGGCTAATGGTCACGTGCTGCAAACTTTCTTTAAATATATGATTTTATTTGTAACTCATAGATATATGATTTATTTTACAGGACCAGAAAGGATAGTAGTCTTGCCATTCTTCCACGCCTTTTCAGGTTACAACACAGTTTCTTTTGTGTGTGGAAAGGGAAAAAAAGCGTATTTCAAGCTTAAAGCGCATATCCTGCTGTAACGGAGGGCCTTCTTCTTCGTTACACTCTTGATAGAGTGATCGTGGCCATTATGAAAACTTTTGAGCGACTCATTTAACGACACGTCGCCATTCCTCCCGTAGAGCTGCTTTCCGTAAGCATTCGCTTACTGTGACCGACACACTGATTTGGTTTGGTCAGTACATCTCATTAGAGATCTTCCCCTAGCCCTGTCACCTCCTACTCTTTCTTGCACAACTAGACGTTCTGTAGAGGTTCCGTCTCGACGAGACACGTGTCGAAAGAAGTTGAGTACCGAGTTTTGCCCGTAGAAAGCAACCGCTCTTTAATGCCAAGCTCCTCAATAATTGATGCTCAGTCCATGATATGCCCAGCATTCGTCTCCAGCACCACATCTCTAGTGCATTCACTTTCTGTTTTTCGGATGCCCTTAGTGTCCATGTGAGACATACAGCATACAGAAAAGTGGGAAATATGAGGGATCTGACAATCCTGGTTTTAGTGGTCCTTGTAATGTTCCGGAGGGATTTAAATACGGTAAACAAAACAACATTGAGCAGCCAATTTTGGAAAAAAATGTTATTGTCTTGTATGACAAGTAAGAGTCTTACAATATTAAATCTGAACAGATTTGAATTACGAGATGTGAATTGGTCCTTAGACATTATTTTGATACTATGCATTGTGTTACAGTGTTCGGATCAGGTACAAGTACAAGTGTAAAAGAGTGCCGAAAAGTACTTTTTACAAAAAATAATCTTCAGTTAGAGAATCTGCCTCCAATGGAAGATGCGCTACCTACGTAAACATATTCTCCGTGCAGTTTACCAAGGAGGCTATGTTTGGGGACAGATTATAGCCCCTCAGCAACAGCTTCCATGTCCTGCTGACTGGAGCTGGTCCAAACAAAATGGTTATTGGGAGCCCATATGTACAAGCCTACCTGCGGCGGCTGCTGCTTGTTTAGAGCTTATTCGTTGCCGCTGCAAAACAAAATGCGCAGGGAGGTGCAACTGCGTTAAGAAAAAACTAAAATGCACGGACCCATGGGCATGTAGTGGCAATTGCGAACAATATATATCTTACTCGTATTTTAACCCGCATTTTAATCAAACATCTGCTTTGTTAATTTTATCACATTTATAATAACTCTATTGGCTAAAGTTTTCCCAACATCTATATTTATACGTTTAATTTATATTTGTATATATATCACGTCCAGAAGTAATTTTCTACAACCAGAAGAATAACAACTTATCAGAAACCATCGAAACATACTTAAAAATCCTAAACGCTGCATACCGCTCTTACAATGCAGGTACGCCGCGCGACACAAAACATTTTTTTTATCAGAGTTATGAAAAAAAAATGTTTAACAAGTTTACTATTCTATATAGTAGGATAACTGGGCTATTCACAGGTATTTTTTTTCTAGAGCAAATCCTCATAGTTTTAATTTTGTAGAGGATTTTCGAAAAAAAAAGTGAAAAGATTTTGTTGGAATTTTTAATTTCTCGATTTTTTTGTATGGAAGAGTGAAAATGTAGTCACAGAAATGAATTCTTCATCCTCGAATTACACGAAAAAGACACCAAACTTGATATACTTGCTAGATGTATGCAGATATATAGCTTAGAGTGAGGCGCGCCGGAGCCACTTTTGCCCCCCCTCCCCTGCCCACCTGCTGGGTGGAACCTCTTGGCAACCGGGCTTAATCGGCTCAGATCATCCCCAGGAACACCTGTTCCAAGCGGTTTGCTTTGTCTCCAAAATGCAAGGTGGTGGACCTTAGAACCCCAGCTAGCACTTGACATTGACTATGACCAGATCAAGGGACACTTATTTTTGGGACAAGCTCTGGTGGAACTTGAGTTCTATGATGAAGCTGTCAAACATCTTCATAGAGCCGATGACCTTGCCAGAGAGCAAAAACTTAACTTTGGTGATGAAATTGCTGCACAGCTCCGTATTGCCAGGAAAAAGAGATGGGATGTTCAGGAAGAGAAGAGTATCATACAGGAAATTGAACTTCAGACATATCTGAATAGGTTAATAAGTGAAGACATGCAGCGTAGAAAAAGGAAAGCGGCGAAAGGAAAAACGGCGAATATAGAAGAAGAATGTAATAAGTACACCAGCGAGCTAAATAATTTATGTGCCAAAATAGATGAAAGGAGAAGGAAACGTGACGTTCCCGATTATCTATGTGGGAAGATAAGCTTCGAAATACTAAGGGACCCGGTGATCACGCCGACCGGCATCACGTACGAGAGGAAAGACATTGAAGAACATCTTGAGCGCGTCGGCCATTTCGATCCGCAGACGCGCGTGGAGCTAACAGCAGATCAGCTCATCCCTAACTTATCGATGAGGGAGGCTGTCGACTCTTTCCTTCAGGAGGACGAGTGGGCGCTTGACTATTAACTAGTTCAAGTTTATCTTTGGGTGATAAAGTTTTTTTCTATTGTTGTTTAATTTTTAAGTACATAGGTTTATTTTAATGTTAGTTTAGTTTTGTAGGTAGTTTTATTTTAATTTTAGGTTACATTTATATTAGATATACGCTGTATTCACTTTATAAATTTCCTCGAAATACAACCACTTGTCTTATGGAGTGTAGAAGTAATAATGGAAAATAAAATTTAGTCTGTCCTGTCAATAAAATAATAAAATTGGTACTTTCGAGTCGAGTGTAAGAAAATTGCGTAAATAGTTTTAGATCTGTAAAATGAGTAAGCAAAAGCTACACTTAGCTTCAACTTATTCTACCGCAAACCTTAGCGACAAAAAATTGAAAGAAGAAGGAAACAGACTTTTTAGTTTGCGTCGTTACGAAGATGCTATGAATTATTATACGAAGGCTATAATAAAGAATCCCTCAGTTGCCACATACTACACAAAAAGAGCACTATGCCATCTCAAAGTGGAGCGCTGGGAAGCCACTTGCCAAGACTGCCGCCGCGCACTTGACATTGTCTATGACCAGATCAAGGGACACTTATTTTTAGGACAAGCTCTGGTGGAACTTGAGTTCTATGATGAAGCTGTCAAACATCTTCATAGAGCCGATGACCTTGCCAGAGAGCAAAAACTCAACTTTGGTGATGAAATTGCTGCACAGCTCCGTATTGCCAGGAAAAAGAGATGGGATGTTCAGGAAGAGAAGAGTATCATACAGGAAATTGAACTTCAGACATATCTGAATAGGTTAATAAGTGAAGACATGCAGCGTAGAAAAAGGAAAGCGGCGAAAGGAAAAACGGCGAATATAGAAGAAGAATGTAATAAGTACACCAGCGAGCTAAATAATTTATGTGCCAAAATAGATAATAGGAGAAGGAAACGTGACGTTCCCGATTACCTATGTGGGAAGATAAGCTTCGAAATACTAAGGGACCCGGTGATCACGCCGAGCGGCATCACGTACGAGAGGAAAGACATTGAAGAACATCTTGAGCGCGTCGGCTATTTCGATCCGCAGACGCGCGTGGAGCTAACAGCAGATCAGCTCATCCCTAACTTATCGATGAGGGAGGTTGTCGACTCTTTCCTTCAGGAGAACGAGTGGGCGCTCGACGATTAACTAGTTCAAGTTTATCTTTGGGTAATCAAGTTTTTTTTCTATTGTTGTTTAATTTTTAAGTAGGTTTATTTTAATGTTAGTTTAGTTTTGTAGGTAGATTTATTTTAATTTTAGGTTACATTTATATTATACGCTGTATTCACTTTATAAATTTAATAATTTATAAACACGAGCGTAGCGAGTGAATCTAATTTAGAATATTGAGCGTAGTAAGGGATTCAAAAGCGCACGAGATGTAAATAACTTTGATCTCGTGTAGTACACAAAATTTTTCACCCTAAGCAGTGAGAACATACTACCTAGAGGGACAGAGATAATAGAACCCAAGTATATCGAACTTGTATTAGACCCCGCACGTTGAAATGACATTTGACTATAAAGGTCACTTGAATGACATTTTGTCTCACTCAGTGAGCAAAATGCGATTTTGCTCACTCATTTTAGACAATATGACTTACTACCGACTATAAAGGTCACTTGAATGACATTTTGTCTCACTCAGTGAGCAAAATCGCACTTTGCTCACTGTTTTTAAGAAGCAAAGTACCCTTGTTCGAGCTGCTGAGGTGAAAAGATAGAAGGTTTCATACTATTTACTACCTCAGGAGCTACTAACACATACAGGTTGCTCCAAAGTAAAAATATCGTAATTTGTTAATTTCTTCGTAACCGCTACACCGATTGTTATGATACTTTGTATACTGGTTCTAAATATCCTAATGCATATGTACATTTCGGCTTTGTTCAATGGCTAGGGACAACCTTTATAAATCCAAATTAGGTGGTCGGTCTTTGAAAAGCAACAAACGAAGCCCCATTCAAATATCAAGATAAGTCAGAGAAAATACAAATTTTATATCGCCGTTGTTAATAAACTGGATCTATTATATGGCTTCATCTAACTTACCTGTTCAACAAAAGAATAGGAGGTGAAGAAATAAAAGATTCTTCTTATTTTTATAATAGTTAACTCAGCACTAACTGCAGTCACTGTCATACACGGTACAACTTAGTCGTACATCCATAGAGTTCATCCATTCCATGCTAAGTCGCTCGCCAAATTTCACATGAATTGGCTATAGTGTACGAGTACACTGTCTCTGCCAAGAGTGCCAAGTTGCAAACTTATCATGGCTACCCCGGCTACACACGTAACGATAAATCGTAGCGATAAAACTGTGCAGTCCGAACTGCGCAGTTTTATCTACCGTGTGTATGACAAATCGCTACGATAATCGACAACGATTTTGTCTTACACACGGCAGATAAAACTGCGCAGTTCGGACTGCACAGTTTAATCGCTACGATTTATCGTCACGTATGTAGCCGGCATTATAGTGAATTAGATGCATCTGTAGTAATTCATACCTGTTATTAGAGTTGTGCGCAGGAGGGTACGCGGTATAGGGCTGGTTGTATAGAGTAGAACCGACGTACGAGGACGCCGCGCCACCGCCGCCATACTGCTGCATACTGTTAACAAAGAATACCTAACGTTACATTTAAAAGAATAAAAATTAAAATGGGTGAGATTTTATTAACAAAGAACCTATCTACAAAACTTATGTTGCTCATCAGCTCATCACAGGTAGAGACCGTATACTAGAAATCTGACCGCTGACCTGACCGATCACCTGACGGACCTGGCCGGCAAGAGGTAGAAAAAATTGAAAAATCGGGCAAGTGCGAGTCGGACTCGCGCACGAAGGGTTCCGTACCATAATTAAAAAAAAAAGCAAAAAAAAAACGGTCACCCATCCAAGTACTGACCACTCCCGACGTTGCTTAACTTTGGTCAAAAATCACGTTTGTTGTATGGGAGCCCCATTTAAATCTTTATTTTATTCTGTTTTTAGTATTTGTTGTTATAGCGGCAACAGAAATACATCATCTGTGAAAATTTCAACTGTCTAGCTATCACGGTTCGTGAGATACAGCCCGGTGACAGACGGACAGCGAAGTCTTAGTAATAGGGTCCCGTTTTACCCTTTGGGTACGGAACCCTAAAAAGTGGCGAAGTAATTGTCAATGTCACATCACATTATGACAGTTTCAACACAAAACCAGTACGAGTAAAAGAAAATAAGGATCTCCTTAAAAAAAAGGAGTGGCCAGAATACTCCAGAATATATATAATAATACCAGCATAGTGAGGAGAAAGATTCAAAGATTAGAAGAAAAGGGTAAGACCATTTTTGCATTTTCATCAGTTCATTTTAAATCATTAGGATAAAAAAAGATAATGCGCAGTATTTTCATACAAACCTATTCTACTATGCTATGATTTATATAACGTAAAAATGCGTCTACGGGAAAAATAGGAAGGTGAACGTCCGATTTCATTGTCATACTCATTGATGGAAAGTTTATGTTGTGAAATATGTCAGCCGTTTTGAGGCTTCCTCAAATCCGAACGTTCAACCTCAAACTGAAGCCAACTTCGCGACGGATTACGTTTCAAGCCCTTTCCACCCGCTTGAATATTTATATTTACTTTCCTAGTTATCATGAAAACTGTTTCGTCTTAAATTTCGTGGTCGGTGGATTTCATGTGTTAGCGTTACTTTCTATTTGTTAGGCTGTAACTCATTTTATAAGGCTGTAGAAAGTTACAAGAATCTATTAAATGTTATTTGGCTTGGGTTTTAAAAACATATTCATATGTTACTGTAAAAGCCCGAAGTACTACACATACGCGGTCATTTGAGTAAGTAATTTCTTTCTTTTCACCAACAGCCGCGATCCCCGTGATTAGTGTGATAACCACAACACGAGTATCAAACTAGATGCAGAGACACTTTCAGAGTTTTATAATTACCAAGGACTCAGACGTAAGTACCACCTGTAATACAGCGCACCCAGAATTACCAAGGTAGCATGGATTACCTGTTGTAATATTGGTAGGGCAGCGTGGACTGGTCGTACGGCAGAGCCTCGCCGTACAGCGCCACGTCCGCCTCGCACAGCCCGGGGCTGCGCACCTCGCTCTTGACGCCACCGCCTGACCAGGGACACATAAACATAACTACCTATACAGAATTTACTATTTAAATATTCCATTAAACTCATGGTCACTTAGTAAGTATACAGGTTGTTTAGGAAAACAAAGAGAAGCAAAGCTGGTCTTTTGACTTGACGTTATTTCAAAATCGTGAATGGAAAAATACCGTGTTTTAACCGTGGTACCACGGCTTTTGTACCACAGGGGACCACGGGTAATTTTTTTTCCCCGTAGACCCACTGCTCCAGTTTTATGTTATCTTTTTGAATACGAAACTTTCCGTGGGCCCACGGGTCATTCCTCAGATAATTTATTTCCCCATAGACCCACTTCAATTTAAGCGTAGGTTGGTAGATACGAGTAGGTAGGTTAGGTTCGTTAGGTAGGTAGCTTCAGATGCCCGAAAAGCCCGCGAAGCGGGGCTCCGTCTAACGTTTTGAAGACAATGTTTTTGGAGAAGAAACACTAAATTTGCAATTTGCTTACGGCAATTTACATAACGTTTCACGTTTGTAAAATGACGACGCCGTTTGTAATAATTAAATGTAAGAGAATGTATAATAATTAAACCTACCTATATAACCTTCCAAATATGACAACGGTGGTCCACGGGTAAGAGACAGTTCTTTTCAATTACCCGTAGTCCCATTTTGGTGCAGTGGGTCTACGGGGAAAAAAAATTACCCGTGGTCCCCTGTGGTACAAAAGCCGTGGTACCACGGTTAAAACACGAAAAATACTAACTCGTATAGCAGACAGTTTTGCTTAGTGTGCAGTTTTATTGTAGCAAATGAAGGCCGATGCAGATTTTAAACATAGGAAAGACTCCGAGTGTCTACCTACTACAATGTAATCCAAAAGACATAACAGTTATAGAAGCTTAAACAACTGCGTAGCGGGACTGCATGTTAATTTCTTAACAAGGTGATTGTTTTGTTCAAGCGCTCGTAAATTTTTAAACAACATGCTTGATTTTGCATTTGATCACGTTCGCTCTTAGAAGCGAACGCGTGGGTGGATCAATGCAGCTTTTTAAAACATAAATATTTATGCTTACCCGTGCTATCCTCATTCATCAACCAGGCCACCGCCGATGGCGAGGAGGTAGATGTACAGAGGCCACCGGTTGACGTTAGCGGCAACGCTAACCCGAGCGACGTCGCACATCCGTTCGCCAAACTACAATCCACCTCCGAGCTACCAGGCAAGCATAAGCTATCTACAGCTACGTTCAGCGCGGAGTTGGCGGCCGTCGTCGTGGTCTGGAAAATGGTGGACGCCCCGGACACTAGGAGCGCCGGCAGTGACGCGTCTTGGAGCAAAGATGGCGGCGAGTTTGACGTTGACTCTGACCCGCAAGGGCTTTGGTTGACTTCGCCCGATAGTCTGAAAATAAAATAGAAGCATTGTAAGAAGAGAATCGATAAGTGTCGTCTTTTAAGACGCAAACAATACACTTAAAAATCCCTGTCTATTTACGAAGACGCTTCCATTTATAAACAATTTCTAAAGCGTTCGGAAGGAAAAAGGCGGGTGTAAACCAAAAAAGGGACGTAAAACGCGTCTGTAAAATGATCGCCTGACGCTAATGGCGGTGGAGATTTGATGTCTGTATTTAAACAACCAAAATAAGCCCAGATTGCACCAATTAAGCGCTCAATTCAATAAAATGTCATGTTTATTCGTAATGATTATAATAAACAGTCCAATAAACAGATGCCCCTCCGTATCGCTCGCTGTGGGTTTATCTAACAAATAGTTTACACGTGTTACGATTAATTTATTTCGTTATCAAGTCGTGTTCGCGCCCCGCAATCATCTGTCGCCGCTGACAGCCCGTTACGTCACATGAGCCCCTTTAACTAAATTAGTCACACCGCTCATCACACTAAATTAAAATTTCATGCGTATGTCGCATATTATGTTAATAAAAACAATGTAAAATGTAAATTTTACCGCACCTTCATAGTTTGCATAAACAATAATCATTCCAATCAAATTTATGCTAATGGTCGGTTATGACAACGTTTTAGCGAAACACCTGTTTTAATTTCTATTTGAATATTCCATTGCAATTTGTTCGTGTGATTCATCGATTTGTAATATTCATTTGGCAGAACACGTATTGTCGCTTTGCAAACTAGGTCGTGATCAATAATTTTTGAATTAAATTACCTACTAATTTCTACTATAAATTAAACAATTATGAGATACTACTACACACACAACAAAATTAATTAGTTACGAAAAAAATATTCTTCTTTTTTATACGTAAATATGTTTGATGGATAGATTCTGCGGGATATTGCATTAAAATAATTAAGCTTTATAACTTTTTGTATTTTGACTGTCGATTTTAGGTAAAAGATAACTTGATGTCAACTGATATTAAGCCTTAACCCGCAACTAACATAAGGATGCAATTGAAATCGAGTCAGTTTAATCGGTGTGATTGAGTTCCCACTTTATTATATTCGATCAAATGTTTATTTAGCTTTTACACGCGTATTCGGGAAACGAGATAATCACAAGATCTAGAAACGATATAGAGATCAACTAGATTTACATTAGATATCGACTAGATGTGACTTGGATATCTAAGTCATAACTTGTCGAAATCGTTCAAGAGGACCCCCAGAATCGCGGAAACGTCAAATTTGACATATCTATCTTAAAAATATCTTTAAATTATCCATATCGTAACTTGTTGAGGTCTAGTAGAGATCTAATACATTTTTAGAATCGAGACGTTAGTGGTTGTAGCCGCCGTGCAGGTCAGGATCTCGACGACTCAAATAAAAAGCTTCGATTTGAAGTAAACTATTATAATTTCAATAGGTACTGGTTTTACAAGGGTTCCTTGACTAAACGGTTAAATGTAAAAGTGGTGGTGGTGATTGTATGGAGGCTGATGAAAGAGTGATTTGGCTAATTTTGAAAGTACAAAATGGTGGTTTAGATTTGGGTGCCTCTAATTGGCCGCGATACATAATATGTGGAGCGCTCCTATTGGTGCTTTAGAAAAAGCTTCCAAATACTAGCCGAGCCCGACGGCTGCGTTTAGTTACTGTATTATACAAATAAAGGTTGCGTTCGCAACAGTGGTTGTTTTATAAGAAGTTCGGCACAATTGATGGCGTCGATATGATTAATGTGTATTTCCTAAATATAAGGGAACTGAACAGTGAACACCATTGGTCTTTGTAGAGAAAAAAAGCTCCTGTTTATATAAGTTCTCGCTTTATTCAAGTGTCACTTTGCTTTTTGCCGCCACTTTCAAGAGTTCAACACTATCGGATATCAAACGCACGGACGTTAATGTTGGCACTATTGTCACTATCTTTTTAATTGAAAGCTTTTTTTTAATGTTTCGGCTCTTTTCACTTAAACTTTTTTTTTGTAGAAATCGTAAAACGTTTACAAACGGTGTTAACATTCTAACAAAAGACTTCAAAGATTTAATAGTTTGTGCGCAGTGATGTAATGTCGCATTCCATATGGTGCGATGATTTAGTTGTCACATTTTTAGTTTTATGTTTAACGGGGTTCCCTTGATCATTGTCAACGGGACTGAGATTTCAGAGTGACTATTTTTAGTAAATGTAAAAGGATAGGTACCTATCCTTATCGATTTTTGCCTGGACGCTTTAATTTAATGCAAAAGTGAATTTGGATAGTCCAATTGAAGCATTGCATATTGGTGGTAAGCTAGTAGGTAAGTGTCAAATTGCAAGTGCCACTATATGTATAGCGTTGCGTATGTTCGAAGTTCAAACGAATTTTCTAAAATTTATATGCACGCGTTTATCCGTCCGTCGCATCGCGCTGTTGCAAGGCTGCATCAGTTACGACAACAGGGACAGAGTAACAACTAATCATTATCATTAGTACCTATACTATTAAATGCGACACCTACACAAGTAAACACAAATAAAGGATGTTCTAAGATACCGCGGGGTTGTAGTTGCATATATCTACTTAAACTAGAACATTGATTCTTCTGATTTACAGGTGACTTAAAAACAGTTTATTTATATACAAAGAATTAGATACAAATATTAAAAATAAAAATTAACTATCTATAAAATAAAACTCATTTACAGGTGATAATTATTAATAATTATTTTCCATCGTATTTTCACGGAAACGTACTAATGTTTTTTTCTATTTCAGTCAGTCTCAGTACAAGAAGTACTGAGGTTGACTGAAGTAGCATGACAAATACGAAATTTTCCGAAAAAATACGATGGAAAACATTATGCACTACATATTATGTAGATCCTTAACAATAGTTATTTGTTATACAAGGGGGCAAAGTTGTTGTTTAACCACTCGTGCTAATATTAATACCCGAGCAAGCGAAAGATTCCAAAATTGAACCACGAGCGTAGCGAGTGGTTCGAAAAATGGAATCTTGAGCGTTGCGAGGGTTTCAAAGCACGAGGGTTAAACAAAATTTGCCCCCGAGTGAAACACAAAATGTTTCACCACACCAACCCGAAGCAAATATTAAATGTAAAATATCAAACAAAATCAAAACAAATCAAATCCAAATGAATATTATTACATATTTATTATCCAAAATCATCATTTAAAACTCAATTCTACCAGCAAACATAAGAAAACAACTCAAAATTTGCATTTGATTATTTTGCCTCACATGTGGATAAAATGCAACTTTGCTATTCGTTTTCGAAGTGCAAAGTAAGCCTTTCCGAGCTGGTGTGGTGAAAACAATTTTAATCTATCATATTTTAATAAACAGTCGATAATAGCAGGCAAACAGAGGCTCATAAGCACGTGTTTGTTCATTGTGCTCCAGCGTTGAGCGGCGAGCGCCGGAACAATGACTGCTTTGAGCACACCCCGGCCGCTTACAGACGCTTGGAGCTTGGGTTCCGTGATTGACAGCGCAATTAGAGCGCTACGCTTGCGTCTGATGCTTTAGAAAAACTGTCTGATTTAGTTACGCTACGCTATGATGTGAAAGTCAGTGGAAGCAAATCTTGGCACGATTGTCATCATCGGGAAAAATCCTCATAAAATCCTCGTATTCGGAGTGGTCGCTCTACTTTATACCAATACCAATGTAGTTAATTCGTTATGAACACTCATTTACAATTCAACTAAATCGGCAAAGGCTTACAGTTAAAGACTTACAGGCATTAACTTTAATTAAACTTATGTCCAATCCAAGCGCTGCACCAATAGTACCTAAAATATGATTAAGTATGGAAGATTTACTCTGACTTCAAAGTCTTTAAACCATCTTATAATTCATCTATTGTTATTTAATCGTTTAAGAAAAAATGTACTTAGATTATACATATGTTACTGTGCAAATAAAACAGATTAATTTAAAATGTCCTAACATCAACAGCATCGCTCGTGGATGTCTCACGATAAACTTAAGTATCAAAAAAAAGTTTTTAAGTACGAAAGTGTTAGCTAACCTAACCCACATTCCGCGGTAGCAATTTTTTCAAGGGCATGGAACCCTAAATACCGCTGTTTTTACAAGCCATTTGGCCCCCACGTGTCAAGGGCTCGCCTCAGATTATATTAATTACAGTTTTTGCTCGCTCCCGAATTGGCCGGCGGGCCGCAGCGGCCTGGGGACATGTGGAAGGGTTGCAAAAAATTGAAAGGTGGTCTGCGGGACCAGAGAGGTCGCTTTGGTCAATAAAGCTGTAGTACTCGAGCTTGATTAATTAGTTAGCCAAGAATATAGCAGTAGTCGCCAATTCCGAAAAGGGTTCGGGTTATAAACACTTTATAATTATTATGCTTAACTTGTTCGCGTCTTTCCTGGAGACATTGTAAAGTTAAGAAGATCTAAAGCTAAATAACAATAAAAGTCAAATAACAAAAACAGGATACCTATCGTTATATGTATATCAGAGTCGTTAACTTTAAGTAATTGTATCGAAACCTACTATACATAAATTATATGACGCGTCACCTATCGGAAGCACATAAACAATATACCAATATAATAAATGGAGGAGACAGTAGGTGTTACATTGTATTGTCCACACAAGACACAAGTGACTTTTTTCTAAAATTCGTTCATGAATTTGTGGCTATTATGTAATAAGTTTTTGGCAAAAATTTCATTTTTGGTACAAGCTTTTATCGCTGACTGTACTTTTCTTTCCAAAGGCAACTAATGCTCATCGAGACAATTCTAAAAACCCCAAACACAATTAGGTTTCGTTGTATTATCACAGAGTTCCTATGGCCACCTCCGGTCTCCATCATCAGATCAGCTCGATGACACAATAATATTGCATTGTCACCCGACTTACGTATTTATGCAAAATTTCAGCTCAATCGGAAACCGGGAAGTGGATCAAATTTAACTTGCAAGATTTGATTACAGACTGACAGACAACGGTCAGGTGAAAGTAAATAAAAGCTTGTAATTAAAAATCAAATCTCAAACATAATATGTTCTGTAACAGTCCACATAATTACGTGAAATTGTTTAGGTACTTAGAGGAGGAGGAGGAGGAGGAGGTACATATGAGGCTTGTGTTTGTATTGACCCGAGGGTCAGGAATTTCCGGATGCGAGGACAGGTGATATAATATCGGTGTGCAAGGATTAAATAACTTTTAGACATTGACATAGGACGTTTTCTCTATTTATGTTTGAAGGGCTGTCGATCCGATCAGAATAACCGAAGTTAGCAATTATGTATTAATGAGAGTTCGATAACTAAATCAGTTAACAGAATCTTATAAGAGTGACATTCCATTTCCAACTGCAGCTGCAATACTGTTCATTTTACTATGGAAACGCGTCGCTGTCATTGTCAATTTCCATAGTAAAATGAACAGTATTGCAGCTGTAGTTGGAAATGGAATGTCACTTTAAAAGTTATTTTATGACTAATGGGGAGACGACGGTATATATTGGTTTTTAAATTCTTGAAGTGATAATGAAGGAAATAGGAAAATAAACTATTACAAGATGTTTTTAATAATATTTTCATAAGCATATTCAGGCAATGCTTTGAAATAAAGAATGTTCTAATTCGTCTTTTAAAATTTTTAAGCATCTCCTGTTTTTAGAAGACTCTTAAAAAGGCACAAGCATTCATAAACAAATTAACCAAAATATGTTGCATATATCTTGTGAGCATATCAAACATTTTTACCATAACTACAACGACACCTTTTCGACAAAAACCTTGATCTATGGCGGTCGTAAGTGACACATTCCTGACTCTTATTAGTTAGGTTAATCGTGTTTTTGAAACTGAAAATGTATAAATAGTTGTTTTGAAATAAATCAAACATTTTGACGGTTCCATCCCGACGCGTTTTGGCAGGAACACAGTGTCGGGTGGCACTTATGGTTACACGTTTTGAGCGATTTATTTTTAGTACTTAAAAAACGCTTTAGTAGTTAAAAAACCGCTGAGAGTGTTAATCATTGGTTGTAATTAATGAAAACATTCGTTGACGTTGTATTTTTGCTGTAAGTTGGTTTAACGGGAGTTTAATATTTTAAGATTTTGTACTATCATATATATGACTAAATTCGAATTTTGCATACTTACATGTTTTGACCAATTATTTACAGGGCCACAAATACTCCTTGAACCGGCTATTTGAAATCCTTTTTTCGTGCTTTAAATCGGAATTTACTTTTTGGAGGATTCTAATATACAAAGTTCCCTCTCTACCTTTTATAGATAAAAGATAGGTAATGATTGATTAGGTATTATATAGGTTTATCAGGTAGAGTCAGACCAAGACAATTCTACATGGAATTTGCAATGACAAAGTATGGTAATGTCATCATTAATGTCAAATCTCTATAAAAATATATAGTTTGTTGTAGTTGACATTCCCTCACTTTGTACTGTTTAACTCGGTGCACAGTTAGCTTAGACGGACTCTAGTTTATTCGCAGGTGAATCGCTTAGTTTCTTATGGTCCCATCTTTCCCAACCTACAGTAGGTTGCAATATACAGGGTGATTCAGGAGACATGAGCAGGACTAACACTGCGCATTTTGTAAATTATAAGCAACTGTTTCGTATCAGTATTAGTGAGATTAACGTTAATTTTCTACTCGTGTTGAAAAAAATAATAATAAATTTATTTTCGACATTATATTCCACAATAGAATACTAAACTACCGATATTCTGTGTCAAATTGAATGTCATCACTGTCGTCACTACCTGGTTACTTTTGAAAACTCGTATCTCACTCAAGTTTGACAGTTTATTTTCTTCGTAATCAAAATGCTGTCATTACGGTTAAAGAGGTTTTATGTTTATTAATTAGGTCTTGTAGGGTAACCATGATTGTAGAGAGTTCAATTTGCCCTCACCAAAAAGTTAAAAAATAGGAAAAAGTGTCGTTGTTTCACCTACATACGACGGTGATCGATCAATTATCAGTTACTGAGTGTGCAAGATTAGTCCTGCTCACGTCTCTTGAATCACCCTGTATTTTCAATGTAATTTACTATAGTCAATAACCTCTTGACTACACTTCAAGTCCATTTTGAAAAGTGGCAAATGGCAAAAAACTAACGCATCCTCATTGTAAATTGTAACACGAGCGCTATTGTGCTGCTTCCTTTGATCCTGGTGATAACATCCCTTGGCCCTCGTATTAAGAGCATATCTGTCACGCTTCGCATAAACGCAGTAACTACATTTGAAAAATCATTCAACATGCTTCCTTGATCTCATAGGATTAAGGTGAAAAATTGCTTGAACTTTTAATTGTAGTTATTTCAAATCCGTTTCGCGTGGCATTTCACGGCAGTTGTGTATTAACAATATAGGGATTACACCGGGATTAGGCCTTTTGTCCTGTGTACGTTGAAGGACTATTTTGGTAAACTTTCGATTCGAACTCGGAAAGGTGGAAACGGCGTTAAATATTTATTTTGGAGAACAGATTGAAGAGATTAGATTGGGACACTATTAAAATACCTTTATTTTAATTGAGTTAATCTATTTCATCATGAATCATATATTATACAGGGTAGAACATTTCTATAAACAGCTGAAAGGATAGTGTCAAGTGATCTACAATCGATTTATTATAATCGGGTACTTTACTATACTTAAAATTAATTATTTCACACCGTGTATGAAATAAAGCACCAGATAATTATTAGAAAAACATAGATAGCAGTTATTTTTAAACATAATTTATATTTAATAAACCGGATGGAAGTATAAAAAGTAAGTGAGTTGACTGTGACGTCTCCTCATTGAGTACACAAGTTTTCATATAAATTCCATATTAGCAAATCGTTTTGACAGTTCTAAAAAAGAAGCTGATTTGACTAGTAGGAAAGTAGCCAATTGTAAAGCTGGATTAAAAAGTAGAACAAAATCATTAAAATCAAATATTTTTAATATATCAGCGACAACCCTTCAAAGTTATTTACATTTTAATTTTACACATTATTGTCAAGTCATTAATATGATTTTTTTTGCTAGGGTTGAAATATACAGATTTTGGCACTAGGTAATGTTTAACAAACTGTATCTCACAAACGGTAAGAAATATTAACGTGATTATGAAGTGAAAAATAAAGTACGTAACCTAAATAATTCCTCGTTTGCATAAAAGTTCCCCGTTCTGTTCCACCGGATAAATGTATTACCTTAACATAGGAAATTAAATGGTAACATTTGGAAAAGCCACTTCATAAAATAGACACTTACCTATCAGATACATCGGTGTTGTTGTCGGACCTAGGTCGCTTTGCCTGCAACAAATAAGTGTTTCGTTTTAAAATTTGATGTTTTTAACTTAAAAAAAAATGGAACTGCTGGTAGGTAGCCAATGTATCTAACTATTGCAGACGAATTAAATATTTGTGATAGGTAATGGACAGCAGTCCTTTCGGTACCTGTGTGATTACGAGAGAGAGATTTAACGTGCACTTCTACTCCATTGATAAAATTATCAACTCGTGTCATTCGTGTGATATGTGACTTTATACTCTGTATAGGTCGTTTCATGAAAGCTGGAGCTGATTAATTGATTATCTATGAAAACGTTGATAGTTCAGTACAAATCTCGCGCCAGCTCGTATGAATTTACCTTAACGTAGTAATAGACCAAATAAGTCCAGTAACTAGCTTCATCAGAATCATACTCTTCAGAATGTCATTATCAAGCGAACTACCCGTACAGTCAGCAGCAGAAGTTGCTAAGCGGGCGAGGTGTTCAAAATTATCTTCATGAGCTCCTTATTCTCTTAAAGTACCTATTCATAGGACATACATAGGTATACATTTGTACATAAGTTTTTGGCAAAAAAATCATTTTTGGTACAAGCTTTTATCGCTGACTGTACTTTTCTTACGACAGACAACTAATACTCATCGAGACAATTCTAAAAACCTCTAACACAATTAGGTTGCGCTGTTTCATCACAGAATTCCTATGGCCACCTCCTGTCTCCATCATCAGATCGATGGTACCATAATATCGGGGGGCACGGCAGTGCCCCCGCCAAGTCGAGCGCGAAGCAAACACTGCCGTACCATCCTTTACTGGAACCATTTCGCCGCATTTTCAGGCCCCTATTTGAGAACCTCTGAATAAGACCAGAACGCAGAAATTTTGGTCATCCAGTAAGCTATAATCACATCCTTAAAATCCAAAATTTCAAGTCTGTAGGTCATTTAGTTCCGAAGTTAAGCGAAAGCAAAGTTTCGCATTTATGAAACTCACTCATGATCATCAGAATAGAACTAGTACTTCCCATAAACTCAGAGAGCTGAAATTTGGTACAGAGTTAGGGTTTAATGGCCACATAAAGGGAAAACCTAAAAATATTGCAATATCAGTCACGTTTTAAAGATCTAAGAACTGCATAAGTAAGTTTGTAATCCCATATAAATATATGATATTACAAAGTTACTGTTGCAGTTCCTACAAATAGTAGGTAAAGTAAAGGTACACTACGATGTACGATGTGAGTATGAATGAAGATATGTTTAGTTATGATATGTGTATACATAGTATGGGTATGAGTACCCGAAAAGAAGGACTGAATAAAATAAATCAATATGCCCACGTTTCTACAAAAAGAAGTGAAATCCCACCAAAAACATTCTGTAAAAAACTAGCCAAGTCTCGATGGAGCTGCTTGTTTATCTCTAAAAAGTAATGAAATCTAGACAAAGTCGTGCCAAGTCTAAGGTTCCTTACTGCGATTTCTTTATTATTATAGTTAATGTTGTGTGACTTGGCCGTTGAAGGGTACACAAGGGTACAAAACCAGGTGCTCCAAGACATTATTGCACCAATCTGCCATTGCACCAAAAAGAAGTGTTTGTTTCAGGCTCGCCCATACATAAGTATTATTGAAATACGCAGCTTTATCAAGCCTACAATTGACTGGTTATTGAATCAACGTTTTCCAAGTGGCAATTTTCCATCATCAATGGGTAGCGGTTCTGGCGACAGATTGGTGCAATGGTGTCATGGAGCACCTGGTTTTGTGCCCTTCAACGGCCAAGTCACACAACATTAACTATAATAATAAAGAAATCGCAGTAAGGAACCTTAGACTTGGCACGACTTTGTCTAGATTTCATTACTTTTTAGAGATAAACGAGCAGCTCCATCGAGACTTGGCTAGTTTTTTACAGAATGTTTTTGGTGGGATTGCATTGTCATCCTATTTATACATGCATGCAAAATTTCAGCTCAATCGGAAACCGGGAATTGGATCAAATTTAACTTGCAAGATATGATTACAGACAGACAGACAACGGTCAGGTGAAAGTAAATAAAAGCTTGTAATAATAAAAGCGACTGACACCGTGCATTGCTTGTTGTCTTGTAGATTACAAGGAATTCACACTGTAGTGAAAGTAAAATCAGTATTGTTACAAGTAAATAATCCACCAGGGCGACATGAACACGTGAGAGCAATTTGTCGGCTAATATCTGTTATCCATTACGTCGTGGGCGATATGTAAGCTATTGTCAGAGAACTAGCAGAAACAATTCGATGCGATTATTTGCTTGCTATTGTGCGTCGTAGGCGGATCATTTGATCATAATATTGTTTGAAGCCTATAAGCCTGTCTCTGTAGACACCTCAATAAAAAAAGAAATAATAACACATTTAAATATACAACAGACTTCATTTAAATATTATCGAGGTGAATATTTGTACAAAAAAAGAAACAGAAAGAAATTAAAAAAAAAACTTCGGGTGGTTATACGATTTTCTGATTGCAAAATGATAAAACAATATTATACGTATATTAAACCTATTTTATGTAATTTCCTAGTATCTGTCTAATCTATGGAAATTCAATTCTTATAAAAAGATTCGAGGGAATTTATGACATTTTTATAAACAAATACGCGTCATAAAGCCCGTTGCACGCGCCAGGTGACTATTTTTATGACTACCTACCGATTTCCATGGATCCCGATTCGGGCCCATAATATTTGGACATGAAATTCCTTAAAAATCATGGAAAAAAAAACCTACTGCCGCATTGTATTTAGTTCTTTCGAAACGGTTAAAGGGGCCCACTGATTAACAGTCCGCCGGACGGTATCGGCCTGTCAGTTGTTCGGAACTGTCAAAATTTTGTTCTAACTGACAGGCCGATACCGTCCGGCGGACTGTTAATCAGTGGGCCCCTTAACAATGGGAGAGTCGAAACTAAAACATAAGATTATATAAACACTACAGTAAGCACATTAATAACGAGTGAACCGAACAAGCACACTAATCTATATTTTATCAGGCATTGAATCATAATCATCGGCGAGCGTGTGCAGCGAGCGACATTTTTTACCCAAACATCTTGCGGCCTTCTAGGAACCACATTGTGGTCGCCTTGTATTGTCACCACTATTTACGTACTGCTCATGTCTAGATTAATATCTGAGTTTCTGATTTGTCTTTGCGCTTAATGTTTTAACCAGTAAGATATGTGTGTATTATAGTTATACACCGTGTTTTTTTTATTTCCGTTAACTTCGGGGTATGGTTAAGTGCGTATAAGAGAACTAAATGGCATAGTTAATTTGCAAAAAAAAATGTTTCTTTGTTTTTTTATAATGAATAAAATTAAGTTTAAAAAGTAGTTAAATGTAGCATATAGCGTTGTTGTAACACGGGCATTACATTTGACTCAACCAAACAATTGAAATCTGTGACATATCAATGTCATTTCGAACATCGATCGACCGTAAATGTACGAACTCATACTAAACACTAATATATATGTAAACCGGTCCTTAAGCAAGTGTACACGCTTGTAGAGGCCTTATAGGAAAACAATACATTATTGATTATCTCCGAAATGGAGTAAATTAGAATATCGGTGTCTTTGGGAAAGTTACTTGATTTAAGCTCAGGAATCCACCCTTGAAATTAACAGAAACAAACAAAAACACGGTGTAATGTGATTTAATATCGGATTTTTTTTTCAAACTCTTTCTTAACCTGGTGAAATTCATATTTAATATTCAAATTTTCTTTAATATGCCTTCTCCATAAATTTTCCTATAATCAGAATCTTAAGGGGCCCACAGATTACCAGTTCGAAGCTGTCAAATTTTGTCCGTCCGGCGGACTGGTAATCAGTGGGCTCCTTTAGCATTACATATATTAACCGGAGCAAAGTTTGGAACACCATTATTAATCACGGATTAATCTGATTCATTCCACTTCTTGACGACTTAATTCGAAGCGTATAAAATATATTGGTAATAGGCAGGAATGTTACGCTAATGAGTCGAAAATAAGTCGTTTGTCTTCGCCTTTTGATACGCTTTAAGTTATGTTATTTATAGATTAAGTTTATTTATACTTCTTATAAATATGTATGTATCAAAATTTTGTTAGTGATAACACCAACCGCACCAAACGCGCACATTTTAACCACAAGATTTCAGAGTTATTGTCATTTCTATTGTATCTATTTATATTTCTCTTTTTCTTATTCCATCCTGACCCAGAAATTTTCCGTAATTTAACTTATAAAACACCAAGAATATCATGGATCTACTCAATAAAATATTTCCCTAACTTCACAGATGAGGAGGTAAGGTAGGTGTAATATTTAGATAACGGTTAACAATCCCGAGTTCGGTAACGGAGATCGAGATAACATTCAAGTTATAAATAATAAAAGTCCTAAATGTCGGTGAGATCGAGATAGGCGTAACAACATTAATAAAATCGAGCCGGATTTATTTACGCGCGGCGCCACCGTGTCTCCATTAAAACTAACTAATAATCTAGTTGGGAGACAGTTTATGGTACTGTAAAATTAGATATCTGGACGTTAGTACCTTGATTTAATTGATTGTAAGGTTCTGTGTTTCATAACACAAAGGGTATAAATAAACCTCGCATTAAACCTCGAAATATTTTCGCGATTGATCGCCGCCGCCGTCAGATATCGGCAAATGCTCTTTTAGTTTTATTTCTACTTTCAATGTTTCCCTCAAAAGCAATACTTAGATATTTGAAATTCTTTTTCCGATTTTTTCTTTCTTGACTCTACTTTTACAGTTTCCCAACCCATGTCCTAGTCAACTATTATATGTATAATCTGTGCTAGGCCACAGCCTAGTAGAGATAGACAGATTATGTCTTGAAAAACCCCCTCAAATTTGAGGTCATATTTTTCAGGTTAGAGATCCTCTCAAGCGATAAAAAGTGATCAAATCGTGCTTCCCCCTAGCCATCTAGTACCTCGGAGTACCAGGGCCGCATACGTCCCAAGATGTCCCTGTGAGAAAGGGCGTAAATCACTGGCGAGTTCCCATCGAGGTGTGAGGCCGATCCCGCGATAGCCGCTAATTTATTCGTTTTACGCGCGACAACGCGCCTGCGCTTCGGTTACACAGGTTGTTCCTTACATTTGTCACTATAATTGTTCTTGTGTTCTTTTTGGTTAATGTCGTGTTTTGTCCCGATGTTAATATTATAAATCTGGGTGGATGGGGTCATTAAATTTAGAATGGTATTTCTGTACGAGACCTTTTGCATTCTTTACGGAAATGAGGGATTCATGTTTAATTTCTGGGATATTTATGACTAAACGAACGCCGTTAATTATCTCTCATTTGTTTGGAGTAGTTTTTCAGAGAATATATTGCACGTAATTGCCATTTCTCTAATGCGAAAATTACTAAAGATTGACGTAGGTACTTACATGTCTATATTTTTTGTAAAAATCTTTAGCAACATAAAGGTAAAGAAACGTCTACAGCCTGTATCCTAATCAAACAGCTCGACAAAACGCTCCATTATTTATACGTAATTCGTTTATTGTTTTATCTGAGTTTATATTTACGACGGGACTCCTCGTGCCCGCTCCTGCGACTCGAAATAAATTTACAAATTTACCGCCCGCCATATTTATTTATTGTCACTCGGTTATCGTTGATAATTTGAGAGATATTGCTTCGATATTAATTCGATGCGTACGTTTTTTGAGTCATCGCGTGAAATGTCAATTTTAATAGTGATTTATTTTAGTGGCGCTCGCGATTTGTTTTAGGTTGCCTTCATTTGTTTTGGGAGTTTTAAGTGTTCTTTTGTTTTCCTTTTTAGCTTCATGTCGTTTTTTTATTCAGTTCTCATGAAATTTTTTGTGGTTTTAAAATTTGGTCTTCCAATTTGTCTACTTCTGTTTCTCATTGCCTGTAGCAAACATTTGCGTCTATAAATATGATAGAACTGATATAATACTTCGATATACACAAAAATATTTCCAGAATTAGGATCCTACTTATATATCTCAAATATCTATCCTTTTCCAGTAGATGGCAACATCCATCGTCTTTCTTATTGTTAAAGTATATCCTTAGGTATCACAATTTAATCAAATAAAATCTTTAATTTGTACGCTTTAAAGTTTGTTTTTGTCTGTACTGTTTTGGTCACTAGTGTTGTTTTGGAAAGTAATGGGCCAACATACTTATATTTATGGAGTATCAAGAGAGACATCTCCCTTGTCCTATAAATCGCACAGCGTCGGACTCTTGGACTATCAACTTGATCGAATTTGTTTTTATTGCTGTAAATTGTGGGTGGTTCTATGTTTTCGTTTAATTCTACTTTATTAAACATTAAAAGGTTTTACAAATCAGTTGTGATCATGGTATAATAATATACTCCGCCTGGTACTCTCTTCCCGTCTTTTCTAGGTCACCTGACTGACACAAGCCTACGTCATCATGCGACAGCGCTATATTATAATATGCGATAGCGCTATATATAGCGGCCATGTTATTGTGACGTAGGCTTGTGTCACTCTGGGAAGAGAAGACCATGTTTTATTAGACTATGGTTGTGATGTTCTTTATTGACTTTAGTTAAGGCTTCTGATAATACTGACACAGCTTAAAATATGCTGCCGCGCTTAAAAAATGCTAACGTCGCCGAAGTTTATCAAATACACACCTACGGCCACCCATGTGGATACGGTGCTCTATAAAACATAGCTAATTATAATTCTGTGATTGTTGATAGAATTATAATGAGTATATTGTTTATATTCTACGTAACGCTATCAAGTAAAAATGCCGCATGCAGAACCACACATGGCCATATTAAATTTGCCTGTCTCTTAAAATTGAAATCAAAAGTGACATAACGATGAGCAAAAATAATAGCCAAGTTGGACACATACAAAGCCAATAACGCATTCCTATGTCAGATAACCATTGTGATTCAGTCTTCATGGCTGAAAGACAACTCCTCGCGCTTATAATCGCCTGGTGTCAAGTGCTAACGATACTCTGTCCCGTAGGTAACTAGCGACACCACAGTCTTATAACGACTTTTTAATAGTCCCTAAAGAATAACGTATGAATGGTAACATGAGATCTGACGCCGGTCCACTGGGAAAACATAAACACTATGGAGCTGGTCCGAGTACAGACAATAAAATTCGGTGTTAGTTACGGACACCCGAACAGCTAGAGATAAGGCTTTAATCATCGGATCGCGTGGCGTTTAATAGGATCATTCGCATTCTTCATCGATGTAAACACATTTTTAAAAGCTCAACGGGCCATGCAAGCGAAATGGGTGCAATTAACGTAGCTGCCAAAGGTGCCATGCTTTAAAGTGCAAAGGGTGCTAACTATGTGCTTTTTACTGTGCAAATATACTTCACACTTTCCGAAAGCGCCGATTCGTATTCGTAATCCGAAATAGACGCGTTCGGAAAGTTTTACTTTTATTAACGGCCAGTATTAAAGCAGAAGTTCTGTTTTTGTCAAACTGTGTAAATTATAGATGGTCAAGCAAATCTTGTCAGTAGAAAAAGGCGCGAAATTCAAATTTTCTATGAGACGATATCCCGTTGCGCCTACATATTTCAAATTTGCCGCCTTTTTCTACTGACAAGATCTGCTCGACCAACTTTAGATGACAAATCCAGAACTACTCGTTAGAGGCTCGTTCTTTAGGATGTGCGTTTGAGATTAGGACCCGTGGATGCTGACCTTAGGCTCCGTATGCTCCAAACTGCAGCGCGGGGACCCGCCGCCGAGGTAGCTACACGGCATCAGTGTCACCATGCTGTGCAGCGAACGTACATTTCGGACACTCACTTCACTCGGCTAACGTCACTTTGACAGTTTTTTGAGCGGGAATTTGCATTTTGAGCGGCCATTTTGCGCTTATTTTACTTTTAATTGGCACCATGAGCCTGGGTCGAGTCTTATTGGTATCTTGTACAAATTTGTGTCACAATCCATAGCTTAGACCTAGGAAGCAAAGAAAGTTAGGACGTTAAAAATATCCATGATATTCCAATACATAAAACTCTTGAAAAATAATTGGCATTATGGCAACATTCAGTTGTAACCCAAATTATTGTTATCTAATCGCATCAGATTATAAATGACTGCATAAAGTCGTCACAAACGATTTTCACACTCCACCGGTGGCTAGTTATTGATGCCTGTTAGTCATCGCTTCTAACGAAAAAAAAAAAACAAATTAAAAACAAAGCAAAAAAATTACACGCACGTCCGAGACCACCCACATGGATCCGTCAATTTCAAAGTGGAACCGAGCGTGTTCATCTAGTTGTCAAATCGATGGCGACGTAATTGTGAACGCACGTTTTTATCGAAGCGGTTTGCTACTTCGAGAACGGATTTGAGTCTGTGATTTTTAAATGTTAATTATTTAATTTTTTTATGAAGTTGTACCAACTGGATTGAACGCGTTGAAAAATAAATTTCCTGTTAATATTTTTAACCCAAAGGAACCAAAGCTTAGTCTAGTAAGAAATACAAATAAGGTATGCTGTAGGGACAAATATATCTGCCAGATCTGTCTGTACGTATATCCTAATTTGTTTTAGATGTAAAATGGATGTTTTAGAGGTAACCTATCCTTTATGTAAGTTAGATGATGGGTGTTATTGAAAGTTTAAGAAAGTTAGTTTCCAAATAACTTAACATTTAATGTAACTGTAAAATAAAAGTTATCAATGTTATCATTACCACAAGGCTTTACCGTCTGTTTGTGTGGTCACATTATACCTACAGCTTCTGTTTTTAGAATACATTTTTTTGTTGCATGGAAGCCGAGCTGTCCAATTGAATTAAATCCACTAGATGATTGAAAGAAGAATAAAAATTGTAAATAGTTAGGAAGTATCAAAGCATGTTTGTTTGTTTGTGCCGGCAGGGGGCAGAACGGTAGCGTTGCTCGCCGCTGGACGCCACGGGACCAGGGGATCATAACTTATAATAGGTGAACGATGCGTATGAAGGAGCATCCAAATTGTCTGATCAGTCTGATCACGATACGGGGTGGAGCATCAGCGGTTGCCGGATAATAAAACAAATACACAATATTACACCCCAAAGAAACACTGAGGCTATTTAGGGTTAAGTGAAGGCTCTTAAATTTGCATTGCCTATATTACCTATACAATTTTGTATAGTTTATATCTTTATATGTATCGCTCTAGAATCCCTAGTCGTGAATGTTATATACCTATATGTATGTCTGTCTGTTACCTCTACGCGCGCTGAAATCGCTGAAGCAATTGATATTAAAATTTGGTATCGAGGTCGTTTGAGTCCCGGAGAAGGAAATAGGATAGCTTTTATCACGGAAATCGTCTTCTTCGCTGGCATAAGCTAAGGTTTACAAATAAAAAAAGATTACTTCAAATTAAATCTAATTAAATTAAAGATCTACGCACATACGAGGAGTGACCGCGTGCGAATTTGTACATTAGTAATAGATTATTTAAAATTATGACACTATTTTTCTCAAAAACAAGAAAAACTGGTAACACAGTTGTGTTACTTGTGTTCTATGGGCCTGCCCTGCTCGGGGCACTACCACTACTACCAGCAACGCGGGACATACTTTACCAACTTAAATGTGCTGTCGCATAAATGCTTTTTCGATCTTACATCTAGGAAATAAAGACGAAAATTGTCGTCAATTAACTTTAACACTGTAAGATTAGCTTTGTAATTAGAGATAGGTACTTGTAAAGTGAAATAATATGACCTCCCATAGAATTTTATGTGGTGGACAATAAAATATCACTTTTACCCTATTTCTTTAAGTATACCAGTATTGACTCAAAGAATTAGAAAAGGAGATTAATTTAGTAAGTATGGATGCCTTTATATGTATAATGTATATTAGTCTGTATGTATATGGTCAGTAATTATTATTTATTATGGTACATTTTTATTAAATAATATTAACGTCATTTTAATGCGACTCTTCAAACAAAACAAACTCTTTTAAATTTTATTGGGTGTCATTATCTTTTACATCTAACCTAAATAAACTTTAATTTATATAAATAGTTCATCGAGAAGGCAATAATAACTAATTAAACAAATAATAAACTAAAAAAAATAATAATGTGAAGCCGGTAGTCCTGGGTTCGAATCCCGGTAACCGGTAAGGACATTTATTTGTGTGATGAACAGACATATTTGCTCCTGATCCCTAGTCATCGGTGATTTCTATGTAAGCTCATTAAAATCATTATCATTTTTTTCCACCGACTTTTTGCCACCGCTCATGGGAGTCTGGGGTCCGCTTTAGCACCTTCATACACTCACAATAAATATAAAAAAATCAATTCATATAACCATGTAACACGCTAGGCGCGCATACTTCGACGCGCCCCATTTGAATATTCATCGACGAAATAAATAGCCACGTCAAATTAAGCCGAATTTGGGCAAGCTGCGGAAATAATTCGTGTAGTTTTGAAAATTGGTACAGGCATACCTTGTGGTGTCTAGATAAACATACTAAAAGTCCTCGAGGGTAGGGGGTGTGCTGGGGGTGTAGAGGGGGGTTGAAGGTACCTTTTTTCATATTTTTGCTCATATCTCGAAAATGTGTACGAATTGCATTATAATTACTTCGAACAAAAGTTTTAACATAAAATTTACTACAAATTTGGTTATGTTTATTTTTACTCTGCGATCAATACTTTAGGAGCTACAGGCTGTTAAAGTTAAATAAGAGATAAAAAATAGACGGTTTAAAAAAACGTCGTATTTTCATAATTGTTCATCATAAATAAAAATTTTAATTGAGAATAAGCAAGCTAAATTACCTGCTGATAAAATATAAAAAAGCCGGCCAAGAGCATGTCGGGTCATGCTCAGTGTAGGGTTCCGTAGTTACCCGTCTGTCAAAATAGACTATTTGCAAAAACTCAAAAACTGCTTAATCGATTAGGTTCGCTATATTTTTCTCTGAAAGTCTTTACTAAGTTTTACTTTCACGATTTTTTTCATATTTTTTGGACCCATGGTTCAAATGTTAGGGGAACTAAAGTGGAAAACACAACTTTTTTTCTTTCAGATCGATTATTTCCGAAAATATTAAGCAGATCAAAAAATGGTTCTGAAAGACCCGTATTCTTTTTAAAAGACCCATCCAACGACACCCCACACTATAGGGTGGAAGCGAAAAAAAATTTCATCCCCTTTTTAATGTACGGCATCCACCCTAAAAAAATATTTTTTCTAATTTATATTTTACAACTTTGTCAGCGTAACTGATTTATATATTCGTGTCAAACTTAAACATGAAAACTAGTAAAAAAAATTTTTATGGTGGTTGCCCTACATTAAAGTGGGGATGAATTTTTTTTTCGCTTCCACCCTATAGTGTGGGGTGTCGTTGGATAGGTCATTTAAAACGAATAAGGGTCTTCAAGAACCATTTTTTGATCAACTTAATAGTTTCGGAAATAATCGATCTGAAAGAAAAAAAGTTGTGATTTACCCCTTAGTTCCCCTAACTTTTGAACCATGGGTCCAAAAAATATGAAAAAAATCGTGAAAACATAACTTAGTAAATACTTTCAAGGAAAAATATAGCGAACCTAATCGGTACAGCTGTTTTTGCGTTATGGCAAATAGTCTATTTTGACAGACGGGTAACTACGGAACCCTACACTGAGCATGGCCCGACATGCATATGGCCTATTTTTTTATATTTTATCAGCAGGTTGCTTAGCTTGCTTACTCTAAGCTAATTTTTTTTTTTATTTGTGATGAACAATTCCAAAAAAACGACGTTTTCTTAAACCGTCTATTTTTTATTACTTATTTAACTTTAACAGCCTGTAGCCCCTAAAGTATTGATCGCAGAGTAAAAATAAACATAACCAAATTTGTAGTAAATTTTATGTTAAAACTTTTGTCTTAAGTAATTATAATGCTATTCGTACAGATATTCGAGATATGAGCAAAAATATGAAAAAAAGTACCTTCAACCCCCCTCTACACCCCCAGCACACCCCCTACCCTCGAGGACTTTTAGTATGTTTATCTGGACACCACAAGGTATACCTGTACCAATTTTCAAAACTACACGAATTATTTCCGCAGATTTTTCTAATTTGCTCAGGCTAAAAACGATTGCTGGCATTCGGATGTCACCGAAGCTTTGTGAAACGATTATCTGCTCGTGTTTACGATCGAATTAAATCGAATTGCTTGTATTTTGCCTCGTTTAGATTGATTTAGAAAGACTAGCTGTCGTTGAGGCACGTATTTAATTAGCGTACAGTTAAGGTTGTGTATGTGTGTATTTTTGTTCAATTTATGGCGTGAGAGGTCGTTCTGAAATTGGATTATAGCAAATCTGCAACTTCATACTGTCATTTTATTTTTTAACAAGCATAAACGTCTGCTAACGATCCAGAGGCCGTGAGTTCTTACCCGAGACAGTAATTTTTCCACTTTTCAATTTATTCTAGGCTTCATAGTCTCAGCCCCGATTAATACGAAATTACCCATGTGTATAAGTACTACAGGTAGCAAAAGTGTAAACTTTTGTAGGCCCTAAATATTTGACAGCCTGTAGCGTAGTCATTTTTTACTTATGTGCACAAAATAAGAATTTCAATGAGAATCAATTTTGCGTAATTGTATACATTCCATATCAATTGTGTAGATAATTCGAGGTAAAAACAAAATATAAGCCATTGTCGTGACAGTATTACGTTATTCATTAGGAATATATTACCAGGCACCCATGAATTGGCAGTACATTCGCATATTTAAATGATATTGCTTGAAACAAAGTGTATTATGGGGTATTGACCGCTAATACAGTGGCGTCGGTATTCGGAAGAATAACTTTCCAAACCTCCTGTATTTTTACCTTTGTTCTAAATGTGAACCTAATTTTCATTGTGCAAGGTTCATTTCCTATTGTAACGAGATTGTTATAGGAGTTTTCGAAGATATTAATCCAATCGCATAAAGAAGCGGGAGATGTGGTTACGTGTCGGTTCGGCAGAGTATGCTCTTTCTCATAATCTTAGATTCATATTTTATGAGTGGGTGGTTCGTATGTATTTAAGTAACAAATACCAAAGTACTTGTATTTATTTTGAAGGTTGATTAAGCTGTAAGACGGGAAATTTTAGAGTCGTCTTAATAATGTCGAAACACGTGTCAATTTTTCTATAAATCTAAAATCATTGTCTACACATATGCAGTTTGCAAAAATGCAATCTCAAAAACTATGCACAAAAATACTCAATAGATGTTAAGATGTTTCCTTCGAAAATGATATTTTTGACTCTACCGTACTTATTCTTCGATACTTCGATGTGTTGGAGACTGCATGGAGTCCAATATATTATTATTATACTAGTGACCCGCCCCGGCTTCGCACCGGTTACACAAAACCTTAACAAATTATACCCTAATTCATCCTCAAGAATCACTCTATTGATAGGTGAAAACCGCATGAAAATCCGTTCAGTACTTTTTGAGTTTATCGCGAATATACATACACAATACACACAAACAGACCGACGCGACGCGACGGGAGACTTTGTTTTATTAGGTGTAGTGAATGTAGTAATAGAGATACCGTATGTATATTGAAAGTAACATTTCCTTTTTTGTTGGTGTATATGCGAAATCGATAAGTAGGTGTATAATATTATGTATAGAAAACAGTTTCTTATGTATACAATGAGAGAAAAATCATCACCAGGAATTAAAAAACAGTTCTGTACTGGGGGAAAAATGAAGTTTTAGTAATAATTATGGACGTTTCACTATTTCTGTAAAGTTTATTTATTTCTACAAACAGCTCAGTAATCCCAAATATAATTTCAACAAACAGATAATAGAAATTGGAAGAACTAATAGAAATTGCAAAAGTCAATTTGTTCCTATTAGTTAACTCTCCTTGTCCCCGGATTAAGTTTATTTTTGTAATTCTAAGTGTGTTTTTGTTGTACTTTTCTCTCAGTGTAGAAGATTTCTGAAGCATGTAACTTAATCATACTAACTAGATACCTACTGTAATCGTTTAGCATAACTTAACGTAATGATGACCGGAGGAAGCCACTAATTAGGTAGTGTACATGATAGCTAATTAGTAATTGAAAAGTGGGTCACACTGCGACATTTTACTGAGTACCTACATTACATAATGGTGTGTACAATTTATTTCTATACATATAGGTATACCTATAGTTTATATTTATGAGTAGGTTTTCTTAGCATAACTAAAAGAATTTGAATAAAATGTATTTATTTCCACCTCACAAAGGATACATTTAACAATATTAACTATTAGATCGAGTAAAAGACAACATAGATTTATATCCCTTGTGAGAGACTGGAGTCTGAACTAGGCGTAAACCTGTATTACAGATCTCCAGGCCCTCACCCCGGAAGACGAGGAGTAACATTTACTCTTAAAACATAAGTTGCAATGTAGTAAAATTACATTAATTACGTATGTATCAAAAAAAAGAAAACATTTAATATGTATAGAAAAGTAGAAGAAAAATTTGAAGAAAGAAAGAATAAATCATTGCTTTTAAATTTAAAGACATAATATGCCTATCTAGTTTATTATGTACGGTCAGCCAAGAAAGTGGTCTACCACTTTTCGATTCTATCATCTGATTGATAGAGTCGAAAAGTGGTAGACCACTTTCTTGGCTGACTGTACCTAAGTAGTGTTAACTGGGTACAAAATATAGGTACCTACTGCTACGCTTACTACGCTTCTCAACCATGTCAAATTTGATAAAAAATAAACCATTTAAATACTTAGTTTCAGATTTTAAGTTAAATTAAAAATTCATTTATTAGTTACAGAATCTTCTTTATTTAAGCCAGTAAATACTTGCTATATGGTCATCTATCGATTGTTTAGATTGTTCAGTTGTTCTATTCAGTTGGACTAATTTATGTGGTAATTAAACACTATAAACATTCATATCTGGCTACGAGTGTGTTACAGAATACAACATATAGTAGAGAACATATAGGGAATGCAATCCCGCATGAGGAACTCAATCCCGGTATTCCGCGGGATTGCCATTTTAAGTCCCGCGGGATCCCGGTATTTGCGGGATCCCGCAAGTTAGTATACAATTTTACTAATTAGTACTAAATTTGAAGGTTGAAAACAAAAAGTAAACTAAAATTAGAAATAGTACATTTTGTATTAAAAGAATACGGTATAATGACAGTAATCAAGAATTTAAGAACGAGTGTAAAGGCTTAATTAACGCGATTTCGTAAGTCCTGTACCACTCGTGGCACACACAATGTTTTTCATCACACCTGTGAGGAAAAAAGAGGGAAAACAATTAAAAATCTACCTAATTTCGGACGTACCTACATAACAAAATTCCCTGGGTACAAATTTAAGATTTACGGACCGCGTCGCCTACGTAAAATAACACCTTTTACGAGAAAGTGTGATGAAATAAATAGACAAATTCGGGCAAAATGCTCTTCCGTGTCATTACCCCTTTCCTCCATAGATGCATTTAGGCTCCGTGAAGAATTTTGGCCAGTAGGCACGTGCCCGAGCCTGTGTTCCTTGTAGTAACACGTAAGAACCACGTCGCTCTTCGATCCCGCAAATCCCGCGGGATCCCGCTTAATTTACGAGCGGGATTAATCCCGCAAATTGCATGCGGGATCCCGGTATTTCGGGATCCTGGTATCCCGGTATTGCATTCCCTAAGAACATATTAAAAATAGAGTAATATTTTTATTTAATTTATTAAGAACCAACTTCTCTTCGAATGTCATGTCAAAGAGACAGTCCACATAATACACCCTACGTCACACCACCCATTTACGTTACACACCTAAATACAATTTGAAAGCGCGAACGAGCAGCTGGTAAATTCGAATTAGGAACGTGAACATCCGCGATGTCCTATCTCCCTTGCGCGCCCCGCCCAGGCGCCGCCACGCCTCTTCCGTTCGCCAAACTCAAATTGAAATTCGAACAATAGATCATCTAGGATCGCGCCATAATGACCTTTATTGTTACAATACAACTTTGAGGAACTTGCTCTTCGAGGTATATTTATTCAAAAATTGGATAAGTGTGAGTCGTAACAGCGCGCCGAGGGTTCTAGAGTCGGACTTAGATATCTCGTCCAGACATTTTCAATGACAAAGTGTGGAAATGTCTAATTTCTATGAACATATAATAATAATGATGCGTCCTTATATACTTTGATCTGTTCCAAAATATGTATTAACAAAACAAAAACAACAATAGTTATTTGTTTTACAAGGGGGCAAAGTTTTGGTTTAACCGCTCGTAATATTAATTGATACCCGAGCAAGCGAAAGATTCCAAAACTCCGAAAAATGGAATCTTGAGTGTTGCGAGGCTTTCAAAGCCCGAGGGTTAAACAAAATTTGTCCCCGAGTGAAACACAAAATTTTTCACCACACCAACCCGAAACAAATATTTAATGTAAAATATCAAATAAAATCAAACCAAATCAAATTAAAATGAATGTTATTTTAATAAAATTCATTATTTATCATCCAAAATCATCATTTAAAAGTCAATTCTACCATCAAACATAAGAAAGCAACCCAACACACTTTCCGAGCTGGTGTGGTGAAAACAATTTTTAGGGTTCCGTACCCAAAGGGTAAAACGGGACCCTATTACTAAGACTTCGCTGTCCGTCCGTCCGTCCGTCCGTCCGTCCGTCCGTCTGTCACCAGGCTGTATCTCACGAACCGTGATAGCTAGACAGTTGACATTTTCACAGATGATGTATTTCTGTTGCCGCTATAACAACAAATACTAAAAACAGAATAAAATAAAGATTTAAATGGGGCTCCCATACAACAAACGTGATTTTTGACCAAAGTTAAGCAACGTCGGGAGTGGTCAGTACTTGGATGGGTGACCGTTTTTTTTTGCTTTTTTTTTCGTTTTTTTTTTGCATTATGGTACGGAACCCTTCGTGCGCGAGTCCGACTCGCACTTGCCCGGTTTTTTTTACCTACTTACAGGCCTATAACTGTATAGGTACTTACGTAACGAAGACGGAACAATTTTATGGTTTGCAAATCCCTTAATTAAATTGTACACGGAACCCAAGAAATATTTATTTGTAGTAGATATCTACTACATCCTTTTGAGCAATATGACCTGCTCAGCAAAATGGCACGGCGCTACAATTGTTTGTTTTAGTAGTCGGTCCAAAACAAGTATAATCATAACAATCATATTTTAACGGCAGCAAAGAAATACCGAAGGTTAATTAATATTATTACATAATGCAAACTTCTGTCCGTCTGTTTATCCATGCTTAAACCCTTGAACTAATTTAGGTTATAATTTAGTAATGGAGATTGAATCTAGTTTAATATTTTATTTGTTGATTCAGTTTTAGGATTTTTTTCAAATGGGAATTAGCGAGGTCTACAGCTCACAGAGCTACTAGTATTAGTAGTGATGGAAATAATCCGCGGGTAGATTATACATAGTACCTCCAGTAAAGTAATAACTATCTATCCGATATGGTTATCGACAACACGACAAAGTTGTACAAAGTTTAACGCACGAATAATGATGTTGTCTCAGGATCGGCCCAGGCTGTTAACTATGCTATGAATATATCGCTTTGCGTGTTGCAACGATCAAAAGTTGCAACGGTCAATGAATTGAATTGAGGGTTCTTTATCGAAATTATCTTGGATTGATTTAGTAATGGCGAATTAAAAAAGAAACCTAAACATACTCGTTTTTAACTCAAGGAAGCCACCAGGAAGCCAAATAAATGATGATATTGATGACTCCAAGAATTACACTGGCTTAAATTTTGCAAAATTTAATTCTTCAAAAGTAAAGGCGCAATATCTTGTTAATTTCATAGGATTCCTAAAATAACGATAACATAATATATGGGACCCGGGTATGTCCTTAAACTACGTCCAAGACCACCGGTGGACGGGCAGCAGCGTCCCTCAAATTCGGTGTACTCGACTGCGATCGCCAACCCGCCTGCCAAGCGTGGCGATTATGGCATTCACCCCCATAAGGGGGAGGCCTATTTTCAGCAGTGGACGTCTTATGGCTGAGATGATCATGATAATATATGATCTTTAATAATTTGTCGTGAAAGTTAGATATAATTCTATATCTTTGTATACCTACCTGATACAGGTAGTAAGTACCTAAACATGCAACAAAACATTTTCTATCAAACCTTAATAAATAACCAAACGATTTATAATAGCCAATGCTTCTATATTTCTAAACCTCTAAGCAAATACATATAAATAAAAAAGACCTGTCCGCCCTCGGAATACCCAACTGGCGTGAAGTGGCGCAGAATAGGGCAGAATGGCGCTCTCTTGTGTCAGAGGCCAAGATCCTCTTTGGGTCACTGAGCCACTGATGTATGTATGTAAGCAAATACATATTAAGAAATTAGATTTTAAGAATCTAATTTGAAAATGTGGTCAAAATCAATAACCTAACGCACAGTGCTAACCTGACTGAGAAGCTGGCAATTGGAATACTAGAGGCTATTTTAACTTATTCTAAAAATTTAATCAACAAAAAAATCGGACCTCACTCACTACTCACAAAATTTCATGAAAATCTGTTAAGAAATGCGACCTGTATAGCTGTAGAAGAGAGCGGACAGACATACCTGCGAAACTATTTTTGCCCAAGCTTTAACGGAGACTTTACCGGCGAAGCCTCACTTGCTCAACAAGAAAAAATAATTATATTAACCCAACGGAACCCTAGAATTGTGCTAATCACGCTAGGTCTTATAAACGACCTGTAAGGCCTCGCCAGCATGTTTACATTGCCGTATCAGGAGAGCCACCTAACGCCATGCACTCCTGGTGGTCGCGATATTGAATCATGATGTCATTGTCGGTGCACTGGTTTTGGCAGGCAAAGGCGCCGGGCTATCAGGTTTTGATGATGCAAGCTGTGCATTGAAACTATTGAACGGTTTTTGAACGGACTATTTTTATGGATAATCAGGAGTAAGTAATACTTAAATGTGGTATATAAGTAGGTAATGAACTAATAAAATATTGAAGTTGTACAGTCAACAACAACAGAGCTATGAATACAGGCAAAGTGCCAAAAATATGTATACACGACCTTAATTTACAGGCAATAAAGTACTGTATACATATTTTTGACACTTTGCCTGTATTCATAGCTCTGTTGTTGACTGTACCTATGCATGATTGTGCGAGTATAGAATTTCAAATACATAATATCAATAGTAATATAAGGACTGTATCGTTTATTATAAATACAGATAAAACCTGGTCTAAGTGTTGACGTGTGTATTATTTTGCATTACTATGTTCTTAAGGTATAATCTGGGGGTATTTTTAAGACATATCTGATATAAGAATGTTTTACATTTATTTTATTTTAGGGACTTTATGATGATTTTAATACCTTCTAGCAAATGTAATTCGGACAAGCCTATCGAGCTTAATTTGAGACTATTTCACCGATTCCTTAGTACGATTTAAAGAAACAAAAGGTTAATATGCTGCCAAAATATGCCATCTAAGTGTCCTTTTCATGATTGCTCAATTGAACATCCACAGAATAAATGTGGTGTATTTTATCTTTACATGAAAACGACTTTTTATGCAACATTTTGGATTCCCGTCAATTTCTGACGCCAGGGAAATGACGGAAACAGCTAAAAGAATCTACCGAAATCCAAAGCCTAACGGACATTCATGGCGTTGAACCATGGCTAGAACAGGTCGATAGAAACGCTCCATGATGGTTATATTGTATACCAAAGTCGGGGTTGTCGTAAGTAACATGCCATATTTTCAAAAAGGCCACCAAGCACAGATCCAAAACTTTTTTTCCAACTAAAAGAAATGATTAGACTATGCCCAGATGTTTCGCTTTACGAATCATATGTAATTGCTGTTTACATAGTACGATTTTTTTTGTGTAATACTTATCTTGTTCGCAAACCGTAAATTTTCTTGTAGTATTTGTCCGAAATCGTTGTAGTTACTCGGGAGGATTGGGTAAATATTGTCCAAACCATATGCTTTACGTGATCTCCCAGGACGAAATGTTACTTATTATTAAAGCACTAATTAAACTATATGTGTAATTTTTTAATAAAAACATAATACCAGAAAAAACGGCTAAGTAAAGTTGTATTTATAATAAACGATACAGTCCTTACTAGTGTGATAACTAACCGTGAATTATGTCTTGTGTTTGTTTCGTGAGTTTATTGTTTTACTTTAATCCAAAACTTTTTAAGTCCTACGTAAATTTGATAAAGATTATTCTTTGTGACGGGTTTGTAGATAAAGTAAGTTAAATACGTATGGTTTAAAAAATATAACATAGGATCGAGTTGAGATTACTTACTGCAATGTAGCTTAACACACTTGACTCAGTGTTAACATAAATCACGCATTTTATGTGAATGATTTCAAAACGCTAACGGCGATAATTGGCAAAAATTAATAAGAGATTTCTGTGTATCCCAATTAAAGTAACGAAGTAAGGTTCATATAATATTTCGTTTAAATTCTCCCCGAATTAACATTTCAGACACGCATGCCAACATTTTTAAATTATTCAAATATCCCTGTAACAAATTAGTCAACCTCCACATATCTCACCCGCTAACTGGGCTACTAAGCATTCATAAACGAAAACACATCAAGATTACAGCTGGTATGTACACAAAAAATTGTCCAGGCTCAAGCGCGATCGAATCCGCAGATAACACACGTTGAAAGGGCCAGATCGTATCAGTCTGTGTCACATTTTTGGAGAATACGTGTATATGAGTAATGTTTAATATCAATGTAGCATTTGGATTTCGAATGGGAGACAAATTTTATAGAATCTCAGTGGGTACTAGCAAACAAGGATAAATTACAATTCATTCTGGTTTTGACCAGACTGACGAAGAAGGTTAATCGTTTTCATGTAAATATCTGAAGCGCCCTACTGTCTTGGATCCGCATCTTTTGGAATTTGTAATAACTTTATTTTAAGGTGTCTTATTTTAATTTTTAACAAGCAGAAAAGTCTATGAACGATGCTATTAAGCTTATAATAAATTTTAAAAGTGGAAAAAATTCTATCTTGGGTGAGAATTGAACTTACGGCCTCTGGATAGATACTCCAGCGCTCTGCCATCTGAGCCACCAAGATCTCATCCATAGCCAGCAAATCTTCCCACCATAATTATGGGTCAAGGGGGCCCTAGCGACATCTACTACATCTACTACTACATCTACTAGAGTCATATAGTCGTATTTTTCCATATTCTTAATATCTACATAAAAACGGACCGGCTATCAGTTCAAATCGGCGGAAGTGGCAAAATTTGAATGTTTTTAGCATTTCATTAGTCACATAAAACGCACAACGCGCGCCGTGTCAATACCGTCACTGTTTATAAGTTATAACAAACACATCCGCTTTTTTCGTATAAATTATACTATATTATTCAAGCGGCGAACTGTGAACTATAGACGTGGTTGGGCTAATCTAGGTTATTTTTGACAATAGACAGTGATCTTTCTAAAGGGATCCACAGATTACCAGTTCGCAGGATGATATCAGCCTGTCGGTTATTCGAAACTGTCACCTTGTGCGTTTAACTGACGAACTGGTAATCTGCGGGCGCCTTAAAAGACTCTTGGTCTTGTAACATTGTCCAGTAACTAGTAGACATAACCAATTAAACATGTAGCTTACTCTGAGTTTTGGTTGTTTGACGAATAAATTCAAGCATTCATCACCTCGTGTTAGGGTTTTTTTGTTTTATGATACCTATAGGAGGCAAACTAGCAGATGAATCGCCTGGTGCAAGGCGGGGAGAGGTTGCAAGTGGGTTACTGGTTTTAGGATGGGAGTAATCCCTTTCCTTGAAGGTTCTATCTGTCCAGAAATACTGCGAACGACAGTTGTACCAATTAAATGAGTTTTCAGGATTGGAAATGAGCCAGTTATGCACGGTGTGGACGATTTTAGTTCTAGGTGGTTGACCGTTTTGGTGGTTCCCTAAGGAGGAGGCCTATGTTCAGCAATGGACGTCTTATGGCTGAGATGATGACCGTTTTGGGTGATTGTTAATTGGAGTAATCAATTTGCGTGGCGGTAAAAGCGTTACATTAGAAAAAAGTTCAGGAGACTTTAAGTCTTTGGGATTTTAAATACTCATTTATTTGAAGAAAAAAAAAGATTAAAAACGTGAAAATGTCAGGAAACTTATGGAATTTTATATTATCTCCGTCCATAAGCAGTTGAGCTTATCTAAACTTTTCGAGCATATAAAATAACTGTAATCAGACTAATTACTAATTAGGAAGCAGCTTCCAATATTTATTTAAATTAATTTTATAGCAATTCTAATGAGCAAGCAATCACCGAATTCCAAGATAACCATCACTCGATCCGTACAATAGTCAAAACGACCCTATTAATTAAACTGACGCCCCAGAAAGTTCACTAACCACGGCCGAGACAAATAAAACACATCACAACGAATGACCATAAGGTCCAAAAACAATCGCCACATGTGGCCAGATTGACGAAAAGAAAAACAAAATTAATATCCACTCTCGTCTCGCTCTGACACATGGTAATGTTTTGCGTGCGTCCTGCTCGTGCGCAACGAAATCATTCTTGGAAGGCGCACGCGTTCAATGCGGGCGTTGTGTTCGAATTCCGAATTGGAAAAAAAGGAATGAAAGCGACGGTTGTGCTAAAATGCCGGGGCCCTAGCCTCGAGCGGATTACTGACATTAACACAACATGACGGGAGGAAGAGTCTGGTCATGAATGGGAAGTTTTATCTACTTTAATGCACTTGAATTTTAGTAACAGGTATAATTCATTACTAAATAAATACGCCGAAAACAAGAACCCAGTAAAATTTTCAATTCATATTTATCCAGAGATAATACTAGATCTATGAAAAAATTGGATAATAATTATAGCATCTAGCCACCTACGTACACGTTAAATTTGCCAAGATAAAAAACATCTAAAATTTAAATTCACAAAATAATGAAATGGGAGACATTTTTATAGGCCCCTGGGCGGCTAGTAAGATAGAGCTTGCTCACTAAGTTTCACGAGATTAGACGAGAACACCCGAACATACGACGATTATTTTCCCAAGCTGAAACGGAGACCTTCGCTTCCGCTCTCGGTAGTTAAAAAATCCATAATCCTCGGAATAATTTATTTATTTTAAAATAAACATTATCTTTACTTAAAGGCATCTCATTGCATTTGTCCAATCGATTGTTGATTATCTTTCTCTTGTTGATTATTAAGTCATCAATTCATCATCATTCGCTTGCCCTTATCCCATTTATTTGGGGTCGGTGGTCTGCGCAGCATGTCTTTTTCTTCCATACCTCTTTTTCGCCTGTCATTTCATCATTCACTTGCGTTCGTTTCATATCATCTCTCACACAGTTGGATGGACCTTTTCCTCAGTTTTCCTCTCCCGTTACTTCCCCCCACATTCATTCGTAATACCTTTCTCGTCACATGACTTTTATCCCTCCGCATCACATGCCCGTACCACGCAAGGCGATTCGCTCTTACTTATTCTTGTTGACTATTAAGAACAAACAGCAACACTTTACTGACCATCGGTGGACTTTATTATTTATGCCTTTTGTAATAAGGTTTATTGATGGACAGTTAGCAGTGTGGGCAATGGTACCTAATCGTATTATTCCTTTTCGAAAGTATGTTTATCCTATAATATTCCACTGTAATATATGCAAATATTAATATTTTATATCTCACGCCTTGTTGTAATACACGTTGGACCACTCCGCTACATAATTTTACTTCTCTCATCTACTCAAAGGTTAACTAGGAGATAACCCTTAAAAGGATAAGTTTACCTGTGTAACTACTTGTACAGTCGCCATCAGATATATCAGAGCGGTCAAGACGCTCACAAATATCTGAACACGCCTCTATTGTCGAGGCGTTAGAGTGCGTGTTCAGATATTGTGAACATCTCGGCCGCTCCGATATATCTGATGGCGACTGTACTTGCTAGTTCCATTGTGTTTTCCTACTGCGTTGTAAGTACAGTCAGCAGCAGAAGTTGCTAAGCCTTACCTTGATACGCTCTTATTCTCTTAAAAATAAAGTCGCGTCAAGATCATTTTGAACATCTGGCCCGCTTAGCAACTTCTGCTGCTTCTAATACAAGTAAGTGTTTCTTACAATTCTTACCACGAGATACTACTATTTATAGTTGTATAGATAATTTTTGTGTTTCTTTTCTTATAATACCTATCTCTCATTATAATCACCAACATCGCTATTAATGTTAGTTTTAATTATAACTAATATAATTACAAGAAAATATTCGCAAATTTTCGTGGCAAAAGCCGGAACAACGCGAGGAAGATGATTAGAAGAAAATATTCGCATCTAACAAAAGACGCGAAACAAGACATAAACTATGCTTTAAAGAGTAAATATTCCGAAATGGAACATTATTACATTTTAGCCTACATAATCATTTAAAAAGGACAGCCAAAAAAATGTGTTTGACACTGCAGTCAAGTTCTGTTGAATTTCTTGCTGAATTAGAAAACTGGTAGTAGGTACCGTCAACAACAGAGCTATGAATACAGGCAAAGTGCCAAAAATAGTATACACGACCTTAATGTACAGGCAATAAAGTACTGTATACATATTTTTGACACTTTGCCTGTATTCATAGCTCTGTTGTTGACTGTACCTAAACAACGAGACATTAAAACTCTCAAAAATCCGACACTTTCAATCAAACGCCTCAGAAATATTGAATCTTAAAAAATAAAATAAAATCGCATAAGAAAGTTTGAAACTTATAAGAAAGCGCCCATAGCTGCGCCATTTCTCCCCACATTCGCGAGGTCGGAAACTTAACCCGGGTCTTTTTGTTGGCGTCTGCCGGCACGGGCCACTGGAGGGCTGGGACAAGGACAGTTATAATCCAAAAAAATATACTTGATGATATCCCGAATATAAAAAATGCAATATTAACGGGTATAATTCGACATACGCAAATTACGCGAACTCATGGTTTACTCATAGAAATAAGAAGGAAAACTATAGTACCAACTTACTAATCAAAGAGTTGGTATTTAGTGACCAAACTTTATACTTAATTCTTAAGCTTCCACTGCTTGCTTATAATATTGTAGTGTAGGTATACAGTTTGCTTATTATACCGGGCTACAGTCTGCAATATGCTACAGCTTGTACAGTCAGCAGCAGAAGTTGCTAAGCGGGCCAGGTGTTCAAAATGATCTAGACGCGACGTTATTGTTGAGAGAATAAGAGCGTGTCAAGGTAATTTTGAACACGGCCCGCTTAGCAACTTCTGCTTCTGACTATAACAGGAGCTTTCCTACTCAATCTTCTCCACTTTACCCGGTCTTCGGCATCCTCAGGTGTGAGATTGTTCTCTTCCAAGTCGGCTATTATAAAGACTTCATAAATTTTAAAAGTTTATGAACTAACGTTTTATCCTTTAGGCAGTGCATGCTATAGTTTTATTTATTTGCTCATGTAGGAGACAGCCAGTCGGGCGGAAAACGTCCGTCTGGGCGTCCCAGATACCGCTGGAGTGACGAAGCCCAAAAAGACCTGTCCGCGCAGAATAGGGCAGAATGGCGCTCTCTTGTGTCAGAGGCCAAGATCCTCTTTGGGTCACTGAGCCAGTGATGTATCTTCTTCTTCTTCTTCCTCGCGTTACCCCGGCATTTTTGCCACGGCTCACATAGGAGCCTGGGGTCCGCTTGACAACTAATCCCATGATTTGACGTAGGCACTAGTTTTTACGAAAGCGACTGCCATCTGACCTTCCAACCCAGAGGGGAAACTAGGCCTTATTGGGATTAGTCCGGTTTCCTCACGATGTTTTCCTTCACCGAAAAGCGACTAGTAAATATCAAATGATATTTCGTACATAAGTTCCGAAAAACTCATTGGTACGAGCCGGGGTTTGAACGCGCGACCTCCGGATTGCAAGTCGCACGCTCTTACCGCTAGGCCACCAGCGCTTGAGCCAGTGATGTATGTATGTATGTATGTAGGAGACAGCCAGTATTGTAGCATGGCCAGGTCCTGACCACATCCCTAGTCACGGGCCAGCGCGCTAAGCGGAGCCGACGGTTCGGGGAAGCCGCGCACGCTCCGCTGCGCACAGGCTTAGCCGGAAAGGACCCGACGCAAGCGCCTGTATTTAGCAGCTAATCGGATATCGTAGCCTTGGATACTAGAATTTTTATGAACTAAAGGTGGACTGGCCAAAAATTTTAAATGTAACAATGTTTTAAGGGCGATTTAATGGTTAAAGCTATTTTTCTACTGCTAAAGAATAGAATTTTCTCCTGTTGTTCAAAAAATTTCTAGGTACATATTTTCAAATCTATATTTAATTAGCTTCTGTTTGCAACTTCGCTTTCGTGGAATGATGATGACTGATAAAATTAACTACCATGTCCTTTCCCGGGCCTCAAAGTTAGTGATCTTATTGCATTTTTTAGAACGATTTTTTCTGCTTTGAGTATACAGAACAGCTGAGGTTTGAACCCATGAATTTTTGACTAATAACACATTAACCCACTTAGTCATAAATGCGGCCACTTGCACCATTCCGCTAACCCGGGGTTAAATTATTAAACCTGGAGTTACCATGGTTACCAGTACAATTTGACACAGAGTTAACGGTTTAATTGCATAACCCCGTGTTAGCGGAATGGTGCAAGTGGGCCTTAGTCATAAATGCTCTACAGGCCTCATAAAGCTCATAAGCTAATAATCGTTTATCTTTATCTTACTTACATTTTGACTTATGTATTTGTAAGAAAGGGCTAAAACATAATTTTAATAAAACAGGCCCGTAAAGTTTTATGAATAACGGGATAAAAGGTTATAGGGTTAGTTCCCGATTTACCGGATTTTTGTTTTGTCGGATTCTCTTATAATACTCGTATTGTGAATTGTGACGTCCTAAAGAAAATTCGGCGAAACAGGAATCCAACGAAACAAGAATCCGACTAACCAGGAACTAATCGGTTATAGGGGTAACCGTTCGTTGAAGGTATAAATTCAAAAATCGTACGGTTTAGATGTTAATTGACGGTGTGTTGACGAAAGTATGCGTTGTTTTAATTTCAGCCAGTCTACTTACGGCGATTTACAAAATATCGCCGCCGTTCCGTTTGGTCAAATAATCGGTATGTGAAGGATTATAGAGGAAAACGGCTTGATAAACTTTAAACATTTTATAGTTAGTCGCTTAGTCTTAGTTCAATAGCGTAGTGATCAAAAAATGAAATATAGAAGCTGTTTCCAATTTGCCAAATTAAGTGGATTAAGGGTAATCCTTTATTTAATTAAAGATATGAACAAAATAAATAAACACTTAAATTAAAACTAAAGTATAACAATTATATAGACAAATTAATTAGTGTATTAGGTAATTAAAGTTTATCATTTTACTTTTTTATGACCCCTTTGTTACCCGTGTTTTACAAAAGTAATAACTTGTTTAATAAAAAATAATTTTTATAAATGATTGTAGTCGCTATCGTAAGGAATGTTTAATTTTACCAAAATAATTTGCCGTAAATACGTTTTATTTTTAACCAAGAAATACAACAAACATTATTTTTTATTTTAACAGACAAACAGGCGGACAGATTTACTTTCTACACATAGATATTGGCAGGGATATATGTAGGGACGGAGCGATAACTATCCTCAGTGTCGATATCAATATCTGTGTTTATAGCTATTCCATTCAGGACACTGAAATTACATTTCTATTGCCCACTATATTTCCCAATCACTTTGCTTGTACCTATTTTACTATCCGATAATTTTGTTTGTGTACCAATTATGCACTGAAATTCCCGATGGATCGAATAAATGAGGGCAATTTAACTTCGTCCTAAATTGCAACCTTTGTTTATTATACTCGTATCTATCATGAAAACTCTTGTAATGAGCCCAAATTAGTCGGTAAGTGACATATTTCACTGCATCATCAAAACAGCTCCAAGATGTCAAAATTCATCTCAATCAGACAAAGCGGGAAGTTATGTTTTCACTTACAAGAATTTAAGCAATTAAAAATACTTAAGTGAAACTAAATAATCCGTAAACTAATAAAAAAAATAATCATGCAAAAAATATTTTATTTTGCTGCTACTCCTAATTCCTTAATATGCCAATTATAAAATACTTACCTATTATAAAATTAGTAAATATTTTAATGCATGAGGTAAAGCTTTTGCGACATAAGACATACCTAACCATTTCCAATTAGACACTTTTCTGATTAGTTAGTCATATCACTCATATCGTTTAAAACAAACTGTCTACTAATTATAAATCTATTTTTGTTATAATCTTCAATGGGAATAAGTATTAGTTTAGTGTGATTAACTATTATTATATTAATTTTGGGATTAAATTTAGTTAATTTTGCCAAATATCTTAATAAGCAGGTATGTTAATTTGTACTTATTCCCTCTTAATTAGGTACATTTAAGCGCGAATATTTTTTGAATAAAAATTTGTTTATAAATCCTTATTAATCGAAGATGGGATAATTACTTTAAGTAGGTACAGTCAAGGAATTTAAATTCCGACCCATTTCGTACTTTGTCACAGTGACAACCGTATGAGGTCTCTAGCGGCTTTCATATTGATTGTCACTGTGACAAAGTACGAAATGGGTCGGAATTTAAATTCCTTGACTGTACCTACATAATGATATAAATGTTATGAATATATTATTTTATCCTATCTTCTGACGAAAAAATGTTAAATATCAAAACGAGCGAACAAATTTTACCGAGCGATATTTTTGGAATAAGCGCATACTTAGTGATCCCAAAAATATAGTTGTTTTGGTAGTTAGATTTTTTTTTAATTTGGTTGTGATACAATTTTGAACGATTATTCATAAAATGTGTACCTACTCGTATATCTACTTATTTTTAAGTAACTTTGCTTATGAATCATTTCCGTACGACCTGCTACCTTTGCTTTATATCAAAAGTACAGGTCAAAAACCAGGCCAAGGTTGTTAAACGCTTTTCTTTATTTATCTGTACATTTTATTGTTATTATTTTTTATTTATCTCATAATGCATACCAAATCATTCTTTAATAGGTAATTCCTTTCAAAAACATTAACCAAAGCATGCGTTACTGTTATAATTTTGAATTTCCTTCATGCCATATTCGTATTTGCCACACCACTCTGAATTCCGGTTAATTTCCATTCGCAAACACCTCACTTACCTAAATTACATTAAATCTATCTTCTATCATTTCACATAAAATTTGAGCGACACTAGAAAACACTGAAAACACAAAGTTTCACCTTCCACTTCAAAAGTTGTTAAAAATTGTATTTTGTAATTTAATACTGTTGTATTTTGTACGAGCAAGTTTAATCGTTTTGTCGAAGAATCCGGTTTATTTTTGTAATGATAAAAGGGCCGAAGCAACGCGTAGGATATTAAAAAAAATAGGCTCAGCAAACAATTGCAGAGCTAACAAAGCAGCGCTTCGCAGCTATCCGAAGCTGTACTGAAATTCTAAACCCCGACTTCGGTGTCCATGTCGTGCACCCCCCATTACTGTATTTCCACTGAACATAAAAATGTCCTTACAACCATCCAATTACACGTAAATATCAACCATGGTACCATACACACAGGGTTGAAAATGTAACAGCGCGTAACGTTCTATCAGTCGTTCCTCAAAACGCCCAAACCGGTACAAGGCTATGAGAACGTGTAATTTAAAGACGGAGCTGCGGAGCGGTTTGGGCAGCTATAGTGGTCTCTCTCTCGCACGTAACAAAGGCTCTGCAGCTTTTCGCGATGCAATGTTGGGTTGCTCACTTTTTGCTATTCTGTATTGGATTACGTATTATTTTGTGAATTAGATTGTGTCGTGGTGTCAAATTATCTTTTGTGCCAGGTATTTTAGGAGATATGTCGGGAAGCAGGTACATGCGTTTTATTTGGTACGTATGAATTTAGTCAGTGCTTTGGTGAAGTTCGTAGAAAACTTAGCTTCTGTTTTTATGTCTGTATTTCAAGTTTTAATATAAGTATATTATAAAAAATTAAAATTTGGAAGTGCTATACTGTGTTACCATCTACTTTTATCTACATATCCTTTTTTTTCCTGCTGCCAGTCATTCATAAGTATATCTGAATAAAATTCAGTAAAATAATAATTATTACACTAGGTACTTGAAATTGCACAACATAATAATACCTAAATAAATACCTACCTACGAGTACATAGGTATCAACATCGTTTAATTGTTGCATGAAGTGTTTTAGTTAGGTTATAAAAAAAATATCACCGATTTGTTATTTTTATATGAAGCTGACGACTGCTTGTAATTTCTAGGAAAATGTTTTCTACATGTACCTATAGGCTAAACGTATTTTTATTATTTTCTATTTTAATTGAAGAAACCTGACGATTAATATTGATATTATTTATTTTATAATTCAGGCACTATACGTTGGATGAAACTGATAATTCATAATTCATAAATATTATGAATAATCAGTTTCATCCAACTTATATTGGATATTGCATACAACTACCGTATATTTAAAAAAATAAAAATGGGCTGTATAAAATAAACTAAAAATATTTATATTACAAAAATCCGCGGTAAAAAAATTATTAGGCTTTACAGAAATTTACTTATTGTGTTATTTCTCAGCTACTTTTTTCTCTTCTGTATCTTCATTGCCTTAATCCGTGGCACGGTGAAGCAGCTCACACCGAAATGTTGGCACATTTGACGAACCTGAAATATATATTAAAAAAAATATATATATATTATAGGACATTCTTACACAGATTGACCAAGCCCTATAGTAAGCTCAAGAAGGCTTGTGTTGTGGTAACTCGGACAACGATAATTGTATAAATACTTAAATACATATAGAAAACAACCATGACTCAGGAACAAATATCTGTGTCATCACACAAATAAATGCCCTTACTGGAATTCGAACCCAGGACCATCGGCTTCACAGGCAGGGTCACTACCCACTAGGCCAGACTGGTCGTCAAATACACATAATCGACATAATATTATGAAACGGACTTAACTGTACCTACTAACAACCTTATTATAGTTATTATTAACTTACATACAAACAATACAAGTTTAATAAAGGCGTTTAAAAATACCTACACTCCATAAAGTAAAAGAGGAGGTAGATTCTAAATTAAAAATTTGTTTGGTTTTGAACAGGTTTTGATACCACATATACGATCGTCATGGTATGTACTCGTGGACATCTCATGCGCACGACATTCACTGCATTTCGTGAGCACCAATCACCGTTAGTGATCATCTAGATCGTGTCAAAACCAGTTCAAACCCATTACAAATTGTTAAATCTGAATTGTGCTCCAGGTTCATGTAAAAACGGCTAGTTACACTCTTAACCTATTCGCCATACTGACGCTCAAAATGGGCGAAGATAAACGTTCTAGTTAAGTCCAATACGACTTTGACTTGAAACATCCTCCGGATGACTGAGTTTCAAAATGTGCTAGCTTAAATTCAACTTTTTTGAAATAAATATGCACTGAGAAAACTTTCTTTCTCAATAGAGTACAACTTAATAGTTACACTGGAGTTAGAAAATCCGACTGCAAACCTTGAATAAGTCTCTATCTCTATCATACCATTAGGTTAACTAATAACAATTCTATCAGCTTAACAAAAATAAATATGCCTCTACATATATGTGTAACATTTAGGCTATAACAGATACTAAATATGTAGAACAATTGGGCAATAACGCGAACTGTATTATATATATGTATATATTGGAAAAGTATTCCAGGGTGGTAGACACCGCTACTATTTATGCTGACTGTACAACAAGATGCCACTGCCAACAGGGACCTTACCATGATGTCCTTGCGATTCTGTTTAGAACCTGAGTTGCTAAAGGACGGAGCTGTATAAGTCGCATAACTCCATCCCTTAGCAATTCAATATTTGGTCCTAAACAGAATCGCAGTAAGGACGTCGTGGTAAGGCCCAGTACTCACCACGCAAACCCCGTAATGCACATGTGCGAGTATGCTGAAAGGCAGGAGAGTGTAAAGCACCGCTGCCTCCAAAGCTGGCACCCACAAGGACACGGATACTCCGACGAACAGGGGCCAGAGCACCCAGGTGATCAGGTCGCAGCGCTGTTCGCTCATCTCCGCGACTATTAGGCGACTCTGCAAGAGATTTTATTTTATTTATCTTGTTTCCATAGTAGTACAAAGATTAGAAAGAGGTTTTTTGTATTCATTTTCAAGCACTCTGGTACTATTACATTGGCTCAACGAGGCCTGTTCAGTTGAGAACAGTGGAAAACCAAATTCTACGTTTTTGGTACCTACCATCAAAAGTTTGGTGCGGACATGATGCGATACCATAATTTTCGGGAATCTAATACGCAACTTTTGTCTTTAATTTCACAGGTCCATGCACAGATTTGAACGAATTACCGAACTATGTCCGTCAGTCAGCTTAACAGGCTTCAATATTTTCAATGTATTTTAATGTATTTATGTGGACGTCTTTTAGCTTTCTGTGTTGTATCTTTAAGTTTAGCATTTTTTGTTTGTATTGCTGTTGATGCGCCAGATAAAAGAAAAAAATGGCAGAATCAGGAGACAAAATTACTTACAGCAATGTTACTAAACAGGGTGCCAAAGAGCAGCAGGAACGCCCTAGGGTCGTACTCCACGACATCCAGGGGAGACTTGAGAGCCCATACCGTCATGGCTGTCGTTAGCGCGACGATCGACCACGCGGGTCGCAGCATTCCGAGGAAGGAGTTCGTCTTAAGCGTGCGGTTCTTGTATGACCTGTAATGGTTGAGTTATTATTGCTTAGTCATATTTCTGGTCGATATAAGTAAAGATAGCTTAAGGGGCCCACTGATTAACAGTCCGGCGGTCGGTATCGGCCTGTCAGTTAGAACAAAATTTTGACAGTTCCGAACAACTGACAGGCCGTTCCTGCCCGGCGGACTGTTAATCAGTGGGCCCCTTTAGCACAACCCGCCTGATCCTATCTCTATCGCAAGCGCGTTATTATATTGCTCTCCTACTTCCACAGTGTCTTTGGCCGCTGGCATCATGGGCGAAAAATACGAAATTCCTCGTGCCGAGCATCCTTTAATTATCAAAAAATGTCAAAAGTTACTTCTCCGTATACGAGGGCTGTTCAGAAAGTTCCTAGCTGCTCCGGCTCTACTCATACGATTACGATCTTTCAGTACATACTTGTATTATACTATTTAATGGACTTAATTTTTAGCTTCACATTTATATAGCAATCCTAAATACCAGAGGTCCGAAGAGACACATTTCATATTCCATTCTCCATCCCAATCTTCATTCGGATCAAATATTGAGATGTCATGAATAAAATCCAACCAACATAATATTGTAATTCTCACTCTATTCAAATTCGTATTACATTGTAAAAAGGTATGTATTGCAATCGTAAAACCGTACCGATGAGCATTATTTTATGTGTGACTTAAGGTAGACTTGCAAACCACCAGTTTACATAGAAATATCATTGGATTGTAGCGAAATTTCACTTTATTTAATTGAACGACATGGCATTTGCGAAATTGGCATTCAAATAAATATAATTCTGCCCTCCCACGCCTATCGTAGGCTTTGGATACTAACGTGGGTGTTTGTGGTGCTTGACCCGAAATATCTTAAGTTAAAACGTAGGATTAATAATAAATTCTAATAATCTAAATAAGGATATGATATGATCAAGTTATACCTTTTTTTAGGTTTTGAGCCTCGAAAATAATTATAGTATGGTCCATGCTTGGCATAAATCAAAGATAATATATTATAATAGCTACTCATAATGAATATGCTTCAAAACGATTAAGGTGTATTCGGGTAATTTCGTATGTCGGATAATTCCGAAAATTAGATGAAAATGACCCAAAATTCCATCATAATAAGAGTCCGTTTTCGGAATTATCCAACGGTTTTCGACATTCGTAATTACCCGAATATACCTTAGTAACTTTTAGAATGAGGAGAGTTAGACCAAGCTAAGTTGGCAGCGATTTTGATAGGCCAGACAGTACAAGTATGTATTGTAAACATCATAATTTCATAGAAGTTTGTCGTCACTTATTTAAGTTAGAAGGCTACGTCAGCCATCAGAGAGCTCACGATCGTCGCTCTCACTAGCCAGTGAATACCCAGTCGCCGAGGCCGAAACCGGCTAGGACAGGATGATGATGATGATGATGATGATGATGATGATGATAATGATGATGATGATGATGATGATGATGATGATGATGATGATGAAGGTAGAAGAAGTAAAATAAAACCGCAATATACTTACAGATACACGTTATAGACGGCGATCGGCAGCGTGGTGAAGAGTCCTGTGGCGTGTATGGCGACCTCCAGCCCTTGCACGAAGGTGACCTCGCCGAAGATGTGGAACTTGTACACGTCGGCGCCACGAGCGCCGGCCAGGAGGAAGAAGATTGAACACACCTGCACGTACGGAGTTATTAAGGTAGTTAGCATGTAAGTACCTACCTATACAGTTAGTTATTCAAGGTAATATTTGTTCTCTTAAGCGGGCCACAGACCATCAGTTTTAACTGCACAGTTTTAACTGTTCAGTCAAACTGTTCAGTTAAAACGTACGTGTGTAGGCAAATCTTGAACTGTGCAGTTGAACTGACGATCTAATCGAAATTTCATTAGATAAAGTTTTAACTGAACAGTTTGACTGAACAGTTAAAACTGTGCAGTTATAACTGATGGTCTGTGGCCTGCTTTAGATACTTTTTTTTTCTTAGCCCACTTATAGTGTCCCACTGCTGTTATAGTGTCCCACTGCTGGGCACCTTGATCTATTGAAATTATCGGGACAATCCGAATAAACTACTTCCACCAAAACACAGGTCTGCACGTATCCCAAATTTTTTTGATGTGGCCTCGTAGTTCCAATTCATACCCCGTTTCATGTTTACAATTACCTACATGTGTAAACATTTACATTGACCTATTAGAAATACAAGGGAAGCTCAGTGTGCTCAAGCCGTCATATTAGGCTCCATATGAAGTACTTACTACAACTTAGCTACATTCTTGTCATAGTGCGAGATCTTCTTCTTCAACCTAGCGTTTTCCCGGCCTAGCGCCAGGGTCCGCTTTCCTGCTCAATCTTCTCCATTTTGGTGCGAGATATTATTAATATTATTTTTTTTTTCTTGAGAAAGAGCTTAAATTTCCAGTCTTCTTCATAATTTTTTAGTATTGCTGGCAATGCAATCATACAGTTTAACACGACTTGCGTAGTCGCGCACCACTCCATACTTGAAGTCACGACACTCACGACACACCAACATAAGTCAAGCAACCAGATCTTGACTCACCCACATGCTAAGGTCGTAGCCCCAGGGCAGGTACAGGGTGCCGGTGTTGTACTTCTCCCAGTGGCTCACGTAGAAGTTGAGCACCACGCTCGCCACCGCCAGGTATCCTCTGCCAACACCAGTGAACGAATATACAAGGAAACATTCTGTCCGCTCAATTATGACCCAACGTAAACTACCCCGCGATAGGCGGTACTTACAAACTGCTCGATTGGCAACCTCAGTTCGACCGAGTTGACAGTCAGTGACAAATGGCTAAATTGGTTTATAAAAACAACGTTTTTTTATAACTAAAAATGGCTTCATGGGTCTGGAAGTGGTGCAGAAGTTACTCTGCTCATACCAAGGCCACTGGAATCACTTTTCACATGTAAATAAACAGATAAATTCACTAAAATTTGGAATAAATATGACGACATTTTTTCAATATACCGTGCTAAGCTAAAACGTAACACCTGCATACGACTTTCATAATAACATACGACTTTTTAAATTACGAGGATAATAGGGATGATGTTATGCCAAATGAAGTAGACAATTTTATTAACTTAGTTTGATTTAGGTATACTACATTGTAATAAATTCCTTCTTACATATTTATATCATCCTTTTTTCTTTCATGGGATGGAGTTATAAAAACTACCTAGTTATTTCAAATTACCTAATTATCAAATTTCGTATTGTTATTCTATATAGTATTTGTTATGTTACTTTCCATTCAGATTCCCTTAAGATCCTATTCGCAGAGCACTATGGACAAAAGCTGTCCAATTAGAAAGATATGAAATTGATTCGATGCCTGACAAGAGATCTAGAATATGTTCTATTCATTGCAAAGATGATCGAAGATTTCCACTTGTCAGAAAAAGGGTTCACGACTTCACGCAGCTTAATAAAACTGCTTTACCGATTTGTACTCATGAGATAACCATACCCGGTCTCCTATATGTAGATATGTTTTTTCTGTCACTCTTTCAATGAATTAGTTTATCAAATACACACATTATCTGAATATGTTGATCATTTGAAGCCACCCTCTGCTGTCACGACTATATGCTACGACCAGGTATTCTCTCAAGCCATTTCCGTCAGCAGAAAAGAGCGCCAAATTTAGAAAATGTAAGCGCGCGAACGGTTATGGGACCATACAAAATTTTAATTTTGCGCCTTTTTCTACTGACAAACTTGCTTGACCGGCTATATACATATAAAATATTTCCATTAGAACTGAAAGTGGGGATGAGTCCTTATTGTGTCTCCGCCTGTTCAAAATTTTTTGACCCGATTCGTGTACCCATGTAAATTTTGCAGGCTGAATAGCCTGTCCGATTTCTAAGATCAAGCTCGCCATACATTTACTATACTTGATCTTGATCTTAAAAAAACGGACAGACTATACCTGAACGTGACTTCGCTCTGCCATACAGATTGATAATAAAATATACCTAGCTGTAAAAAATACTTATAATAGCGGAATACATTTATACAACAATGAATATTTACTTATGTTGAGTTAGTCTGTCATTTCATAACAAAATGTTAACTGGTTATCTTTTAATTGCATTAAATTAATATACGTGAATTATTTGACTGGTTCTTCAATGTATTGCATAAACCTATCTCTGTCCAAGTCATATTCTAATCAAATATGAACCGCGGACTCTCAGTGGCCAGTACGTACAGCAAGAAGGTTATTAGCGGATTAATGTCGCTGATTGGTAGTTATTGACGTTATATGCATTTCATCTACACTTAGCTATGTACATTTGTGTAATAGAGATGACTATTATTCCGTTTACCAGCTTCGATTACAGGCTCTGTAAACGTATCGTCTTATTTAAATGTAGGCGTAATTGTGTATGTGTGCTAATTTGTGCCGAGAATTTGAATGGCAATGTTCCCAAAGGCGGTTTCCTTGTATATGCCTTCACTGGCCAACACACATTGTAAATTGTTACCCAAAGGATAAAATGCACTTATTTTTGACGAGATATTTTAGAAACTCAATCGTTTGAGTTAGAAACTGTTACCCAAAGTATGAAATGCAGCCTTTTTTGACGAGATATTTTAATGCTCAATTGTTTGGTTTAGAAATTCTGACTCAGAATGCGTGATTTCATCTTGTAAGCAGTTTTGAAAATAATATCAGAAATTATGTTGATTAATTTTCCAAAGTAGAACTCTATAACAGTACGCGAGGTAATGAAAGTGTGGGTTAGATTCAGCTGACGTGATCAAAGTCACAGGAGGTAAAGTTCATCCAACCGAAAAAGATGTTTTTGATTCATTCTAAATAAGTTGAACTTGAACGTCGGTCAATAATTGACCGATGTATCGATGATAAACTAAATAAATGCAAAGGCCATAGTGGTACCACAATACTCGTACATGATGTTAAGTTAACATGGTCATTTATATTAATATTACTTAATTACAATATGATACTTGTATAGCGTCGACATTCGCTCGATTACTAGGTACGGTGACCACAATTTGAATGATGGTGTGGTACTCACGCAGCACTCACTCCGAAAATAAGTGCTCGCAGCAGCAAAACCGTTAAAAGAAAATTTACACACTAGTTGTTCCTACCTGCTTTACGATAAAGATTGTTATGCCATATTACCTAAACGTGGGGATGGACCAGTCACCCCGGCCCATGACGGAGATCAGGCTGAAGGGAATGAAGAACACTATGTAGGAGTCCAGGCCATGGTCGAACATCTCTCCCAGCGGTCCTGACACGCCGATACGCCGTGCCTGTTTCCCGTCGATTCCATCTATCGTAAAATAACAGACAATAGATCAAATGAGCGTCCTCAAAGTAATAAATATATAAATAATATGTTTAAATAAATAAATTATGAGGTGGAAGGTAGTTTCTATGTATATGTCGGCGGCCGATCGTAAGGCAGATCGTAATTGTTCCTGTGTAATATTTTGACGATAGTCTCATTAAACCAATATATAGGTAGGTAGGATCACTGCCCAGAAATAGGAGCCCCGCTACGTCGACTCAGGGAACGAGTCAAATATTTTCACGTTTCACGATATGCCTGACCTTACGATCGGCCGCCGACATATAGACGATTGTTTAATGCAAATAAACGATCATTTATACATTCATTCATTCTATTCCCTCTAATATTCAAATCCTATTATAACATGTTGCTAAGGTGCACAAACTTACATAAACACTGTCTGTGACACTGTATAATATGTTATCTACTTCTATAACCTACCCTGTTTAATGGAAAGGATTATCCGAGTTGACTACGGAACCATAAAAATCACACCTACCTATAGCTTGGATAGTCATGTTATGAATTAGTGCCATAAAAGGTCTTTGTCAAGGGTTAGTGGGTGTAGACACACAGCAATTGTTTCCGATTTTCTCTCACCTAAATTGTAGGCCAAAAACAATAGCACCCCACAAGCCGTGAACACCCATAAAGGGATTCCTTCTGCGACCTGTTCATATCCTTGTGGCGCTCCTGACGCAGTGAAATCATAGTCGTAGATAAATAATAAAACTACGCTTGCTACCATGCACAGGAATCCAGCAAACGTTAGGAGATTCGGTGCTATCCATCTTGGTATAAACTGGAATTAAACAAAATTAAACCTTAAAATTGGATATACTAAGTAGATTATTGTTTAACATCGCAATTGTTTTTATTCAATGTTGATAGCTTATCTACCTTGACGACGGTGTTCCAAAATGGGTGCATCACATATTGGCTGAGCGGGCTTGTGTCTATCGCACTGTACTGAAAACAAGTTGTCAATATTATATTAAAGTATCTACCTGATACAATTATTACAAAAATGCGAAATTACAACCGGTTGCTATAGCTTATACAGCGTAGGAACGCTGCCTGCGTGATGGGCACCTTAAAAGGTAAGAGACCTAGGCTTAAACGGTATTATGTTTTAGCTTTTATATATTTTTAGTTTTTAGTTGTTTTATTTTATAAGTAGCCAATAATTTCTCTTATTATATTTTTGTATACCAGTAATTTACAAGATATTAATAATGTTAAAAATCTCAACTGTTACCTTATAATTATCGAATCCTTTTAAATGCGTCTTAGTCAAATACTTATAGTCAAAAATGCTTGCACTTCCCATGGTTTGTGCTAATCTGATAATTCTATGTCACAAATTCACGATTTCACTTTTTACTTCCCTTCACAGACTTTTAATCTTATTTACACATTTTAATTTATTTAATACGTCTTCCAACCAGCAACTCATTCATAACACTAAAGGCGATGACCTAGTGAATCTTGATAAGACTGGTAGCGATATTCATGAGTGAATTTTTTATATTTTATCATATGACCGGCATAGCTCGGCTATTAGATAACCTGTTGTAATCCTGATTAATATACGATTATTGACCGTAGCGTTAGCGAAGATCTCCGTTTTAACTCAGGCATTTTGCTTTAGTATGTCCGGATCATCTCCTCTACATAACAGGTCGCAATTCTTAACCGATTATCGTGAAATTGTCTGACCAGATACTATGATTATTCTTTTTTTTTGATCCAGTTCTTGAAAATTATTCAAAATGCGACGATTAGCATAAAGTACTTAAGCCCCAATAGCGTCTATGGCGCCTAAGGTCATTGTAAGTTCACTGTGATAACGACTCGAAGAACTTTAGTATTTTTCATCACACTCGCTCAGTTAATGTGGAATTGCACGCAGGTTTAGCGGGAGTTATAGAAAAAGCGTTCTCCCTAGGGAGTTATGAAGTTTCTAGTACCATAATTAACAGTTTTTTGTCTTTATACTTAATTTTTGTATCGCAAGTGTGATGAAAAACATTGTGTGTAACTCGGGGCGTAATAATATTGCAAACTCGAGTCTATAAATCGCTCCGGCAAGCCGTCGCGATTTAACTTACTCTCGTTTGCAATATTCAACTTACGCCCCATGTTGCACAATGTACTATTTCACGTTTACATTTTCTAAGCCAAGCTCCTAGTAGCAGATTCAAGCGCTACCACCATGGGACTGGCCGAAATGAATTGTTTTCGCATAATTAAGCTAATATTGAACTTCTAATTTGCAAGACAAACCGCAATGTTTACGTAAACGGTCGGTCAAGATAGGACAAATGCAATTAGCAACCCTTCATAGGAGGCTTTGAAAGTCATTGATTTTGTAAAATCGAGCATATACTGCCGTATTCGAACTTCAAGATATTCACAAGAGACGACACGTACTAGATCCATTCTAGATACGTTAAGTTTAAATATCAACTAGTTCTCTTTTGCAGCGCAATTCGGGCAACCAATGTCACTTTTACGTTAGATAGAGTAAGATATCTATTAGATGCGAATTGGATCTCTAAGTCATATCCAGTGGAAATCGTTTAAGAGTATCTCCAGAATCACGCAAATGTCAAATTTGACAGGTTAGATCTTAAACATATCGTTATCGTATCTTGGTGATGTCTAAAAGATATCTAATAGATGTCTATTTCAAAATCCGAATCGGGACCTTAAACTAAATGTGAGTAGGTAGTTTAGAAGAAAACAAGTAACTACTCGTGCTAAAGCATAATAAAAACAAAATGATTCTTGCTAACCTCTGCAGCCCGGGTACCCGCGTTAATTGGATGCATTGTGCAACAACTAAGTGCACTAATTGCGTCCCGCGGGTGCAACTGCATGATATATGGGCTATAAAAATAGACAGCTGTTAATTTGACAAATTGTCGGGCGAGAATAATCTAACGTGTTTATCCTTTGTGGGATAATGTAAATGAGTGGTGGTGTAAAGCTGTAGACATATGTACACTCGCATACATGTCCCGAAATGCATAAAGAGAATTGGACTAAGATCGTCACGCTGTGGACTAGGCCAAAAGGAACGAGAAGACAGGGCAAACCAAACGCTCGTTGGGCAGACGACTTATAACGAAAAGTAAATAACTGGCGGGAAGTAGCTCAAGACAGAGTGAAATGACATGATTTGGAGGAGGCCTTTACCCGAGAGGGGTCTAAACCTACTTAGTTTTAAAATATGTAGATCCAATTAATTATTTTATGTTAGATAATTGCGAATTGCGAGCCACGGAAAAATTCTATCTTGGTGCTAGCAGCTCCTAAAATGCTCCAAAGTCATACAGTAGCTCCTCAAAAAAAGTTTAATGATATCCTTAATCAGGTAAAAACAAGAGCTGACAATCTAGACTCGACACCGGAGAAGATAACGATGCCGAAACAAGGAAAACGCGGCACTTACAATTATTTATTATCGAAAAAAGCCATCCCTATTCTAAATTACACATAATTTGGTCCGAAATAGGCACGCGCAACTGGCAACACAGACATTATCGGTGCGGTTCGAATTTCAAATTACGCGCTGGTGTCGGGTGGCGCCCTCGGAGCGTCGCCATGGCAACGCACAGGTGTCGTATCGATCTCCGGTACAGTGCTGTCTGCTGGTAGGAGTGGTAGGTACCTAAATAACGAAATATACTTACGGTGAAGAGAATCTATCTCTCTCAATAAAACTGTAACGCTACGTCTTACGTAGGCGAACAACGCGCGAACGCGGCGCGGCGCGGCGCGGCGAAAGCGGCCGCCGCCGCGCCGCGCCGCGCCGCGCCGCCTGACATTCGCGTGCAAATCGCGCCGCACCGCGTTCGCAACGAGATCGCTTACGTAGGACACTTCTATGGGCATCAAAGGATTGATTTCGCCGCGCCGCGCCGCGCCGCGTTCGCGCGTTGTTCGCCTACGTAAGACGTAGCGTAAGCGTGGAACTTGCTGACTGATGGCAGTTTGCCTTTTAGTATTCATGTCAAATAAATCGGTATCCTAAAGCTATTTTAGAAGAAATATAGTTTAGACTCCTTTATATCTAAAAACTTATACCTATACCATATGATAATAGGTCTTGTCGTTCGACTGCTGACTGAACTCAGTCCTATTCCATGCAATCTCTTCGAGAAAATAGGTACAGTCTCCATCAGATATATTGTACCGGCTAAGGGAGGTATTCCACCTATCCAATTTCTTTGTCGAATGTGTATTGCGTCTCACATTTTGCTTTAATGAGAGAGTGAGACGCACTGACATTGGACAAAGAAATAGGACAGGCGGAATACCACCCTAAGGCCCACTTGCACCATCCCACTAACCCGGGGTTAACCGGTCAAACCTAGAGTTGCCATGGTTACCAGTACAATTTGACATTAGGTTAACGGTTTAACCGCTTAACCCCGAGTTAGTGGGATGGTGCAAGTAGCCCTAAGGCGCTCACAAATATCTGAACCCTCCTCTATAGTCTATTGTCAGGGCGTTTAGAGTGCGTGTTCAGATATTGTGAACACCTTGGCCGTTCCGATATATCTGATGGCGACTGTAACAGCGAAAATAGTCGAAGCCATATTAACAAGCAAAGTTTTGAAGTTATAGCGCCTTTATCTTAAAGGTGACGTTCGGATATCCACTGCAGCTGCATTACTTTGCGGCGTCAATATTGCCGCCTCTGTGGTCTGTATCTCTCAATTTCCCTGTGGCCTCGTAAGCTAAAAAGCGGTATTTGCATTAAATTTTCATTCAAAATACGTCCTTTTAGCTTAGGAGAGCCTTGATAAAATTTGTGGCAGCATGAACTTCACAATTACGACAGTAATGCGGCGGCGAACGTCACTCATTTTATCTAGGATATGACAGATACAGCGGCGGCAACAACAAAGCCGCAACAGTAGTGCGGCTGAAGTTGACATCCGAACGTCACCTAAAGTGCAAAACGTAATTCAAGACCAAAACAAGTAAAATAATGTTGCCACTGCAATAATTTGTTTGTCAGTCAATAATCACGCTAAGATAATTAATTTATTAGTTATTTTACTCCTACGATTTAAAAAAGTATTTTTATTTACTTATTTTCACATAAATACAAGACGCGCTAGTAGAAAGTGGCAACATTTTCTTACTTTTTGGTCTTGAATTACGTTTTGCAGTATAGTATTTCATTTCTAATCTAGCTACTCTGAAACGCCTATTCCTTCTTATTTCGTACATACGATTACGTTACTACAGTCCAATTCAGTGGTTCTTCGTGAATAGCCACATGGTTAGCTAGCCCTAGTACTAGGATCTAAGGCCGTATTCATTTGAATGGCGCGTGACCGTCTGGTCGCCGTCTGGCGTCTGCTGCGCTCATCAGTGACGATTAATTTGACCAAAACTAGTGTACGGCACAAGCGTAAGCGGGAGCGAGTTATGCCGTAAAAAAATACGCCTGGAAAGAGAGATCAATCGAAAGATCTTCATAGGAAGAACGGAATATGCGCATGTGCGTCAAATTAGGCATTTTTAGGGTTCCGTAGTCAACTAGGAATCCTTATAGTTTTACCATATCCGTCTGCCCGTCCGTCCGCGGCTTTGCTCCGTGATTGTTAGTGCTAGAAAGCTGCAATTTGGCATGGATACATAAATCATGCAAGGCAACAAAACGGTAAAATAAAAACTGTTGTTTTAGGGTAACCTCCCATAGTTCCCTCGTTCGATTATCTCATATCAAATCCGCGCTCCTGTTTGCTCTCGTAGCTTGCACCACATCTCTCGCCATTAGCGCCTCGAGCCGGATGATCGCAGTCTCACACCTATTTACAGCTTCCTCTTGTCTGCACTCCTGGTAGCTACAATAGATAATTTAGCATTACCAAAATCTAAATTTATGGGGCTATTCACTTATACATATGTGATTAAAGGCGTTCGGTTCTAATAGCCATGTCACACAGCTGATTTTGCAACGTCTTTTTAATGTGTTGAATCGATTCAAAATTGCTTTAGCAGCGACGATATATATTTAATCGAAGCTCTTAGGCTGATACTTACCTGCCACATATCACTGAATCACTGGAGGGCTTCGTCACTCTTTCTTTAGTACATATGACATCTATTTCAGTTTATAAACCCAAAACACAATTCCCGCTATTAGAAAAAGAGTGGTCAATAAAAGTATCGGCTAAACTACGCACTGTTGAGTCCTTCGCGGTACAATTCCCGTAAGGTCATTATTAAGCTCTAGTCCGACCTCTATATTTATTGTAGTTCGTTGGGTCTTGGCATTATAGCACCAATGGACATGATGGTAACATGCAACACTGCGTTCCTTACGACTGTCGTAGAAGGCGCTGTATGGGGTTATCCGCAGATGGTCTAAAACGCAAAATGCCTAGTGTGTTGTTTTGCCTAAATCGCAATTGGTCTACATCGCAAACGGTCTAGAACGCAAAATGCCCGAATTATTTTTTCCGTTTTATCTTAACTTTATAGCGATGTCGATGGAGCCCCGCTTCCGCGGGGCTCCTATGCTGTGCTGTTTGGCCTTCGGCCATTTGAAGATACCTAACGAACCTAACCTACCTATTTAAAAGTAGGCATTTTGCGTTCTAGACCGTTTGCGATGTAGACTAATTGCGAATTAGGCAAAACAACACACTAGGCATTTTGCGTTTTAGACCATCTGTGGATAACCCGCTGTTTGTTATGTCTGTGTCTTAAGCCGACCTCCGACTGACAGGCCGCCGCACGATATTGGCCTGTCAGTTAGAACAAAAGTTTGACAGTTCCGAACAACTGACCGGCCGATATCGTCCGGCGGACTGTTAGTCAGTGGTCGGCTTTAAATGTAGAAAACACTAATTTTGATGTGGAACATGTTTCGTCTAATTTGCTTCATATGACCCAATAATCGTATCCCGGCAATATCGTAATGCATCCATTTAAGGTCTGCGACCTGCGTCTGCTACAAATGCCCCCATTGCGTAATTCCTGAAGTAATTACGCTGTGGCCGAGTTGCAGCGCATAAATTAATTTGGCAAAGAATGCGTCCTTGCGATGCGCGGGAGCAATTATGCGCAGCGGGATGTCACGTGAAGCGATCAATGGTTCATATTTATACATTACGGGGCTGAAACAAGAGCAAATATAGCAGTTGACTCCTTAAAGGGCCCACTGATTCACAGTCACAGAGAATAACTTACCCTTAACGCATCACAGAATAGGCGTGGCGTTCAAACGGTTTAAGGGGCCCACTGATTAACAGTCCGCCGGACGGTATCGGCCTGTCAGTTGTTCGGAACTGTCAAAATTTTGTTCTAACTGACAGGCCGATACCGTCCGGCGGACTGTTAATCAGTGGGCCCCTTTAACCGTATGAACGCCACGCCTATTCTGTGCTGCGTTAAGGGTATGTTCTTCTCTGTTTCATCTTTCGGTTAAATGCTAATATTGGATGCTTAACAATATTATTCTTACGAGGAGGGTAATTGCTCGCTGTATTTTGTCTAGCCATAAATAAATCACCATATTCGTTGCACGATAGTCTAGGGTTGTCGACTCTTCCTTCATTTTGTATGTCGGTATTTTAGTTCACATACATGTAATGGAGATTTAGTTTTTGGCACATATTACTTAACTTACATACGTACCTACATAATTACAACATAATTTCCGAGTGCTGATGGAGTCGGATGTCCCAATAGTTGCCGCCTCAAATTAATCAAACTCTAGACTTAAGAAACAGGCTGTCAACTATAAAAAAGATGCGGCTGGGCTAGCTTTGTTCATGACTATTCCAAATTTCAAATCGATAGCGTAAGTAGTTCTCGAGATATTTAGTGACAGACGGTCGGATTGACAGACTCGCACCTTTTTAACTTTTTGGTACGGAACCCTAAAACTATATAGGTACGTACAGATGTAGTGCATAATTATTTTCCATCGTGTTTTCACGGAAACGTACGAACGTGTCTTGCTATTTAAGACAGTATCGGCATGTCTCGGTACAAAAACTACTAAGGTTGACTGAAGTGGCATGACAAATAACGTTTCCGAGAAAATACTATGGAAAATAATTACCTAATATGCACTACATCTGTAGTCATAATACTCATACTATTGAATATTATGACTTTTTCTAAGTTTAAGTATATTTTTTAGGGTTCCGTACCCAAAGGGTAAAACGGGACCCTATTACTAAGACTTCGCTGTCCGTCCGTCCGTCCGTCCGTCTGTCACCAGGCTGTATCTCACGAACCGTGATAGCTAGACAGTTGAAATTTTCACAGATGATGTATTTCTGTTGCCGCTATAACAACAAATACTAAAAACAGAATAAAATAAAGATTTAAATGGGGCTCCCATACAACAAACGTGATTTTTGACCAAAGTTAAGCAACGTCGGGAGGGGTCAGTACTTGGATGGGTGACCGTTTTCATTTTGCTTTTTTTTGTTTTTTTTTTCTTTTGCATTATGGTACGGAACCCTTCGTGCGCGAGTCCGACTCGCACTTGCCCGGTTTTTCATTTAAATACCTTTGGAGATTTTTCCAGCCCTGCCCTACTTTGTCGGCCAATTACCAGCGGAGCAACAAATTAGCGAGACGCCCGCGGCACTAATCAGCAGAAATCGATGTTTTGCTTACTGCTCAATACACTTTTAGATTGATTTATTTTAGAACGTAGCTTGAAGGCATGTCCTTTTGTAGATACTTCAGTAATATAGGTACCAATGCCTCATTCGATCTTTTCTATCAGTTCGTAAATAATTAGATAAATCGACTTTTATAGCAGATTATTAATATATTAATTAAGCTTCATACAATCTCAAATTATATAAACGTAGGAAACTTATACAAAAAGACATGAAAGTCTATAAAAAAATATGAAATAAAAAGAAAAAAATATACACATGTAGCTTATTTTATTTTATTACGGTTTCTGATATTGGTAATATCGGTATTTATTTTAAAATGCTATTGCGTGCTGTATTTCAAAACAGATCTGCCTTTTACATAAAATTGTTGAAATAAAGATTATGCTCTTGTCGCGTAAATCATTTAAATTTTCAAGTATAAATTAAATTAAAAAGGTACTTTTAGATGGGTAACTTCAGTAGTCATGAGATCCAATTTTTAAGAAGTATGATATCCATCACTGTTCAAAAACTTGAACAGAACCTACTACAATAAATAAGTATCTAAAGTAAACGTACTGGTGCTCGACGCGGTCCCAGTACATGTCATCTTGAGCCTTAAGTCATTGTCAATAGAGGTGACAGCAAGGTGTCATCTATTGGGCATTAGTATGTCGAGCACTAGTACGTTTACCTTACATATATCAATGTCATAGTCACGGTCCGAGGGTAACGGGGTGATTTTCTAAACTCTCGTCTCCTCAGATTACTTGTAGAGCTCGGTCTCATATTTACCTTGGGTATGATTGGTTTGTAAAGCTATTCAAGCATGATGGGTGCCATTAGAAAGAAGTGTGAAGTACTTACGATTATTAAGACAGAAACAGTGGAGTCATATCATATTGTTATATTCCGACTATAATCTTAACATGCATGTTCCATACAAAGTGCATTATATTGTTTACTAACATTAACATAAATATATTATTTATTATTAATAATTATAGTATTGTATAGGTAAATAAAAATATAGATACCTGGTGTTGGAAATAAATATTCCCCTTTTTCATATAATTTAGATCTAGCTTAGCGTATATGTATACGTAGCTGAATAGCAATGTTGTCGAAGTGTAGTGTTAAGTATGGCTACTCAAGTTCTTGAGGATTTATGCGATGTGTTACAACAGTATGTTAACAAAGTACCTTCCGCTGAAGCTGACAACACCGTACCTAAATTGTAACCAACCTGTGAAGGATCGGCAAATGTGATGTCAGAAAGAAATCTGATGCGTATGCGACTCAACGACAACTGCCGCCAAAAAGAGCAAACATAGGAGATTAACAAATTTCTTGCAATTCCGACTGGGCGTGTTAGTGTTACATTTCATTATTTTTAGCGCCATCAAAATAAATAATAACTGTCTGATCTATTTGCGATCGGAAATGACTCCTGCGCGTCTTGTTGAAACCGGACGCTTTGCCGCGCCGTGACAGCGCTGTGACACCTGTCACACGGTCCGGTTTAGAATGCTTGAGGAGTTTTTAGTGCGGAACGAGTGTTTTTCATGCAAATACAGGTGTTTGATAATATAGTACTTTGGTTCCGCAGCAAGCGAGACACTGACTGAGAAGCATAATCCAGGTCTGTCTTTACTGCTACGTCAAAATTGGAATTTGAAACGCACAATAAACTTTTACTGCTGGTGGTTACTTCAGTCGAGTCGTTCAGAAGTTGTATATAAAAGAAAAGTTTACGAAAAGAGAAGTTACCAATAGGTACACATTTATGACTCGCACTCTTAGTAAAACAGTTTTTATATCCGAAATGTTATCAGTTTTTATTCCCTCGACCTGATCTTTTCAATAAAAAGTAACCTTAGGTGTGCCATGTCAGCAAAAGCATTGTCGTATTTGAATGACATTGAAAATGTACTTACATATTGTTATGCACAGCAATACATTACTGACGCATTAGTAGTAATTGATATATTGAATTGAAACGAATGGAATACACACAAAAAATGCAAAAATATAGGTGAGAATCCAACATGTGAAGCAAATGCTAGATCGGATGTAATTTTATTATTTCTATTGGCGCTTCCTTCCAATTGGGCCCGGACGGATCTTGCCGTCGCGGTAACGCGATATGACGGCTATTACCGTCCGCCGGTCTATTTTACACGTGAAACGCTGAAATGTCCTAACGAAATGCCGTCGGTGAACGTTCTATACGATCTAAAATATTAGATACAAATGTGGTGATTAAATAATGTCGGAAAATACAATGATGGCAGTAGTGACCAAATCACAGAAAAAATAAATTTAAGTACACATTCCTTACTGGTGCCGAAAGCGAACTAAAAATATATATGTAATTGCGTTATTGTGAAAGTGACGAAAGTGTCCTGGATCCTTTGAGACAAAGTCAACTGCACCGATAACAAAGCAAAACAAAAAAATTACATTATTGATAAATAGGTGTAGTATTTAAATTTGAAATCGTAACCAGCCGAAATAAGTATAAATTGATATAAAAAGTAAAAAGTCCCCAATTATCTTATATCATCAGCCCAACTAGATGGTTGCAGTAGGACGCTGCTAACTCAAGAGCTTAAATTTTATGCCCCTGCCTAAAGAGCTTCTTCTTTAGTGAGTCTTGCTGCTCAAATCGGCTTGTAACGTTCGTGTATTTGGGTCAAACAGATCACTGTGTTACGTTCTTTCCTGTGGACATACACAAAGTTAAGGGCTATAAAGATTAATTTTCTTATTGAACCCTTATCCACGTAAAAAGGTCCTCCTTTTATTTACAGAACTATGATAAAATCATTACTTACATGCCCACAAGCTGTTAACTATTGCCCACAGGAGAGAAAACTAGCGTGTTCGCGCGAACTGTACATTTTTCTCCCCTGTGGGCAATAGTTAACAGCTTGTGGGCATGTAAGTAATGATTTTATCATAGTTCTGTAAATAAAAGGAGGACCTTTTTATGTGGGTTAGGGTTAAATAAGAAAATTAATCTTTATAGCCCTTAACTTTGTGTATGTCCACAGGAAAGAACGTAACACAGTGATCTGTTTGACCCATTTTGACAACTACCTAAGCTCCAAATGCTCACAATCTCTCCGCTTAGCTTCAAAGTTGACTGGTAGAGAATACCTAAATGCCTGTCCGCCATTTGTATCTTCATGTATTGTGCAATAAAGATTAAAATATAAGTAAATAAATAAACTGTATAGTATGTTTTTTCTTTTGTGCAATAAATGTTAAATAAATAAGGCCAAAAAATACCATCTGTAGTAACAAATTACGAGTAATAACGGTTAGGAATAGTCCTTAATATTTTTTGTCCATTTTGCACACGGACTATCTTTTCCACGCTTACAAGCTGTGGCAGCTATTACCGCCCGTCACTCGGCTGAAGATGACGTGAAATTCGATTAGAAGCGGACATCCGAAGCTTCGTTTAGTACTGTCATCAGCTAAATAAGATGAAAACGGACAGACGCGCTAGCTAGCAAACCTAGAGACGGGGAAAGTTTTCCCAGTTTTGAATCTTCATAGCTTTAAAATATAGTCAAACTGGACCAATATTTAATTGTCTGCTCTTTACATGAAAATTGGATAAGTATTGTTATGTAGAACTGAATCATATTTTTTTTGAACGGCTCCCAGAATGCTTATCTATAAGAGAACCAGCATTGGAGAGTAGGTACTCATAAAAATAAGTTCTTGGCAAAAAATTAATTTTTGGTACAAGCTTTTATCGCTGACTGTACTTTTGTTACGACAAACAACTAACACCCATAGAGACACTTCTTAAAACCCCTAACACATTTAAGTTGTGTTGTTTCATCACAGAGTTCCTATGGCCACCTCCAGTCTCCATCATCAGATCAGCTCGATGGTACCATAATAATGCATTGTAATGCGATTATAAAAAAATTCAGCAAAATTTCAACCCAACCGGAAACCGGGAAGTGTTTCAAATTTAACTTGCAAGATTTGATTACAGACCGACAGACAGACAGACAACGGTCAGGTGAAAATAAATAAAAGCTTGTAAAAAGAAAATAAGTTAATACTAAGTAATGACGTTATTAAAATTATCGTGCTATAAGCTTCAATTAGGTACTCGTAGCTATTAGTTGTTGGTCTTAAGGCGAGGTAAGCTCTTAGAAACGTAATTTTAATGCCATTTTATTAAGAAACGGCAAAGATTAAACACGTGAAAAAAATATATGTTGTTTTTGAGACCTTTATCTAAGTACGTCGGGTACTCGTAACATAATTGGACAAACTTCGCTCGATAGAAAAAAAATCCAAACATACCCTTATTTTCCACCTTAAAACTCATTTCATTTAAATATTATACTACTTTATGTATTGAAAATCACATCAAAATAAACGTCTGTAATGATGTAATGTCCGTCGGGTTTAATCTTGTTAATTCCGTAACACATATAACTTTAAACTCGAAATTTACGAATTCACGGCACCATTTACTCGCGCCCCCGCTGCCATCTCACCGCTCAGTCCCAAGCGGGACGCGTTGGAGGTCGGACGCTTGCCAATTTTTGAAGCGCTCCATATTACGATTGGCTGATAGTACCTACAGTTTTTCATGGTATAACTCTAGATTCTAAACTCAAGTGGGGTCCCCATATTTCTGCTATTTCAAATAGACTGAGTTCTGCAGCTTTTGCAGTGAGCAAAACGTTTGCTAACCTATGTGTAAACAACTCGATCAGTATATATTTTCATAACTGCCATAGCATTATGTCATCATAAGACAGAAGGAGCAACCGTTCAGATACTATGTAACATTGATACGACCGATAAGTTACTAGAGTTAAACTAAGAAAAGTCTTTAGGCGATTTTGATAGCCCACGCAGTGCAAGTATTATTTACACTCATAATTTCATAGAAGTTTGACATTTAAAATAACACTTGCACTGCGTGGGCTATCAAATCCGCTGCAGACTTTTCTTCGTCTAACTCTAAATACCTACCATTTTTGTTCTCCAGAAGAGGGCTATTCAAGCAATATATAAAATGTACCATAGAGACTTACTTAGAGATAAATTTCATTAAATTTACACAATAACAGCGTACTGTCAATACATTTATTAGAATATTCTGTATAATAATATAATATAATATTATTATACCTCAGAATATTCTGTATATAGGTACATAAAAATATTGTTAATTTTAGGAAAATTTGTGACATTCATAATACCTATCGATACCTTTGGGTTCAATTGGCGTAAAGGACATTTTGGCGAAAATTAGTTATATATGCAGTTTTATTCAGAATTGCAAGCGCTTTCGTCCTGCATAGTTAAAATTTCGATATCTTTTAAAAAGTTGCCTTTACGACCCAATTTTTTACTATGATTTTGCAAAAACACCTTAGCTCAGAGACCGTAAATGAACAGACATTTATAAAAATTACATGTTCATAGATGTTATCGTAAAGGTTACCGCTAAATATAAATATTGTTGTAAATAACTCACATTATGTCTTTTGGTATCTTTTAAGCCCTTCATTTTTCTTGATGATTTTTCATATCGTATGGTCAAGATGGTCATAAAGGACATATTTTAGTATTGATATTATTTTACTTGCCCTTTACAACCCGCCCTAAAAATGATTTTACCATAAGTATATGAAGCGAACCAGGTTGTACAGGACTTTTCTAATATTAATGTGTCTTAATATTATGTTTTGATAATGTGTCTTTTACTACCACCAATTAGTTTCTAAACTCTAAATTCAAAACAAATAGCATGGACGTAGCGGTGTATAATATCAAATAAAAAGTTTCCTGGGACCTTTATTACTATAATGTCCTTAAATTTGAAAGCATTTACGCTAACAGTTTTTCCGCAGTTATCTTTATTCATGGGCGTAAAGGTCTATAATACCAAATTATTAAATAGTTTTATGGGCCCTTTATTACTAAAATGTAATGTTTGCCCTTTAACTTAGAAACCTCAGCTCAGGTTTTTTCAGCAACTATCGTTATTTTACTCGCAGTGGAATCTCTTATAGCCCTGCGACAACATACTGGCCTGTACATAATACACTCTGTACCTTTCTGATTCACATTTTTTGTTGATTAAGAGAACAAGACAAGTGTATCAGCGACTGCCCATCGCCTCGCTATCCCGATTCTCATCGGAGATGCAGCTTGATCGGGCGCAGGGATATGTTATGCCTGTTATTATTCATCCCTGAGCAGTGGAAGTGGTTGTTTGTGTGTAATTTAATTATTTCTGTCATTGCATGAGCTCGGCTATACTAACTCGTTGATATAAAACAAAAAAACTTCGTTCCAAGCACTTTAAAAAGATTGAAACGTATCTGGACGAAGAAGTAATTAATATTTAATGACCAAATCGGTTTAAATTAATTCGTTTACTTAATTGTTTCATAATCGTATTCAAAGAAGATACTCGATGATGTATAGAAAGTAAGTTACGCAGACGTTAGCGAATATGTCAGTGTCAAAGTCGTGGTAAGGCTATTGATTAAAAATTCTAATACTAAAAAGCTTTCACATATATCTTATACAAGAATATCCATTATTACAAAAAAAAAAATGAAAATTGAACGACTGTTCCAATTGAATATTATTATGATTTAAATTTCATCGAGCTGAATAAATGAGAGGTAGGACCTTGGACCTTAGGAGGATAGGGGATTATTAATAAGGACTGTGTTTGACAACTTATACGATCGACAGCAGCATATTTTATCAATGGTATCGATATTATCGAACTTTTGTCCTACAATGTGGTTAATCTATCTAAATGAAACCACACTTGAAGACTAGTTAAATCTCTCAGGTTACATAAACATTCATAGATGGCTCCGAGTACATTCATACTAAAAAACTCGGCAAGTTCAATAAAATATTTTCCGAACGATAGACAATATTATGTCCACTATACAATAAAACAATTAATTTGAGCTTATTTTTAACATTACTTTTAAATCGATCATTTAGGAATAGGAAATCGTACGCAAATTAGTTATTGAACACTCGCTTATCTCGGCAGTCCAGTGTAATATTGCACGCGCCCGGTCAAGACAAGACTGAAGATACCTTTGGGTTCGATTGGCGTAAAGGACAAAATGCTACTTTTCAGGAGACGCGAATAACTGCGATGTTTTGTTTAATGTTGATATATTTTTTTTATTTATCGAGCTATATTTTTGATGTGTATTGGAAAAGTATTCAAAATGTTAGTCTCTTTAACCTAAATTAGCGATCATATCTATAAATTCAATACGAAAGAAGTTAATGTCCTTTAAAATTGGTCAAAAACACTATGAATGTCCTTTACGACCATGACATTTTTGATAATTTAATGAGTCTTGTTTAGTAGGGGGTCGTAAGTGACATACTCAGACATTTTTATTCTAAATTCAGGGTGTATTCGTTACCAACTACGGTACACATCGACTACCGTAGGCTCAAAGGGTTTAACGGACAAAACGCGATTTTTGGGAGAGCCAAAAACGGTTTGGTTTTGAGAAAAAAAAATCATACCTTTTTGTTTGTTTCAATAAAAGGATGTCTGTATTCATGGCTTATTCTTAACTTTTTGAGTTCTTTTGAACCGATTGCTTGAACTTATAATACAATACTTATTTACGAGAACAGCATATCCGGTACGCCGAAAAACACAACTGTTTTTAAGAAGAGCGTCCCTTACGTCTCTTTTTTTATGGTTGTCTTATTAGAAAAAGGGCGTAATGTACTTACAAACAATTTTTGCCACAAAACAATTTTTTTTATTTGTTTATATTACTCCAGCAGAATCACTGCTGTCCTATCATCTATATCTATTTATTTATGTCTATCAATACAATTTATAACAATTATTTTTACTATACTATGTAATTTATAACTGGTCATTTACGCCCCCTGAGCTAAGGTGTTCTTCCAAAATCATAATATAAAATTGACAACTTTTAAAGAGATATTGAAATTTTAACTATACAGAACGAAAGCGCTTAGAATTTTGAATAACACTGTATATATAACTCATATTCGCCAAAATGTCCTTTACGCCAATTGAACCCAAAAGTATCGATTTCTAAAGCTTATTATATCACACAAGACTACATGAATTATAAAACAACGTGGAATTAAACGTGATTAGAAATGATTGATTCTTATTATTTTACTGTGGAATACTCTACATATTATTATAATTATCTATACTTACCACCATAGTAAATTTCATTAAATACTCATCAAAATACGAATTAGCCTATAAACAATCTTAATTTTATTTATTTCGTCAATATATAAAAAAAAATATTCAATATAAATTTCCAAAAAAATTTCGGAATTAACAAACCAGAATACGGATGGCGACAGAATAAGGAAGTAGACGTGTTGCGCGGGAATCGTGCGGTGGGGCGCGCGGGGTGCCCCCCTGTCTATTCTATCGCTGCGTCTGCTTCACCCCCTTGAAAACGTAAAACTCCAGTATAAGAGCGCCTTAAACTGAGATTTTGACTGTATTTGTAAGAAAGTGATAGGTACAACATAAATTGACTAATTGAGGCTTGTAAAGTCTTATGAATATGGAAGTAACAATGTAGGCAGCAATGTAGCACATATGGATTTTGTTTTTATTACAGAGCAATCGCATCGTGCATTATAATTCATAACCATATTTTAGTTTTCAATTAGGTATGCAGTTAAAAATAAATACAACTGGACATGTGATTGCATTTGTGAAGTATGTTATCATTAATTTGGTGATAACTTACCACATGGCCGCATTAGAAGAGCCAACTTCGTCATCATATTCTGTGAATTGCAGACAAGTGATTTGTGATAGACCGTTTCAAGTTCGCTCCCAGAGGAAATGAAACATTCCTGGCCCGGTTTATGCGGGTTATTTGACATGCACTAAAGATACATTTGCAGTATTGCCAACATGCGGAAGCAATATTGAGCGCAATATGTCCTGAACGTGGTACCTACTTACATGATGATAACAGGGGCCTTACCATGATGTCCTTATTGTGATTCTGTTTAGGACCTAAACTGAATTGCTAAGGGACGGAGTTATGCGACTTATATAGCTCCGTCCTTTAGCAATTCAGTTTAGGTCCTAAACAGAATCGCAATAAGGACATCATGGTAAGTATCCAGATTGTTAGGCTACCTAGGTGTGAATAATGACATAAAATAGAGCCACTTTCTATGTATACTGTAACTGACTATGAATATATGAATACAAGTAGGATTCCAATGTTTTAATATCAAACTAAGTCATGTAAGTATTTTAGTTTAAAAACATCAAGATATGTCATTTATTATTAATAGGAATACATACTTTTACATAAGATTTACTGCCGTATTCCAACTTCAAGATATTCACAAGAGACGACACGTACTAGATCCATTCTAGATATCTTATAGTTTAGATATCAACTAGTTCTCTTTTGCAGCGCAGTTCGGGCAACCAATGTCACTTTTACGTTAGATAGAGTAAGATATCTATTAGATGTCCTGTTGAAATCGTTCAAGAGTAGGTATCTCCAGAATCGCGCATATGTCAAATTTGACAGGTTAGATCTTGAACATATCGTTATCGTATCTTGGTGATGTCTAAAAGATGTCTAATCGATGTCTATTTCAAAATCCGAATCGGGCCCATAGGATACTAAATCAGATTATTACATACTTTTTGGAACTATACTTTCGCAAAATTATGTACCTTATGATAAGTAGTAGTTTTAATTAAACGTCTGTAAGGGTTAGAAGAGGTTTGTTTCTACTTAGAATGAAAATTCTACGCGCACCCAAGTCCTCTAACCCGAAACCCAATCGGGCGAGCCGCAATCATAATCAAATTTAATTGGAATTGCATCTATGTATGATGAGTAGGTATGTTTACCTACCTAGTACATTTAAACAATGAGACAGTTAGTTGAATTCACGTTTGACCATTATTATTCCTGAGTAGATTCAATAATCTCATAGAAAGCCGCAAAGTAAGTCTTTGGAACCAAGAGACATTTTGTATTAAACATAGGTACAGCCTGTTTAATATAAGTAGGTATGTGTAATGTGCATGGGTGGCCATCTAAAGTCATGGGTGATAAATTCTGTCACCTCGGTGACATTTTAAAACAATAACAAGTAAATCCGATATCATAATCAAGCGATCTACCAGGGGGGCATAAACTCCAACTAATGTATTCCCCGGAGCGCCGTATAGATTGAGCGTTCCCGGAATACTCGCGGGACGAGTCGGGCGTCAAGTGACACCCCTAACAATGTAATGGTATGTTTTAACAAGTCAATGTCAATTTAGTTTATGCGAAGGAAGGTTTTGCAAGAAGTTGATATTTTTATATCTGTTTGGTGAATCGTCCGGACCGCAGTGGTAATAAAAACGAAAGAAAGAGATCTATCAAGGTTCAATGGTTACCTACTGTGACCACTGAATTTGGTTGTAGGGTTTAATCACGGAAAAACCATACAAATCTGTAGAGTTTTCAATCATAATTATTCACATTCGTTCAATCGTTTCTGACGTAGTAACCCCAGTTGCAAGCAAAAAGCTTACGGGAAGGGTCGTGTATCTACGACATAGGGCCCCCCCACATCTGGCGTCTTTCGAGCGTCGGCGTCTACAATTCTATGGCCGACGTCGACGCAACGTCGACGCAGCGTCGACGCAACTGCGCAGCGACGTCATTTTCCATAGCGCTGGACCGACGCCGACAGACGCCGACGCTCGAAAGACGCCAGATGTGGGGGGGCCCATAGACATTTCGAGCGACGATATAGGTACAGCCGACAGCAGTGCGGTGCAGCAAGGTAGCCGCGACTGACGACATATGACCTTTAATTTCGTACGCAACTGGTGCTGATTCTTAGTAATCCATTGCGCCACCTACTGATATGCCACCGAAAAGTTTTTGTTAAATTTTCATGGAAATTCTGAAAAATTGTCTAACTTTTTGTTTGACTTAATCTGTGTATGATACCCGTCTCCCGACGTATGGAATCGCTGTGATCATAGTCAATGATCAAAAGTTTTCTCATGGCACCGTGTCCTGTATGTACCTACCCCGTCGACGAGGAAGCGCGACCGCATCCTGCGTTGTACGGGCTCCTTCCAGCCGCTGCGCTCCTGATGCATTGTGGTCGCCGATATGTGACGTGAGGGCGGAGGGCTTCCGTTTCTAACGATTAACTCTGTATGTTTGTATAGACCGACCACTTAAATGAGTCCTACCCCGTCGCCCCCGTACCGCGCAGGCGAGGACTCGATTTAAGTGGTCGGTTTATAGTCCGTGATGAGTGAAAAGTTATACGACTACCCCTTCATCACTACACCTTATAAAACAAAGTCCCCCGCGTCTCTCTGTGTTTGTGTGTTTGTATGTTCGCGATAAACTTAAAAACTACTGAACAGATTTTCATGCGGTTTTCACCTATCAAAAGGGTGATTCTTGAGGAAGTTTTAACTGTAATTTGTTAACCCGTGCGAACTGGGGCGAGTCGCTAGTTAAAAAATAAGTATAACTTAACAACAGTACCTCTGAGCGTATTTAAAATCAATACTTTTTGCTAACCACAGTACGGTGTAAGCTAATCAACAACCCTTGTCAAATCATCGGTATTAATAAGCCCACGCTCCGAGGGGAGGGCAATAAACACGATTTGTTTCACTCAAACTCACTGCACTTGTGCTTGTTAATGCTATCAACACTTGGGTTTCGTAAGCTCACTGCAAAAATGGATTGTTTGGTTTTATCAAAATTTATGATGGATGGATGATTAAGCTTTTATGTTTCATAAAATTGAGATATAATGGAGTTTTGAATTCCTAAATTTGCTTTTCGTTTTTAGGGTTCCGTACCTAACGGGTAAAACGGGACGCTATTACTAAGACTCCGCTGTCCGTCTGTCTGTCTGTCACCATGCTGTATCTCATGAGAACGTGATAGCTAGGCAGTTGAAATTTTCACAGATGATGTAAGTGTTCTGTTGCCGCTATAACAACAAATACTGGAAACAATATACCTAATAAATATTTAAGCGGGGCTCCCATACAACAAACACAACTGAGTAGACAAAAAAATCTATATAATTATCGAATCTGTCCTATATCTTTATAGTTTACCCATAACGCGTTGGGATTGTTCATTGTACTTAAAGCTACCTTACTACTGAATCCACTCTCCTCTAAGTAGCAATTTAAAATGTAAATTAGGCGTAAAAGCCAATTAGCTGCCAGCGAACAATTGCAGTGACAGTTGACACCGCCGCAGTGATAATGGCACTCGGCATTATCGCAGATCTCCCCTTCTCGTCATTGGCACCTTGTATAGCAGCCTCATATGGACGGGGGCGTGATGCGTTTTATTAGAAATTGTGTGACAACCATCAGAGGCCAATTTTAACTCATTTTGACATCAAGATGATAGAGTTAGACCAAGAAAAGTCTGCAACGATTATTATAGCATACGCAGTGCAAGTTCATAATTTCATTTTGACGTTTAAAATAAAACTTGCACTGTGTATGCTATTAAAATCGTTGCAAACTTGTCTTAGTCTAACTATGTGTTTATTTTATATTGAAGTTATCATTTGCGCGTGCATTTCGCTCGTTTTTGGTCGCAGATGCACGCGAGATTTCTGGGTAGATTATAAAATGATTTATCATTTTCTTTCACATATACATATACCTAAGTACCAAAATGACCGACATAATCGCGGATATAATGCGGTGGGTCACTCATTAAGAAATTTTACAGGTGCAGCGGCGGCAAAAACTAGTGCCTACGCCAATTCTCGGGATTAGTTGCCAAGTGGACCGCAAGCTCCCATGAGCCGTGGCAGAATGCCGGGATAACGCGAGGAAGATGATAATGATACAGGGGCGACAACAACGACTCCGTAACATTGTTGTGATCTGTGTTTTAAAAATTGTATTTTCATGCATTTCTATATTTTTTATGCAATTTATTTGCATTGAATTGAATTGAATTAAATAAGTAATGCAGCTGCATTTGACATCCAAACCACCTATACACCAACCACCATACTTTAGCCACCTGTACACTAGATCCGTGTAGCGTTCTAATTCTAAATACAACGTCTCTACATTATCGGTAATTGAAATTGTAAATTAAACGTTAAGGCCAATTTGCGGCTTATAACGAGCAAGCGATAATTCCCGATAATGCTCACACCCCGCTATCTACATCTCCCCTTCGTTCGTCACGCGGCTCGAGTGACACGGGAGTGGTATAAATGTCACGTGACTAAATCCATTCTTTAGAATTTATTGATAACTTTAGAATAATTAAATATAGTTTTGAATAGGTTCGATAATTATATATAGTTCGTGTTTTTTAGCATTAGAAATAAGGTAAACAATCTTGATGTGTCTTTTAATTGAAAAACACATTTTAAAAATAAGTTACGGCAAACATGTAACAATTATGAATGTAATAGGACCATTTATATTCTTCCGCTTTCATAAGTAATAGATTTAGATTTTAAAAAAGCGTTTTTCAATTAAAAGGCCTATCAAGATCGCTTACCTTCTTGCAAGTTCTTTCTAATGCAAAAAAAAAAACGAACGATTTTTATAGATTATTTTTGGGATAATTAGGGTTTCGCGTGGTCTACAGCTCACAGAGCCGCTAGTGTGTACGTGAAAATGTCTTCAAACTGTAGAAGGTACCTTAGTGATCTACAGTACAAGATGTACATGAACCTTTCAGTCTACATTAGAAACAGTCGTGTGCGTAAATACATATGGTTGGTTTTAGGACAGATGGGTTGGAACAAACACTAGCGCAAGAGAAAAATAACCTATGTTACTCTTACCCCGCACAGTCTTATATGTTAGTTTTATATTTAGTATATTTAAATCAGATAGAACACAAATTAATTTTATGAAATGAAACTGAAAAATCAACAAAAATTTAAAGTCTAGTGCGAAATATGACACGTTTCTTAGAACTGTGGCTGTTTACCATCTACACTATGTACCCTTTCATGTGCCGACAATGGCGCAACGATAGGTACAAATAAATAAAAACAACGCTTTATTTTATATTTACTACAAAAATGTTACAACCATTACCTTGCTCGGGGCCAAAGATAGAATTCAGAAGACTGGACACATTTCGTGTACATAATTTATGAAACCTGAAATTGGTTCAATTCTTCGAGCAACACCGGCTTCCGACATGTCGTAAGGGAGGAGCCCAAGCGATATCTTGTCGTACAAATGTTTTTGCCATTTTTGCGGGGGGGGGATACGTGCACACCGTCGCTCCACACATACAAAATCCAACCTGTAATGACGACACAAATACATAGAAAATAACACATGTCAAAGTCAAATCTTGCACACCTCGATCTCTTTTTGTGTACAGACGAGTAACCACACGCAACGCCATAGGTACACTTGTACCTATGCTTCGGCAGAAGGGAAATACATAGTACGAAAATCTCCCTTCCCGAATCCCGGTGTTGCTCGAAAGTTCAATTGGTGAATGGATTTTTTAGGGTTACATTAGGCTATCCGAATGCACTCTACATTTGACGTTTAAGAATCAATCTTTATTTTAAAATCCAAAATGTAGAATCCCCAGGAGCCCTATTCGAATATAACAATTTGTTATGGTCTTATACTGGTTTTGACACGTCAAAGTTTTTTTTAATGAAAAACTAGGCTCTAGGTTTCCGAAGGTAAAGTTGTAGTTTAGGTTTAGTATCTGTAATGTAGCATTGTTTAATAATCTTTGGTAAGATTGCTTTGCAGAGTTAGCAATTTGGCGCCCGTGCAACGCCGCGGTACCGTGAGAACCAGAACGGTAATGACGCTCGCGATTTAGGTACGTAAGCATTGCTTATTCGACATTTCTACTAACGACCAATACGGATGTTCAACAATATGACATTTTTATATGATTAGTGTTAAATATATAACATTAAATGTTCAATATTCAAAAACAAGCTAATAGTGAACAAAATGGATGCAAGTACAAAACTCTTACCCAACTTAGTGGAAGAGTAGACACAGGCAGGTTCGTTTAAGATATTGGTTACTATTTGTTCATTTGTAAATGATGACTTAAAATCTACCTGACTTATTTATTTTTTACATTTACAAACCAGGACGACTGGAATGTAGTACCTTTGTATTGTAGGTACCAGTTTAGTACTTATAAACCACTCCATTATTAAGAGTTATAAGCCATTCTATACATATACGACGCGGTACATACATACAAGATGCATACAAGCATGACTAATAAGTTTTTTCATATAACAAACTAGGCCGGTGGACTTAGGCCTGTGGGCCTCTATGTGTTCCTGTCAATCCAAGGTTAATTTTACGTCATAAAAACGTGACTTATTTATTATATGTAAAATAATTATTAATTATTATATACCCTTTATTAATTATTTAATATAATTATTTTAATTAACTCACTAGGGCATCATACTCGGCAAGTGTTCGGTGTTAGATTACGCTTGGCGCCACTCACGGCAGAGCATTGCTGACTCAGTCTCTCTGTCCTTGGTGACACGCCTGAACTGTATGATGCCCTGGTACCTATAACTATATTATGTTATATCTAAACATTAAATATGTTATGTACTGATAATAAGAGGCGGGTGCGTGGTGATAACAAATTGGTGATAAGGCGGCGGATGACATGTTTATGTTTGTATTAGGAACATTTTGGTAGTAGCTTGAGTTGAGTATGAAAAAGACAGTTGAAATAATCAGCAATATTCAATATTTATTTTGCTTTATTAAATTATAAAACTTCATTCAGAAATTCGTGTAATAAAGTTAAAATGGTATATAAACAAATGAACTCTACAGAAAAACATTAAGCATAGATGAATCAGTTTAATTTATACTGAATTTCAATAACTAATCTATAGTGTCCGACCGAAACATGTTTTTTTGCCGAAACCGAAACCGAAACCGAATGTTCGGCTTTGGCTCTAGTTTCGGCCGAAACCGAAACCGAAACTTTTGTAGACTTGATAAAATCGTTGAAAAATGTCATAAAACCGCTTTTATACACATATTATGGGGCTGTCAACACCGAATGTCCTTGAAATTGATGTTACTTAAGCAGTTTTTTAAGAAAATTACTAAGACTAAGATAATTCTGCAACGATTTTGATAACACACGCAGTGCAAGTGTTATTTTAAGCGTCAAAACTTCTATGAAATTATGACGTATCAATAACATTTGCACTAGTTGCACTGCGTATCAAAATCATTGCAGATTTTTCTTGGTCTAACTCTATTCAGTGACCAGTCAAGCTAACATGTAGATACAGGGTCAACCAAAACACCAACCAAAAACGCGAGCGCAGCGAGCGCGAAATATTTTGTTAACAATATCGCAAGGCCAGGTACCGATCTCCCATATAACCATTCCAGTCGCAGAATCATCAAAGTGGTAACTAAATGTCAGATGTGTCGTAACAGAGTCCACACAATGTGTCTAGAATTGTTTCGAAACAAAGTGTCGTCGCCGTGTGTACACTTTTCCGTAACAAGGTGTCGACACATTTGTGTGCACTTTGCGTGCGGTTTGCGACTAAATCTGACAGCAAATTTGTGACAGCAAATGTCAATATAAAATACCTCTTGAAAACCAAGGTTTGTCAAACTACTATTAGTGTCTCGTGTGCTCGTAAGTAATTCTAGTAAGTCATCATGGGCGATGCAAACGATAATAATCGACCAAAACCATATAAACACCCAACACCCGTCAACCTTTTACAGAAAAGTTTTTAAAGAAATGCAATAAGCTACTTAGGCCAGCCAACGAATGCTCAAAAAAGTTGTAGAGGGAAATGCTCGGAACACAATTTTTGACTCTGTAACTTGGCTTGGACAAGTAAGGAGGTGAACATATCAAAAGTCCCCGGCCGTAGCCCTTGAGCGGGGGGAAGAGAGGGGGCTTTGAATGTCCCATTTTCCGGTTTTTCGATTATATCTCGGAAACTATGCATCTTAGCGACATGGCCACTTATACAAAATGAAAGTTAATTTAATTTGTTACAAGTTTATTCAGTCAATTTTTTCGATATGTTGAATAGTTTTTGAGATATCCGCTCTTGAAAATTTATTTAGGGCTCTCAATTTTATCTTGATATATCTACATCAGTGAAGGTGCTAGGCCGTGTATGGTATCGTTTTCGTATAAATCTGGGTTGCTGAATCCATTTAAGGTATCACATTGAAACCATTCCACAAATTAAAAAAATCTTTTTAGGGTTCCGTACCTCAAAAGCAAAAAACGGAATCCTTATAGGATCACTCGTGCGTCTGTATGTCTGTCTGTCTGAATACACAAAATAGTTCTTTACCTATAGATGACAGGAAAACCTATTAGAAATGTGCAGTCAAGCGCGAGGCGGACTTAATGTACGGAACCCTTAATACGCGGGTCCGACTCGCACTTGGCCGGTTTTTTTTAAACTCCTCTTGACGCTTAACCGCTGAACCGATTTCGTTGAAATTTGGTATAGAAATAGTTTGCGTCCCGGAACAGGACATAGGATAGATCTTATAACCAAAATCATCTTTTGAAGGTGTGAAAAGTGGCGTGGAAATTTGTACGGGAAATCAATAACCGCTGAACCGATTTATATTAAATTTGGGATGGTCTACATCTTTGATTTAGTTAAAAATGATAAAAAAACATGACTTCAAACCTAAACTTAAACAGTATTAACTTCAAGAAGTCAATTCTGAATTCCCCCCTACACCTCATTTCACACCTTTGAAGGATGATTTTTGAGATAACTTATTATGTCCTGTCTCGGGACTCAAAATATATGTGTAATTGTGTACTAAATTTAAATTTAAACTGTTCAGCAGTTTAAGCGTGAAGAGGAGTTTAAAAGAAAGTAAGTTTATATGTTTTTACTTTGGAATGGTGTCAATGTGATACCATAACTAAATTTGGTACTGCGAATTTATACGAAAACGATACCAAACATGGCCTCGTAGCTTTACTGTTGTAGAAGTCAAAATAAAATTGAGAGCCCTAAATTCTTATTACTTGACCAAACTTGTGTAGAAGGAAAAGGAAAAATAAAAGTCTTCGGCAGGAATATAAGACACAAATATAATTTTTTTTTGCGTTACTATTTCAATTATCAAATATAAACATACCTTGATTATATTATTCTAGTGAGATTCTCATAGATAAACAAAAACATTTACTTAAAAAATTACAAGGTCGAAATGTCACGGAACTTGTGAGAGTAATACGTGAAAAATAAAAACTTTTATGACAAAAAAATCTGGACACAATTTAAGAAGCATCCCATTGCGTCGAGGAATCATCTGTATTTTTGCTTGTTTCATTACCTCCTCGCTTCTTTTTTTGTCCTTTGTATTCTGTAGCAATTTGTTAGATCTGAAAATAAAGATAACTTGCGTCGTCACGGATGTCGATTTATAGGTTTTAGGGAGTGCAGAATTCGAAAACGATGATCATTTTATAATCCAAGATGGCCGCTACGTATTTTGTCATAAAAGTCGTCATGAATATCGTTTTATAGGTTTTAGGAAGTGCCGATTTCGAAAATGATGACCAGTTTGGAATCCAAGATGTGTGCCGTGCACTTTGTCATAAAAGTCGTCATGGATATCGTTTTATAGGTTTTAGGGAGTGCAGAATTCGAAAATGATGACCATTTTGGATTCCAAGATGTCTGCCGTGCACTTTGTCATATAAGCCGTCATAGATATTGATTTATAGGTGTTAGGAAGAGCAAATTTCGAAAATGATGACCATGACCAACAAAACGACATCCATGTCGACTTTTAACATAGTGCATGGCCGCCATCTTCGATTCCAAAATAGTTATTATTTTCGAAATCTGCGCTCCCTAAAACCTATAAAACGACAGTAATAATAATAATAATAAGCCCGCAGGGCAGCTTGTGGCGAGCTGTTGGGGAGTAACGACCCCACGGACCTGAGTGCTCCCGAGAGTCGGTCAGGGTCTCCGTCTCCGGCGTGTCTTCGTCGGTCGGAGTGGACCCCAAGCGGACCCGCAGGACTCTCAGCTCTGGCTTGCCTTCATTGGCCGTCCAGAGGAGTCGTTAGAGCTATATGCTCCAGGGGTGGAAGTGAAAGATGCATAAGACGCGAGTTGGCACAGTGGCTGTTATAACAGCCACTGGGTAGAAAGCGGCGCACACCTCTCGACACCCCTGAGCCGCTTACACCAGTGTTGCTCCTGGTCGTCTTTACGACGACAGTTTCAGGGGCCCACCTAGTTAGTGGCAAGTCACCGCCTGCCTTGATAACGTGTAGAAGCATTGTTATGGCAGGTGTCCGGACCTTTCGGCAATAGCCCAATCTTTTGACCAGCCAAACTTCAACACCATAACCGGCACTCTTCTCCACTGCATTTACAATAGCTCCTATGCCAGCTGGGACCGATTTACGGGTATCTATTTGTACCCGTGAATGGGTTCTAGCTGGTGTATTACATAACATCAAACTTGTCTTAAAGGGCCTCTGTGCTGTTGGCTTCGGCCCCACGCATGGCTCCCAAAGGTCCGGGACCCCATGGTCCCGAGATATGGAAAGACATACAAATAATAATAATAATAATAAGCCCGCAGGGCAGCTTGTGGCGAGCTGTTGGGGAGTAACGACCCCACGGACCCGAGTGCTCCCGAGAGTCGGTCAGGGTCTCCATCTCCGGCGTGTCTTCGTCGGTCGGAGTGGACCCCAAGGGGACCCACAGGACTCTCAGCTCTGGCTTGCCTTCATTGGCCGTCCAGAGAGGAGTCGTTAGAGCTATATGCTCCAGGGGTGGAAGTGAAAGATGCATAAGACGCAAGTTGGCACAGTGGCTAGTAACAGCCACTGGGTAGAAAGCGGCGCACACCTCTCGACACCCCTGAGCCGCTCACACCGGTGTTGCCCCTGGTCGTCTTTACGACGGCAGTGTCAGGGGCCCATCTAGTAAGCGGCGAGTCACCACCTGCCTCGATAACGTGTACTAACATTGTTATGGCAGGTGTCCGGACCTCTCAGCAATAGCCCAATCTTTTGACCAGCCAACATTCATTACCATAACCAGCACTTTTCTCCACTATATTTACAATAGCCCCTACGCCTGTTGGGACCGATTGACGGGTATCTATTTGTACCCGTGAATGGGTTCTAGCAGGTGTATTACATAACAGCAAACTTCTCCAAAGGGCCTCTACGTGTTGGATCTGTATCCCCACGCACGCCTATCAAATGACCGGGATGTATATACCCGTGACTTTAAAAGAGATACAAATAATAATAATAACAGATAACCGCTATGTGGGATGTTGATTCGACGATCATTGTCCCGATAGTCGTTTCAGTGAACGGTCTAATAGCGAAGAGTCTCGACCGACATCTTGAGAGACTCTCGCTAGGTGGTTGGATCAAGGGTCAGATGCAGAAGGCGGTGATCTTGGACACGGGGCGGATAGTCCGCCGGTTCCTCTCTCTGCGGCCCTGACCACCGGCAGCTTGGGCCCTGCCCCGCTGCTGGCGGCACCCTAGGTTAGGTTTTTTATAATGTGTTTATACTTATTTTTTGTTGTTTTTTATGTGTTTTTGTATTTTACTTTTATATTCATGTTAAATGACCTAGCCTAAGAAGAAAAATAAATAAATGAATATAATAATAAAATGCTTTATTGCACACTACAAAAGAAATGGTACAAAAGTATGAACAGGTACAAATATGTAAGTAACAACAGGCGGACTTATCGCTAAACAGCGATCTCTTCCAGACAACCTTCAGATGGTGAGAAGGCGAAACAAATTCAAGTTAACGGGTGGTGCGAAAATAAAACAAAAACGACAGCCATGACGACTTTAATGACATACTGCATGGCCGCCATTTTAGTTTCCAAAATGGTCATCATTTTCGAAATCAGGGCCCCCTAAAACCTATAAAACGACACCCATGACAACTTTTATGACATAGTGCGTGGCCGCCATTTTGGATTCCAAAATGGCCATCATTTTCGAAATCTGCGTCCCCTAAAACCTACAAAACGACATCCATGACGACTTTTATGACATAGTGCATGGCCGCCATCTTGGAATCGAAAATGGTCATCGTTTTCGAAATCTGCGCCCCCTAAAACCTATAAAACGACACCCATGACGACTTTTATGACATAGTACATGGCCACCATTTTGGAATCCAAAATGGTCATCATTTTCTAAATCTGCGCCCCCCAAAACCTATAAAACGACACCCATGACAACTTTTATGACAGTGCATGGCCGCCATTTTGGATTTCAAAATGGTCATCATTTTCTAAATCGGGGCCCCCTAAAACCTATAAAACGACATCCATGACGACTTTTATGACATAGTGCATGGCCGCCATTTTGGAATCGAAAATGGTTATCGTTTTCGAAATCTGCGCCCCCCAAAACCTATAAAACGACACCCATGACGACTTTTATGACATAGTGCATGGCCGCCATTTTGGATTTCAAAATGGTCATCATTTTCTAAATCGGGGCCCCCTAAAACCTATAAAACGACATCCATGACGACTTTTATGACATAGTGCATGGCCGCCATTTGGGAATCGAAAATGGTTATCGTTTTCGAAATCTGCGCCCCCCAAAACCTATAAAACGACACCCATGACGACTTTTATGACATAGTGCATGGCCGCCATTCTGGATTCCAAAATGGTCATCATTTTCGAAAGCGGGGCCCCCTAAAACCTATAAAACGACATCCATGACGACTTTTATGACATAGTGCATGGCCGCCATCTTGGAATCCAAAATGGTCATCATTTTTGAAATTTGCGCCTCCTAAAACCTATAAAACGACACCCCTGACGACTTTTATGGCATAGTGCATGGCCGCCATTTTGGATTCCAAAATGGTCATCATTTTCAAAATTGGGGCCCCCTAAAACGTATAAAACGACATCCATGACGACTTTTATGACACAGTGCATGGCCGCCATTTTGGATTCCAAAATGGTCATCATTTTCGAAATCGGCACTCCCTAAAACCTATAAATCGACACCCATCTCGACTTTTATGACAAAGTGTTTGGCTACCATCTGCATGCAAGACATTTCTATTATTTTTACGTACAAAAATGGCCCCCTGTCAACTTCCAACCGAGATTTAATCGATAATTTATTCGATTAATGTTCAGATTAATTCAATTTCAATCTATGTTAGGTCGACTAAACTAATCGTGATTAAAATTGAGGATTAACTTTTTTTATTCCATTAATTAGTCGAATAAACAGTTAATCTATTAAGTCCCATCTCTGACCACGTCATTTTTACACTTTGAGAATATCTGAAAACAAATGAACACAAGGAGCCATTTTGCAAATCCAGTAACTTTGTTATTACTTTTGACAGCGCGTGTCATGTGTCTACACAGAGTCGACACAAAGTCGAAACATTTGCGACTACTTTGTGACTGCAATATTTCTCAGCCTTAAACCATATTTATACATCATAATTAACAAGTTTCGTAGTATGTAAAGCGTTATTTCTGTTATTTAAGTATAGTATACGCATCGAAGTACTAAAAATGCATCAAATAATATATTTATGAACACAAGCACTGAGAAGTAAACAATTTCATTTCCGGCTAAACTAAAACAATGTGGTGGCGCGATGATTATATTACACTTAGTTTATCAAATCACTCGAGCAGTTTAATTCCCCATAATAATTTAAGTCCTATTTTGTAATATAAATGCAAACAATATATAATTACGTCTTGTAATCCGTTTTAGAGATGGCGTATTAATGTCACTTATTTTTATTTAACTATTTTTCCATCTGACAGTTTCCATTTGACAGGAACAAAATGAACGAATGAACGAATGATTTTGGCATAAAGTAGTCGCAAACCCGAAACAATGTGTGCACACGGCGACCACACTTTATGTCACTTTGTGTCATGTGTCGACCCTTCCCCATTTCTGGTAACTGTGTCGACACGGCGACGACTCTGCGACTGGAATTGTGACCGAAACAGACGGTGTCGACACAAGATGTGTCTACACCGCGTCGTAACGGCGACTGGAAATGGTTGTATGGGCTTCACCTGGGCCTAAAAGTCCGAAGTGCCCCAGTGAGGCGAACTTTCATGCGAAGTCAAAGCCGTGCTTCAGGCTTCAGGATAAGTAGTTGAGCACAAACTCCAACCAATGTCCATTGTATTAAAAAGCGAGACCGCAGTTTCGTCGACGTTCGACGTTCGACGAAGCAAAAGTTTTTCGGAACTTATTTACTTACGAAATATCATTTGATATTTACTATTTGCTTTTCGGTGAAGGAAAACCATCGTGAGGAAGCCGGACTAGTCCCGATAAGGCCTAGTTAACACTCTGGGTTTGAAGGTCAGTCTGATGGCAGTCGCTTTCGTAAAAACTAGTGCCTACACCAATTTTTGGGATTAGTTGTCTATTGGACCCCAGGCTCCCATTCCCACAGGGCACGGCAAAAATTCCGGGATTACGCGAGAAAGATGAGTTTTCTTATTATTCTCTTGCCCAGGGCCCAGTAACATGCGACAGTGCTATCTCATTCACTCCGATACAATTAGACAGTGTGCGCGTTATAAGTATTGACAGCCTCTTAAGACTGCGTCGGCCGTCCAGTGGCGCCCTCATTAGTGGAATTGTGTTTTATAATAAACCAATTAATTTCTGTACCTATACATGAATCAGTATATATTGATATTAATATTGTTGTCCTACTTATTCCCCAACTGGGTAGGTAAAGTTTTTTGAAGATAGGCAAATTATATTTTTTTCCGATAGTATTTATTATAGCGATCACGGAAATGCAGCTCTTTTATTTTTATTTCATTTTATTGATTAAATATATTTTTTTAAATGATCGATATGACGTTTGTGAGATGGAATGGCAGATCCGAGTAATTCCTTTGCACGTAGTAAATGGGACGAGATAGAAAAAAAAACGATGTCAACTGTCAGTGTCACTTAGCTCTCATTCCCGAAAAATAACGGACAAGCCTCATGTTACCTTGCGAATTGCTATTAATGTTATCATTGAGATTTTCGACGACCTCAGCACGACCCACGGACTTCTGATTCCCCACGACATCTGCGCGTATTTGGACAAAGATTGAATTTACTTTCGATAACTTGGCACTGCATAATAAAATGATTGGACAACGTTTTCTTCCCCACCCCTACACGACGGCCCCTACGCTGACCCTTGGACAGAGTTTTGCAAGAAAAATAAGCGAGTTCATACGAGATTGCGAGCAGATTCTACAAATTTGAAATTATTATCATAACAGTGATAAGCACAATGCCGTTGAATTAGAGGAGCAATGGCCGTACAGGAGTACGTATCCGTGAAATACATAGGTACATAAAACTTTCTTCACTTGTGTTTTGATTTTTATTATTAAATTGCCATGAGCTGTTAAGTTCGTAAACAAGAAATCGGTCTAATTTTTTCTAACAATTTCAACCATCTGTTAGTTTTGTGTGGTTATCCTCATTTTATGAATGTTGTTCTTATTTTCAGGTGGATGTAAACATTCATTGGCGGTATTATACTGATGGCTAATTAGAACCATTGAGCCATGACATACTTCCTTGCAGTGTTATTCGGCTAAGCCTCGAGCATCCTGTGAATCTGAAGGATATAATTATTTCCATAAAAAAGAGCAATCGAATTAGGACCAAGATATCCCGAGAATCTAAAGACATTTTATAAAAAATGCAATAAAATGAAAATGGGAGACTCTCTTATTTTAACAATGTTACAAGATCATGACAATGTTATGGTCTATACTTATTAAAATTTTAAAACCAACATGTCTTTATCTTTGACTTGAAAATGTACAAATGATTTGGGTTAAGTTTTATGAAATGCAACTTGTTACGTTTCAAACGTAACTAAAGCAATTTCTTTTTTTTTAGTTCCATACTCACAGCGACATAGTAATAAAACAGGCCGAACGAGATTGTCTTCAGCGCCATCTATCCGCACAAGGAGACACTTGAACCCTTAGTCGCGAGCTGTCGCTCTAGAAAACATTATGGTTCTTATTTAGTATTAAATATTTTCTTTCATGGTTGAAATATTCAGGTTTAATTCTTCAAAAATATTAGTACTCGGTATCGTTGGTCTTTAATATGATAATTTTCAAATATTGTTTGGGACATCGTTTGCAATGCCTGGCAAAATTCCTTGGCTCTGAGCGGGGTTTTTGTTTGAAAAAAGTGACAGGAGAGGAAATTGATTGTCGAACGAGATCAAGTCACTGAGATTTCCGCAGCCATGTGAGGAAGTTGGTGCAGATATTCTCTGGTCGCTTTGTACGGGAGCCATCCCTGTAAAATATGGAAATACATCTTCACTTTTTGTAGCGAGGTAAGCCACAGCGCAAATCTTTATAGAAATATAGCCCGGTTTTTTATAACGTTCGTCTTTACTGATTTTACATTTCCTTGTTACAGCAAACAGAGCAATATGGCGTCCTAAATTGAATTCCTGGAGGATAATTCCTAAAGAAATATTTTTTTATAAATGTCAGCAGTGTAGCATCAATCGCTTCACTTGAGATCCGGGTAAGCATTTGCGATTTTATTGTAGGAAATGTAACCTTTTTTTTGTCCTTGCCCGTGTGTGTCGGATGACCGCATGGCCAATTTGTAGGTTTTCCTGTAAATGCCAGATCGGTGTGTTAGTTTAGTAATTGTCCAGTTAATTTCAGTGGAGAATCAATCCTTTTTTTATATTGGGTTTCAATATGTGGTTTTTTTTCCCTTTAGCCTTTATGCCGGTCCCTACCCTGGGCTTTTCTGCGGGCACGTGTCGGCGCTGGGCGTTGCCGTAGACGTTGGGCTGGAGCTTCGCGCTGCTCATCGCGACGTTGGCGAAGCGGGCAGGCAGCCACCTGGACACGTGGCTGACGGTATCACCGCGTGTCACCGCGACTCTTGGCTGTTCCCCTGCGTGCCTCTGGGGCAGTGCGTAGCCACGGCTTCACCGGCTTCTGCTACGGACACGTGACTCAGGTGTGGTCAGATCTATTTTGTTATTGGCTCTCTCGAGCTCGTGACTCCTGTTGCGCATCGCGACGTTGGCGTGCTAGATAGGCGGTCACTTGGACACGTGGCTGGCGGTTTCAGCACGTGTCACCGCGGCTTTTGGCTGCCACCTATGCGCCTCTGGCGTGACTTGGTCACAGCTAGGCTGCCTTCTTTCTATAGACACGTGATTTAGGTGTGCTACTAATCAATAGACTTTAATTAACTTCACGCAATAGTGGCCTCTTAATAAACTTCAAGTGCTCAGTGCATAATTAGTGTATAGACATAATAAACTTTAACTGAGACTGCGTAACCAGTCCGATAGCATAGTGTTCTTAGTATAATAATAGCATAAGCTTATTTTCTGTACTGCTAACCGTACTACTGTTTTCGTGTAAAACATTGATATTATATTTAATTGTCTCGAGCTTAAACAATAGTTTTCTTTTCCTCATCTTATTTTTACCTTTCTGTACGCCTTACAGCGTGCTGGCGCCCATTCTCTCTGTCTAAAATTAATTTTACTCATTAAATAGATTTTTAGGAATATCACAGACGTGTAGTGTGACAATAGAGCGTCAGACCCACGAACCCTGAGTACCACTGATAGTCCATAGCTCTTAAAACCCAAAACACCAATATAGCCTGTTACATTTGACACCCAACGGATGGGGCCACGCTTTTGTTTTTTAAATATTGTTGTCACAGTCTGTGGATTCTGAAGAAATCTCTCTTTGCTATTTTTTGAGCTCTGTAATGCACTGTGCACATCTTCTTTTCCATTTTTAAGACGCCACTATTTTGCCTGTTTGCTTGCCTACAATTATTTATACTTTGACCTTTTGACCTTTTACTATGTTATCTCTATTACCTTAAAATATGTAATATTACTTTTCACTAAAAACAAGAAACTGTATTTTCTAAAACTTTATGTAAGAAACTCTCTAAAGATTTACTACTCTGTACCCAAATTGTATATCAATGATTTAATAATAATATTACTCTGTATGTAAAATTAGACTTACATATGTATGCTTACTGTTGCTCAAATATGCACTCATTTTTTTTTTTATGTAAAAAGAGACCACTATTAAGTAAAACTTTAAATACATTATTTTCTCTCAAAAATGCACCAAGCGCTAGCACTAAAATTAATCTATCTTTTTTTCCTCAAACTTGTTGGTCGCTGGTCAATTTCAGGTCTGCGGATGTTGCTGGTGGTTCATACCTCTCAACGTTGTCTCGCAGTCATCTCTGGTTCTCTCCGCACAGGTCATCTCTTCTGAAAGGTCAAAGTTAGTTCGCTCTGTCTCGCTTTAAATATTATAATATTTATTTATTTATTGCTTTATAGGCCTGGTAATTTAGGGCTAAAGCGTTCTACTTTATTACTACTACTCACTGAAAGGGAAGATACTTTCTATGTTCTAACATATGAACACTGTACCAAGCCTATCTGCTGGTACCTACTTATTTTGTAGATACTTAAATATATTTCTTAATTAAGGAAACTTAGTTCTTAAAGTAACTTTTATTACCGCCTGACTTACCTCTTCTTGATACTCTTAAAATACTTACTTACTATAGTTAGGTCTAAGAAACTTAATTTTTTCCTTTTTACTTAGAAGTAATGTTTATGATGAGAAATGTTACTCATCTCTGTGTTCTGAAAATGAACATACTGTGCTGATCATGCTGACAGTACCTATTCCTAGCTAATAGATATTATTATATTACTTTACTTTATAGTGTAAACATAATTTTCTTATTGCAAGCATGCAGATTTTCAACAGACGGTTAGATATATGTTAGTAATAGATGTTACTACTATAGGTATTATCTTAAGAAACTTATCTTTTAATTTATGCAATGTTCAACAAAGGAATGTTACACAGGTATTTCTATCGTTCTAAAATGAACGCTGTACTATTGCCTCTCTGCAAGGTACAAATACCTACTTTCTCTTGTAAATGTTATTTACTTTAAATATTTTTAGGTTAGGGTCACTGACACTGGATAACTTTGCTATCTAAATGTTCCATGAACATGGTTGTGAAATAAAACAACAAAGCAAGTTATTTAGATACATTATTATGACACTACATGCTTAAATAGTTTGGCACGGAGCCCACTGTTTAGAATATACATATCCTGGATTTGACTTTAGTTCACATAACCTAATAAAGTGTCTTTGTTATGTTTGATTTTCACCATAACCCAATAAAGTGTTTTTGTTATGCTGGATTTCGCTTTGATTTCTTCTATGGCTGGTTACAGGCAATGAAGATACTGCTGGCTTATGACTTGCTTGCTTGCGGCTTGCTTGCTTGCTCGCTGTTGCTTATTGACATCGAGGTTTCGTTGTCAACGAGTCTTCTTGGATGTGACTTCGTTTTTTTGGATGCTTAGTGCGTCAGCTGGTTCTGCATTTAAGGTTGGTCTAGTGCATCTAATAAAGTGATGAATCAGTGCTTTGTGAAGTGAAAATGGTGATTATAAGTGCAGTGATGTGTAATTCCATGTTCCCTTGAACATTGGATGAAGTTTCAATCCCATCTGGAGCGAAATTTTTCATTATGCACTCATAGATAACCTCCATTTTCAATTCCTTTGGCGCTTACGACCTTTTGGAATGGGAAGCCTACACGTCAAGCGGTATGCGTTCCGTTTCACTTAAAACTTAATTGGATCTGTGTTCAAGTGTTAGTTCTTGTGTTCTATATTATGGAAATAGTTTCATGGTGTGTTCCTACACATAGTGACACTAGAAAAGGGGAGACTGGGGCAATTTAGTGCCCATCTCTTTTAGAAACTCTAATTATTTATAATGACTTTAAACTTTGATTAGAAATTGAAGTTCTCTGGGTAGGTACGTTCTGTTTGTTGTGCACTGTTTCTCTCTCTATAAACAGTGTATGGGAAATTGTTTTCACTTCTGTTGAGACAAATTCTTAAGGACTTATACTTACGTAACTTTATATTTTGATAAAATAGTTTAATCTGGATGCTTCTCTTTGTATCTCGGAAAGGGGACGGTAGTCTTCGGTGTGCTTCTGCACATTTGGTACAATAGGGGAGAGAGGGGTAAAATGTGTCACTGGTTTTGACACTTAGAATATTTTGTAGTTTCTTTTAATTAGGAATGCATATGACTGCTAACTCGTGGTCTACTTAATTTCATGCATTGGATTCTCGCTTGCGGTCCGTGCATGGGGAGTTCGTGTTCTTCTGCTGCACGCCTCCATGGAGTCGATAAGGTTGAAATGTCGTTTTCTTCCTGTCCGTACACCACGTTCTGGTGTTTCTGCAGTCTACTCTTAGCTTTTAGTGGTTGTGGAGTAGGCAAAAGCTCGGACGTGCACCCCGCCTAGAATTATTCTTCGCTCGCTGCACCGCCGAGATTTACTCTCCCAATCTCTCACTAGTCGATAGTTTTCTTGCATGTTAGTTATAAACATAGTTTAACTTGATAGTTAGGATTGTGTAAACCTCATGGCATAGCCAATATAGTTAATTACATGTTAAAAAAAAATGTTTCACTAACATTAACATTTTTTTATCTAAGTTGGGTGGTAATGTTACGTTTCAAACGTAACTAAAGCAATTTCTTTTTTTTTAGTTCCATACTCACAGCGACATTGAAATAAAACAGGCCGAACGAGATTGTTTTCAGCGCCATCTATCCGCACAAGGAGACACTTGAACCCTTAGTCGCGAGCTGTCGGTCTAGAAAACATTATGGTTCTTGTTTAGTATTAAATATTTTCTTTAATGGTTGAAATATTTAGGTTTAGTTTTCAAAAATATTAGTACTCGGTATCGTTGGTCTTATAATATGATAATTTTCAAATATTGTTTGGGACATTGTTTGCAATGCCTGGCAAAACTCCTTGGCTCTGAGCGGGGTTTTTGTTTGAAAAAAGTGACAGGAGAGAAAATTGATTGTCGAACGAGATCAAGTCACTGAGATTTCCGCAGCCATGTGAGGAAGTTGGTGCAGATATTCTCTGGTCGCTTTGTACGGGAGCCATCCCTGTAAAATATGGAAATACATCTTCACTTTTTGTAGCGAGGTAAGCCACAGCGCAAATCTTTATAGAAATATAGCCCGGTTTTTTATAACGTTCGTCTTTACTGATTTTACATTTCCTTGTTACAGCAAACAGAGCAATATGGCGTCCTAAATTGAATTCCTGGAGGATAATTCCTAAAGAAATATTTTTTTATAAATGTCAGCAGTGTAGCATCAATCGCTTCACTTGAGATCCGGGTAAGCATTTGCGATTTTATTGTAGGAAATGTAACCTTTTTTTCCGTCCTTGCCCATGTGTGTCGGATGACCGCATGGCCAATTTGTAGGTTTTCCTGTAAATGCCGGATCGGTGTGTTAGTTTAGTAATTGTCCAGTTAATTTCAGTGGAGAATCAATCCTTTTTTCTTATATTGGGTTTCAATATGTGGTTTTTTTTCCCTTTAGCCTTTATGCCGGTCCCTACCCTGGGCTTTTCTTCGGGCACGTGTCGGCGCTGGGCGTTGCCGTAGACGTTAGGCTGGAGCTTCGCGCTGCTCATCGCGACGTTGGCGAAGCGGGCAGGCAGCCACCTGGACACGTGGCTGACGGTATCACCGCGTGTCACCGCGACTCTTGGCTGTTCCCCTGCGTGCCTCTGGGGCAGTGCGTAGCCACGGCTTCACCGGCTTCTGCTACGGACACGTGACTCAGGTGTGGTCAGATCTAATTTGTTATTGGCTCTCTCGAGCTCGTGACTCCTGTTGCGCATCGCGACGTTGGCGTGGTAGATAGGCGGTCACTTGGACACGTGGCTGACGGTTTCAGCACGTGTCACAGCGGCTTTTGGCTGCCACCTATGCGCCTCTGGCGTGACACTTGGTCACAGCTAGGCTGCCTTCTTTCTATAGACACGTGATTTAGGTGTGCTACTAATCAATAGACTTTAATTAACTTCACGCAATAGTGGCCTCTTAATAAACTTCAAGTGCTCAGTGCATAATTAGTGTATAGACATAATGAACTTTAACTGAGACTGCGTAACCAGTCCGATAGCATAGTGTTCTTAGTATAATAATAGCATAAGCTTATTTTCTGTATTGCTAACCATACTACTGTTTTCGTGTGAAACATTGATATTATATTTAATTCTCTTGAGCTTAAACAATAGTTTTCTTTTCCTCATCTTATTTTTACCTTTCTGTACGCCTTACAGCGTGCTGGCGCCCAATATTTTCTCATTCTCTCTGTCTAAAATTAATTTTACTCATCAAATAGATTTTTAGGAATATCACAGACGTGTAGTGTGACAATAGAGCGTCAGACCCACGAACCCTGAGTACCACTGATAGTCCATAGCTCTTAAAAATCAAAACACCAATATAGCCTGTTACATTTGGCGCCCAACGTGGGGCTGGAGCTTCGCGCTGCTCATCGCGACGTTGGCGAAGCGGGCAGGCAGCCACCTGGACACGTGGCTGACGGTATCACCGCGTGTCACCGCGACTCTTGGCTGTTCCCCTGCGTGCCTCTGGGGCAGTGCGTAGCCACGGCTTCACCGGCTTCTGCTACGGACACGTGACTCAGGTGTGGTCAGATCTATTTTGTTATTGGCTCTCTCGAGCTCGTGACTCCTGTTGCGCATCGCGACGTTGGCGTGCTAGATAGGCGGTCACTTGGACACGTGGCTGGCGGTTTCAGCACGTGTCACCGCGGCTTTTGGCTGCCACCTATGCGCCTCTGGCGTGACTTGGTCACAGCTAGGCTGCCTTCTTTCTATAGACACGTGATTTAGGTGTGCTACTAATCAATAGACTTTAATTAACTTCACGCAATAGTGGCCTCTTAATAAACTTCAAGTGCTCAGTGCATAATTAGTGTATAGACATAATAAACTTTAACTGAGACTGCGTAACCAGTCCGATAGCATAGTGTTCTTAGTATAATAATAGCATAAGCTTATTTTCTGTACTGCTAACCGTACTACTGTTTTCGTGTAAAACATTGATATTATATTTAATTGTCTCGAGCTTAAACAATAGTTTTCTTTTCCTCATCTTATTTTTACCTTTCTGTACGCCTTACAGCGTGCTGGCGCCCATTCTCTCTGTCTAAAATTAATTTTACTCATTAAATAGATTTTTAGGAATATCACAGACGTGTAGTGTGACAATAGAGCGTCAGACCCACGAACCCTGAGTACCACTGATAGTCCATAGCTCTTAAAACCCAAAACACCAATATAGCCTGTTACAAACTTATGCTAAAAATCTATTATTATTATATGTCAAATTATCGTGAACTCGATGTTGCTTAAGGCGTATCCAGATTAGTCAATTTTTCGCCAATCTGATTAAATTGCCCGATCGAATCGGGACGTACGGACGCAAACGCCAATTTGGCTCGCCGAATTCAACCGCCGATAATGACCGATAAAATGAGGTGCGGACACAAGAACACCAATTTGTGAGGCTAGTATTTTCGTTATGGGGCATTTTTTCAATTTAAATGGCTCTAATATCACCATAAATCTAAAATTGGAGATTGACGCCAATTTCATTTCTGATCAAATCGACCGATTTGATCAGTCCCGTCTGGATACCGCTTTAGCACCGCGAAAGGGCGCTGCGCGGTGCGCGCGGATTGACGCATGCGCGTACCGTATGCTTAGTATCTATGGTAATATAATTTTAAAAAATATGCAAATAAAAGGCGGCAAAGTTTATTCGTTGTGCAATACTCAATAATAACAAGCGGTGTTATTTTAATATTCGTAATAAACAAAATGAGTTCAAGTGACGAAAACGACCTGGAATAGACGGCACACCGCCTCATTTGAAAGCAGAAGCAAACTTAATAATGAATAACTAGCTTCCTGCTAAGTCCAGGGACAAATACAACAGGACTTACGACATGCTCATGCTGTGGAAGGACACAAGAAGGACAGCCAAAACGCAAGAAACACCTACTCTGAAAGTGGTTTTTAGCGTATTTCTGTGACCAAGTGAAAACTAAAAAGCCATCTACATTTAATATAAACTAAGAATATGCGTTGTTTTTTTAATTGTATTCGCGTCACTTTACCCCTATTAAATACGCTTTACTAAATTGAATTTGTTTTATTTCCTCACATAATTTGAGAATAGTGCTTACTATACTATGTATACCTCAATGGAAGCAAAAATATAGTATTTTTGCGAGTTGATACACTTGCTACTTGTGTATAGTGGCAAATGTATTAAACCCGCAATCAACACTAATCAATATGTAAACAGGCCCCAACGCGAAGCACATTTACCCTACAGACATACTTATCCATATTGACCATATTTGAACCTCTCAACTCTCTTCAAGGGCACGCCACACAGCATGATTCTATATACTGTTGTAATGTTAATGCTTAAGGATAATAATTTGTGGATTTATAAAATAAAACGAAACGAAATTTACTGGGTTTATATTATATTATTTTAGATTTATATTATAAGTTTTCTAAAGTACAGTCGCCATCAGATATATTGGTGCAGCTAGGATGCTCATAAATATCTGAACACGCCTCTATTATCAGGGCGTGCGTGTTCAGATATTGTGAACACCTTGCCGAGCCCATATATAATAGCCAATAACGACCTAGTTATAAGACTATTACAATCTTAATCATTATGTATGTATAATACAACAATCACGTTTATATAGTCCTCACAAACGTATAAGTTACCATTTTGGCCAATATATCTTCAAAGCTTGGCACCGAATCGCTGTTAAAGACTTTGGTGTGCTCAAATACGATGAATTTGGAAAGTAACGTCTGTACTGTCTTGTAGACGGTACGACGCACTTTGAGTTCATCTCTGTAATATTCTATTTCCATTCGAACGTTTCCGGGATCGTCTCCATCTATTGTGTTGATACTGAGATCCAAAATGACTCGTGTAGCAGTCCAAGAGTCGTGGTGAAGGCGTTAATGAAAATGTTCTCCAAGAAGCAGTGCCAAGTAGTCGAAAGCAATCGTTATCATTATCAAAATATCCGTGTTGAGCGTGCTAGGGACGTTAAAAATACTTATTCTAGAAATCACACCGACATCCAATTACAAGAAAACACAAATGTTTCGTCCGACCATTATTTTCCAATTATTTGCAAGTTATTTTCCAAGAATGACACTGACAGTTGACATCGATTTTTTTCTATCTCGTCCCATTTACTACGGCAAAGGAATTAATTACTCGAATCTGCCATTTCACCTCACAAACGTCATATCGATCATTTAAAAAATTATATTTAATCAATAAAATAATATAAAAATAAAAGAGCTGCATTTCCGTGATCGCTATAATGAATACTATCGGGAAAAAATATAATTTGCCTATCTTCAAAAAACTTTACCTACCCAACTTCTGGTCTTTGTCCGAAGTACCATTTCGTAAGTTTCGGCCCGGCCGAAAGGTTCGGCCGTTTTTTGGCCGAAACCGAAACTACAGCCGAAACATGATTTTTTGCCGAAACTGGCCGAAACCGAAACCGAAACCGAACCTTCGGTCGGACACTACAGTAATCTATCTTCAACATGTGTAGATGAAAATTGTCGAACAATATTACACTGAGATTAAGTACATTTTTTCAATGATAATTTGGTTCAAAATGGGTTGTTCTATAATTACCATTCGGATATTTGCAACCTCAAGAAATACTAAGTTACTTGTATATGTACTTAGTCACGACATTATATTCCGCATAAACAATTCCTCGTATTCGAAATGAAAATTAGAGTTCAACTCGGGTGAATGGCATCCATTTTTCTTGACATTGACTTCGAGCGCCAATAATTCGAGTCAAAATGGGTGCCTTTCATCAGTTTCATCCCATGGTTAGCAATCTACTACAGGTTCACTAAATTCGACGTTAATCGTATCATTTTTTTTTATATAATATTAATACATATTATTAATTTAATAATTTGAACTAGGTATGTAACAACAACAAATAAATATAATGTTGTAAATAGCAACTTTACAACATTCTTTACATTCTTGCGACGTTGTCGACAGCTAAAGTAAGAACTACGAATTTAATATACAACTCTGTTACATTGTATCTTTATTTTAAAGTAGACATCGACACGACAGTTTTCGGTTTCAGAAATTATTTAAGTACCTACCACCAGGGATCGCCCACATTCAAATATTACGTTAAAATTTCCCTCACAAGCTATCTCAATAAAGAAAATTATATTTTTTTATCGCTTTAATAAAGTAAAACCATCGGTGAAGTGAGCGGTAACTTAATACGTCGAAACCGGATAGCAGACAGTATGGCGCGGACTTTACTTCACTTTTTTTTTCTTTTTCAACTTTTTTCCGTAAAAAAGTCAAAGGAGATTTAAACGATTTTTTCTGTTTGTCTCGTGTGTGATCCTGGCTGTTGATGAACGAATGTTTTGGTAGAAATGTGGGTAAAAAATTAAGATATTGGTTTTAGATAGCCCGGTCGATAATTTTGACGTTGTAGGTGAAACTATCCGGTAGGTAAACAATTTGTGTGTTCATATGTCGCGTTGGATTAGTGTTTCGAAGTGAGACGTAGGTAACTAGTTGACGACAAGCCAAAAGATGCGGACTATTGGAACGAGCTGCCGAAGGTTTCGACAGTGATCCCGTAGCCTGGTACCGTGATAATAAAAGTATAAAAAATACAAATAACTAGAATAGGTTTTTTTACCTGAAGCAAAATTAGATGCCTGTATAAAATAGTCAAATTCGATTTTATTGTATCTCTATATTGCCCACAATTATTTTTTCCTTTATTTCTGAATGCCCAGCATTCTATCTGAGTACCGACAAACCACATATTCTAACTGAACAATTAGGTGACCATACTTTAAAATACCTATGTACCAATATGGGACAAGGGTCTGGCCAACATTACTATTCCTACCTACCTATTATATGAAACTATTATTATATTATTATATGAAACTTTAGAAAAATATCCAGATAAAGTAAAGAGTACACTTAAGAAAGCACTGATTAATATGAATGAATGTATGTTATAACTAGGGTTGGGATTCTCGTGGCATTTAGCATAAGAAATGCACTGTTCATCGGCGATAGCACCTACCTCAGTGGCGACATTTTTCATTGTTCCTATGGACACCGTTTTGGGGATTTACCGGAAGATAATTTTGCCCTATCTACTTCTATTATCTCACACTTGACACTTCATAGGGTACATCGCCAATTATTAGCCAGTTTTCAATTACTGGCCACCTATACTAAAATGAATTCTGTGTATAGGTGAATAGAACTCATTTTTGTAAGAGGCGGCCAGTTATTGAACGAGTGGGTTGTGGATAAATTTCAGTTACTGGCCATTTTCCTTATACTGAAAATGAGTTTTATTTATCTGTAAATAGAATTCATTTTTGGAATAGGTGGCCAGTAATTGAAAACTGGCTAATAATTGGATTTTCGTACCTTATATACTAAAATGAACTTTGTTCACCTATAAATAGAAATCAAAGTAAGCCAGTAATTGGGGGGTGGCTAGTAATTGGCGATGTACCCTATACCGAAAGCAAAGCTATTTCCAAGACATCCAGAATGCACTCTTCCCTGTCAGCCGCACAGACACGTGAAACGCGCCATCTGAACCCTTTGACTCGACAAATATTTTGCCGCTCGACACTCGCCGACACCCGCTTCAACTTTCGTCAAACTTTCATTTCGACGTTGACGACAAGAGTTAATGAGTTTCTAGTAGCGAAATATTTAGAAATGTTTTGCCAGCAGAGGTTTAAGCCTTTTTTTAAATGCAATTTGTAAATTTTTAGAATGGCGTAAAAATATACCAAGCAAGTATTTTAATTTCACAAAAATTTTGCCAGTTAGTCTAAATAATAACTGTAAATACTGTAATTTAAAATTTAAGTTAATTTTAAAGAATTAATAATTATGTAGATAGACAAATTTTAAGACAATACTTTTGTGAAATCAGGTTTGAAAAATAATGAATTCAAATAGCTTATAATAGTTATAATCTATTAGTGGACATCAAATATTTTTCTTGTCCTTTGAGACGCTGAAAATAAACTAGCACCTAAAAATACTACGCAAGTGGTAAGATTGACATTTCCTATGTTTTTTTTTCTACAAAGGGAGCCTACATGAAACCACATGTTCGTTAGCCAACCGTAAAATATCTATCCCAAATAAAACGAACGAAACTCGATATTTTTGCACAAAATTGGGGAATATTGTAAAAGTATTAATTTCTTACAAATGTGCAACGGCTTGTATTACGATGGACAAAAAGAAACATTTTTTATTGCGAACCTATAGAAGTGAATTATGGACAGGCAATCATAGAAAAGGTCAACTATTGTTACGATTTTTTCGATTTGCGGAGTTCAATTGTCAAATTTAACCCTTTCAAAGTTTTATTATTGACCTTTGGTCCTTTGATATCAACACTCAATGTGGATATTTTATAAATGGATTGAAAAATGTGTATTTTTTGTAACATTTTGCGTGAGAAATGTGTCGTACGATAAATATACTGAATTCTAAATAGATTAATGTTTTTTGCGTTGTTGCACCAGTATTCATTTTTTTTTTCTCAAACATTAAGTACCTACTTACCAATTAATAGTCATTTACGATACAAGTGCGAAAAAGGGAAAATTCGAAACGAGTGGCGATAAATTAAAACACGACCGAAGGGAGTGTTTTAAATCGACACGAGTTGCGAATTACCTATTCGCACGTGTATCGTACAACGTTTTACAGTACATATGGCCCTTTAAACTTTTGACATCGCACGAAAAGTGTTATTTTACGCACTAGTGCGGGAAAATAGGACCATATGTACTGTAAATGTTATTTTTAATTAAAACCTATTCATTCAGAAATTTTACATTTAAAAATTTTACTATCCACTAAGTGTAATTATTACCGTAACGAAATGGAATTAAGTATGAAGTTTTATGTGAAGGTCCTGGTATAAATATTTTTTATTTATACTTTATATGTACACACTTATTCTTCATAAAAAATACATTAGATATTAAAGGTATTTGAAGTGTTGACATAACCTGCCGTTATTTGTCTAACTAGCAACTCTTGACATTTTAACATTTATTTTAACGCCTGACGGCTATTTCTAATTAAGATCCATTTAAATTAAAACTGAAGCAATCCCACCGGACACAGCTGGCCCATTTCTACTCTGCACTATTTAGTTTAGTTCTGTTCTGTCTTGTTAGTCATTCATTACATTAGTAATTCTTACAACTATATCTTTACTCTTTCGAAACTAAAAATCTAGCTAATTTAAACTTTATGTCTAGATTATAAGGCGCATGAAATATTTGGAGGTCGTAAGTGTATGTTTGTGGAAAACCAATGGGATAAACATGGCTGCCGCCGAACGAGTGAGATGTCAATCACCTGTCAACGCACGTCCCGCCTTTTCATGCGCTCCTGGTACTGGTAAATGCAGTGTATTGGGATTTAGAACAGTACAATCTGTTAATTTGGTCCCCGAGAAGTTTAAGTTTCGATTCGAAATTACTAAAATTAAGTTAATTAAAGTATGAAACGATTTAAAAAAAATACACTTAACAACAATCATTCATCCACCCTAATTTATTAAATTTGATTTGTAGGAATAAATAAAATTTTCCGGTAATTTCGCGCATTATGTGTGATTTTTGAACTGAAAACTTCTTTAGCGGCGCTGTGCACTTTTTGTGATTGGGGAAAAAATGTTAATCTCGCGACAGGTCACGTGACCGTAAGATTCGTAAGACGTAAAACGGACGTGACCTGATCGAAAAACTGTTACAATGTCATTGAGTTTTCACTTCTGCCGGCACTCCCGGAGTGCAACCCGTTGTTATTTCTTTTCATTTGGTTACCTGCAATACAGGCAAGGCCTAGTGTAGGAACCAGCTCTGTATGATAATGTGGATATATATGTTGTGTAAATAAATATTGTTTTAAATCTTAAAACAAATCTTTGTTATTTCATCTACGAGTATAACGCAAAAACGTTTTTTCTAGTATTAAGCTCTGTTTTCCCGAGCAGATTATAACAGTCACACCATACACTTGCCTCAAGTCACACTTAACAGCTATGTACTTGTAATTTTAAAGAAAATATCTACATTTATCCCACGGACGAAAAAAAATCCCTTGACTTATATTTTGAGTCAGGTAAGAATAATAAGAAATAGAGTCAAAGTAAAGCAACACCGAAGTAAGGGTACTATGAGATCGAAACAATAATAATCAATCGTAAGTAAAAATTCTCATGTCAATAAAAAAATACAGGAAAGAAATTTAAAACTTCAAAATGTGGTTTAGATTCTATTGTTCCCATTAATGTCAGTTCAAAAGTCAAAGGTTACAATATCAACTCATAAATTGGTACTATAACAAGAATAAAACGATTGTAAGGTAAAATTTGTCCTAAGAAAGGTCGCGTATTTGTCCCAAAGGGTCGTATCGAACCCTTTTTTGTGAAAAAAAAAATCATTTACCGGAATCGGGACAAAAATTACTCTTTACATTGAAGCTTAACCCTTTTGGGATGTTTTTATTTAAAGTGTGGGAATGTAAGAGTTAACCTGTCTCATTGTACCCTTGTGCAGAAAGCTTTATAAATTAACTTCGCTTCTAATGTAACTTAATAAAATAATGTGATTGAAACTTATGTCGTAGTTAGTCGTATTGCTATTTTATTTATTATTGAAATAAGTTACGCAGCATTATAGTACAAAGGTACAATAGAAACAAAGTACTTAAATAATACCTATACAAAAACAAAACATAAATTAAACACTCTCACTCGATTTGGGAGACGACTAACTGAGTAGCTCCGTTGTATCGTCTGAATTGATCTAGGATTCGATATTCGACAGGTTTCCCCGGAACCGCCGAAACACGACACCCTTCGGTATCCTATGATATCCTGCAGCGGCCGCAGCGCGCGCTATCCAAACTGAAGTGCCCGTAGTGCCGCAACCGCTTCTGGTGCACGCTCAGCACTCAGTACTTAAGTCTTTTGGCAGAAGCATTGCAAGAAAAACGCATACTAGATACATCATGTGATGATACACCGTCTACATCATCTGATAGACTGTGTTACCGGCATATGGCCTTGAGTGAGACTTGAACTCACGGCCTGTGGATCGATACTCCAGCGCTCTGCCAACTGGGCCACCAAGACCTCAAAACAGACAGTAATTTTTTCCACTTTTAAAATGTATCCTAAGCTTAAAAGCATCGTTCGCAGACGTTTCTGCTTGTTAAAAGTTAATTTAATGTGGGCTTTTAATATTGTAAGGCAGATCACGAATGAAGATAACGTGATACACTGGTTCAGCCAAGAACTCGCGTCAGCAATAAGAATAACTCAGTGACTACCTCAGGGCGAGTGCTGCTTGTTTGCGGACACTCGGGGAGTGCTCGGCCCATCCGTCACTCGCCTCTTGCTATAATACATACTACTTTATAGGGTAGCTTTATATACACAGCTGCTCAGTGTTCATATAATCTAAGAGTTAACGACTGCTTTACCCTTATAGTAACTTGCCTACGAAACTATCAGTAGGTATTAGAGTCGAATCCTGCGAGAATATCGGAGTCTTAAGTTCGTGAGATTATTTCCTATTGTTTATTAATCGTTTGTTTACTTCCCTTACCTGGTAACTATTTAATTTATTTGCCACCCTGAATGCTTCACATTACTTGAGACACTGGGATATTCTTTGTGTCTCTGAAGAGTAAACAGAGAAGTTTGTCACAGCAATAAAAAATATTCATCATCTTCGTCCACTCAAGTGAATACCCTATATGTCAAGCTAGGATGCTAGGAGAGCGTCTCGTTTTGATCGAGAGTTTGAAATCTGCTCACGCTAAATGAATTCAAAATGGTTTAGCCGACGTCGTTATAGGTATATTTAGCAAATAGTAGTTTACCTACAGCTTCCTAGGTTTTCATCAGAGGCAGCTGTCCTTCAAAGAAAGTCCACATTCAGAGGCAGGTGCGCAACTGGGCAGGGCGCGCCGCGCCGGCGCCCGCTGTTTGCCGACCACTCCCGTCCGCGGCCGCCCGCCGTACGTTTTGGGGATGTCTGCAAACAATTTAGGGGATATGCAAAAAAAAAGATTAGTTTTAACCTTGTATTATACCTCTATATTGTCTACACAATACCTATACAAAATTGTTATCCGTATAAGTTGGCAGAATCGTCTCGATGGCGATGTCTTGTAGCCTACGTATTTGGAGCATATCGAGGTATTTGCAATTTAAAAAACTCCGAACTAAGAACTATCGCTGGTGTATCATAAATCCTACAGAGAAATGTAATTAAAACACTCAATCAGTTTTAAAAATAAATAGAAACACTCATTCGCGTGCACAGACAAACAGGAGTTAAAAATGAATATTTTGGCATTAAGTTTACTATAATTAAGAAACAGTTAAAGCTTCGGCATCAATCAGCCGGCATGCAGATTGATCGACCCTACAGATAAGCGAGCAGCCATTAAACTGTTTGTTCTATTAAAAGGGACAATGCAGACAAACAGACCGAAAGATTCCCTTCTGTTTGGAAAGTACTCGAGCCCACCGCCAATGTCGGGCTCCGAAATGGAAATAAAATGTATTGCGTATTATTTTACTGACTTCATTTTGGTAGTGCCTTTTTGGTTAGTAGGTGTTTGCGAAAACCGTTATTGAGGTGACGCAATTGGATGTTATGATACTCCATCAAGTTATACATATTGATGGAGTATGATAATAGTGTAGTAAATAAAGGTAGTGGACCCCGCAGTAATTCCTCAGCCAGAAAAAGCTTTACAGTATGATAAAGTATCAATAAATAAAAAGTATTGTATAAATTTCCAAAGAATAATAATAATAGTATTTAAGTAAATACCTAAAGTCTTAAATCGTTAATATCTTTTTACGGAAAATTGCTCCGTTTAAACTTTCTTCTCCGGACATGTTCATGTAACGTATTGCAACAATATATGAAAAAAATCCCCGCAGAAATACCAATATTAACAAAATATAATTTTTTGGCGTGGCTTGGACCGGAAAATTGCTCAGTCTAATTTTTTCACTGGAATGCCATTTTATTGCCGATTTATATATACAAATTGAAAATTTAAAAAATTTACCATGTAACTATACTTTTTTTCAGTAATTGCCTTTTTACTCGCTGTGGAAAATTTCTCTATCCATTTTATTTATTGAATTAAGTTCACAGATTTCTTTCCATTCAACTATAAAAACATCCAAAAAAATAACGAGCGTATTCAAAACTAAACATATCGGGAGCAGTGTATAGGGAGCGGGGTGTACAAGGGATGACAGTTCTTTTGGATATTTTGGATTTAAGTATATACGTGACTACTTAGTATATATTTAAAAAGAAATCAGGCTGAGAAATTTTCCACTCTCAGTTTTTTATAGTTCTAAAATACATAAACTTGGGTATGCATTTTTTTGGATTTTCTTACCCACTACGCCAAATTATATTCTAAGATCATATAAGAAGGAAAAAATAACCAAGCAAAATTTCATCGACTGAGGAATTAATGCATGGGTCTCCATACAACAACTTGCTTCGTTTACTACACTATAACTTGATAACGTCCAATTAAGGTACTTAGACATCCTAGTGCTCGACATGTTCATCCCCAATGTAAGTTTAAAGATGGCATGTACTAGGACAGTAACGAGCAGTCGGATGTTTACCTTACATGTTTTCAATGTACGAGTACATTTTCAATGTATATTTTCTCGTATTTCATCAAACGTCGCAAAGTCTCTTATCAAAAGTCAAAGTCGCAATGGGGTGTACCCTTATTTTACCGCCAAATTTTTTGCAGAATTTTGTTATACAGAAAATTATTCATAGAATAATCGAATCGCAGATTTTTATTACAATTAATTCTGTTTCTTCGATTATTCATTTCAAAGAAACATATTTTGTAACTTGATTAAACTTCAGAATATTTATTCAAAGATTTTTAAATAAAATAAAAGACTGACTGTAGAATTATTATTCATTGAATATTATTTGTGCAACACTACAGTTCACAGAATATTAATTTCCACAATTATTATTTTACAAAATTACCTTTCATATACTCTTAGTATTCATTGAAATTGCTAAAAAAGGAGTTTAGGTTACTTTAGAGCTGCAACCTCTAAGAAAACGAACCCTTGCTGGAAAAGTGGGTTAGGTTAGGTTAGAACTGCGACCCCCAAGAAAACGAACTGTTGCCAGAAAAGTGGGTTAGGTTAGGTTAGAACTGCTACCCCCAAGAAAACGAACTGTTGCCAGAAAAGTGGGTTAGGTTAGGTTAGAACTGCGACCCCCAAGGAAACGAACTGTTGCCAGAAAAGTGGGTTAGGTTAGGTTAGGTTAGAACTGCGACCCCCAAGAAAACGAACTGTTGCCAGAAAAGTGGGTTAGGTTAGGTTAGAACTGCGACCCCCAAGAAAACGAACTGTTGCCAGAAAAGTGGGTTAGGTTAGGTTAGAACTGCGACCCCCAAGAAAACGAACTGTTGCCAGAAAAGTGGGTTAGGTTACGAGTAGGTAGAACGGCAACCCCTAAAAACGAATTCCTTCCAGAGAAGCAGATTGCGTTAAATTAACGACTAAGTGAATAAAATTCGACTAAATGACTATTCTGTATATTAAATTTTGGTGAACTGTATTTATAAGAAGTGACTTTTCTACAGATCGATGATTCTGTGGAATGAGATTACATGAACAAATTGTTCATGAAACAAAACGAATGTTTCAAATTTTTGGTGAAACGTAACTAATCCGAACTAAAATTATTTAAAGTAAATATTCCCGTGATAGCTAGACAGTTGAAATTTTCACAGATGATGTATTTCTGTTGCCGCTATAACAACAAATACTAAAAACAGAATAAAATAAAGATTTAAATGGGGCTCCCATACAACAAACGTGATTTTTGACCAAACTTAAGCAACGTCGGGAGTGGTCAGTACTTGGATGGGTGACCGTTTTCTTTTTTGCTTTTTTTTGTTTTTTTTTTGCATTATGGTACGGAACCCTTCGTGCGCGAGTCCGACTCGCACTTGCCCGGTTTTTCGTAATACGGAAAACAAACAAGACAGGCATCGAACAATAGCTCATCGATTACCAGGGCAGCACAAGCCGAGAGCGTCAAATTATGTTGTTATAGCAACAGGGGGATGGAATAATCGAGTAATTATTCGTGGGCGCGTGGCGATAATGGCCCGGGATGTTATTATGTAATGGTTGCCACGCTCCGCCTACTGATTTAATTCTGGGATCGCAGTGGTGAGAGGGATCAGGAAATTAGTGTTACCTTTTTTATTTTTCCTCATTACTTATCGTGGACGATGTTAATGGGTAAAAAATTTAAGAATTCCACCTAAACTTAGTAGGTGTATTTACTTAGGTAATCGCAGGGTCAAAATGTCTGACTTAGAATTTTATTTACTAACTATAAGCTAAACAACTTCCCAAATTTTAATTGCACTGAAATCCTGCTTACAAAGTTACAGACTTAGGTAGTGTAAGCTAGAAAATATAATATAATAGATTATATAATAGTTCATATAGGTACAGTCACCTGCAATAATATGTTACTCTTCGAACGCCGCAAAAATATGTGACACACTCGTATGGCTCTACAAATAAGATCGTGTCAGATATTTTTGTGGCCTTCGTTGTGTAACATATTATTGCAGGTGACTGTACAAGTGGTACAACACAATAGGTATGTGACCATTGACGGGAACAATGTTTACTTTATGAACCTAATATGGCCCATTTGTTAGAAATTATCTAGTTTAAAATCGTTGATAAGTCTTCAGAAGATGGTCAGTGACCGGAAAAAAACATGTAAAATATTCATCACAATTAAGTGTTATTTGCTCTATGTACTTGGTTTCTTTACTTACTTATTTCACTTAGTGCACAATGCTATGTGAATCAAAGCATGAATATACTAAAACTCTTAACTGACCATTTCTGGGCCTTAAACCTTTGCAATAAGGCTCACGAATCGTCAGTGAACAATAAGGGCAACTTGTAAGTTACAAGTTACTGAATACTGTGCGTGTATTACAAGTTGTAACGTAGCTGCAGACCGCGACCGCAGGCCGCACGCCGCACGCGGCACCGCGGCGGAACGGTCCCACGCGGTGGGCCTCACTAGCTACACACACTGCGGGAAATACATACACAATAAAATACACTTTTTGGGCCACTTCGTTTATTAATTAATTCAAATACGAGTATTAATTAATTGGTGTGGGATTTAATATTTATTGCGACTTTTGAATAACATTGATTTACTTAAGTACTCACTTACTCCGTTGGCTCAGCGACCCAAAATGAGACTTGGCCGACACAAGACAGCGCCACTTTTCTCGATCCTGTGCGACCTTTCGCCAATAAAATTGTTGGCTCGAAGTTGATTTAGTTTACTGAAAACCTACATTAACTTTTACTATTTTGCAACTCCTACATTAAGCGTACCTATTTAATTTGTTTATTGTTATCTATGTAGGTATTTATTGTGTGTGTTATGTGTAAGACTTTCCTTCAGTATAAAGTACGTACCTGTTTATTTCTATATATTTGTAGACACGTATTATATCTTAAAAACCTTTTAATCATTCTATTGCAATCATAATTCATCGGGAAAATTATGAGATAAAACTTGTGACACTACACCACTGTGCGGCAAAACAGAGCTAAACAAACGGTGGGCATAACGGAGAGTGGTCACGGGCTGAATCCGACCCCGTGGGGGAAAACAATAAGAAACACACTGAAATTGTCCATTCAAAAGGTTTAGTTTAAAAAAATTGGTGCATAACTAAAGCAGTGTTCTGTACTAATTTTGTTGTAAATACCTATTTTTTTTTTAATGGCCGACTTCTGTACCTAGTCTGGCTCATAGATATTTCCAGTGATTCTAACTCTGAAACACTTAACGGTAATTCAGGGTTTGGTCAGTAAGTCAGTCAATTTATGTCAACCAATTATGAATTGGTGTTCCAATCCTGCTAATATCCTGTTATAAATGATAATAAATGTTAATCAGAAGCATAAAATAAGTTCAAACGTTACATAAAAAATTAAACAACTTATTTCGAAACGAAAGCGGAAAGCTTTAAAAAATCCGTTTCATCCGCACCCTGTATCAAGTTTCAGTGCATCTGCGTGGTAAGTGAAGTGAGTGCCAACGTTCGGAGAGTATGCACTGCTGTATAGTCTTAATCTTAATTATCATTACTTTTCAAATGTACATAATACCAGACTTCTGGTATTATGTACATTATTTCCTCTTCCACAACTTAAAACTTTTATTAAATCTGAATGGTTTTGACTAGAATGTACAGTCAACAACAGAGCTATGAATACAGGCAAAGTGTCAAAAATATGTATACAGTACTTTATTGCCTGTACATTAAGGTCGTGTATACATATTTTTGGCACTTTGCCTGTATTCATAGCTCTGTTGTTGAATGTACTAAACTTACGTATGTGTGACAGTACAAAGGGGTGGTGCGGACGTCCACGTGGCTCATATCAAGCTCTTAATTAGTGGGAAATGCCGTAATTTGGGGTTTATATTTATGAGATTTGCAGGGATTGTTACACCCTTTGTTAAATAATAGCAATGATAGTTGGTATAAGCTACTGAGTTTGATATTTTTATTTTATCTACTACTTTACCTAATAAGTAACATATTTTAGGTACAGGGTACTCGTTGTTTAATATTTACCTTCTTTATCTTATTTGCAGATTTTTTTTCTCTATTAAGCACATGCGAGGCTTGGACACATAATTTTTTTGCTAAAAAGAAAAGAAATTGAAAAAAAAATATGGGTGACCATAAAAAACTAAAACTCTACCTGACAACCCTATTAGTCCTATTACACATCTTATTAGGAGATAGTTTTAGCTTTTAGCTGAAATAACCGTGGCGTTATTAAAATCAATATTAAAATAAAATAAAAGCTATTCATTGAATTTGCACCAACAATGAAGGAGCAGCAAGCCTATTATCGATCGCTTTATCCACATTTATCCACGTGATAAAACAACTGTCACTTTTTAACTCTGCGGGATAGAAAGAGACGTACACCGTTTTATCACGCTGTCACGTAGACAAATACGACCATCATATCCGTACTGGATAATATTTGTCAAGCGACGAACGACGTGCAGTCTCCTTCTGAGTTTTGGAGAGAGCCGTATTCCAACTTATAAAATATGATACTTACTTATTTTATTTTAAGCTTCAGTGCACCCACAGTCTAGATCTAGTGAATAGATAGATAGAATACTCTTTATTGGCACACCTCAGTAAAAAGATACAAAAGAAAAATACAATGAATGAATGAGTGAATGTTCGATTTACTTTTGAATAATTTGTGTAAGGATAGCAATCGTCAACTATTCAAGGTAAGTACGTAGTGCTCGACATGTTGCCCAATGCCCAATAAATTACATCTATATTGACAATAAACATAACCTATGCTGGGACAGTGACGAACACTCGGATGTCTACTTCACTTGTGTACGTTTTGTCAAATCAAACGATAAATATTAAACTAAGCAGGTACAGTACAGAGGCGCCCTTAAATTATGATTGACTGCCGTATTCGAACTTCAAGATATTCACAAGAGACGACACGTACTAGATCTATTCTAGATACGTTATAGTTTAGGTATCGTCTTGGGTCGTCCCATTCGTTTTTCGTCAAGTTCTTAAATTTGTCCTATTCTACTTTCGTCACTCATTCTACATTGAAAGCCACCGACGATTGTAACGAATGTAGAATGAGTGACGAAATCAGAATAGGGCTAATTTAAGAACTTGACGAAAAACGAATGGGACGATCCAAGACGATACCATAGTTTAGATATCAACTAGTTCACTTTTGCAGCGCAATTCGGGCAACCAATGTCACTTTTACGTTAGATAGACTAAGATATCTATTAGATGTGAATTGGATCTCTAAGTCATATCCTGTGGAAATCGTTCAAGAGTATCTCCAGAATCGCGCAAATGTCAAATTTGACAGGTTAGATCTTAAACATATCGTTATCGTATCTTGGTGATGTCTAAAAGATATCTAATAGATGTCTATTTCAAAATCCAAATCGGGCCCTGACTATTGCACTATTGGTAAGTATCATATTTAAAAATGGAATAAGAACGTCAGAGCGCGGGAGTGGACAAACATGGCTCCCGCTAATTACCAGCTCGCGCCTGCGCAAATATGTGCACATCATTACGACTACTTCACTCGTCCTACCTGCCAAGGGAGGTCCTGTCGTGGTAGTCATATCGCAAATAAGTTTATTTTCTACCGAGTTTTACCATCTCTCATTATAATACTTCTACTAGATTTACATAATTTACTAGTTTCATTATTAATTAGGGTTATATCATGTCATATCGTACTATACACAGATTTAAGACTAATTTTAAAATACGTAGTTAACAGCTTGTGTGCATAAATATGTAATAATTCTGTTAAGACATAAGTTGATTCAAAATAAATACCCCTAAAAACGGATAACGGTTTAATCGGTAAATTATGATCTTATAGCCCTTAAACTTGGGGGTACAATATGTTATAATTATAAGGAGAGTGTGTAAGACTATTTGACAAAATTATAACAAAAGCTTGTCTAGAGATAGAGCCTCTTATACAATGGATGAACTCCCTTTTATGAGTGCCGAAAGTGTGACTCTAGACTTACCTTAGGTAGTCAAATTCCAGAATAAGGTAGGTACTATCATCGGCAGATAATGCAGTCAGCATTTGCACACAAATGTAATGCGTATCTCTGCAATACACCGCAATGGCCTCACCGATTTTTTCAGCAATTTTAGGCACAACTTGTCACACGATACTCGCAAATAGACTTAGAAAGTATACAAAGGGTCACCGAACCCCTAAAATAATAGTAGTTTACAGTTTTTGACACGAAGTCAACAGCACGTAGCGTGTGTAACCCACACCGCGTAACGTGAGAGGTTATGTGTTTTGCATCGTGACTAGATGTTGTTTATATCAATATTTTGACTTGGATAGGTGTTCGTGCCTAAAATTTCTGATGTCTCTATGAGGCCTAAATCTTCAATGAAAATTTCGACAGCTTATTTTTTAATAACCGACAACCTAACACGATTATGTAACTAGGGAGATACAGGTACATGATCATGAACAGTATTTAAACTGCGTGTGCTATCAAAATCGTTTGGTCTAAGTTTAGATATATCCTTTATACTAAAACAAGAAAGCCTTCATCGATACGTTGTTGAATAGACTACGTCCGACTAAAGTTTCAGTTTCGATTTAAAATCCGGCTTCGGTCGAACACTAAGCGGCCAGATTCGAACTTTAAGATACGTAAATTAATAGATCTAAGTAAAGATATGGATTAGAATGGATGAATGAACGAAAATTTTTATTTCAGGCAACTAGTGGCTCATACAGTCAGCAGCAGAAGTCGCTATACACTCCAGGTGCTCAAAGAGAGGTAAACGTTTAAACTGTCAAAAAGTTGTTGACTGTCATGGTAGTATTTACTTGTGAGCGCTCAACGTGTCACAAATATGTTAACAGTCGCTATTCATTAATTTCTACACTTACAACAAGTCATTGATACCTTAGCTGTCAAAAAACCAATGGTATCTAAGCGGTCAACGTGTCAAATATATCTGAACAATATGGAACATTAGACTTTAAAGCATACAAGTATGGTCGAATATTGAATAAAAGATAGCCATGCTAATTTCAGGCAAAGCGTTTTGACAATCATCGAAAGCAGTACAGTCTTGTCATCACATACATCTATCTCACGTTTTGCCCTTCAACCATTTGACAGGAGCCTCTCGGTCAACTTACTGCAAACTATTTCTTTTAACAGAATCGTCAAGACGAATGACACATAGCAAAAGCTAACTGAAGCCGAATTTAGAGCCAATTGTCAAGGCACGTCGTGGTCTCAGTAACAGGCGTTTGCTTTTCAAAGCAGAGACCGCGGGTTCAAATCTCAGTTGTACGCACCTAGAGATTACAGCTTTTTGTTTTTTTTTTGGGTTTCATTTCTATTATTAATTTGTGTCTTCTGGTTTTATGTTAATTTCGCATTAGTTTATATAATTTTTGAAGATAATGTCACATGTAGCGTATGTACGACTTTCTATCAGGACGTTGTAGGTTTGAACCCGCAGTGGGCGTTACTTAGATTACTCCTGTGCGGAATGCCATTTGATATTTACTACTCAAAAATCACGTTTGTTGTATGGGAGCCCCACTTAAATCTTTATTTTATTCTGTTTTTAGTATTTCTTGTTACTTATAATAGCGTCAACAGAAATACATCATTTGTGAAAATTTGAACTGTCTAGCTATCACGGTTCCTGAGATACAGCCTGGTGACAGACGGACGGACGGACGGATGGATGGACAGACGGACGGACAGCAGAGTCTTAGTAATAGGGTCCCGTTTTACCCTTTGGGAACGGAACCCTAAAAATGCTGGTCTCTTCGAAAACTGACTAAATTAAATTAAAGGATATGAAAACAATGCATTTTATTAATTTCAGACATCATGTTTCATAGTAACATTTATTGCTTAAGACCTACACAATCGATATCTAAATAGAAATAGTCTTAGTTTTATTTTTCAAAACGTTCGGGGTTCGATTCCCGAGCTGAGTACACATTTTTTTAAATGTATGAATGCAGTTTTTCGTGTTACTAAAATCGATGACCTGATTCCTAAGAAGAGATCGGTGTATATCGTATAGTATCAGATTTTCCCATACTGGCCGATCTAAATGGGCCACCCTGTATAGTATATTTTACTACAATAAGTGGGCTAAATAAATATATTAACATAGGTATATAATATGATCAACGGTTTGGAAGAACAGCTGCATATGACAGTTAAAATAAAAAAACCGATCATTCTAGTAGAACCTACTTATTTATTGTATAAGTTTGACACTTAACGATAAAATACTTCTTTAAGAAAGGAGGTGTCAATTCGTAGTGCTACAGTATTTATTTTAAAGTTAAACAGATACAATGTTGATGCTTAGTTACCATTGAAATAACAACTGCTTAGCAACTGGTGGCACCCTGGCTGCTGACGTACGTGATTGGCAGTGCGTGTACGTATTAATGACAGCAGCTTGAATTTGATTGCTTAGTTACCACTGACTTTTTAACCGTTATTGTCATTGTGATTAAATAAGGGTGTATGTGTTAAAGAAAAACTCAGAAGTTAAGGTATTTGTGACGAACTGAAAGCCTACGTGAAAATGACATCTTAGATGTCTTTATTTTTGTGACGATTGAAGTGTATATGTTTTCTTGGACACCTTGCCCGCTCAGGTATATCTGCTGCTGACTGTACATAAATACCTTAAAACTAGCATACATATTATAAAAATATATTTTAAAACTAAACACTAGAAACTTTCGTTTTTGTTCGAAGAAACGTCATATTTGACACTGACATATCTAATCCATATCGTTTCTAGATCTATTAACTGACTTATCTTAAAGTTCGAATCGGGCAGTAGAATAGACGTTTGACGACCAGAGGCCCGTTTCTCAAAAGCTTGTAACTTGTAATACAAGTGGAAGTCCCTTTCTAACAAAAGCTGTCAAAAAGTGACATCCGCTTGTATTACAAGTTACAAGCTTTTGAGAAACGGGCCCCTCGGGGCCGATTTTTGAATTTCGATCGCTCGATTTCGTCACTCGAAAATCGGTGGAAAACGGCGAAATTGAAATTTCTGAAATACGAGCGATCGAAATTTGGAATCTAGTGGTATTGACCACTAGATTTCAATTCTATTAGTAGAATTTAAACACCTAGTAGTGGAGATATCATTTAACGAAATACCCGAAATCGAGTGGTCGAATTTCAAAAATCGGTCCCCAGTCTCGCCTAAAGGGTAGTGACCCTGCCTATGAAGCCGATGGTCCCGGGTTCGAATCCTGGTACGTAGGTTGCCCTGAAAGTTTCGGGAATTGGAAAAAATACGCGTTTAAATGAAATAAAAGTACTTTTATTGTTTTTCAAAGTATTCTCCTTTGTGTTTAATGCACTTTTTCATTCTCTGAAACCAGTTTTCAAAACAGTTATTGAACTCTGAACTGGGGGTTGACGAAATGGCCATTTTATAAGCGTGGACTGCTTCTTCCGCGGTCTGAAAACGCTGACCACGCAACCGATTCTTTATTTTCGGGAAAGTAAAAAAATCGTTGGGACTTAGGTCGGGGCTGTACGGAGGATGGTCCAGTAATTCGACTTTTTCGCCCTTCAGATAGTCGTTTGTTTTCTGAGCAGTATGAGGGCTGGCATTATCATGGTGTAGTATAATACGGCGGTTAGGGTTATTTTTTCGCAGTTCAGCAAAAACAATCGGTAAACAAACGCCTATATACCAATCGGCATTGACAGTTCTTCGATCTTCAAGAGCAATAGTCGCCACGTGACCCGATTTGGAGACAAACGTGGCTACCATTTTTTTGATCGTGCTGCGAGAACGAACAACTTTTGTTGGCTTCGGCTCGTCTTCGTAAACCCATACTCGAGATTGGTTTTTGGATTCAGGCTCATATGCGTAAATCCATGACTCGTCACCTGACACAATACTAAAAACGGCAGTTGAGCTTCCTCCATTAAATCTTTTTAGGGTTTTGTGGCACCAATTGACACGGACCGTTTTCTGGTCGTCAGATAACAAGTGAGGAATCCACCGGGAAAACAACTTCCGCACGCCCAACTCTTGCTGTAAAATAACTTGTACCTGACTCATTCCAATGCCTAAAGTCTCCTGAATTTCCCGATATGTAACATGCCTATCTTCTTTTATCAGTTGGCGAACAACATCGATGTTTTGATCGGTAACGGCAGTTTTCGGTCGACCCTCACGTACGTCATCCGCAAGAGACACACGGCCACGTTGAAATTCCGAATACCACCTGTATATTGTCGTCTTCGAAGGTGCTTCACTACTAAAAGCAATAGTCAATCGGTCTCCACATTGTTGTTGTGTTAATCCACTTTTAAAGTCATAATAAATCATTGCTCTAAAACTTTCGCGGGACAGCTCCATTTTCACCAGCGACTCAACGACTTTAAAAAACAATTGAAAATAGAACATTGTTTTTTTTTTCTAAGTGGCCAGTGTTTTCGAATAATGAGACTATGCTTGTAACAAAGAGGTATAACACATGTCAAATATACGTTCCTAAGTATGCAATTCCCGAAACTTTCAGGGCAACCTACGTAAGGGCATTTATTTGTATGATGATATAGATATTTGTTCCCGAGTCGTGGTTGTTTTCTATATACAAAGTATTTATATATTATATATATCGTTGTCTGAGTACCCACAAGCCTTCTTGAGCTTACCGTGGGGCTTAGGGCAATTTGTTTAAAAATGTCCTATAATATTTATTTATTTATTTATTTATGTCTATACGAGTATTCGTATACGACACAGGGTTATTGTTTCAAGTCAGTTAAACAAAACAAGTCCTCATTAATAAACACTTGAATGAAATCTTTTGAAAGTCCTTTATTGGTTCGAGTATGTTTGTGTCTCCGCGGTAATATGTTTGTGTTTGTTGTGTGCGCGCGCGCTGCGTCAATATTATCGCGATCGACTTGCCCGCTTTACAGGTTATATTTCGAGTGCTTTCCAGTTACCAGGGGTTAAGAAGGTGGGAAGAAGTTCTAGGTATAAAAGAGATAACAATGATAAGGTAATTGCAAAAAACTATAAGATAACGAGTACTTATATGTAAGTACTTAACCCCGTTAAAAAACGGACACTTGATAAACTTCTGGTACACAACATATGTATAGGTAAATGTTCTTTTTGTAAGTTCTTCAAAATTTAACCGACTTTATAATATGAAAAAGAAGATGGCGGACTCCTCTCATTTTAGGTAACTACGTTGAGTGATTCACTAACTTTGTTAAGCAACTTCGGTTTATAAAAATGCTTGAAGTAGAGTGAAACTGATCAAGATGTAATGTAGGTACCTATACCTAGACAAGAGGGTAACATACAACTTAGTGAAAAAGCAATAAATCATTTCGATGAAATTTCAAACTGTTTGTTGAAGTTAGTTTTTATGAAGATTACCTGTTTTGTGATAAAACTATAATAATATCTTGACGTTCATAGCTCTGTCACCTGTCGTCTATTACTGCTAAGTGCGTGTACCGCCTGTTTGCCGGCTGTACCCGATTCGATGCTGTTTGTGTAGGCTTATTGTTTCTAGAGCAGTGTCACCGAGGGACCGGACCGGTCCTTGTTTTGGTACACCAACACTTCAAATAGTTTTAAGCTAACAATTAACATTTTACTAGGAATGAATGATCGGTATTGTACCTTCAAGTACATTTGCTCGTATTTTTTTCCAAAATTCCAAATGAGATTAAAAACATTAAAGGTCTCCGTTTCGTCTTGGACAAAAATCCTTCCGTCTGTTCTCTACATGTCAAATTTCTCAACCGAATCTCGTGAAATCTGTTGAGCAGGTTCGATAGTTATGAAGTTTTTTGTTTTTATAAAATGGCGGAGCCATGGTGTTTAGCGGGGTCTATGGCTCACAGAGCCACTAGTGATAGTGTTTAACGACTTTTAAATACTGCGATAAAACAAAGGGCGGGCGGAGCCCTGTTTAAATCCATTTATCTATGTAAACGATTGTTGAAAGATTGTGCGTTTATTTGCTGACTTAGATACTTTCCACTAAGTTTATATAAATAGACTTAAATTAAATTTAAATATTTAAAGCGGCGGTCCCGTTAGGCTTCTCAGGAACTCTGTTTGTTTTCAAACATCTCGGAAAAGAGCACAAACACCGTTTAAGCTTTTTATTTGTCCAACAAAAAACAATAGGGGAGGTGCTTCCTAAAAGGTTTCATGTCTCACCCTGCCCCGCTCGTCCCTTCGTCTCATCCTACCCCGGTCTCCCCTTCGGAAGCGGAAAGGGTTGGGAACTGGGAAGCCGCATAAACTGTACTTTCCAATGATGGTAAAGCTTATTTTGACTTCGACGGAAGTAAATTGATATTTTCCTCGAGTGAAAGATAAGATAATGATGGGCTATGGTTAATTGCTGTTTACTGAAATACCTCCTTTCTGATTGGACTACAGCAAGGTTGCTGATGCAATTTTAATGCTGTAGCGGGAAAGGAGCAATGTTAATGTCAATTTTTTTGATGTAAATTACGTTGCTCTCGTTTACGCCTTAATGTCACGGTACAAATTTCAAACTGTCACTCATTTTACACGTATCAAGGAGATTGAGTGTGACATCGCCCATTTCCGTTAAAAAATACTTATTATCTGATTTACCTACCTGTAGGTCTCAATGTCATCAATTTGAAACTCTATATAAATTATGATATACTTGCGCCCTATTCGACAAGCGACGTTTGACGTATCGTGTTGATCTCCCGTTGATGTGGGAAAAATCATAAGTTCTCGAATACGTACAATGTCAAAATTTGACATTAACAATTCACAGTTAGGGTGACAAGCAAACCAAACCGAACCACCCTTAGTTTAGAGTTGGCTTTAGGTTGTACCAAATGATATTATCCACAGTTGATGGAATCAACACTCAGTATGCAATAAAATCAACTGTTGATTTGACGTGGATGCGAAATCTGACAGTTGTACATATCGAATTTGGCCCAAGTTGTTGTCAAAGATGAGGAGTTCAGATGACTAAGTCACTTCTGCAAGGGGTAGGTAAGGCAGATTAGGCTAGGCTGGCTGATTTGTAATACCGTTTAAGAACCATTTTGTAAATACTTGACGACCATACCTCCCTTCGTAACACGTGTTTTGTAACGCAAGGAAAGTACACAGAACAGCACGCTTCCAGCCAATTTCTTCGGAATACTCTCAACACAATGATCTCACAGGCTTCAATACACAACAGTACGAAGCAAGCATAAATATATATGCTACAATAGATTTGTTGTCTACACAAAAGTCTTACTTTCATAGGATTTCGATTTCAGTCGGCATTGGACATTGTCACCAGTCGCATTCGTGCTTAACCGCGCGCAGTGCACAAAATAATGCGTATACATACTATTCGATGTAACTTTTGCAAAGGAGCTTAGCAAGGCCGACGAACAATTTTTTACCTTATCTCCAAGCCAGGATAAGAAACTACATCGTACTTTTCCAGGTAGGAATTTGTATAAAGGAAAGTGTGCAGTACGAGTATAATTTGTGCAATTTCTGTGGAGAGTGCTTCTAACATAATGTAACAAGTACAGGGACAGCATTCCCTTCCAGCTCATTAGACAGGATAATAGTCTGTTAGTCTGTCTCGACGTTCCCTGCTGTACCCGTAAACTCGAAATAAAATAAAAAATTGGAGCCATTGTAGTTGGCGCCAAGTCTTGCGTCAAGAGTGCTCGGTCCTGTGGACGCCATAATTGTTATAGGCTCTTTATGATGAGTGCCCTTGATTTGATCTATTGTGCGCTGCATAGCACTTGCGTTGACATAGTTATTGAGTTGAAATGTAATCGTTAGAAATATATGTAGTCAGTATTTTAATGTTTTACTGTAATATTTAAATCAAATAATGTCCCAATTCAATTTAATTTATCTAATTTTAAATTCGATATAGACTGTACCTGACATGTAACTTGGCGTTATTAATAAAGTATTTGTATTTTGTATTTGTATTTGTATGAAGGAGCTTTCTTTCATGCATCGGCATTGTGGTCAAATATTTTGTTAAAAATCGTCGTCACGTCGACGGCGTAACATTTAGGAACTGAACTAAAAGACTAACTACAGCGGCTATTATACAAATGTAGTTAATTATTAATTTCCTAGAAATATTTCTATAGTATAATACTAGACCTTTTTCGATACAACTACTTAAAAAATCCTATGATATTGTGGTGCCGCATTTGTTTCAAAAGTTTGTAAGTAACCAAAACTTTTTTGTTTCATTTGGGCTTTATTTTAGCAACAAGTTGCCATTTTTTTAAGTGAAAGTAAACGGCAGGTAGACGCCATCTAGTGCGCCCGGGTAATCCTGTATTTGCTGCCAGCCGGCTTACCCTACCCGCCTGACTGCGCGACGGACAGGATTAAGATAAACATTTACATTGGAATTTTGGAAAAAAATCGCGCGTCTATTGTTTTCTTGTGTTTGCTTAACTACGTCGCTTTCGGGTGCATGCTTCTAATTATTTTGGTACTTAATAATCAGTCTGCTTCCTCATGATGAGGAGACTTCAAAAATAGGTACACGCCATAAGTTTCGTTTTGAATTACATTAATCAATAGTTTACCAAATTATTACTTCTGATATTAACTAGAAGTTGAATGAAAAAATACGATATCGGGTCATATTGTTAATAAGTTTTTAAACCAAAATCATAAACAACACAGCGAGTCTAGCACATTGATAATTATAATTATAAATTTAAAAATTACCTACACTACTGTACTACTGTAGGTACACTGAGAGAAAAATCATCACCAGGAATTAAAAAACAGTTCTGTACTGGGGGAAAAAATGAATCTTTAGTAATAATTATGGACGTTTCACTATTTCTGTAAAGTTTATTTATTTCTACAAACAGCTCAGTAATCCCAAATATAATTTCAACAAACAGATAATAGAAATTGCAAGAACTAATAGAAATCGCAAAAGTCAATTTGTTCCTATTAGTAAACTCTCCTTGTCCCCGGATTAAGTTTATTTTTGTAATTCTAAGTGTATTTTTGTTGTACTTTTCTCTCAGTGTAGTGCAGTTTTTAATTTATCCCTACAATGCTGTATTAAAATTCTTCCTAACAGTCAGTTAATCAAATTATTACTAAAGCTCCGCCATCCCTACCATCAATTATTCATTCCTATCATTATTCGGTGCACAAACGCACCGTCCCCTGCCCCTATGGGCACAATACACCGCGGATGCTCATTTGATTCAGGAAACCCGATATTTTACTACGGGCATTGTTTAAACAATTGCGTAAGTGATTGTACTAGAGCACCTTGTGGACCCCAACTGCTAAAGGGAACCAAGCATTTTTAGCTCACTTTTGTTAAATAACCGGCCAAGTGCGAGTCGGGCTCACGCACGAAGGGTTCCATACCATCACGCAAAAAAATCACGTTTGTTATATGGGAGCCCCACTTAAAGTTTTTTTTTAACCCTTTTTTAGTATTTGTTGTTATAGCGGCAACAGAAATACCTACATAAACTGTGAAAATTTCAACAGACAGACACTGGAGTCTTAGTAATAGAGTCCCGTTTTTACTCTTTGGGTACGGAACCCTAAAAAAAAGTAGCGGGCTCAATTAAGGAAGCTTCGATTCTTATGGTATTAAGAGAAAACAGTACAACTGTACTCGTATACTTACTCTTTAAATTTAAAAAACTAAGTGACGACTGTGGACATTCTTCATCCAGAGCTCTCCAAGCCGCTCTATCTTGGGCCCAGTGTATGCTGACCTGTAGCCACATAGCCTAACTAAATAAATTGTATATTTTTTTGTAAATAAAAATTGGTGTGATGAATAACATCATCCCTGGCCATCCCGCGAGTATTGAGCGAGCATACGTTCCGCGTTACTCCGGCGCCGGGGGGCAGCTATCAGGTTACCCTGCCCACCCTAGGCTATTACAGCCGCTTACCGACTGCAAGTCACTCCAACACTGGACCAACAGAAGTTGGCACTTTGATAGTGTAGTTATTAAGGTCTTCATGTCACAGTATACTGGTGGTATGCGGCAAATGAGCAATGGGAATATTCGACCTCTATCTATTCTTTTAATTCACAAACAATTTTGATTTGACTATCAGCGCTGACCCGCCATCATTTGATCTCGATGACCGTAACTACACTTAATACATACTTGAGGCGACAGAATGAAAGTTTTGTGAATACGAGTATCGGACGAGTATAGAGTCTGACTGAAAAAAGTTTACAGCGATTTTGATAGCCCACGCAGTGCAGGTGTTATTATAAACGTCAAACGTCTATGAATTTATGACGTATAAATAACAGTTGCACTGCGTGGGCTACCAAAATCGCTGCAGACTTATAATGGTGTAACTCTAGTTACATCTCATAGAGTTCATTAAGTCTAAGTGTGAGAGAAAACTTAACCAACCAATTTTCTGAGTACCTACCTAGTTATAACACTTTAAACTCTCGCGTTTTGTACACATATAATACCGTTTGTGTAATTGAATATACCTACCTAGTTGCGCAATTGTCTACGGAACAGTAATGGTTGTGGTTCATACCTCAACCATTTTATCCTTGTCGATAATTTAAGGCCTTATGCAGTAAATTTAAGGTAAATTTCGAGCAATATCGAATTACCTTCCCTGTACCCATCGATATAGGGTTTCACATCTACAAGTGGGTAACAATTGTACACAATGCAATGATGGAGAATCGAGAATCACATACTTAGTCAGGGGACATCATCATTACGTCGTTCGAAGACCGGAAACCGTTGACGACGGCGCCACGCTACACTTCAGGCTTCATTCTGAGTGTAACAAAAAATACTCTAAATATTTACACTTTATAATTAGCATATGCTTTAAGACAGTAAAGTGAGGAAGAATTGGTATCATCTCAAAATAGATTATGACAGGAGCTATACATCTACTACACTAAATCTACTATAAATCTAAGACATCGGATTGGAGGTATAGTCATAAATGTGATGTTAATATGTGCTGGGCTATAATTATCATTATTGATGATTTATATGATAGAATCTCTTTGGCTACCTCAGTGGAATGGCAACCTAAGACCAAGCTGAGGATGGGCCGAGATCACTGACTGTAGTAACTGTTAACTGACAGTTCATAAACCTTATTACAAAAGGCACAAGGCCGACCAATGGCCAGTTAGGAGTGTTGCTGATACACACACAACACGTAGGTAGATATATCCCACTGCGGCTGCGTCATTGGTACCTATAGCCTACCTGTTGTATAGGGTCCACTAACAATGATTAATATTGCACCTTTCACATCAATTATCTAATAGATCACTGCACAATAAATAAGAAAACATCTCCCATGAATATCGTAAATCCCTTATTTTCCACAAATCCTTCAGACTCGCCTGGCGGGTCGTGTGGTTTCCGCCCGAGCGGCGTTTTGACGAGTATTGACGAGTAACGCAAGGAGCTAACGCACAAACACAATATACACAACTCATGCAGTGTATTAACTACTGCTGCAAGTTTGGGAAATTTTAATTTCAAATATGGCACGAAAGACATGTATGTGTACACTGTGTATGTGTACTCGTATGCATGAGAAAGGAAGTTAATTTCGCCTAAAACCTGAAGTTTTTAAATGCTGACCGACATGTTGAATTAGAGTTGGTATACCAAATCTTGTAATCTCACCAGTCTATGTAGGTACTTTCACTGGAAAATTTGGTTGTACGAGACATTTTATAGTTTTCTATGCTATAACAATTATATACTGTTACGTTCAACTATTCAGTGTTACGAGTAAATAAGCTTAAATTTTATTCTAGAAAGCGCTGCGGCGCTGCTATGATCTGTGTCGTTTCAATGAGTTAATGTTGGGTTTTAACTGCCACATGCCTACCATTAGTAAATGGCGCGGAGCGTGTTGAATGTTTTAATATGCGTATGTTGTTATAATTTAATGAATTATAAGGAAATATTTTTTTAAGTATAATTTATATTGTCAATAAAGACATTCAGCTCAAAGTGCTGGCGTAAATATTTATAGTGTGTCACAGACCACACATTTCGCTCATAAATAGAAAACGGCTTCCACTATATTGTTATCTTGCAGAAACGTGTTCTATAACAACTGCATAAGTCAGGTTTCCCGTAACCACTGTCGATCAAGATACGAGCTTGGCAAATGAGATTTGATGCAATATGACGAAGTATTGTGGCGCGGTGGTGTGTGAGACCGCGAGGCGATGAATTACGCGGGTAATTGTGGTAAGTCCCGATGTGGGTGTGGAAAATAATTGCACAAATATAATGCACAATTTTATGCACTGCCTGCTTCAGTCAGGGTGGTCGATAAGATGAATCTTCATTCTACAAACTTTTTGAAACGTTATTGATAATTTTGTATCATATTTCATAGGTATTCTTTTATCGTTTCAGCATTAGATCGACGACGACGAGTTCTGCCTACCATCCATACTTATTATATAGTCCGTCTAAGCTAATTCTGCACTGAGTTTGGAAGAACAAAGTGTGGAGCCTCAAAACCTCATTCGATTGTTTTCCATTTCTAGCACCAAGAAATACAATTCCATAATGATTCATTCAATCATAAGGATTAAAAAATAAATAAAGTAGGTACTTGGCATTAAACGCTTATTAATTAAGTCTTCTCAACGGCAGTAAAAGTGACTTTGCAAAGGAGAAAGTCTTAAAAATGTTTTTTTACTGAAAAATGATTAACACATACGTCACTTCCCATTTAAACGAAAGAGCAGCGCGGGCTGCGCGGGCGCCGGCGCACGCTTCGCTGGAGACTTCTTGCCAATTTTGTTGCCTATCCAAGTGTGCATGAGCAAAAAATGCTTGGCCATTGTCGTCCGTGATAAGACTTGCGTCAGAGCCTTTTTTTGAGGCAAATTCGGCGTGGTTTCAAGATTAATCGTGACATAAGTAGTAATAACAAGGCCACTTTTGTAGAAATTGAGAATGTCACCAATAAAATCATGGTTTGCTTTTCATAATAAGTCTTTTAAGTATACCTACTTACTTACTGTTGTGGCGCAACGACCCGAAGTGGGTCTTTTTATTTTATTTATTTATTAAAGTACATCCACATCATACATATTATTACTTACGCTAAAACATTTTACATGGTAATAAATACTGATACATATGACAATCACGGAGTACATAACATTGATAAATTATTACAGTGAGATCAAACTTAACCTAAAACTATACAATTAAATCTAAGAATTATACTAATTAATTAACTATAACTATAAAACTACAAACAACACGGATCTCTTTTTTTTTATAATGAGAGAACGACCAACTAAATAATTATAAAATTATTCACTTATTTTTTTTCCCAATATTTTGTTTTTGAACGGGGGTCCTCCAACACCTATAAGACCGCCATGCTTCTCTGTCCAAAGCCGTTTCCGTCTGTGTGTTGACTTTTAAAAAAAAGCGGCCAAGTGCGAGTCGGACTCGCCCATGAAGGGTTCCGTAACAGCAAGTAACATAATAAAATTGCAGTTTACGGTTTATGACGTATTAAAAAAAAACTACTTACCAAATCTTGTTCAAACCAATTTTCGGTGGAAGTTTGCATGGTAATGTACATCATATATTTGTTTTAGTTTTATCATTCTCTTATTTTAGAAGTTACAGGGGGGGGGGGGGACGACACATTTTACCACTTTGGAAGTGTCTCTCGCGCAAACTATTCAGTTTAGAAGAAAATGATATTAGAAACCTCAATATCATTTTTGAAGACCTATCCATAGATACCCCACACGTATGGGTTTGATGAAAAAAAAATTTTTGAGTTTCAGTTGTATGTATGGGGAACCCTAAAAATTTATTGCTTTTTTTCTATTTTTGTATGAAAATCTTAACGCGGTTCACCAAATACATCTACTTACCAAGTTTCAACAGTATAGTGCTTATAGTTTCGGAAAAAAGTGGCTGTGACATACGGACGGACAGACAGACAGACAGACAGACAGACATGACGAATCTATAAGGGTTCCGTTTTTTGCCATTTGGCTACGGAACCCTAAAAATAGCCCCTTATCTACTGGTTTTTAATAATTAAGAACTGCCTAATGTTCCTGTGTATTGTTTTGAGGATAGTCACATTAAACCAATATATAGGTAAGATAGGTCCGTTAGGTTGCTTCAGATGCCCGAAGGGCAAACTGCCCAGAAATAGGATCCCCGCGTAGCGAGGCTCCGTCGACTCAGGGAACGAGTCAAAGATTTTCACGTTTGACGATATGCCTAGGAATTTCACGATATGCCTGATCTTACGATCGGTCGCCGACATCTATACTTAATACAAAAACAGTGATGTCCTTTCGTTTTTCGTTTCTAGTACATTAGGCGCCGGTGTCCGTCATTGCCCATTCTTTGTTCGGCACTTGTAAGGGAATGTGATATGGCGTGTAATCCTATCCGAAATGCGACATGTACCTATTGGCTATTTTATAAACAATCCGTACAATATAATCTTTCTTGCGTGGATTAGATAAGGGCCATTGATTATATAGTGTGTGTTTGATTTTATTATACTCAGAAGTGATGATGTATTTAGATGCGTATAAAAGTGACCGTAGTACAGTCGCGCATACTGCAGTACTTTGGCCATGTCTCTAGGCGAGATAACGACTCCATAGAGCGACTGGTCGTACAAGGAAGAGTGGAGAGAACCAGATCGCGCGGCAGATCACCTAAAATGCGCTGGACTGACCAAATAAAATCCGCAGTGGGAAACCGCGTATCTGACTGTGCCGGACAGTCTGCCAACAGGGACAGATGGCGGGTGATCGTGCGAAGAGCTGTGTCCGCCTCTACTACCGATGCGGACGCCTCAACGTGACCACGACCGCTCTGTCAAGAGCGATACGACAGAGAAGAAGAACAGGCGCTCCTATACTATATTGAGATGTAGGTATGTAGCCACGATAAATAGGTAACTACTAATTATAAATTTAATTAAACTCTTACTTACTTAGTTGACCGAGCATTAGTGAAACGGAGACCGGCGTGGGCAAAAAACCTTTCGTAGGTAATACTTAAGATGTCCGGATGTACCTACATCTGACCTACAATGACCTGCATAGAGATCAAGAACAGTCTGCAACGATTATGATAGCACACGCAATGCAAGTGTTATTTATACATCATAATTTCATAGAAGTTTGACGTTTAAAATAACACTTGCACTGCGTATGCTATCAAAATCGTTGCAGACTTGTCTTGGTCTAACTCTACCTACCTAGTGTGTTCCTCGAGTGTTGCAAGTTAAGTTATAAGTTATTTTGACATATAAAAATCATTTATTTACAAACAAAATATATACAGTGGTATTACTAAACGAAATTAATAACTAGCTTAAGTCTAAAATAGGCCCTTGAAGCATTGTACCAAAGATACTGGCGGCATTTTCTCGCTGTATCGCAACGCTGATACGTTGTGCGAGGTAGCTGCCAGCTCTTCGGTCACCAGTTACGTCAACCAGACGCTTCGCGATTTCTGCGAACAACTTGTGCGCGCTGGGACCCCATGGACCTTGAGTTTCAACTCTATTTATTCTTTCAAATCTTGACATCAAGTGCCCCGCAGTTGTTGCTTCTATCGTGGCTAACTGGAAATCAGTAAAAAATAATGTCGAAGAACTTTTACTTTCTGTCCAATTCCAATATTATGTTAGGATTAAGTAAATAGTGTGGTTTTTGCGAGTGATGCCGGCGCAAAGTCAACATGGAGGCACTCACGCGCTGTTTAGAAAATAAAGAGGTTCGCGAAACTTCATGTGGCAGATTTTGGTGAACATGCTCTATTCCACACGTTTAAGGGTCAACAGAAAACTGTGTTACGTCTTTCCTGTAGACATACACAAGAGGTAAGGACTATAAAGGTTAATTTTCTTATTTAACCCTTATCCACGTGAAAAGGTCCTCCTTTTATTTAGAGAACTAAGGACTGTATCGTTTATTATAAATACAGATAAAACCTGGTCTAACTGTTGACCTGTGTATTATTTTGTATTACTATGTTCTTAAGGTATAATCTGGAGGTATTTTTAAGCCATATGTGATATAAGAAGGTTTTACATTTATTTTATTTTAGGGACTTTATGATGATTTTAATACCCTCTAGCAAATGTAATCCCACCAAAAACATAAATGTAAAAAAGGAGAGCCAAGTTCAATACAAAAATTATGCTTGGCTGTGGGGCTCGCCGCAAAAAGAATGGAGATCTAAATGAGTGCCACTGCCAAGTTCTATGCAAAATCCAAATATATATTTATAGGAACAAAATAACATTATAAACAAGTATTAAACTCTATTTCTTTGCTTTATTGGATACCTATAACAATTGCTGTTATTTAAAAAATGTGAGATCTTAAAGTAGGTTAGATTTGACTTGGCCAGTTTTCATTATATCAATCATTTTATATATATTGTAATTCTGATAAAACCTGGCCAAGCCAAATCTAACCTACTTTAAGATCTCACATTTTTTTAAATAACAGCAATTGTTATACGTAGGTATCCAATAAAGCAAAGAAATAGAGTTTAATACTTGTTTATAATGTTATTTTGTTCCTATAAATATATATTTGGATTTTGCATAGAACTTGGCAGTGGCACTCATTTAGATCTCCATTCTTTTTGCGGCGAGCCCCACAGCCAAGCATAATTTTTGTATTGAACTTGGCTCTCCTTTTTTACATTTATGTTTTTGGTGGGATATCAATACTTTTTGTAAAGAAAACTAGGCAGGTATTGAGATTTAATGTATTTTCTTGTGTTTCCGCTGTATGGTTTTTACTTCTGTTCTTTGTATAATTATGTGGTGCCGCGCGCCGCCGACGACACACCGTTGGCCGGTTGTTTAGAGCGTATTACAAGTTTTTTGTATGGGGACACCACTTATTTTTTGACTAAACTTTATTTTAATATAGAAAATATAATAATACATATATTGGGGTAGTTTCAAATATCTGCTTGTAACGGTTCCAACGCTACAATAATTTTTTTTTTTTGTATGGGGACTCCCCCTATTTTTTAACTTTTTTTTATTTTTAGATTTTTTCCTACGCTTACACACAATAACCGAGCTGGATTCCAAATTTCATCCTTCTAGGTCATCTGGAAGTAGGTTAGGTTTAGGTACTTATATGTCAGTCCCAATAAAAAATGTTTTTTTTGTATGGGGACCCCCCCTATTTTTAAACTTTATTTTATTTTTAGATTTTTTCCTACGGTTACATACAATAACCGAGCTGGATTCCAAATTTCATCCTTCTAGGTCATCTGGAAGTAGGTTAGGTTTAGGTACTTATATGTCAGTCCCAATAAAAAGTGGTTTTTTTGTATGGGGACCCCCCCTATTTTTTAACTTTATTTTATTTTTAGATTTTTTCCTACGGTTACACACAATAACCAAGCTGGATTCCAAATTTCATCCTTCTAGGTCATCTGGAAGTAGGTTAGGTTTAGGTACTTATATGTCAGTCCCAATAAAAAGTGGTTTTTTTGTATGGGGACCCCCCCTATTTTTTAACTTTATTTTATTTTTAGATTTTTTCCTACGGTTACACACAATAACCAAGCTGGATTCCAAATTTCATCCTTCTAGGTCATCTGGAAGTAGGTTAGGTTTAGGTACTATAAGTCATAAGTCAGTCTTAAAATTTACGACTTTTTGACCTTCATACCTTTATAACCGTTTGAGCTAGCTTCATGAAATTTGGGCTTCTAGATATCCTTATGGATATAATTAAACACAACGTCAAAGATGTTTTGAGTTATAGAAGGGTCAAAAGTGGCACCAAGTGGTTCGTGTAATATTACACTCGGCGCTGGCTAGCCAGTTCCTTTGCTTGAACTTGGCTTGACACGCTGCCGCGTGTCTAGATTCGGACAAGCCTATCGAGCTTAATTTGAGACTATTTCACCGATTCCTTGGTCCGATTTAAAGAAACAAAAGGTTAATATGCTGCCAAAATATGCCATCTAAGTGTCCTTTTCATGATTGCTCAATTGAACATCCACAGAATAAATGTGGTGAACTTTTATCTTTACATGAAAACGACTTTTTATGCAACATTTTGGATTCCCGTCAAATTCTGACGCCAGCGAAATGAGGGAAACAGCTAAAAGAATCTACGGAAATCCAAAGCCTAACGGACATTCATGGCGTTGAACCATGGCTAGAACAGGTCGATAGAAACGCTCCATGATGGTTATATTGTATACCAAAGTCGGGGTTGTCGTAAGTAACATGCCATATTCTCTAAAAGGCCACCAAGCACAGATCCAAAACTTTTTTTCCAACTAAAAGAAATGATTAGACTATGCCCAGATGTTTCGCTTTACGATTCATATGTAATTGCTGTTTACATAGTACGATTTTTTTGTGTAATATCTCGTCTTGTTCGTAAACCGTAAATTTTCTTGTAGTATTTGTCCAAAATCGTTGTAGTTAATCGGGAGGATTGGGTAAATATTGTCCAAACCATATGCTTTACGTGATCTCCCAGGACGAAATGTTACTTATTATTAAAGCACAAATTAAACTATATGTGTAATTTTTTAATAAAAATATAATACCAGGAAAAACGGCTAAGTAAAGTTGTATTCATAACAAACGATACAGTCCTTATGATAAAATCATTACTTATATGGGCACGTAATTGTGGGCACAAGCTGTTAACTATTGCCCACAGGAGAGAAAACTAGTGTGTTCGCGCGAACTGTACATTTTTGTGTCACTTAAAAGTGACATCGGGATAGACTTAGACCAAGACAAGTCTGCAACGATTTTGATAGCATACCTACGCAGTGAAAGTGTTTATTTATACGTCATAATTTCAGTGAAGTTTGACGTCTAAAATAACACTCGCACTGCGTGTGCTATCAAAATCATTGCAGACTTTCCTTGGTCACACGTTGGACACGAACATTACGTGATAGGTATCTATATATACATATCCAAAAGCACCAAGCTACATTTCTGCATTGGTACCTTTACAATGAAGCCATTTTTAATAAGACTTTTTTAACAGCTTATCTCAAATATCTCGATTATCTGTGAGACGATCTTAGGGATGAATTTAAGACGCGCCTCGCGTCTGTAACAATAGGCCAGTTGGCACTTAGTAGCTATAAATGCAAAAAAAACATACCGACTGGAATCAAAACACGTTATTACATTATTTAAAATTAAATTTACTCTGGATTTAGATATTCCTGCGCTTTAGCTTGGTAATGTGTCGGTTTGTTAGGGTTCCGTACCCAAAGGGTAAAACGGGACCCTATTAGTAAGACTTCGCTGTTAGGGTTCCGTACCCAAAGGGTAAAACGGGACCCTATTACTAAGACTTCGCTGTCCGTCCGTCCGTCCGTCCGTCCGTCCGTCCGTCCGTCCGTCTGTCTGTCACCAGGCTGTATCTCACGAACCATGATAGCTAGACAGTTGAAATTTTCACAGATGATGTATTTCTGTTGCGGCTATAACAACAAATACTTGTGGTGTCACCTCTATACATCAATAATCTTTGTTGTAACCTTCGTGTATTTAAGGAGGAACATTAGAAATATAGTCAGTATTATTCCAGCATTCGCTTGTTTCATTACTCATCCTTTCCGAACCTTACATACTAAAAACAGAATAAAATAAAGACTTAAGTGGGGCTCTCATACAGCAAACGTGATTTTTGACCAAAGTTAAGCAACGTCGGGCGTGGTCAGTACTTGGATGAGTGACCGTTTTCTTTTTGCATTTTTTCCGTTTTTTTTGCTTTATGGTACGGAACCCTTCGTGCGCGAGTCCGACTCGCACTTGCCCGGTTTTTAATATTAAGACTATTAAGATATCTGCATTATAGGGTAGACTCGGACTAATCTAGGTCTCACTTGCACTGACAACGTGTGGAAATGTCATCATTAATGTAAAATTTCTATGAATTACCATTATAAAGACATTCCCACACTGTTTTCCATTATGTGCAATGTTGATTTAAACGGACTCTATCAGTTTGTCTCTTTTACAAAACCCTTTTCAAATAATTGTAAGCAACCGCATGTCTTTTTGCATGTAGATATGTATTTTCTAATGTCTTAACTGTCATTAATATCGTTCAATATATAATAAACTGTAGGTAACATACGTACAAAGCCATTCTTTTTGTAAAACTTGAGAGGTGTTTCCTTAATAGCCATACAATTTTACTTCTACCTTTACCTATTTCATTTTGGTATAAGTCATCAATTAAATCAGTATTGTGGTATTTCATATTAATTCAATTATTTTCAACAATAACTTCTAATTGCTTGTAACATAATACGAAAACCGTAACCGCCGTAAACCTAAAATTAGTATCTGTATCTATCGAAATTAATTACTTAACGAAATCCATTTACGAAATGATTGCCACAGAGCTGACGGGTATTCAACCGAATTCGACGTTCTCCCTTCGATATTCAAATTTAAATGGATTCTGCGGTAGGCGGGGCTTACGCGAGGCGTTATCTCCCTCCACCAATCAGAGCTGAAGGATTACCCTCCAAGGATAACAAGGAGCTGCGATTGGTGCATATAATGACATGTCCTTGCCATCCTTACTTCCTTAGAATGATAGCAACCTAGTTCATAAGGTCCTATGTTTGCTTCGTTTTAAGAGAGCATAAGCTGTTTTATTTTAGAATAGGAAAGCTATGTTCATCTCTGTCAGTTGTTGACGATGCCATTGTTGTGTCGAGGGAGAAAGGAGATGATCAATCAACGGATATTGATTTATGGAATCACAGATTAGATTTATGAGGATTGGTTTGTGGGTGGTTCTTTGTTAAAATGTCTGTTGAAAATATTATACATAGTTATTATGTATATTTTATAGGCCATCATGCCATAAAATCCTTGATGGTTAAACCAATACCAATGGTCAGCCAAGAAAGTGGTCTACCACTTTTCGACTCTATCATCTGATTGATACAGTCGAAAAGTGGTAGACCACTTTCTTGGCTGACTGTACCTAAGTAGGTAGTAGTAAGTAGAAGATTGGCGCCTTCAGCCTTTTATTACAGGCAATAAAAAAAGTACCATCAAGGGGTACTATTCTCTGCCCATCATGGGGTAGTTTACCCTCACAATTTTTTATATTATTATTTATTTTATATTTTTTAAAAACCGGGCAAGTGCGAGTCGGACTCGCGCACGAAGGGTTCCGTACCATAAAGCAAAAAAAACGGAAAAAATGCAAAAAGAAAACGGTCACCCATCCAAGTACTGACCACGCCCGACGTTGCTTAACTTTGGTCAAAAATCACGTTTGTTGTATGGGAGCCCCATTTAAATTTTTATTTTATTCTGTTTTTAGGATTTGTTGTTATAGCGGCAACAGAAATACATCATCTGTGAAAATTTCAACTGTCTTAGCTATTACGGTTCGTGAGATACAGCCTGGTGACAGACAGATGGACGGACGGACGGACGGACGGACAGCGAAGTCTTAGTAATAGGGTCCCGTTTTACCCTTTGGGTACGGAAACAGAACAGAAGTAGGTATCTAAGTATATGGCAAAACATCACCCTCTGAACTAATCTAATTTAATTGTCACTTTGTAACCCCCGACGCAATAAATGGGGCGTTTTAAATCTACGACTTTAACTCTGCAGCTGTTATTTGTAGGATTTTTTGTCAATTATTTTTGCGCAAGCTATGGGCGTTCGCAAGGTCTAAAAATCACAGCGCCACCACTTTAAGGATGACTCATGCTAGACCGGGCCAGGGCCGGGCCGAGCCGTCCGACATGTCATTTTCTGTAACGGCTGATCGGTGATCACGTAGTGCTTTCCATAGGAAACGAAGCACCGGAAGCTCCGGCCCATCCCCGGCCCGGTCTAGCGTTAACAGTGACGAAGCGTCCATAGAACTTGATTCTCACCGGCATCGGCATGCCTAGTTTGCTAGTTCCGCAGTTCCATACGATAATATTAAAGGTGCCGCTAGTGCTAATAAGTACCTAATGCTCAATTAATGCTACCGTGCATACTTGAAATTATCTTAATAACTAATAACTTCTTCTTCTTCTTAACTAATAACTATATGAGATGTAATAGAAAATTGGCTCTCATATTCAGTCCTCTATTCTTTCTAACAATATTTCAATAAGCGCCATCTAACAAGATTATGAAAAATTTTGTAAATGTCAAAATATGCATAACTACGCGACTACTAGCGCCATCTATGCTCAACTTGTAATAAATCAAAGAATTTGGACAGGTGGAATACCACCCTCAATCATTTAAAATCATTCAAACAAAACTGATCGTTTTATTTTAGGTGATGGGCCCAGCTTGCTTCCACTGAGGAACAAGATTGATTACATCGCCATCTTTACTAACGTCCCTGAGAGCTCTGGTTTACTGATTTGTTGCATGTACCAAATAGATGTCGCATTTCTTAAAAGTTTATCTATTTACCGCTAGATGTCACTGGCTAAGTATGAAAGCATATCATGCCAAATCTTGATTTAGTACATATATACTTCATATGTTTATTATAAATTCATTATCATTAATTTAATGATAAATACGTATTTTTAATAAAAATAAGGTTTCAATATAAATATAGTCTATGTTTTTAAAGTGGTAACATTAAACTGACGCGTGTCTATTCGTGCTTCTTCGTTTTGTGACGTTCGACGTCGACGTGTTGACATTTTCATACCATTTCACTTTTTACTTACGTGTCAAACAAGCGAGCCTTGTGCGCTTCGGCACATTTAATTTTAGGATTTAATTGTGAGTATTTTACCCTACTACCCTTTATTTTAGTTTCTACAACAGTGTTTTTGTGGGAGGTATCATTTTCAACATTCATAAGACGAGTGCGCAAAAGTGTCGAATGAGTGTCGAGAGTTTTCCATGTTTTGCACCGCACCGACCTAAAATCTCCGATATTTCACCGATAGTAACAGTTGATTAGGTGTTAATTACTGATAAACACCGTGAAAGTGCGCCGTATGCTTATTTCTGTGTTTAAATCAACGTCGAATATCCGTGGCAATAATATCTTGTTAAGTTTCTTAAACATCTGGATAAACACGGTTTGATGACGTCTCTGGTATTATTCTCAGTAATTTGTTTTTCCTGAGCTCTTTTAACGCATTAGCGGAGTATAATAACGCGTTGTATCACTTGATAAGGTAATTATTTCTGTTATCAGAGTCCTTCATTAATTGGAAATCTTAACTGATTACCCAAATAGGTAAATTGTCGTTGCGTTGTTCAACAATCTATCAAGAACTTTCTAATTCAGAATTGATTTGAATAAACTAAGTGACAATTTCTAAATTAAAGGGGGATACATTATTTTCCTTTATGTTACTAACTAGTTAATTTACTAAATACTTACTTACTACAATTAGTAAATACTAATGTTAATTTACTAAATATTTACTTTGTTATTAGGATAAATTCAATAGTTTGAATTTTAATAGTCATTACTTAATGACCATACTAATTATCTCAATAAAAGGTGTTCTAAATGATAAAACATTTCATTTGATTTGTAGGTCTTACTGTCATTTTATTTCCTTGCACTTTATTGGAATTTTGTCTTTCTTACAGGACAAATATATCTAACAATAAATAAAAATGGCTCCAAAACAGAGGATGCGCATCGCCAACGAGATTGCCAGCAAAAACATCACGCAGCGAGGCAATGTACCCAAAACAACCAAGGTAAGACACTTTTCTTTTACTTTTTTATAGAAAGCTATAACCCTTCTGTTGGTATGCATCATTTTAGTGTAAACCTGTCGTCTACCAAGCTGTCAAAAAAAAGCATGCCTCTATCGACCTTGGCCAGAGATCTCTGTCAATTATTCTGTACCCCATATTTGTTATGGATGGAGATCTCCGGCCATTTTAACCCCAGTCGATAAGCAGTTTTTTTTTAACGAAATTACACATTACAAAAATACTTATAATATGGATTCAACATTAATTTGATTGTGAATAGTCTATACCTAATGAAGTAATGATTAAATGAATTTCATAATTCAACATTTGCAACTGTACCAATATCAGTTGATTTATTTTTTATTTACATAGGAAAAAGTTATGCATGGTATTCTTTTTACGTAGGTAAATTGGATCAGTTGGTTGGTAATATTGACTTTAAAATGATAATGATTGAATAACGTCAGTTTGAAATTGATTTTATGATAAAGTAAATATTATCGGAGATGATCGCTCTTAAAAAATATATGTTGCTAGTCATTTATAACCTAAAAGCGCCAAATTACGCAAAATTATATTGAAATGACACCTGTGTATTGAATTTGAAGAATACTTTAACAAGGGTAGTTATCTGTATGACAATGCACCTAAAATAATTTTCAAATGTATCTATTATTTCTATACTTAACACGATAACGAATTCTACGTAAACGAAACCGCGGGCAATCCCTAGTACATATAGAAATAAATAAGGAAAGGTAAGTTTCCATTAGTGTACTGTGTAAAATAACTATTTACCATTGATAATAATTTTATAAAAGCTTTGCGTATTTAATATAATATAATACGAGTCAAAGTATAAAAAAGGGTAGGCAAATAAAACTGTCAACACATCAGCTGTAATTAAATATTAATTTTATTATTACTGTGAATTATATGGGCTAATAAGTAAATTTTTTTAATGTCAACTTAACATCTATACCTACCAGCAGTTATCTCCATTCACAATTTACAAATAAAATTCCTCCACTTCACTCAAGATCAACATAACCTAAAAGTCAACACAAAATGGACTCTGTCAAGCAGTCTATAGATGAAATGACTAAGAACTTCAATGAGCAGATGGCGACCTTCCAGAGCCAGCTTGAGAAGACTGCTCCGACGAACCCCACCGCTTCATTGCTAGCGGCAGAGTTCAGTGCCTTTAAAAATTTTACAATAAAGGCACTGGAAACACTGCAGTCTCAGGTGAAGCTGCTGGCCAAGCAGGTGGACCAGCAGGAAATGAGGACTCGTCGTAAAATGCTCCTCTTCCATGGTGTGGCTGAGGCCAAAGATGAGAACACATCGGAACGGGTGCTTGAACTACTCAAGAAGCACTTGAAGTCCGACCTGGCTCTAAAGGATATTGCCCGCAGTCATCGCATGGGCCGGCCGCGAGGCAACCAATCTCGGTGCATTCTTGTGAAGTTTCGTGACCTCTCTGACCGTGACACGGTGTGGTATGCCAAAACTGCACTGAAGGGAACGGGTATTACACTATCTGAATTCCTAACGAAGCCCCGGCATGATGTGTTTATGGCGGCCCGGGATCGTTTTGGAGTGCGTGGCTGCTTCACTCGTGATGGAAGTGTTTTTGTCATTTAATTAGACAATTGACTAATGTTGAGACAGCTCGCCTTGTTTATTATAGTTATTTTCATAGTGTAATGTCATATGGTATTCTGGTTTGGGGCAAAGCAGCTGACATACAGACTATATTTGTCTTACAAAAGAGAGCCATTCGTTCTATATATAATTTAAGGGTGCGTGAATCATTAAGAGAACTTTTTAAAGAAATTAATATTTTAACTGTAGCTTCCCAATACATATATGATAGTATTATTTATGTTGTTAAGAATCTAGACTCCTTCACTAAGAATTCTGATGTCCATAACTATAATACTAGAAATAAAAATAAGCTTGCTATCAGAAAGTTTCGTGTTCGTAAAGTACAGAAGTCATTCGTTGGGCAATGCATTCATTTTTATAACAAGTTACCTGAGGATGCTTTAAGATTACCCTTTCCAGCTCTTAAGAATTACTTAAAAAAGTCATTGATGTTGAAGGCTTATTACAGAGTCGAGGACTACTTGACAGACAAACATGCATGGTCCAAACCAGAAACTGTAATAACGACAAGTAGCAATTAAAAACATTGTATTATGTGTAGAGTTAAAGGTGACTCAGCTCAGGTAAGAAAGCACATCAAATTGTATGAAAACATCTCATAACAATCAGTTAGATTCATATAATATGTATTCTCATTTCTTTTATTGATTTTATTTTCTTTTCCTTTTGTAAGATTTGATTTGTTTTCTGAAAGAGCTACGTATTTGTGATTTCATGTGCATATATGTTTATTTTTTATATCAAATTCTATAAAGTTATGTACTCACTGAGTATAATTGCATGAATTCTATAGTAATTTAAATTGTATTAATTACTCGTAATGCATGTTAATTATAAGATGTAATAATGTTTTGAAAAGATGTGTCCCGCCGAGTTTGTTGCCGGTCCCATATTGGGATACCCTCCTCCAATTGAGGGGGGATTTAAATCTTCTCGGGGCAGAGGTGTACGGTTGGAGCCGGTAAAGGTTTATTTGACGTTCATAAGCGCATTGTAATATGCCTACTTGAATAAACTATTTTTTATCTTATCTTTTATCTTATCTTATCATCGCTGCGAACGGTGAACGCCGCTGCGTGGCATCTCTCGAGGACGTGAATAAAATCCAAGTGGACGCTGATGCTAAGGAGGCAGAGCCCGGGACTTCTTCGAACCAGTCGGACAAAGAGGCTAAGAGGCCCCGAAGGCAAGCAGCGAAGTTGCGCACTTAGTACCTATTACAGAATCATATTACTTTCTTCCTTCCATATTTATTACTCCGGACAAGTTTTCTTTTGATTCGTTTTTGTATTACTTTCATCCTTAGCCGTATAATGTGTTATTTTTCGTACCCACTTTTCACTATTGTAATTACTTGCATATCACTCATTTTGTTGTTAAATTAAATTAAGGTATTTTGTGGTTATATATCTGACACTTGACAGTGACAGTACTGACATTTCTTTTTAATTTTTATATTGTTGCCAGTGTTTAAAGTAACGTTACGTTACTAATAACGTTTTTTAGATCGTTTTTTTTTTCTGTATTTTTATTTTTTCAGACGAAACGTTTTAATTGCAGTACTGCTGGCGGGTAGTAGAATGAAATTTAGTCGTATATTTTAATCATTTTATATTTTAATCATTTTATATTTTAATCATTTTATATTTTAATCATACACATATATTTTTTATATATATATATAATACTTATACCTATATCATTTAATTTTTATGACACAACATAGTTTAGCTTGCGACAGTGATAGTGGTGATGAGTTTACTTCTTTATCGTCCGGCGGAGATGACGACAGCTTCCACAGCCTTCCGCCCTCCCTTCATGACATACTTAACGAACAACTAGTCGACGTGCCTAAAAATTTTAATATTGTACATATCAACGCCCAGAGTATTCCCGCCCACTATAATGACCTTTTATTAACCTTTGATTTAAATAACATACATGCCATTCTTGTTTCTGAATCCTGGCTCAAACCTTGCTTACCGTCCACTTCATACTCCCTGCCTGGATTCCAGTTGGTGCGGAATGACCGCTCCGGTAGAGGCGGTGGTGGGGTTGCCATCTATATTCGATCTCACATTCCTTTTTCTATTATTAGTATGTCACCCTCTTGTTCCAACGAAGCAGAGTACCTATTTCTTGACATTTGCTTATCCCATTCAAAGGTTCTTCTTGGTGTTTTTTATTCTCCTTCTATGCACATAAGTTACTTTTCTTCACTTGAAAAACTCCTCGAAGACCTTAAGCCTTCATTCAATCATCATATTATTATGGGTGATTTCAATACATGTTTATTAAAAAATGATTTCCGATCCAAATCATTAAATTCCTTAGCTAGCGCTTGCGACTTAGCCATTCTCCCTTCTGGTCCTACTCACCACTTTCCCAATTGTTCTCCATCTTTACTGGATCTGACTCTTGTTTCCTCTTCAAGTCATGTTGCTAAATACAAGCAATACCCGGCAGTAGAATTCTCTTACCACGATTTGCTTCTCTTATCATATAAAATTCGACCACCTAAATCTAAACCCAGAATCCTATTACAGCGTAGTTTTGGTAGAATGAGCGTTGAGCACTTGTGCGATGATGCTCTTCAGATTGATTGGAGCGTGATTTCTAAGGCTAGTGATGTCAATGACAAGCTTCTTTTATTTAACTCTCTTCTATCACAGCTTTATGATACCCATGCTCCAATCCGTCCTGTTAAAATTAAGCATCTTCCGGCTCCATGGCTAACCGACAACATACGGTCTTTGATTGCTAAGAAAAACGTAGCTAAAGCAAAATACAGGTTAAATCCATCAGACAGAAATAAGGAAAAGTACCATACTTTGCGTAACAAATGCAGCACCGTCTGCCGTGATGCCCAGAGACGTCACATCCACGGTTCCATTGAAAATGGTGATCCTACTAAGACATGGAAATTCCTTAAAACATTAGGAGTAGGTAAATCTCAGCAATCCCCTGTGAATAAGGATGTAGATCTTGATTTGCTCAACCAGCATTTCTCCGCTTCTGCCACTTTCAGTGGACCGGTCAAGACTCAGACTCTCAACGATCTCTCTAATTTCACAACGTCTGTCTCCTCTCAATTTGCTTTCTCAAATTTTTCCGAATGTGATGTTAAGAAGAACATACTATCAGTATCCTCCAATGCTGTCGGAGTAGACAATGTGAGCCGTAATATGATCCTCCCACTCCTTGATCTCCTTGTTCCTATCATTACCCACATCCTTAATAGTTCTATTTCTTCTAGTATTTTCCCAACGCTTTGGAAAGAAGCTCACATAATCCCTTTACCTAAAAAGTCTAAACCTTCTTCCTTTTCTGACTACCGCCCCATATCCATTCTTCCTTTTCTTTCCAAGGTTCTTGAGCGCTTAGTCCATCAACAATTAACTTCTTATTTAAATAGATATAACCTCATGAACCCTTTCCAATCCGGTTTCCGTTCCGGTTATAGCACGGTCACATCGCTTATCAAAATCACTGATGACATCAGAGAGGGAATGGATAAAAGGATGGTGACGGTATTAACGTTGTTGGATTTTAGTAACGCGTTTAATACCGTCGATTTTGATATTCTCATTTCAGTATTATGTTCCCTTAATATATCACCTCCAGTTATTCAATGGTTTAGAAGTTACCTTGTCGGTCGTCGGCAGAGAATTAAGGTAGAAGGTTCTCATTCCTCTTGGTCCAACACTCTGGCCGGCGTTCCGCAGGGTGGTGTTCTATCTCCACTACTCTTCTCGATATTTATTAATTCCATCACCAGTAACATTGTCTCTTCTTATCACTTGTATGCTGATGATTTACAGATTTATTCTCAGGGTGTGCTTGACGATCTTCCATCCGTTATTAATACTACAAATAATGATTTAGAAAACATTTTAGACTGGAGTCATCGCTATGGTCTCATTGTCAATCCATCTAAAACGCAAGCAATAATTATAGGTAGTTCAAAATTAATCTCCCGATTAGATTTTTCTAATTTACCTACGATTTTATTTAACGGCACACAGATTCCTTATTCTTTTCAAGTTAAAAATTTAGGCTTAATTATGGACCGTACTCTATCTTGGATTCCCCAGATCAATGAGGTTAGTAGGAAAATGTTTGCAGCTGTAGGATCCCTACGGCGGCTTCGTAATTTTCTACCGCTCGCTACTAAAATTGCGCTTGCTCATGCTCTGCTTCTCCCCATTTTAGATTATGCGGATATCAGCTATCCCGATCTTTCTGTAGAGCAACTAAATAAACTCGAACGGCTTCAAAATCTATGCATCCGGTTCATTTATGGCTTGCGAAAATATGACCACGTCTCCTATTACCGTTCGGAGCTCAAGTTGCTCCCCATACGTTTGCGACGCAATTTTCACATTCTTGCTCACCTGTACGGTATTCTCTTCAACCCCTCCACCCCTATCTACTTGAAGGAGCGATTCAGATACCTCTCTTCTTTAAGATGCTCCCAGAACTATCTGCTTGCCCGAATTTCCTCTTCTTCTAAATTCTATAACGATTCTTTTACTTTCCAAGCGATTCGGTTGTGGAATGCTCTGTCGTCTGAGCTAAGACATGCTAAATCGCTTCCCATTTTTAAGGCTCAACTCAAAATTCACTATCTGTCACTTCCTCAAACTCGTTAATAATTAGATTATGTCTGTCTGTCTGATTCTGTGTTGTGTGATATATTTATGTATATATGTATTTATTTATATATTTATTTATTTAGCTATATATCTTATTAATGTATGTATTCATATTGTTATATATTTAGTTGTGCTGGTTTTATTTTTTTCCTGTTCTTGCACTTCATTTATTTTTTGCTACCCTTATACTTATTTCTTCCCTTCGATAATTTCTACTACCCGAAGGTTGTCTGGAAGAGATCGCTCTTTAGCGATAAGACCGCCTGTTGTTGCTTAGTTTTTTTTTATGTTTGTTAATTTGCTGTATTCAATCATTGTGCACAATAAAGAATATTATTATTATTATTATTTGTATCTCCGTTTTAAAACTCTCGGGTCTTTCGAGCCCGGTCATTTATAAGGCGTGCGTGGGGATATGGATCCAACACGTAGAGGCCGTTTGGAGAGATTTGATATCATGTAGAACGCCTGCTGGAACCCATTCACGGGTACATCAATAAATATCCGTGAACCGGTTTCAGCAGGCATTGGAAGCTATTGTAAAGAATATGGTCAGAATACTGGTCTATGGTTTAAGTTTGGGTGGAAAAAGACTGGGCTATTGCAAAGAAGTCCGGACACCTGCACTAACACTGTTTGCACAAGTTATCGAGACAGGTGGTGACTCGCCACTCGTTAGATGGGCACCTGATGCGCCATCGTAAAGACGGCCAGGTGCAACACCGACTTATTATTATTATTATTATTTTTAAGGGCACCGCGCTAACCGCTAGCCCGCGACCGTCGATCGCTGCCTCCTGCCACGGCGCACAGCGCGGCGCGCGCAAACGCCGCGCGTTTGAAATGTAACTTAATATAAGCTCGGAATGCATACTTACGTATCAGTATTTAGTGTCGCCGTGATTTTATATTTCTAATCTTTTGTGTGAGAAGTAAGATCTTTATTATGACCGTGTAATATTAACTCTACAAACTTTAATTCAATATTGGCTATACTGCTTAACGAGAAATCAATATCTAGACAAGCACATTGTCTACATTTCTAACTTTTTACATGTATACTAAGTTGATAGATAATATCGTAATTTTGCAATATCAGCTACTCTAATTCTGTATTTTCATAATAATTCCTGTTTTTACGTTCACCAGAAAGCAGCTGTTCCAGATTTCTAAAAACCGAATAGTGTGAATAAATTAAAGTGTTATTGAATATGTTAAAGTTTTTTGTAACTTTAATTTTATATTTACATAGTTATTTAGCAAAAATTGAAAATTTAAATATGGCCGAACGCTCCACCTAAAATTTTCTAACTTTTTACATGAATGTTATTTAACATGCTTACAATAACATATCAAAAAAGAAAAAACTTTAATGTTATCAAAACCCATTTTTGTTCCACCGCTGGTCTATTTATCACTGTCAACCACCTGTGACATTGGAGTTTTTCCATCGCTATTTACAAATCTTATTTACTAGGGTATAAGGCTTATTTCTATACACTATTTTTTACAGTTAACTGCGCATTTCTATATTATCACTTAATTTCATTATCGCCATAATTAGGTTCGGTTTGCAAATCGATTGGTTACTTCACTTATACAAAACTGATAACAGGAAAGTATTTTCATGGCCATGTCAAAAGTCTATGAAGTAATAAAAACGAACAAGGTGTATGAAATTTATATGCCTTATATTATTACTAATTATTGTTTTCATAAAATTTATAAAGTTAACAAATAATATTTTGGCTATATTTGTGTGTTCTTGACAGAAAATTTGGCATAGTGTTAGCTAGATAGAGAAATTCTTAAGTTTGTCACATTGTGAATTATATATTATATTACATAAAAATTTGTGGTAGTGAAGAGAAAAATACCAAGAAATCCTTTTACCATGCCCAAATATATTTCACTAGCTGGCTTTGATAACAGCACCTTTGACACTGTTATCACCTGACACTTGTATAGTAACAGCATTAACTACTTAATTTATGACTTCAATGGTCATTTCAATATGAGTACTTTTGTGTTTTATTTACTTAACATTTTTAACCCGTTTTTTTTGCTGATTGTTTTAATTATAGTTGTCTTCCTAACTCCAGTGGTTGTTAAAATATAGAGTTACTATTTTCATGAACTTTTTGTTTATGATATATCCATTATATTATATACCTTTGTCAATCTCACTTTTTCATTTCAAGTCCATCTAAAAGCTCATAAGTAACATGAGAAGTTTATAAAGTTAGGCCTGTACAATGCCTGTATTTGAAATTTAATCAGAACTAATTTATTTGTTACAGGAAAAGGAAGACCAGTATCCAGTAGCTCCCTGGCTCCTAGCTCTGTTCATCTTCGTAGTATGCGGCTCGGCTGTCTTCCAAATAATCCAGTCCATTCGATTGGCCTAAACCCATAGGCTCCCCAACGTGGCTTGAGTTTTTTCTACTCGCCGTCAGATGTCGTTGTGTGCTATGGGATGGTGGCTGTAACTTTAGTTACATTTTCAAATGTGTGGCGGCGCTTTTATCGCAATCTAGAGTTATTATATAGGTGTTTGTTAATATTTTTACTAGAATTTATCTAAATACACCTTTAAAACGACATCTGGCGGTCTTATCACGTTAATATTATTATAATACCAGTTATTTTTTGGGTGCTTCGGCTGATTTCTTATTTGGCCTGATTAGAAAATGTTACACCAGCCGAGTTGTGAGTTGACTTGGTGACTTAATCATTCCAATTTATTACACTTGCCAACTTAAATGTTCATTCATCTGTCACCTCCATTTTTTACTGAGTTTGCTAGACTAGGTAAGTGATTATTTCTCAAGTTACAAAAAAACCTAGAAATATGTTGTCACTTTAATTCAAGAATCGCTCAAGCCACTATCCCATAGTAAATGTGATATATAGTAGCGTTTCTATACACTATTACACGGTTTGTAACTAAGGATACAGGTCCTATTTGACTTGTATTTTTTTCTACAAGTTTTGTAAAAGTATATACAAACGTTGTACTGTGCGTCTCTCTGTAGCTTACAAAGTTGCATCTTTATCTAGTAGTAAGCGCAGAAATGCATAATATAATCTCAATCTTCAAATGTACGAACTATATTCTTGTATATTGTAAAATAAAATTACGAAATCAAGCATTTAGTGTATGATGTTCGAGATTCCATTCCGTTGTATCGAATAATATGACGCACAAGTATGTGTTTTCATTATGTGTTACATTTTTTAAACCGACGTATGAAATTATTTTACCACCACTAGGATTACAGGAATTAGTGGGTCTATTTTTAATTAATTGTAATTTATTTGAAATGAAATACAGTATATTTGTCTCTTATAGTGTTGTTTTTTTTCAAGAAGGCGATACTGATTTTAATGACAGGTTATGATTAGGGAATATTACACAAAACTCTGCACTCTGCGTAGAAGGAGTCACTAGGTCAATCACATGGCCTACCGTGAAACAGGACAATCGATAGTTCGGTTTCTGCCTCTCTATCACTCTTGCTTATTCGATCGATAGAGAGGCCTATAAAGAAATTTCGAATTTCGTGTTTCGCAGTAGACCAACTGTAAACAAACCGCTTTGATGCATCAATGTCATAGTGAAAACTTGTCAAAAAACAGTTTAAGGCCTAGTATGTATAAGTTACTCTATGGTTTAGTAAACAAATTAGTGCTGCACTCTGGCGGTAGAACATTGCAATAATACTCCCTATTAAATCTGGGTGCCTAGCCAAGGTCATAATAGAGAGCGTGCATGATTTGTACCGTGTTTGTACCCCTGTTATTTAACAGGGGGCTCTTGTGCTGGCTACGCGCAAATTCTTATTTTGTTATACCTTTCTATAATGGGGATTTCATATGGGCCAAAGTTCCATGGTTCCTATGGGTCAAAGTAGTCCGACTTTGGCTATTTTTGGCATTGATATACCTAGTAAAAGTTCTTAGGTAACATACTTGGAAAGAATAAAACGAAAAAGTCATTTATTTTCCTCGTTTATTTATATTCCACGATTAGGTTCTTCTAACATTCGAGTGCTTAAAAGCGAATTTTTATTTTATTTTACAATAGGTACGAAGGTATAACTATATGGTACAAATTAATTTACATTGTCATGTGATATGTGGTCTTATAATTAATTTTGGGTCCTAAATTACTTTTTCGAGCACCTAATATATATAGCACCAATTTATTCATTGCGAGAATGAATGTCATAATTTCATTCTTATTTTAAAGTCATGGATAGATGTCGCTACTGACTATACGTGTAAATTCGTGGGTGATCTGCAAAATATGGCCTTATCAAAGGTAATTAACAAACACTGGATTATCAAAACACAACCTTTAAACAATAGACAATTATTATTGAACTAGGTATCAGTAAATTAAAATATTGTGCGTGGAACAAATTTGTGACTGGTAAAATACTTATTTAAATAATAATCCAAGTGGAATAATTATATTTTACAGTACATATGGTGCTACTTTACCACCCTAGGGCGGTAATTAGCACAATACGTCCCTATGTCGAACATGTAAAGGGCCACATGTACTGTAAAACGTACAATATACGTGCGAAAAGGTAAAGGACCCGGGTATGTCCTTAAACTACGTCCAAGACCACCGGTGGACGGGCAGCACCGACCCTCAAATTCGTTGTACTCGACTGCGATCGCCAACCCGCCTGCCAAGCGTGGCGATTATGGCATTCATCCCCCATAAGGGGGAGACCTATGTTCAGCAGTGGACGTCTTATGGCTGAGATGATTGCGAATTTCCTACTTTTCACACGTGTACCGTAATGTACTATTTATGAATGCTGAAAATTAAATGTTGATACATTTTATTGAAATAAATGACTAATCTTATTACTGTACAAGTCGCAGGGGGTGGGTCTATGATTATTTCTGTACTTTACAAAAATTGCATGGCATAATAATATACTCCGCCTGGTACTCTCTTCCCGTCTTTTCGTGGTCACGTGACTGACACAAGCCTACGTCATCATGCGACAGCGCTATATGATAATATGCGATAGCGCTATATATAGCGGCCATGTTATTGTGACGTAGGCTTGTGTCACTCTGGGAAGAGAAGACCATGTTTTATTAGAATATGAAAAATTGCACAATTTTGCATCATAGGTAGTTGTTCATGTGGGCTCCTGTTAGGTTTCTAGATGTACTATTAAACTGATATGTAGTGAGTTGCGTAGGTAGGTAACAAATAATAATCGTGCATATAAAATATTAAATAAATAAATTGAGTTTACAGTTCAATTAATTATATAAACCTGGGTGTGTACCAGCGCCGAAGAAATTCGCCTTTAATATTGTGGTATTTTCCCATAGTTACCATATTAAACATATATTTGTAATATCATATTCTGTCATGGCAACATCAACTTATTTACTACCGTGGTAGCTATAGAGGTTATGTGCTCGTGGTATGAAAACGATCCTCGCAAAACGTAAATCAGACATCAAAGATCAGAGACAAGTAAAAAATTAAGACTGTTACTCTCCATATAAAGCACACGCTTAGTTATTCCTATAGGTACAGATGTGGTAGGTAATAGGTAGGTACATACGCAAATTGACATGGAGATTAACTGACTTTGTTCTCTGTACGGTTACCATCAGTTTGTCACTGACATAAACGCCGTCGAGAACGTAATTTACTTTCTATACATCCCGTTTGCACTAATATGCGAGTGCGAGCGAGATGTATAGAAAGTAAATTACGTTCTCGACGGCGTTTATGTCAGTGACAAACTGATGGTAACCGTACTGGTGTATGATGCCCGAATACGACGCTACGCGTTCCCTAAACAAAAATCACAAATCACACAGCTGCTCACTACCGAATGTCAACCATAACGTTAAACACTTAAAAACTATTTTAAAGTATCATAAATGGCCTCGTTGGGATATGTACCATTCAAATGGATGCTGTTGCTAAAACTTAAAGAATTATTCTTACTTAATCTAATCTCCGTCCTCTCAAAACTTTGATCAACTTCTTGAGGATAATCCTCCATATTACTCGTTATTTCTAATCTAATTGCGTGTGTTTTCGAATCTGATTGGTCAACAATCTTCTTGTCTCGCTCCCACGAATCTATGGCTATTGATACGTCATTTTTGCTGCCCATATCATCAAAATCACTTGAGGCTATACTCGAAGTGTCCAAATTGAAGTCTGTGGTTTTCTCTATGACTACCACTTCAATGTGTCTGAATGGGTTTTCTTGGTTCTCAATCATCTGTCTAGCTCTCTCGTCATTACGAATGATGACTTCTTTTTTGACGTTGCATATCACTGGATCGTTGGCTAAGACGTCTACGTTATTGTCATAGGATTCGTCTTCGCTAGCTTTGTTAGGTGCACATATTTCTGCATAAATGTTGTCAGAACTGGCATCGGAATCAATCTTTTCCTCTTCCACGTGTACCGCGTCTGCTACTTGACCGTAAGGTAAGTCTTCTATGACGGGCAGCTTTCTCTTCTGGATAGAAGATATGGATCTCCTTAATTTAACTTGAGATTGCGGTTCCTCTTCCGAGATATCAATTGGTACAAGGTCATCATCGATTTCAAGTTTGGGAGTCGGAGCTCGCGGTTTATCGATCTTCTTTCTAAAATTAAGCTTGTCACCGTCGCTTAGTCGTTCAGTTTTCGTCGGCATACTGTTGCTGTTATTACCGTCTTTTTTGTCTGTGGATTTCTTAGGATGCAGTAGATTCGATGTAGATTTGCTAAGGACCTTTTTTGTCTTTACATGGAATTCTGAGCACAATTTTTCTGTTATAAACGAGTGTTGTTTAGAATTAATTTCGAATTCACTGTCGTTGTATAGAGAGCCAGCTCCGAACATGTTTATGTCTTCACAGCTTTGTATTTGGTTATACGATTCAGACTTGACTATTACCTTTTCCGGTATCAAGTCTGGTTGTATTCTCTGCCTCCTCTCTAAATTCGTTGATGATTTTGACGCTGAAGATTTCTTTAGCATATTTTCGTCCAAAGATTTTAATTTTCTACCGGAGCTTGTGTCGCTTTCCATGGAACCACAGTAGTTGATCTGATCAACACTGAGATTCTTGCGGCCATGTATCATGTTGATCCCGCTACCTTCAGTGTACGGACTGTCCGGGATCCCCGTCTGCACTGACACCGACTTTGTCAAAATTGGTTTCTTAGGGTTCGAACTGCACTGACTCGTGCCCATATCCGACGATGAAGTCGTCAGACTTTTATAGGAGTGACTTTTCTCGGCAGTTCCATCGCCCTTCGCCCTCGAGGCTCCGAATCTGTCTTCAATGAGCTTTGCCATATCCTGGTACCTCTCTATAGAGCTGTGTTTCTCCCCGAGAGGATCGAACGGATCTTTAATGTCCCTGTATCTCTCATGGTTCTCTATTGACGTTATCTTTTCGTCCGTTAATTTCTCCGTGCTCTTCAAAAGCTTCAAGTTTTTGAACCACTTGTTCTTCTTCTGCGCGGAGTCCTCCCGGAACACCTGCATTTTGTCGTTGGAGAAGTGTTCCTCTGTTTTCTCGTCGTTCTTTTCGTCTTTGCCCTCGTCGTCGCTATACACGTCGTAGTTCATGTGCTCGAGTTCGTTTTTACTTAAAAATATGATGGAGCCCTCCGTCTCGTCCGGCATGTCTTTAAGGACCTTCTCGCTCTTCCCGAAAAGCCTGGACGTGTCGATCTTGAGTCCCTGGAGAGTGAACTTGCGTTCTTTCTCAAACTTGATCGGCTCATGGTCCTCCCTGAGGAGGTCCTCGGCGGTCTTCTTGCCGACGACCGTCGAGTTGGCGTATGAGATCTGCCTGATCCAGTTGTCAACGTTGAGTTGACAGAAGGTTAGAGCTTTCTGGAGTCGCGCGGAGAGAAACATGCGCTTCTCGCTGTCGAAGCCGAGCTGCGTGCGGCGCAGGCGCGCGCCACAGTTGAGCGGGAGCAGCTGCAGCGTCTCCTTGCCGAGCCCCGGCGCCGGCTTGGTGGGGCTGGCCGGCGCGCCGAACTCCGGCAGCGTGCACATCACCAGCACCGGCTCCGTTATCGCCGCCCGTAACAAGAGGTCATCTGGAAATTCAGACAATCGTAATGTGAATAGGTACCACGATACTTTCCTGCCACGTTAATATATAAATGCTACTGCATTTACCTACTGGTAGAAAATAGTAACTGTCCAAATAGAGAAATCTACCTACTTTTGTTCTGAAGTAGTAGGTATAATTTGTTGTGAATAGATGGAGTGTGAAAGTTAATACGCAATAATTGGAGAACAGCCCAAACCCTCGTATAGATACACAGAGAGTTTTGTGCCCAGTAATGCGACGCATGTCATATTTTCATCCAAAAGGTACGTACCACATTGTCGGTTGTCGATAAGGTTGATTTCATTTGAACCTATATAGCCACGTCAAATTAAGCCGAATTTGGGCAAGCTGCGGAAATAATTCGTGTAGTTTTTTATGTTAAAACTTTTGTCCGAAGTAAGTAATTATAATGCAATTCGTACACATTTTCGAGATATGAGCAAAAATATGAAAAAGGTACCTTCAACCCCCCTCTACACCCCCAGCACACCCCCTACCCTCAGGACTTTTAGTATGTTTATCTAGACACCACAAGGTATGCCTGTACCAATTTTCAAAACTACACGAATTATTTCCGCAGATTTTTCTAATTTGCTTAGGCTAATATGAAAATAGCGCCTAGTCAAGCGGATCCAGGCTCCCATGAGCCGTGCCGAATTGCCGGGATAATGCGAGGAAGAAGAAGAAGAAAATAGCGCCTAATAGGTACCCTTTTGATTGAGAACGGCACCTATATAAACTAGCGATGAGTGGCAAAGTTCAACAAACTCACCTCCAACATCATGCGCCATCTCAATGGGCACGGTCCCGGCCAGGAGCCGGACCCTGGCCGGCAGCCGCCACAGGCTCAGCAGGTGCGGCAGGCGGTGCGCGCGCGCGGCCGCGTCCGGCGGCGGCGGCGACGTCGGCTCGGCCGCGTCCCACTCCGCCGGGGACAGCTCCTCGGGACACACCTCGTACAGCTCGCCCTTCGTGTTGATCGGGACGAACAGCTCCTGAAACATGATGGGTGCCTGTGTTTAATTTTCTGCTCTAGCTCGGCATAAGTTAAATATTATCATATTGTCCGTTTATTGCACTTCAGCATTAAGGCATCGCTGCATCTGGCGGGCAGTGATTGTATGAGGCCTTAAGAGATATAGTATAGAGTTCAATGAATGGTTAGCTGCAAAGCAACGACAGAATCCCCAAAAGGTGTAGGTACTCAATGAACTCCCAAATAAAAAATTAGTAAAGGCTCATAAATTTTGTGTAATGCACATGAATGTCTAAGGATAAATCCTCTAGCACTCAACTAAATGGGAATGAAATCTTCCTACAAAGTCGCGTTAAATGTTAAGTTTTCCTAAAATGAGATGAAAGATCATCCCGCAAAACGGGTAGGAAAGAAAGGGAAACACGTGACTCACTCATAAACATAAATCATACTTTTATAGACAACTTCCTAGTATACCTGTCACAATATCAAAGGCGTTGTGTGTTACTCGTACCGGTAGAAGGCTTTACTGCGCGCTCCCGCCGTCGCCCGCTCGTAAACGGATTCCAGAAAGATTTAGCGACTGACGCATGCGTGGTCACGACGGGCATTATTACATGAATTCTCCACATATCGTAGACCTACTGTGTACGGCAAAAATAAGCTCTATTGTGTACGGACCTACAGTTCAGTTCTGATACGCAGAAGGAATTCGATTTTAAAAGGAATCCGGTAGGAAAGGAAACCTTGCAAGGATCCGTCTGTCTACGTCTAAGCGCGAATCTTTTTTTTCTACTCATTGATTTTAATGGTTGAATTAAGATTTTGTATACCATACTGCACATTTACATTTTACTTGGTTACCAGAGGTAATCAAATTTCACTAAATCGTAATACTCCATATTGATAGCCTACTGATTATTTATTGTCTACGAAGTCAGGTGTAATAATTGTCATAAACTATTGCAAGTTTCCGCAATCCGCCCAAGGGCATCGTTAAACTTTAGTTCCAGGTGGATATAATATTAAGATTTAATGCATATAATATTTTAATTTACGGCGCATCTACTATAAGTACTTAAAGTCGCTACTCTCCTCCGAGTCGCTACTCGATAAAAGATGGCGCTACTGATCATAATGTATGTACTATAACAACACTAGTACAATTTGTACATATATAGCGGAAGCAGTTATAAAGTTGACCCAAAAAAAATTTATTAAGCAATGAGCTTCATCACATATGTTCCTTGAGTAATTCTAAGCATTTCAAGCCTGGGAGGCAATAAGAAATGTGTGTCTACTCGGATTTGTAATGGATTCAAACTTTCAACCCCTTTTTAACCCTGTTAGGGGATGAATTTTACAAAACGCTGAAATTACTTTTCCTGTCTTTTAATAATATCCCCAAATACAAAGATTCAAGTCCCGCGTTCGAAAATTTTTTTGATATCCATACAAACTTTCAACCCCTTTTTCACCACCTTAGGGGATGAATTTTCAAAAACGCTGAAATCAGTTTTCTTGTATTTTAATAATATATCGTTTTACGAAGTTTCAAATTCCTAGCTTAAAATAAAACTTGAACCCCATACAAACTTTCATCCCCTTTTTAACCCCCTTAGGGGTTGAATTTCTCAAAATCGCTTCTTACCTCTTGTACACTTTATAAATGTAATCTAGTGTGCAAATTTCAACTTTCTATCTTTTGTAGTTTCGGCTCCGCGTAGCAAAAATCTCCAACCAAATTTTTCACCTTTTTACGTTTTTCTTGTAAAATTATTATGAAACTGAAAAAAACAAATATCAGCAATGAATTCTACGTCTATAGTTTATACGAAAATGGTACTAAACTTGCCCTAGTACCCACCAGGATCAGAATAGATTTTTTTTAAAGATGACGGGTGGCGGCCGTCTTTGTAGCCCACCCTCCCTCCTACCCCAGGCTAGAAATGCTTAGAATTACTCAAATATCAGATGTGATGAAGCTCATAGCTTAATAAAAAATTTTTGGGTCATGTATGGCAGCGTTACATAAATGATTCCAGTTAGTGATAAGTTACATATGTCTTTGGTGATACCAAGTGATACTAGTATGGATAGTTAGTTTTTTTAGACAATAGGTAAGTACGTAATCGCAATATTATTTAACTACCTAGATATTTAAAAAAAAATATTTAGGAGTTGTTTTTATATGTTCAATATCTCAAAATAAAATATACAAGATACTAAACACTAAACCACACACAAACTTAGCAAGTGGAAATACCTTATTATTCCTTCATTACTCCATGAGCCAAAACGAATCTGAAGATCTCGAAGAATATTGCATATGGGATTACTTTCCGATCTAATCAATAAAACCGGTAATGAAGTAACAGAAAGGAGTCCTATTGCCTACTTACTATCTGAAAACTATTTTTAAGTTATGTCTGATAAAAACCGTATATATACTATATTACCGATTCCATACTGACAGACTAGCTTGCGCTGCCGGAAATTCTGCGTACGATAGATTACAGTAGCATCATAAGTTCGAGGCAAGAAAAAACGCAGCACCTGTTGGACCGGTCCCTCTGACCAAATTCAGTCGAAGCTCTGGTATAACACGATCCTATTGCTGTGGCGTAATAATCCCGACCCGACTGTTGGATAATGCAACTTTGAAGATTAGAGACGTTGCAGAGAGGAAGTTGTTTAAGACTTGATAACGCATTATTGGTCAACAGTTGATTTTTAATAGGTGACAAAATAGATCAGTCTCAGAAATTTATTAAGGGCCTGATATCTACTTAAAACAGTAATACAGTATAGTTAACATCATGTAAAACGTTGAAATGTTTAGGGGAAAGCATCAAAGTAGTTATAAGAAAAATGTTACATACTCTACCCAATAGAGTTGAATTCTTAATGATTGATTACCTACTTTGATTAAAATGCCAATACAAGCAGTGATCGGGGATATGATATGGTTGCCACTAGGGGTAGGACTCCCGTATCCATACAAAAAATTCTACTAGATCCCGCGGCGTTGCAACCAAATCCCCGATCACTGGATACAAGTTACAATTTATACACCCGAATAATTTCAAGATTTATTAACATTATAGTCAATATGACAGATCTATGTTAAGTTTAACAACATACAATAAGTATCTCATAAATTAAATCTGTCAAGCAGTTTGGGTTGCAAACCATGCCAAAGAAATATAAATGTTCTGCCAGAAGAACTTAGAAAGTACCTAATGAAAAAGACACACTGGACTTGGACTTGGAGCGGAAGTCTCTTTCTAACCCTATGTGTTAGAACGAGACTTCCGCTTGTAAATTGTAACTTGTAGCTTTATAAAATAGGCCACTGGATGGTGTAAGTATATCGATGATAAAATCCTGTACATCACTACAAAGTTGGACACTAAGAAGATGATTGATGGTTGGTTGATGATGGATGGTTGGTAGGTTGATGGTTGGATGGTGATGAACGGATGGAAGTGGAAGATGGTTTCTCCACGGCCTCCGTCTGCGCCACTGCATTTTCCTTCAGCTCGCTGCGCCTCACTGGCATCAATCCTATCCGTGCGCTATTCTTTGAGACGTCAAACCTCCTCGGATATTCTTTCTTTTCCTCAGCTTCCTCTTTAATGAAATACCTCCACTCAGATCCATAAATAACAGCTTCATCCTCCAGTTTTCTAGTATGTTTCACACACGCCGATGGAGACAACCAAGCTATGATTGCATTTTTACCATATTGCTCCAAATCTCTATTGGCAGTGTTAGAAACAATTGTTCCATCGGGTTTTATAACAACGAAGTACGGAATGTATGATACTTCATATAAATAAGTCAGGATGAGTTTCTGGGGATCATCGTGCAGAAGTGTGAACCAGTTGGCTTGCTGCTTGAAGCTTTCCGTCATTAGTGATTTATCCTCGTCTAATGGCACATGTATTACTTCTATAGGCACATTCGCGTGTTTGACACTTTCGTAGATGTTATAAAATTTCTGGACTATTCCCTCCCTGTCTACACCCTTGGAGATGAAAAGGACAACAACTATATCTGCGTTTGCCTGAATCCATTCCGACGGAATCAAAGAATAATTTTTGTTGTAAATGTTTGTGTCTTTTATCCAGTTGTAAGGAGGAAGCTTTGTTGGATTCGAAGCATCCATCACGTTTATAATAAGATTAATAAGTTCCTTGTAGCTGCCAATAATTATGTTTATATTTTGACAGATTTGATTGGCAGATAGCTGTCGTTTATGACATGTTGCAGCTTATTACGGCCATTATATAAAATAGGTTCTATAATCTACCTACAGTTGATATTTCAGGGTTAATTATATACGTTTGCCGGTACAGTGGAGTTAGAAGATGATTTTCATTTACCTCTATATAGAACTATATAAAAAACAAAACGTATGTACTTTTGACACTTTTTCAGACCTCATTAATCCCAGCTGTAAAAAGTTTGAACAAACATGTAACTTCAAAAATAAGACAATGACACAAAAAGGCATTAACTGTCAGTCACGGTTCAATCCATTTTGACCTAACGGAAACATCAAAACTAATCAAAAATCCGGACCTGTCGCTTACCCGTTACTTAATATTACTAGAAGTGAAGTGATATATATATATATGTCATATATCTAACTGTGCAAACAACTGTGTCTTAAATATTGCCAAGCACTGTTCTAAGCAATTTGCCACGTTAGGAAGTTTTTATTCTCAGAAAAATCCTTATAGTTGGGACAAAACATTCTAAAAACACAAATAGAATCCAGCCCAATTTCAATATATGTTAACATTCTTATGTTGACAGCCATAAGGTCCACGATTAACGAAGATGACTTTTGACAGGTGAAATTGTTATTTGGTTTCGTAACGGCGCAATGAAAATAAAGTGATTGCTCCGCGAATGTCGATCCTTTTACGGTTCAAAGTTGACCGAAAACAATAGCGTTATACCAACATAGTTATACTACCGTTCAAAATTAATTTAAGAATGTTATCCTTAAAACAAAGACTGAGAGTTTAAAGTTCAGCGAAGCGTAACTTTAGATATCAAAAGTAAATATAAGTTTGTGTAACTCACGATCATACCAATATATATATTTACAGACAGAATATTTCGTGGGCAACCCTATTACGTTCGTGCTAGGTTCACAATTGAATGGACATTATTTTTTTAAATGTATATTTTGTTTTGTTTAATAGTTCGTGCGATGCATGTGAAATATTAAGAGTCAGAATTGTGCCAGTCGACGAACTGTGGTCACAGCGCGGTCATAAGGAACCGCCATAGAATGCCAACGCTATCATTATCGCCGTAAGTCACTATTCTTAACTCCAGGCGGCGTAGCACGGTGGCGTTTTTATCCCTTGTCACCATACCTGTCACGTTCTAACAAGTATGTAAGTGCGAAAGGGACGCGCATAGTGATAGTCGATAAAAATGGAACCGTGCTGCGCTCGCTGGTCATTAAAGTTTATTTTCCTGAGGCGGGCATTGGGACATTAGATCTGCAATGCATGGGACAGTAGTCAGTGCCTTATTATGAAAGTCGTGAGGATATTCGACGCGCCTGTTTAACCTTCTTACCTGTGACTTAACACTAGCTTCCAGTCTGGAAACCACAACATTTATCATCGTAACTTTGTTTAATAAGTCTACTAGAATATAGGCAGACAGTGGTTATTTTTACAAAGGGGTTACGGTGGGGTAAATCCACTACATATTTTATGTAAATGATAACATTATGCGTCACGTAGACAATTGGAACGAGACAAAGATTTTCACGTTTCACGATATGCCTAGGAATTTCACGACATATTATATGTATATAGGTACCTAGACCACTTCTCCGAATGTTATTGTTATTTTGATTCGCCAATATCAATTCATACATATTTCGTCAGGTGACAAGCAAAAGTCACTAAGTCCTATCAAAAAATTAAAGTAACAATGCACTTTATTACACTTGTTACACGGTTTATTGTCCAATAATTTCAATGGTGTTAGTTAGTGACTTTTGCTTGTCACCCGACTATTTACAGATTATTTTTTGAAAACGGTAAACAGGTTACCTATTTATATATTTAAAATGTTACTGTAGATTATTGCAAACAAATAAAATAAACAAGAAACAAAGTCGAAACACACTAAACTTACCTAATAAGCACACTTAATGACGAAATGGCCATCTCTACCGCGTCATTAGGAAATAAGAAATTACTTTTCACCACGTCCGCCGCCATTGTCGAGGCAAATTACTCAATTGTCGTTCCAGATAAGTTGTCATCATGGCAACTTATTATATGTATGATATAAGTGAGATTGGAATATAATTCGATGTTTAGCGGTGAAAATTGGCAGTGTAAACGTCTGTTGTGTTGTAGTGACAAGTATTAAGGCCCATTTACATGGTGCGAGAACTCGCATGCGAGTTTCATTACATTGCGGTATTTGATTGGTCGGCTGAATTGGATGTAACCAATAGTACTCAATGTAATTAAAATCGCATACGAGTTCGCGAGTTGTCTAAATCAGCCCTTACAGCCCAGTTATTTGGTCGTTTCGACGCTGTAATTGGGATGTGTGTAGATTATACACACGTGCGCAGATGAGTAATCTATATTATGTACTTATCTATTTATTTATAGATTCTGTTAAATAAAGTGTAAATAACAACGTATAAAAACGAAAATTACTTCATCCAAGTTTTCAAAATTTTCTCTTAAGGCGGGTTATTTGTTGATGACGCAGTATGAAATTTTTTTTTGAATAATCCAGGATGGCGAATTTGGGAATGTTCCGCAATATGTACATTGCTAGGTATGAGGTCCTCTCGTTTCATTTCATACGCCTATAATAATCATTATGGCTAATATTGTCTATTAAACCCACATATTATATTATTGGAAGCTCTGATTGTGAATATCATTCATGGCCAATATTAATTTCCCGTATCCTTATTTTTCAAAAAATATACGTATTTATGGCAAAACATATTCATAACAATAGACTACTTAATCATCATCAAACTTCCAGGAATCATACACTAATTTATTTATTTCTTTAGACATTAAGTTCCCCGCAGTAAATTCTCGTGTATCGCATATCTCATGCGCAACGTAGATTTATTTCCGTCCAAAGTGATCTATGCCTATGAACGCTACTCATCATCTTCACTTCACCATACGTCAAAGTCAGCTATTATTGAGTACCGGCAATGCGAAATTCAAGATCGTGAAAACCCTATAAAATATTGACCTTGTCTATCTTTCCTTCAATTTGTTAAAATTAAATAATGTGACTCTAATTCCTTAACTATTTCTGCATGGGCACTGACCTTTGTTTCAATGTAAAAAGCTCAATTATTTTCTGTGGAACATATTAAAACCCCAGTTTGACCGTTAAATGGACAACTGGACACAAAAGCCACATTTTCTTTGACTGTGTTTTTGCTTTTTTTTTTCTGAAACAGAATCATTACCACTATTGAGCTCCAAGGACGCTTGTCGGGGTATGATGTCTTTTTCTTGCTCGCCCCATATTATACAATTTTGGTGAGTTCAAAGCTTTCAGACTTACTTAAGCCTTGGTGCTCTCAGAGATGCAATCTGTAGCAATGTCATAAAGTCAATCAATAGGCTTTTTGATGATTTAAAAGTCCCACAGATGCCACTTAATTAATTTTTACGAAGTATCAGAGAGTAATAGGTTGTGCGTAAAGAGAAGAGTCGTGGAATATAATGAACCAATACATTTTAATGACTCTTCTCTTTCAGAATAGAGTCTATTCTTCAAAACGTCATAAAAAAATTGATACTACAAACTGCTATATCAGCTGCTATTTTCCACCAGCATCGCCAATTTCTCAGCAAATTCCCTTGTCTAAATTGGTCGACATTAAAAATACCTAAGAAACATCTCTGTCTTCTTAGAAGTAAGACAAAATTCATTATAGAAAATAATTTATACCGCAGTAAACACCTACCAATCATCCTCACTATACGTCAAAGTCAGCCATTATACTCGGCTGAAACAAGTAAAACAAAACTCGAGATCGTGACACCCCTATTGAGTCCCGTCGCTTCACCCCGGGCACTGCCCCTGCGCAATGCCAACATCATTGTGCATTCTTTCAAGACTATACTGCATTGAATTAAGATTTATTATCGCGTAAACCGGTTTCAGAAGAACAATTTTCCGAGCTATGCATTTTGTTGCCTCATTTTGCAGTGTCTGCGGACCTTATTCCGATGGAGTTACATTTGTTTTGGTTAATTTTTGCGAACGTTAACGTGGTGGATCATTACTGCTGAGATCTGGCCTGTTGCTATGGGTTGTCGATACTGAAATAGAATAGCATAACAGCGCCTTTTAAATTTTTTGGTTGCATTGAGTGTGGCGGAGAAAATTCGTTAGTTATAACACTTTAAACTCTCGCGTTTTGTACACATATTTAATTCAGCTGAAACGTCGGAATTAAAGGTAAAAACAATGAAATTATATCGCGGTAGACCCGTTTGTGTAATTAAATTCGTTAGTTGTATTCTAACTGTAAGACATTTCAACTAGCAACATACTCTGTACACCTCACGGCATCAGTAACGCGTGGACTTTTTCCCATTTGTTTTATCAAAATGAATAAATTCTAAGAACTCATCCTAATTGGTAAAAATTACGGTTTAGGTAATTACTCGAGTTTTCCAAAAGAAATCCTCAAATCTTTTATCTAAAAACCAAGCGGTAGTGAAATGCTAAGCTACTCCAAACTCCTCCACACCAAGTATTTTGAGTATATTGGGGCTTATTGTAATTGTTATGATGTACATCATGGTCATAAACATAAATAATTTAGATGGCATCTCAAACTGTTTTGTTAAGTCGGTTTTTTCTATCAACTATTATGTAGTCTGCAAGCGTACAGAAGAATGCGTTCATACGAGTACGACTCATAAGAATGTGCGCTTCGCTTCCTGTCTAGGTTATCCATAACGCTAAACCATGAGAGTTTAGTTTATAAAAGTGAAGCTCGGCTGGTTTTTATCTGCTTAAAAGCAGGGTTTAATCGATTATTTATTGCATTGCATCAGAGTCATGCCCAGTTCGGAGAAGCAACCAGTTACGGAAAACGACGAGCTTGTAAACTAGTGCATCACATTATTGATGATTCAAAAAGGACGACTTGGGAAATATATGGAGGGTAAGAACGAATTCTACCACAATTCGCAACTATATACAAGAAATGTAATGAAATAAATCTTAATGTGAAGAGAGAATATTTTCGTGTGAAAAAATAAAAGCACGTGTTTCAACTAATAACCAAGTAATCAGAAAATAAACAAAACTTTACTGCGATATCGTAAAAAGCTCCTAATGGAATTTTTTTAGTGCCAGTCTGCTAATAGGTCATATCGCAGGATAAAGATTAGTATTATTACAGTAGCGTTAAATTGACCAAAGATAAAAAATAAACTTTATTGATTTAGATCGAGAATGTGGTTACTGTCGTAAAACTAAATGTCAATTGTGAAATATGTATCCTAATTAAGTACCATACTAATAACACAACATTTTAGCCAAGTTAACTGCATCATCAAATTCGCAATTCGCTTGACTCCTTTAGCTTTTCCCATCCAAAGCTAGTTTACAGCATGGCTACTCCATAAAGCTAAGGCGGCTGCCGTCTCTGTGCTCCTATTTGGAATACCTTGAATGTGTTGTTAACTATCTATTAATTGAGATAATGAACATAGTTAATGTTGAACCTAATGCAGGACGGTGGTGCATTCGGATTCTTCGAAAACGGGATAATTTTGAAAATCACTAATATTTTAATAGTTTAAAAACTAGAAGCAATTCATATTTTGGCAACGCTTACGCTACTGCAACGTTTGTATTGACATCCGAATGTCACCTTAATGATCATTGTCATATGTCAAATGCAAGATGGTTAAACAAGAGGGAGCATATCATGAAATGTTAGGAACTCACGTTGCCCTGCGGGTCGATGAGCTGCGCGTACTTGGGTGCTTTGGCCTTGCTGCCGTCCGCGAAGACGCCCGCCAGTCGCAGCGGCGTGCCCGGCCGCGCCGCCGCGCGCTCGTACTGCGCGCCCACGCGCCCGCTGTCTGAGGACAATAGCAAACCATCAGTGTACGAACTTAGGTGGAAGCTAGGAGGCCCCCAGGATACCTTGCACAGTCGTAGAAGTAGGAGCCATTTCGTTGAGCAAGATTATTGGAGACCACTGTGCTGTCAAACAAAATGTAGGTACAGAAGCATCGGAAGCACAGAGAAGTGAGTAGGCGCAAATGCGCTTAGGAATTCCCTTATCTGGCTTGTTTCTTTGTGATGTGCATCTGAAAGTTGTCTACACATTACCATTATGCCAACTCCGACATCTTATATTATAGAATTTTAAAAAGATCTTCAACCAGGACTCGTAACCTGTGGATTTGTTGGCTAACAATGATAATCAGAAACATGGACTGTGAATTGTGATGACACGTTCTGCTGTTATGCTGGCTGCAGGACCAGGATATCAGTTAACAGAAGAGTTACCTGATGCAGGCCGGGCGCGGTAGGCGGAGAGCGCGCGGGGGGAGACGAGCGCGAAGGCGCGCGCACGCAGCAGCGCGGCCACGGAGCCGCGTGGAGCGGCCAGCGCGCCGCCGCGGCATCCGCACGCTGAGAACCAGCCTGCAAGAGAAAATATTGGTCAATATCGTGCTTCCAGTCTTCTTGAATGGGCCTAGAAATCGTAAGGCAGACGGCTCCGGCATTGGTAGCGGTCTTGTAGTGATAAGTTTTATTGTTTGCTCATGCATTTTGCTTAGGAAGTAACTTTGTTGAATTTACGGGGCAAATTGCCAAATTTTAAATGCTCTGGAGTGTAATGTAATCGTTCGGCAATCAGTTAGCAAGCATAGTAGGCTTAGGTAATACTATTGTGGTTTTGCTGCTTGTAAGATCAGTCGTGGTCCGAAGTAACTGCTGCAATAGGATCATGCTCAATGCATGGCGTGATCTTACTATAAAATCCACATTACCAGCCACTAAGTCCACTTTACGGCTCATACAGTTTATTTATTGAAGTTGAATTTCACACATTGTTAAACCGTTTTACTACTCTCATGCATTTTTCTTACAGAATGACATTACCTTAAAAGCCGAGCCGATAAAAAGAGACAGCCCTAATCGACTTGTCAGCTAACTGATCCTGCAAAAACCAGCGACCATAACGACTTTCACAGCGTCATTTGTTATTTTCAACCTTGCGTCTCATTAATAAAACGTAATTTCCTTCGACAATGACCTTTGACTTGGCCTGGGCTAGACGAAACCCTTCGATAGCTGATGTAATTAAGTAAAGGTCGATGTGTTAACCCTTTCGTTTTTATTGTTTCTGATCAACAACAGGTCTTTAAGAAAGGTTTTAGAGAAAAAAGTTGATGGAGGTAGATTAATTGACGACGTGGATAGATAAGCCATGCAAGGCATTTTACAAAACAACAATGTACGGTAACGTCATTTTGCCTTGTTTGTTCATAGATACCGCTACACTGTGTATACCACTGGCCTTAAGTAGATATTATTATGCGGTTCTCTTATATTCATTTATCTTTTTTTTACTCATATCTACTTAAATACTGACGAGCCTTCCAACAGTCCAAATAGAGTGGCTGCAATCCAAAATCGGTCCGTGAACGTGAAAAACGTACAATGTTTAATATTAGGATGCCGTCCATTTGGACGAATCCATTGTAACGGCGCATCCATTTCGAAGGCTCGTCAGTGGTCTCCTTTAAGTTATCACGAAAACAATTCACTTATAAAGTACCGTTTAGCTTAATGCAACATAATCAATCCTTACCATAACAGTAACCAAAATCGTAAAATACTTAACTAAATGTTTGCAGGTCAATGCGAACCAGACTAAAGGGTGAGTACTATTAAATTGTCGCAATTTGAATAAAATTTTATACAATAAAATAATATACAATAAAATTCAAAAATGTTTATTATTGGTAAGTTTATGATAAAATAGGCGAGCTAAAACCGTTTTATTGTTTGTCTAAAGCACGACGTGAGAATTCTGGGACTTTACTCTTGACCCGACTCATAGAATTTTGCACGGAATCATTTGTGATAAGTTTAGTACATTTAATCCACTTCCTTTTGAAATCGGGCAATGATGTGGCCGGTTGGCATGTTTTCCGCAATTTTGTTTTTATATTTGCCCAGTATTTTTCTATCGGCCGTAATTCTGGGCAATTTGGCGGATTTAATCCCTTTGGTACAACATCGACAGAATTCAAATTATACCAATCCATAGCTCTAGATGAATAATGGCAACTTGCCAAATCCGGCCAAAATAATGTCGAACAATTGTGCTTTTTAATAAGTGGCAACAACCTTTTCTTTAGGCATTCGGATATATAAATATCTGTGTTAATTGTGCCAGTGGTTACAAAAGGCGAACTTCTCACACCGCACTGGCATATCGCTTGCCACACGAGGAACTTTTTGGCAAATTTCTCGACTGGAATCACTTTTTCTGATTCAGGCAGACCCGAGACGTTGCGGGAAGAAAAGTATTGATTGCCTGGTATTGAATTGAAATCAGCCTTTACATACGTTTCGTCATCAATGATTAAGCAACCTGCTGTATTTTGAACAAACAAGGCGTACAATAATCTAGAACGTCGAACTGCTCGATTATACTGATCAACCGTTCTTTTCGGAGCTTTTTGTTTTTTGTATGTAACAATACCGCAGTTTTTTTTTATTTTTTGTACATTGCTTTGGCTTGTTCCAACTTTTTTGGACACATCTCGGGACGAAATAGCCGGATTTTGATCAAACAGCTTACACACCTTTGATTCCAACTTTTTGTTCCGTTTTCTTGTCGGATGACCCTCTCGCTGCTTTCTTTCAGTAGTTTTACCTCGTTTTAGCTTTTTTATGGTCCTTTGCACTGTTCTCCGAGTTGTATTGCACGATTTTGCAAGTTCCAAAGTAGATATATAGGGATTCATAGTAAATTTTTGCAAAATTAAATCGCGCACGCTTTTTTCTTTTGACGACATCTTGAAAGACAAATACAAGTGAATGTTTTTTTTTAAGAATAAAAGATGCCAATACATTCTAATTTTGATATATATAATAAGTTTTACCAAAAAGGTTGAGAGTCTAGAAAAAAAAACGGAATATGTTAGCGACAATTTAATAGTACTCACCCTTTATGCAAATTGTCTGCCACATTTATTTTGTTGAAACATATTTATGTCGGCACTCGCCGACACCTCGCGGACGACAGCCGACATCAATGGCTCTCGATTGTTATTTGTTATTCAATGTCGACGTTTGCAATGTAGATTGCTCCGTGTATTGCTTGCGAATGACAGCGCGCGGATAATAAGAAATAATTGACTAGGACTGAAGTTAATCTGCATGCATTTGCTTAGATTAGATGAACAAGTTAAGCTTGCTTCTAAGCTTGTTGAAGATTATAACTACAATGTCATGTTTTTAAATACATATCTATATTAGGTACACATTTTATTAAGTAGGTAGATCTTTGCATGTTATTCGGAATAATTTGATATTTACCAGTCGCTTTTCGGTGAAGGAAAACATCGTGTGGAAACCGGACTAATACCAATAATGCCTAGTTTACCCTCTGGGTTGGAAGGCATGTAGGGTTTCCAATACCAGGATCCCGGGATCCCGATATACCGGGATCCCGGGATCCTGGTTAACGCATTTATCAAAACCGGTATTTTTTATGCAATACCGGGATCCCGGTATTTTCAATAACAAGGAAAATGTGAGATTATAGGGTTTAATGTCCATTAAAATGATTAAATTCGGCTGTACCAAGAAGATTACTACGCGTCAGGCTGCAGGCTGGGATCCCGGGATCCCGGTATTGATGAAGACAGTTTCGGTATTAATACCGGTATTGAAAGAAGTCCGGTATTTGGAAGCCCTAGTCAGATGGCAGTCGCTTACGTAAAAACTAGTGCCTATGCCAATTCTCGGGATTAGTTGTCAAGTGGCTCCCTTGACCCGTGGCAAAAATGGCGGGATGACGCGAGGAAGTTAATGATGATTAGGTTTGATTTATTCTATGCTAGAAATTTTCTTCGACCAGAAATTTCTTGCGAATGAAAGTTTCCGAGACTTCTAACACTCGAAAGTCTAATAAACACATTGGTGCTTAATTTTTATAATGTCCTGCTCTATGTCATAAAATGTATACGAATTAAAGTGCTTTAATGCATAACAAAAAGTTGGACGTGCCGGAGTCCCGAATCTACCCCGGGTCGCATCGCCGGGATGCGCCCGCGCCCGCGTCATAACGCGGACGTTCCCCCCGACACTCTCACTGCGCAGAGTAATAAAATGCTGTTACAATAAACCTTACACATTTTATTTTTAGCCTCCATAAAACCACAGGATACGAAAATGAACTTACCTCTATCTAAGCAGGAAAGTCGATGCTAAATCGTTCACTTTCACCCTGTCGCATAATTTCAGGATTCCTAGATCACTTATGATAATCAGGTGAAACGTACCAAAAATGTTAAGTTTGAGCGCCACATTGTAAACTAGGTACGTTAGTTTTTATTCGAAATTCGATTTCGATTCTGATAAAATGATCAGGTCCTATCGACAATTTTTTCTTAATCGTGAAATTTTTACGTATTGCAAATCATACTACCATCCAAAACTTCCAACCTAACATAAACCGACATCAAAATTTCGTTGTTTTTAAATGTTCGTTTTTTTTAGCATTACGCTACGTCTTACGTAGGCGAACAACGCGCGAACGCGGCGCGGCGCGGCGCGGCGCGGCGCGGCGAAAGCGGCCGCCGCCGCGCCGCGCCGCGCCGCGCCGCCTGACATTCGCGTGCAAATCGCGCCGCACCGCGTTCGCAACGAGATCGCTTACGTAGGACACTTCTATGGGCATCAAAGGATTGATTTCGCCGCGCCGCGCCGCGCCGCGTTCGCGCGTTGTTCGCCTACGTAAGACGTAGCGTTAGAAAGAACTTCGCAGAAGTAAGCTTGTGGTTCCAAATCCGGCACTTTTAGCGGTAATAATTTGAAGTAATTAAATTATATGTATTGACCGTGCTACATTAGATAATTCAATAATTATTAACAATTAAAGAGCCTGATAAAAACTGTACGCTTACTTCTGTGGAGTTCTTTCTAATGCTAAAAAAAACGAACTATAATCTCAGTTTTGTTTCAAAAATCCATAAAAGCCTCAGCTCTCTGTCTTGTGTCGTACTCTATGCCAAGGATCGTTCTACGTCTCAGGCAATTTTATGGTAAAAATAAAAAAAAACGTGCGCGCACCGACCTTCCCAAGGTCGTCCACTCCCGCGCCGGGACCCGGGCTGGATATTAATGGGAGGTTGAAACTCGCTGTGGAGTTTAAGGCCCTTTTTTGATCGCCCTCGCACGTACACAGTACAATGGCTGTTTAGAAAACATAAAGTAACGTTTTATGTCGGTATTTTTATGTGACTGGCTCTGAAATTGTGTGTATAGGTAAGTACTACATATTTTTAAAAGAATGTGTAGGTATAGGTACCTTTGTATGCACCTGAAGTATTACTTAAAGTAGCAGACTAATAAAAACAACAACATCGTTAAACGAAAGTTGCTTAGCGGATAATCATTTTAGTAGTTGTGAAAAGCTGAAAGTATTTTTATAAATGTGCACGTACGTAATGTAACGTAGGTAACATTATTTTAACTAACTCTTGATTGAAATGTGTAAATAATCTATGATTAAACGAGTAACTTTGTAACTCCATCAATTGTGATATTTGGGATCCACGCCGATCCAACAAAATAGATATTCAACCATACATTTAGTTGATTTTATCTCCTGTCATATCAACTATGTCTTCATGCGTGACACAATCTTCAAACCATTGTATTTATTTGTCTGAATCTCATTATCATTCGTTTTGAAGCACAAATATGAAATCTGAAAAAATGCTGAAAATATGATTTCATGGATAGGTATTCATATCCAATGATTTGAATTATAACGCCTGATATTCTCAGTCAAGGAAGTGCGGCCTAGGGCCTCCACTTCCTTGCTCCGCCATTGATTGGAATCATGATGTAGTATGGTTCATCCTAATGCCGCGACCAAAATCATCGCCCGCGCAGTCTTCAATTACAGTATCTAACGCTAGTGTTACATGCCCTGCGCTTGGCTTCATTTCTTATTCGACTGGAAGAGAGGAAAAGGTTTATTTAACAAATATTAATAAAGCAAATTTATTCCTTAAATTCCGACGTTTCATGTAGCTGAGTTGCACCAGCGTGGTCACGGAAAGACTGACGTCCCGTGACGTGGAATTTAAGGTATAAACATAATAAACAATGAAACTATTTATATCGCACAAAATGCGAGAGTTTTAAATTGCTCCTCTTCCTAGTTCTTAATGCATTGAATGCTGGCTGGAGCTAATATATTCTACCTCAAGCTACTAGCTACAAAATAATTTTGTATGACCTGTATAAGCGTAGGTAAATCTGCAACGATTGAATTATGTGGTAAGAGCTATGCAATCTCTATTGTTGCGTTCATTTCAATGCCGATTTGTTAACAAATTCATTCTTAACTAAAAACACGTATGTACTATCGACTTAAAAAAAGTTATCATACTTATTATCCTCCATCATATTTTGCTTCTTACTTTGTCCTATAACATAACCTCCTGATTTTAATACTGAGTCCATGTTTAGATTCTCTAGACTACACATATTCGTTAATTGTCTCACAAAATTTTCATTAAATCCTTCACATCTACCAATTAATCAAATACTCTCCTGTTACTTAATTTATCCTACTGATATTTTATGCAAATAAACACACAACACACAAGTAATTTTTGTAAAAGTGTTTGTCTGTTGCTTTGTTCAATTCCCAATTATACGTACGACGTCTAAATAGATTGAGCCAGACGAAAACGACCACGATATTTATGCAACTACCCGACGAAAAGTCTATGAAAAAGTTTGGGGTAGAGTAGACATCGCATTTTCAAACCACCCCCTACACATAATGTAAAAAATTTGACAAATCATAACATTAAAAAACAATTCAACACTATTCGTAGGATTGACAGGTAAAACCTGCGCTGGCGCCATCTTAAAATACTTCGATCGGCCAACCCCATTGCCAGTGCCAGATGATCGTTGCTTTCTTCTTCACCGGAATGGTCTGCAATTCTGTAGGTTGATAAGCTCGGATCAGCGCGGGCGCAGGGCGTTCACCCCGCCAGCCGGATGTGCCTTTCCGAACACAATTCGGGTTATTGGGTCATCGACAATACTTTACAGTATACTTCTGGGTCTTTTCCATGACGATAATGGAAACCAAACCATTATTATGGCACCCAACAAAAGTCAGCTACATTTAACCCTTGCGTAAATAAGATTAGTAATTTCACTACCTGTTTCTACTCATTCTGTACGAGCCTGGGTTCATACAATGACCTTTGGTCTGGAAGCCACACCGCTGGTCCATCACTGTTTATTACTCGTAAAATGCTCACTCATTATTTAAGTACAAGTATGCACGTGTCAAGTAAAGAACATTTTCAGCGTCAATTTTCAATAAATTATAACATAGAGAGAACTTAATAATGTGTCATTCTATGGAACTTACTAACTATGTAAACAAAAGTCACTAGCAAATTCATCATTCAGAGACAATTTCAATATGGCGGTTTGTTTACATAGTTAGCAAATTCCATAGAATGACACTTTACACAGAACCCTTAAGAACTGAAAGAATCTACTCGTAATAATACTCCATCAATAAGGATTAGGTATTATAGTTTGAATGGAGTCAGAGCCGAATAAATAGCAACTTAAGTCCTACGCCTCAAATTATCGGAGCGTTATGACTACTTACGATTATTACGGCTCTCAGATGGTCTAATCACTTTTCTATTCGTGGGCGTGGAAAGCTCGCTGTTTGTGCACAAGTTACGAAACTGTTTACTCTGTGCTATGGGATTGGGCAAGTTCTGATGCGTTACCCGTCAAAAGCTTTGCCGGTGTCCAACGGAGCTTTTAAGCTTCATTTACATAGAGGTTTTACACCTCATGACAGCTTACACACGGTGAAAATTACTACCGTTTTTTCTGTGAGCGAGGGTGGACCGCGAGCGAAGAGCCTCCGTTTCTGTTTGGGTTTTTGCTTTTGTATGTCCGGTTTCCTGTTTCCGATTTTTGTGAAATTTTGTTAGTTCGATTACACATGGATTTTGTTATAGATTTCTTTTTTCAAATGGTGGGGCCATAAGGGTTTTAAAAATACAGCTCACAGACTCACATTTTTTGAGTTTTTGCAGGATTTGAAGTACTTGCAGGACTCGCAGTTTTTGAAGGATTTGTGACACAGTGAGGCCAACGGTTCATAGATAAGAGTTGGGATTTAACTTGTTACACTTTAATTTATAAATTAAGGCACATACTTTCGCATTTAAAATCTAGTGGTAATATTTAATCAGCAAATAACGTATGTATTATATACAATCATAATGAAATTGCTTTTATTTTTACTGCCGACTTAATTATTCTCAATATACTACCAATAATCCCCCAAGTCAAATGAATCAGAGTTCGACCATTTCAGCTATTTAATCTATTTTTGTGTTGGCAGCACTAGGTACAGAAGACTCACTCATTTCATTTCATTTATTTATTGCAATCATGTTCATTACATACAGATGTTAATAAAATATAGTCAGTACATGATACCCTGTTAGGGCACAGCAAATTTTCTTAAATACTAAATTAACAAAATATTTACATTTGGATACTCTCTAACAAAACGCGTCTGTTACGATCGCACAGACCGCTAGGTGGCGACAGCGCCAAGCGCGGCTTATGGCTTTCCCCAAAATTGGGGTGGAACGGATGTACTTTTAGCTACCTGTAGTACAGCGACGAAATCGCGGAGTGAGCCACGCCTGGTGTTGGTTAATACACCACAGATAAATTAGTTTATTCAATTAATAGTAATTTATGCATACCTCTTTATCAGCAGAGGACTCGCAAACAACCTTATCGCAATGCGAGACAATCTTGCAGAATCTGAACGCCGAGAACAAATGGGTCTGTTGCATAACGGACCACGCCTTAAGGGTCAACGGTGACCCCGCGCTGCGTCCACATGGCTCAGGTACATTCATAACTATATCATAACCTATTACACAAAAAACGCGAACGTTTGAATGAAACGGATGAACCGATTTTGAAAAAATAAGTCTAAGAACTGGCGCTAGAAATCCTGATTTAAATAAAAACGCATCCAAATCGGTTTATCCGTTGAGTTATTGTGCCTCAGACAAATATACACCTATACCTATAGCGGTCAAAGCGGTTTTTGCGTCAGGAGAATAATTCAGATGCACGAAAAAACCTACGGAGTTTTGTTGTGACTGTTCATACGAATGAATGTAATGAGATTCCACATTTTAGCGATGTTTCTTTAGTAGAATTAACTCACCAAATGACGCTTTCTTAATTTCATAAATTTTTATATTAAAATGTAGAGATTTAATAAAACCTAAATAACATACGTCGTCACCGCTTGCTGAGGAGTTTCCGTTTTAAACCTGTATTGTAGCAAAAAGAAACAGATGCCAAGAAGTCCCTAAAGAGTTAAAATTAAGGTCACTATTACCACGGAACGCTCTTTGCATACAAGTGTCGCGACACTCGCGACCCACTGATCGAATTTCGCTACACCGGCCGCCACTGCCACTGACTTTCGACAAGTGTTGTACTGCTTGGACTTCTTTCACTTTGGCGCCAAACAGCAGAGTTGTTTCTGTGTTTACATTTTGTTTGGGCTACTGATATTTGCCATTATAAACAGATTATATCCCTGTTTCTTAATACTAGTAGCATACGTACAAAACTTTGTTCAGGGAGCACTTATGCGATCACTTCGTTGTTGAAAATCGGTTAAATGCGTTTTTCACAGCGACCGTTTGACGCAGATACCTACAATTCGAAACAGATTATAGCAACTGCCACTGATAACATTGTAAATAAGTCGAAACCGCTTATTTCTTATTTTATTTTAGGAGAACATATTGGGACTAGAAAGGGGTAAAGCAGGCCACTAACGAGCCTTCCAAATGGATGCCGTTACAATGGATTCATCCAAATGGACGGCATCCTAATATTAAACATTGTACGTTTTTGACATTCACGGACCGATTTTGGATTACAGCCACGCTATTTGGACTGTTGGAAGGCTCGTCAGTGGCCACCTTAAGCTGAAATTCTACAATAATATGCTTACTAAGTATACAGACGCAAACAAAACTGCTTATACTTCACAGACGCGTTATGTAGAACGCTGGTAAATACCAAATGTCGTAAAATAAGCTATGTAAGTAAACCAAACAATGACAAATCACAGTATGCGCACGGCGCAACAATAATTTGCATCGCCCGACCGGGAAGCGACTTATCAATACCTCGCCCGTACATCAGGGCAGCTTTCTCCATCTAACGCGATCACGCACGCAACTACCGACTCTAACCTTATTACCGTAAAAGTGCAAAATACTAAACTAACTCAAGATATTTGCGAGCATTAATCTTTTTCTAAACAGCTAAGCCTTACCGGCCAGTGTTGCATTGTTTGGAGCCTTCGGCCAAAAATTATCCGGCCGAATGTACGTTGTAATTTCGTTGTAATATCTATTATTTAATCAAAACACGGTTTGAGATCTTTATTACCATGTATAATAAAGGTTATTATCAATAATTCGGTCCAGTGAAAAGAGATCGGAAATAATTAAGTTGTCTGTCGATTCATCCGCACATACATTGAAAGGTACAAATAGATCTAATTTTTGTTACATTACACAAGAGTATTATTTAAAACTTTGCGAGGCCTTGTCATGATATGATACATCGTAACTAAAAAATAATAACACAGGGTCACGCACCCACAGAATTTAACATCCAAGAAGAAAATGCGTCTTATTAGACCCCGTCTAAGCTAAACACATCAAGTGCTACATTAAAGGTCGGTTACGCCAAACCATCTGTCACCGTTAAAGAGTTCGCTTTTTATAGTATAAGAAGTTTTATAGATCTCTGCTGCGTGACGTTGATCTGTCTGTTAACTGTGGTTGGTGCAACTGACCCTAAGTTTGGCGCGGCAATACATTGTAACTACATACCTACCAATGCGGTGTATACTTAAAGGCCTATATGTATGTGACGTTCCACGGAAAAGGGTACCTTATGGCGGGCAGGCGGCCGGCGCTTACGTCCCATAATGCCGCAATAATATTGGAGCGGCGTTAATAATAGCGTAAGCGCCACCCGCCATAAGGTACCTTTACCCGTGGGACGTCACATATATCAGTCACACAGTGCACGTGCGTGTTGGCTTATACAGATCCATAGGTATGACAAGCGGCAAACCGCTTGCGTGACGTAGCGTACGTCTACGACTCTACGCACACGCATCCGATGTGCTTTGAGGTTCGACATGTTGCCTCCCTGTCACACTTACGTACGAATTCACAAGTGCGTCAGAAAGGCTACATGTCGAACGTGGTTCGCGATAGGCCCTCTGGCCTCATACACGAACTCTATTCTTTCCATGCTTATCCCTGACACTGGCCACAAAATCAAACATCGAAGATAAGTTGAATTATGAATTTAGAATACCGTTAGGTTGTATAAACATGGCGGCCTCGGCTGGCATTGTTTCGGAGATAGTCCAGTAAATTATGATTGCCATTTGTAGCCGGACAGTGTTCCTTTTGTCTTGGTTTAATTATTGATTATAGTTCAAGACGTAGGTATTGTTAATGGATTATTAGTCTTATTACTTTGAATTATCATGCCATTTTGTAAGCAAAGTTTCTTGATCAGTTATTCTTCTTCTTCTTCGTCGTAACCTCATGACTGAGGGTCGTGACCGCCATAAGTTGCGTTTTCTTGGATTGCTCTCCAACCTGGCCGATCTTCTGCCTTCCGCATAGAGCCCTGGAACTTGACGCGTGTGACTGCCTCAATGGCATCAAACCAGCGTGTAGGTATTCTGCCTCTGCCTCTTCTGCCCTCAACCTGGCCACCGATCATCAACTTCTCTAGACTGTCGGGTTCCCGCCGGGCCAAGTGTCCAAAGAAGCCGAGGATTCTCCTGAGACAGATAGTAGATAGACGGGTTTTTATGTTGAGCTCGTTCAGAATAGACACGTTGGTGCGATGCGCTGTCCATGAGATGCCCAACATTTTGCGCCAGCACCACATTTCGAACGCGTCTATTCTTGCCCTTGTGCGAGCTTTTAGGGTCCAAGTTTCCGCTGCATAGAGAAATATGGAGAAAACGAGAGTGCGCATGAGGCGTATTTTTGTGTTGCGCTTGATGTTTCTGTTTTTCCATATTTTCCCCAGCCGGTTGACAGCTGATTTGGCCATTTGCCCACGCCTTATCACTTCCTTATCGCAGTCCCCGTTATTACAAATTAGTGACCCCAGGTACACAAATTCCTGCACCGTATCCAGGTCACGCAGTTCGTAAGTCCTCTGCATCTGGTCCGCTCGGTCCACAAACATAAGTTTGGTCTTGCTCCTATTGATGAGAAGTCCATATTCTGCGCTGACATCCTCGATCCTGCGCAATAACTCCGAGAGTTCAGCTTCATTGGTGCCAATAATGGTGGTGTCATCGGCAAACCGAAGGTTGCTTATTAATTGGCCGCCAACCCTTACACCTCTCTTCCAGCCGTCCAGTACACGGCGCATTATATGTTCTCCGACCAGATTAAAAAGCTGAGGGGAGAGTATGCAGCCTTGCCTGACGCCTCTTTCTGTTTTGAAGGGATGGGAAATGTCGTCATCTAACCGCACTCTAGTGCTACCGTTCAAATAGAGGTTCTGCACTAGGAATACTAGGTGTTCTGGTATACCCATTTCCTTCATTACTCCGAACATTTTGTGCCAGCTGATGCAGTCGAAGGCTTTTGCGTAGTCGATGAAGCAGAGCACCATCGGTACATTCAATTCTCTGCATTTCTCTATGAGCTGCCTAATGTTCAAGATTTGCTCACGCGTCCCTTTGCACTTAACAAACCCGGCCTGTTCTTTCGCGATTTGTTTTTGAATGAAGTGCTCCAGTCGTTTGTTGATAATGCTGAGCAAAACCTTGCCTGCATGAGAAATGAGCGAAATGGTCCTATAGTTTTCACATTTAAGGGTGGAACCTTTCTTGTGCAGAGGAATTATGATCGATTCCGTCCAATCGTCTGGCCAGCTACCCGTCCTCCAGACTTTAAGGCAAACGTTGTGGAGAATTTTTATGCCATCAGTACCTAAATGCTTGATCATTTGTGCGGTAAGACCATCACCACCACAAGCTTTCAGCTTTAGCTTCGCAATTGCAGCTTCCACTTCGCACATTAGGATATCTGGTTCTTTAACTGTAGTTCAGATCAGTTATTGACAGTATTAAAAATTATAATCTAAAAACATCATACTTTACGATTCGATTATGTATGTCATAATACTCATAATGTTAATTTGACATTTCTCACACTAATATTTTAATTATAGATTGTAAAGATAGCTAAAATCTATGTTTGTGACAAATAAAACTACTTTGGCTGTAGGGTGTAAGGTAAACGTACTGGTGCTCGACGCGGTCCCAGTACATGTCATCTTGAAACGTAAGTCATTGTCAATAGAAAACATAGTCTTCTGAAAACAAAACTAACATTGTAATGTTGCTAAAATTTGAGGGTGACATAACAACACATTTCTATGACAAAACCGTATCAATATATGTATACAGTAAAGAATTCAACCAAGTCATCTTACGTTACAGGATCCATCACCCCGTTATCTCGCGACCTATCGCGTGTAAACAAACAGAAGATTTGTGCAAGCTTTACGTACGTCCCGATACCCATCAGCGACACAATGGGTGTGGGCGGCGGCGTTACAACAGCCTCATATTCTTATGTAACCATCGATTTATGGACGGCAGATAAATGAGGTGACAATTATTCGCTATTGTTCATATTAGTGAACTAGTTTACATGCTATTTAACGTTTGTGTGAAAAGAACATGCTTAGTTAACACTCGCCTGTTAATTAAGCTGGCAAGTTTCAAACTAACGTAGTAAGTATCCTTTTCTCTTACAAGGGAAACATATTTAAGGAAAAGTTGTTTGTTTACATAAAACACAACGACTAAATATTAAACCTGAAATTTACTCGACCCGTTGCGGAATACGACATGCCATTTCCATTATAAGTATTTTGTTAATTTTGAGAACAAAACCAAGCTTTTACTTGATTATTTTTATTTTTTAAGACAAAAAGTACTTACGTCTGAATAATGGCGATTAGATAATTAAGCATTCAATTATTTCCATGTTATCAAAAACACTTCTCATAGTGTCAACAATAATTATGTCTTCATCATGTGGAAAATGCGACCATAAAATGGGCCTAGAAGACAGTAATTACTATCCATACCTACATATTTGTCCCACATATTGAAACAAAGGTGTTGCAAGGGAGTTGGTCTGACCCGCTTGCCGCAGTCACATAGTATTATGCACCTTGGTTGAGATGGCTATAGCGTTATGCCTGTATATGGTAGCAAGTTACAACATTTGGCAATTAGAAATGAAATAGCGCGGTCGTACCGTAAGTGATGATGGCGTCAACGGTACTATAGTAAATTACATAAAATACTAAAAGACATAAATAGGAAAATAAAACTAAAACTAACTACAATTAAAAATTAAAAATACCTCTCAAAATTTGGTGCCCTCGGGACGGGAGGGTGCCCAATGCGCAGGCAGCGTTCCCGCGCTGGATTGCGATGGCAATTCGCTGCGCGAGAAAGCTGCCCGCGCGGGGGTCACCCGTTGCCTCCCTCAACCTTTTCCCAAGCGCCTTAAGGAGCATATGTGCGCCTCTGCCCCACGAACCAAGTGTCTCGACGCCAAATGCGACGAATTCGTATTGGGCGCCGAGACAGCTGTACTTGGCTACCTTTAGACGCTCCCGAGTGTCCGCCGCCGCGCCAGCACGCCTGCTGGTCGATGGGACGTAGGACGCCGCTAGCGTGTCAGCGCTATAGTTGATTAAATAAAACCAAATAATATTATAAAAATACTTATCTCAGTCTCTAAACTAACACACCTGGGCCCTATTTCACCAACGTGACAAATGTCGCATTTGTCGACATCACTGTTACTGAAGTCACAGTCCTCCATAGGCTACGGTAACCGCTTACCATCAGACGGGCGGTGTGGTTGTTTGCCACAAACATGTTAATTAAAAAAAAACTCTACTATATCGCCAGTAAATAAGTATTTATTTTGCGAAGCTAATGACAATTGTCACAAGAAATACGACAATTGTCACGAAATTCCGACACAGAACTCATTTGCTGTCAAGAATTACCGAAAGTTCTTTGAAATCTTGTGACAATTGTCATCATTATCATCATAAACATCAAAAGAGAAATAAGTACCTGTTTTTTGCCGATATAATAAAGTTTTTTTATATAAAACAATGATGGTGACAAACAGGAATACGGCCCGCCCGATGGTAAGCGATGACCGTAGCCCATGGATGCCTGTGATGTCAGCAACAATGAGACTTTTCGAATTGTCGCACCTGTCACGTTGGTGAAATAGGGGCCTGGTATTATTTACAACTGCTCGAAATTCGGTTTATCAATTTGGGAGCTTGGATGCCAGAAACCAACAGAAAATGGCGTAGCTATGGAGGTTCCCGATGTCTACAGCTCACAGAGTTACTCAATCAAATGTTATAAAATAAATTTGAAATTATTTCCTCTACTCTAACGCTTACTTGTTTCCTGTACTCTTAAACATTTCGAGCTTATTAGATAAAGAGATCAATCCATAAACGTATGACAAGAAGTACTTACAGCGAAGAATAAATAAAAAACGTTAATTAAAATAACACCTGTCATTAGCTTGTTTTTTCGATAACGATTTGACGACATTTGATATAAGCTAAACCTTAGACTTTGTTATCAAACGCAGTACGCGCTCGACATTTTCTTACATCTCACCTACTGTTGACATTAATAGACAGCTGAATTGAAGTCGGTACTGCTGACCCTGATATGTCAATCCAATGATATCGATTGATATGATAAGGTAAACTGTAAACACACTAGTACGAGTATTTGCATCCAAAATAAACATTGAGGTAAATATGTATTCAGTATTCAGCCTCATGGGAATTAATTTATTAACCGATAAGAAAGTTTGGAGCAGTTACATATGTCAGGCGTGGCTCACTCCGCGATTTCGTCGCTTTGCTACAGGTAGCTAAAAGTACGTCTGTTCGACCCCAATTTTTGGGTTTGCCATAAGCCGCGCGTGGCGCTGTCGCCACCTAGCGGCCACATCTGTGCTGATCGTGACAGACGCGTTTTGTTAGAGAGTGAGTCTTCTGTACCTAGTACTATTATTTATTCTGTGCATATGTATAAAGATTCCATTAATTCTCAATAGTCCTTACACACCATTGCGGGTGCAGTCTCTCTCTATGACCCAGGCAAGTACAGCATACGCTCAGTCAAAGACTTAATTCTCTTTCGGCGCGATTCGGGAAATGAATTAGACTATCACCATTGCCCCGGCTGAATATTGGAGCGGCGTTAATAATAGCGTAAGCGCCAGCCGCCATAAGGTACCTTTTGCCGTGGAACGTCATATATCTTTACTATTACATATCTAGTGAATCTCTAATTCATTTCCCGAATCGCGCCGTTTGGCTCAGTTTACACTTTACTCAATGTTTCCATTATCTTTGGTTTACCTTACCCCCTAATAAAGTGTCAAAACGGACTATTAGCTCTACGTGTTGGTTGGATGGGTAATTGGGTAATGAATGACATTGGTACTTGGTACTACAATCTGATACCAAACACAGTCGGCATTACCTAATTAAGGTGTTTTTATAGATGTTTTTCAAGTATTCTTTAAGGTGTGTTATTAATAGTAAGGGTAACTTTCATAAAATCTAATTATTTAGACAGCTTTGCGACTGCGTTGCGTAAATGCACTGTAAGTATCTAGCCGGCGAACACCTAATTACGCTCGTGTCAGGGGTTAGCAGAGTGCAACTCTTACCGCTATCTGATCTGATAGCATTGTGGCGAAACGAAAGCGACAAACGCTGGATTTGCACAACACAAGTGTGAAAATAAATGATCTGGCGACATTGATATCTTAAGGTGGCCACTGACGAGCCTTCCAACATTGAATAATTTTACGGTTTAGACTCACTTGTTTTTAGTCACTCGCGCGACATGTTACAACAACAACAAGTGAGTCTAAACCGTAAAATTATTCAATGTTAGTATGTCTCACAACAGTTTAAATTCAGCCTTCCAACAGTCCAAATATTTAGCGTGGCTGCAATCCAAAATCGGTCCGTGAATGTCAAAAACGTACAATGTTTAATATTAGGATGCCGTCCATTTGGATGAATCCATTGCAACGGCATCCATTTGGAAGGCTCGTCAGTGGCCTGCTTAAGGGTGGCCACTGACGAGCCTTCCAACAGTCCAAATAGCGTGGCTGCAATCCATCGGTCCGTGAATGTCAAAAACGTACAATATTTAATATTAGGATGCCGTCCATTTGGATGAAGCCATTGTAACAACATCGGCATCCATTTGGAAGGCTCGTCAGTGTCCTGCTTTAGGGACATTTCTGCACCTATTAGAGCTATTAGAAATGTGAGTGAATTACCTATTAAATTTATAATTTATTTCGTTAACAATTTTTCACGTTACGTTACGTTTCGTGTTACGTGTTACGTTACGTTTCAGCAGACTATTGTGTACGGTGTCCACAAATTGTTCATTACGAAACATGAATCATCGATTTTAAGAAATGAGAAGTGAATTTTGGAACGCAAACAAGAATTTTATGACGTGGTTGACTACTTCAACAGAAATACATGGTGAAAGCGTTCTGAAAGTATCTCCTTATAGTTTCAAAATCGAAGTTCGATGTTTCCCCGGGATTAAAAGTAACCTCAGTTAACTATCCGCTCTTAGAACTGAAGACTCAATATGCATTTTATGTAATGTGCGAGAAGATAAATTTCTATCAGATAAATATGGTTAGCCAGCGAAGATTGATCAGCAAAGATCTTTTCGGCCGTTTTTCCATGTAAAATATCCTAATGCTAACGTTAGGTTGATCTACTCGTTTGGTGTTTTACATTTCACCATAAATCAAAACTGAGTGAAAATGTCACTTATTACTCAATGGAAACTAATACCTATAACTATTTAGTTTCCAATACAAAATAAACCATTACCATTGCTCTTGAAGAAAGCCCTACAACCTATATGCTTGTCCTGAAGTACCAAGTGTTTCCATCGCAATTACCCGGAGAATAATGTTTATGAATATATACCCAAGAGATCGATATTTGAGCTCGCAGCCGATATTCAAAAACGGTGAAAGGCGCATAGACAAACAGTTCAAGGCAGATAAGTCAAGTTTGCGCCTCGATAAATAAATGTTTATGTTTACTAGGATATTTTACTAGTAGAAGGGAAGCGAAATAGTAGGTAAGTACTAGGTATTTCCTTAAATACGCATGTGGCACTCCTCAAACAAAAGATGTCTTTGGTGCTTAACTAACCATTTACCCCTCAGATGATAGAAAGAGTTACCCAAAAAAATTGTGGCAACCAAATTGCACCGACTACTCTGTCCTAGCCCTGACGTAAGTTTGAGAAGCCAGTTAAAAACAATTTGAATTATATGAGTAAGTACATAACTACTAATGATACGGGTAGAGAGTAAATCTCTGTTTCCACGTATCGTACGGTTCGCACGCCGCTGCGCACGCGTCACTCTAAGGCACGCGCGGCGGCGCCATTTTTGGACAATCGTGAAACTGTCCCATTCGCCGCTTTTTATGACATATTCAGATAGACCTTTGACACAAGCCTTCGGTTTACACAACAAATTTGATAGCGGATCTGTGGCACTTTGTTTAATAACGACTCGAAATAACCCTGACAACAGTTTATATCGCATACATAAATTGCTTTACTTTAATGAGTTAAATTCATAAAACTTTAATGGATTAGTACTCAGTATTCCACCATTTTGCCCATAAAACTATCACAAATGACATTTAGGTAAAATTTAAGCCCATTTCGCTACCCCGTTACGCTAAGACAACAACGACCTAGCCGTAGAGCCCAGGCATATAACCGCGAAAATTGAAATTCGCAAATTGCGGGCATTTTTCTCTGTCACTCTAATTACGCCTTCATTGGAGTAAAAGAGAAAGATCCCCGCAATTTGCGGGGTAGCCCCTCAGAGCTCATATTAGCTTCATTACGATGCTGTCAATTTTGCCAATCAATCAATTTATTTTTACCGCTTTTTCTAATTTATATGTGTAATCGAAGAAAGTGTTCCCAATGTACCAGGAAAGCATCGAATGGTGGGACGTTCACACGTCTCTAGGTAATTGTTACCTCAGTTCCTCGGTGAAAACACCCGGATGTGCCGATAGTTTTATCTAGCCCCGCTCTATGCGGGCCGGGTTACATGTAGATTGTTATCGCCCTAGTTTTTGCGACATAGATAAGTTTGTGTAGAATGAGGGCGTGGACAGGATTAGACAGCAGGAATTTCACCTATAGTTACAAAACACTTATTAGAAGTACTTATTGGTTTTAGTTGGCCAACTAAAAGCGATAGCATGTTCGGTGCTAAATATGGAGTGACAATATTTTTGTCATTGCGGGGCATTAGGTCGGAATTTGGCTATAACTATTTATGTAAAGAAATTAAATGCCAATTAGCAGCACAAATGACTTGACACTTAAGTAATTATTTAAATTCTACAATTAAAACTTTTAGTTAAAAAAAAAATTAAAACGTCCTAGGGTTTTGCTAATGCGTATTTGAGGAAATACCTATTGCTTACCTACTATGTATTTCGCCTCGGCCCTTCTACATTAGTTTAAATAGAAATAGAATTATGAACCCCTTCTTATTTTTGCCTGTCCGTTAAAATTGTTTGGTTCATTGAAGTTTCATTATCATTGATGCCCCAAATCGCAACTGTGAGTTAATAATGCGAACCAATGAATGCTTCGACAGAGGCTTTAAGAAAAGCTATCAAAAATCTATAATCAGTAGTCTGAATCGGCCTTTGTTCCCCGAAATTAGCGGTTACCACGTTTGTAACGGGCGGTAACGGAAGCATCTTCCCAACTAAGTTCTTTCGTCGTCGTATTTAGATGAAGATAAGAATGTACAGAATTGAATTTTCGTCAGTTGTAACGAGAACCTCTACATCCCACTGTATTATTTCCCGACTACCAAAAATAACGCTTATAGGCATGTTTATATTGTTTATGTCGTGTGTTTCATCGTAGCCGATTTCATGATGACGAATTCTCTTCTTTATAATCATTTATGTGATCCGCCGGGTGACGACGTCAATTTGAAGAAAACCTAGCCATACGATGTTTTCTCTTTCACCGGAGAGTGCCTGGTAGGTAAATTATCAAAAGAGACAATAATTTAGTCGCTTCGCCAATGTAGGGCTTGGTCACTTTTCTTTAGTATATGACACTATATATTTCAAGTAGGTACCTTGAACCTTGATTATCACATAGATATTTGATATTAAATTGTTATCACAGTTTTCGTTTCCGAATATGCTTCTTGAAACAAAATCTTCCAGCATTATCTTGCTGATATCCATCTCGGTATAACAGATTCAATTGCTACTCGTCCCGGGTTCGACGCCCGACACAGATCAGGTGGAACTTTTACAAGTTGATAGTTTTTGGTGATAATAGGAATCTTCCGAGTACCATAACTGTGTTGCTTGCTGTTAATGTTTAAACGACGGTTTTTACTAAGTATTTAAGTCACCGTTTAATATCTAATGACGATCATATCTGTGAGTTACAGTAATTGGCTCTGTCTATTTAAAAAGTTAAATGTATCGTTTGTATCTGTTCGAATTCTTTTCGTTGGAATTGAAAATGACATTTATTAATTAGAGAACAATTAAATATTATTTTGGATTGTGTTTTTAGATAGTCACACTATTATAAGTAAATTATAAACTGAAATTTCTCTGATCAGATCGGGGAAATCCTGAAGAAAGGCCAGATCAAGAGCACCCTAAACCGGCGAGCGTGTATGAGGAATGTTATGAATGTGAAGGAAGCGAAAGAGGTATGTCAGGATCGTAGCAAGTGGAAATCCGTGGTCTCTGGCTACCCCTCCGGGAAATAGGCGTGATTATATGTATGTATGTATGTATGTATAAACTGAAATAGATGTCATATACTAAAGAAAAATTAGTAAGCCCTCCGGTGGCCGAGGCCGGAATTGAACCGGCGTCTTCACCGTACGCCCTGACCACTTGCAGAGACCGGTCCATTGGTATATAATATAAGATCTATTTCACTGTATCATATACATAGGTCGCCTCAAGCCTCATAAAGATCTCAAGAGATTCTGACTTCACGATTACTTTTTGTGCAACTGAGTATTAAATAATGTGTTTAGTTTAAGCGACACAGTGTTCAAAGTCGCCGGAATCAGACCGCGACCGTCACGGGCGCGCCGGGCGGTGCCGGACCCGAGACCTTTAGCTTGTAGGCGCCATGAGATGTTTACATTCATCATCAGTGACATTAGTTTACCCTCAAGGTGAAAAGGCCACAAAAGACCAGAAAAACATAGTTTGGTAGTTTGTACGAATAAAAATAAAACTTGTGGGTTTTAGGCTGCGTTTCCATCAGAGATGGGCGAGGACGCAGCCTTATCAGTTTAGTTTTTTTATTCCTGAAGTCATACAGCGTTTACATACTTAATATAGTTAATGTATGTATACCATCAGCCGTAAAAGTGCATGGCGACTTTATCAATGAATTCATACATAATTTCTCCATGGAATTTCGCAACTCACTGTACCTAAATGTTGCTTTCCCTCCTACGTCAATATAACTAAATACACATGTTAAGTTTTCTTGCAAGAGCCGCTTCAGTGTAATGTAATATTTCGGACTTACAATTCCACTTACACTACAACCACGTACGAACTAAACTACAAGTGCATCATTCGAGCGTGACGACATTAAATTTAAAGACTTTAATGCTAGCAAAAGAAAAACACACCTCAGAACTCGACTACCGAATCATTGCAAATCGTGTTACGCTTTTTCTTACATCACATATAACGGCACTTGTTATTGTTATGCTACTTGGCATAAGCGCACAATTTACCTAGTTACATTATTTACATACATAACAATTATTAGCGAAACCCACGGAAAGTACCAGGTCTTCATAAATTAGAAGCGTGTTACGAATGTTATGATGTTACGAATCATCCGTAACGGAAGCCGCGCTTCTAGTTTGAACTTTATTGTCTAGTAATTTGAATAGAAAATGCCTAATCTAACGTTCCGATCAGCTGTGTTTATCGTTTTCCCTTCCTTCATAATGTAATACAGCGTAACTAAATTATGTAGTAGGTACCTTATTACACACGCTGAAACAACCGATCGGAATCGCAATTATAGTCTTTATTCTTTATTCCCTCTTCCGTAGGGAGTACAATTCCTTGTATGCGCAATTGGCGTGATTATTTTGGAGGAAACTTAACTGTGTATAATTGCCGCTGTTTCCTGATTTCCTAATAATATTTACATATCGAAAGCGGAAAGGAGATGTGGTCGGCGAATATTTAGGTTAAGTTATTATATTGAAGGATCTCTAGTTTTACCTTATTTTACTCGCTCGTACGTACCTGCAACAGGAGGGAAGGTTAAAGAAGCTTTTCAATTTAAACACGTTTACCTGGTTCAAATACAAACATGAAGATGTTTGTTTCCTACTATTAGCAAATAAAGACAAGGTAAAACAATAAAAACATACACATTTTGTATAAGTAGAAAATATAATACATACAAATAACTGTTTTGTTTACTGTTGACTGTAGTTTGCATACATAAATTGTTCATAATGTACCTGCAAGCGCACGCTTACGTAACAAAATAAACCCTACAGAAGTGTAGAAATATAATAAAGACGGTAGTGCTTCAAAATATTTACTGTAAAATCCATTTCAAACGTCTTTGGGAACAGTAAAACTGACAGACTGGAGAGGAAATAAAATAAATCATACACTGACGGTCTCATTTAAGACACAAAGTTATGTTTATTTAATAGTCCCGTCAGTACAGCCTCGCTCAATACGATGAATACAACTAATCACAGAGCTGGGCACTAAACGTATGTACTAAAGCATTCCGATAAATTCTAGGGGTACCGCGTTTTAGTTTCCATGGAAATCGGGGGGCACGGCAGTGCCCCCGCCAAGTCGAGCGCGAAGCAAACACTGCCGTACCATATAATACCATATACCATATTTACTGGAACCATTTCGCCGCATTTTCAGGCCCCTATTTGAGAACCTCTGGATAAGACCAGAACGCAGAAATTTTGGGCATCCAGTAAGCTATAATCACATACTTAAAATCCAAAATTTCAAGTCTGTAGGTCATTTAGTTCCGAAGTTAAGCGAAAGCAAAGTTTCGCATTTATGAAACTCACTCATGATCATCAGAATAGAACTAGTACTTCCCATAAACTCAGAGAGCTGAAATTTGGTACAGAGTTAGGGTTTAGTGGCCACATAAAGGGAAAACCTAAAAATATTGCAATATCAGTCACGTTTTAAAGATCTAAGAACTGCATAAGTAAGTTTGTAATCCCATATAAATATATGATATTACAAAGTTACTGTTGCAGTTCCTACAAATAGTAGGTAAAGTAAAGTAAAGGTACTCTACGATGTACGATGTGAGTATGAATGAAGATATGTTTACCCGAAAAGAAGGACTGCCTACAAAAAGAGATGAGATCCCATCAAAAACATTACATGTAAAAAGGTGCAAGTCTCGCAACGCTTTTACTACAAAAAAGTTTTGAGATGTAATGTGAAACCAAGTCGGTTATTTTAACCCTTTGACCGCCGTTGGCATGTATACAAGACAACGATAGAACGATACACTGGCGCCGCTGTCTTGTATACAAGACACAAATTCAACCGCTCGGTAAATGTGAAAAAACATCAATTGTAGTATATTTTTACACTCGTGTTAATGTTTTAGGTCTTTGATTTTTTAAATAATTGCATTTAAAGCAGATAAATAAATCCATTCTTTTATAATAAGGCAATCAAAAAAATTGCTCCAGTTTTCAACGTTTTTCATGTTCCTCGTCGCCGTTGTCTTGTATACAAGACAGCTAGGGATGGGAATGTTAATTCGATATGAGAATATTAGAGATGCAACGGATAGTTGTTTGGCCGGATACTGGATATTCGGCCTGACCATCGGCCGAATATCCGGTATCCGGCCGCCGAATATCGGCCAGCAGAGCTGCACCTACATTTCGGTTTTTCAGGTGCGCATTCTGCAGTTTTGACCTGTTTCTAAGTGAACGTTCGCGCGGACACATTTCTAGGTTCGAAATGAGTGCGCGTGCAAGTTAGTTGAATCTCTAAATTGTTTTAAAATAATAAACAAGTACGATTATGACCGTGACTGTTTCTTAAATCCAATTTGTTTACTCCAAAATCAAACAATGGTACTATCCGGTATTCGGCCGGATAGTAGGGCACTATCCGGTATCCGGCCGGATATTAAAATACTGGCCGGATAGGGCGGATACCGAATAGTAACCGAATATCCGGTGCATCTCTAGAGAATATTCAAAATAAATATCAAGTGGCCAATCTGGTTTTATTTAAGCATTTGAACACCTGTTAAATGCCAATTGGTGATAACTAGTAACTAGAATACGTTAAACGAGAGAGAGACAGGCATAACTATAGCTGGAGTTCAGGGAACTTGTTCAGCTGTCCATAGTAGAGTCAGACAAGTAAATCTGTCCTTGTGGTCTATTTGCAGAACAAATGATTCATTTTGAGACGATAGTGTAGTGGGGAGTGATACCCTGCAGTGACCGCTTCGCACAAGAATGGTACCTACAGGCGGACGCTCGGACTAGTCAGTGTCGCCTAACTATGAGAATGTTATGTATTTGAAATTGACGAAAAATTATTATGGTAGGGAGGGTGTAATACGGGAACTGACAAGCTCTTCTAAGGAACATGTCGAATGTGAAACATGCATTCCCGAACATTTCTGATCCCCACCCTTTTCCAATATTATTGTTCTTCACTCATTGACAATTCAACCCACGTGTCATTTTCCCCAATGCAGTTCCGGTACATTTATATTATCGACACACGATGCGCGGCTCTAACCATACGCTAATAAAGTTTACGTACCGACAAGCGCTTACGCCGTTGACCTAGAGACTATTATTACTTAATCCGCGCGGAAACGGTCCTTGTCGGTCTGCACTGCGGGCAGTCCATGCGCGCCGTTGTCATGTATACAAGACTTCTCGTAGAGCCTAGTGCGGTGATATTACGTCATGAATCGATATTGTTTAGTGGTTGTTTTTAATGATAAAGACCTTTATTTTTAACATTGTCGTGTGTAAAAAATATGTTAATTTTTGGCATTCTCGAAATAAATTAAAGTTGGTTAAGAACAAAGCCAAATTGAGAAGATTTTTACCATAAATTGTAAATATCGATATCACATTTTGCAATCCCTAAACTTTTTATTAGTTGTTTACTTAGAATTTACTCTGGCGTGTGAGTGAGCGTCTTTGCGGACTAGGTCCGGCGGCCAAAAGGTTTCAGTGCCAGGGGGTGTTAAAACCGTATCAATAAGATATCTTTAATTTGTAATACGTATAATGACTTGGCCATCGCACGGCTGCATAATGACAAAAGGATCATCGTCACCTATTAAAAATAATTCTAATTGAACACAACGCTAGCGCTAATTGCAGTTTGAGCATTACACATATTTACGAGTACGGTACGAGTAAAGCATTATGTGCGATTGCCAAGTCATTATATGATGATTAGTGACGGATTACTGATTATTATTTAATTATTAGATTTAATGAATGGGCAATACGAAAAACTGTTGCTACTGTACAAGAATCAGAACCGGAAAAAAAGAAAAGAAAGATTTGTAATAATAAAAAAAACTACTCCTAAAAAGAAAAAAAATGTGTTAAATAAGAAAATCTAATAAAATAAATCAATATGCCCACGTTTCTACAAAAAGAAGTGAAATCCCACCAAAAACATTCTGTAAAAAACTAGCCAAGTCTCGATGGAGCTGCTTGTTTATCTCTAAAAAGTAATGAAATCTAGACAAAGTCGTGCCAATTAGTCTAAGGTTCCTTACTGCGATTTCTTTATTATTATAGTTAATGTTGTGTGACTTGGCCGTTGAAGGGTACACAAGGGTACAAAACCAGGGGCTCCATGACACCATTGCACCAATCTGCCATTGCACCAAAAAGAAGTGTTTGTTTCAGGCTCGCCCATACATAAGTATTATTGAAATACGCAGCTTTATCAAGCCTACAATTGACTGGTTATTGAATCAACGTTTTCCAAGTGGCAATTTTCCATCGTCAATGGGTAGCGGTTCTGGCGACAGATTGGTGCAATGGTGTCACGGAGCACCTGGTTTTGTACCCTTGTGTACCCTTCAACGGCCAAGTCACACAACATTAACTATAATAATAAAGAAATCGCAGTAAGGAACCTTAGACTTGGCACGACTTTGTCTAGATTTCATTACTTTTTAGAGATAAACAAGCAGCTCCATCGAGACTTGGCTAGTTTTTTACAGAATGTTTTTGGTGGGATATATAATAAGAAATAGAACGGTACTTGTATTTCTTCGGACGAAAATCAATTTCAGGAAACTACTGGGAATGAATTATACCGTTGATACACGTAGGTATAAAATTATAATTTCTAGGTGATTTCATTTTCAGTATAACTTTTTTAGCCATACTTCAGCTGCTATACACTAATTTAGCTAATGATATCCTATCATTAGAGTGCATATGCGCCATAAGGTATTTAAGGTGATATGCTGAATTTGTACTCGATTTGACATTAAGTATTGCAAACTATACTAATTAGGTACATAATTCTTTACCGATATTCGAAGGTTAGACCAGTGATTTTATAACTTTCCCGACTAGTAGTTAACACATAAAAGGCTCATTTTGTATCAATGAGAACTAACCTGAAATTGGCGCATTTATGAGTGCTCAATGAAATAACGATTATTAAAACCCTCTCCTACTTGGTTTAAAATTACAATAAGTTTCCGATGGTTAGAGACCTCTCTATTACCCACATAATTGATCTCATGGTCACCATCAAACAATTTTAATCTCGTTCATTAACAAAAATATCTAGGTATTCATTAATTTCAAAACACTGTACCTATACATAAAACTTATCATTCAATCCACTTCCTGCCTTTATCACAAACTCTCAACTCCGTTAATTTCTGTGCCTTGAGCATTACAATCAGTTGTATCTAACCTCAATACCTAATTCTAGGACAAGCCCACTCGACCAGGACCTGTCTACAAAACCTGACACTTAATTATGAACTATATATCCAAAGAAATACCGCCCAATTTTCATTGCAAGTGCACAGCCAAGCGTACTATATGACAGGAGCACCACTTATAGCTAAAACATTAACAGAAACCTTAACGTTCTTCAAATAGGGTTTATATTTAATTGACACCAAAGGTCGGCTCGACCAAAGAGTAATTTGACAGGACATTCTCGGCAGCCGTTTTGAGATATTCAACAATTAGCAATTAGCATAGAATGGTGACAGCTTTCTACGCGTTACGAAATATAAAGTCACACATTAACGGGTCGAAATGTGTGGAAATGTGACGTAAATGGGAGCCAGTACTTAATGGAGGTGCTGTATGGCGACATCATCACTCATCACGACTCTGCTCGCGGTACGAACAAAAGGAGGTACTTAGGTGTATACATTGTAACATATAGGTAAACAAGCCCTTTTAGACTTAGTCAAGTGTTTTTACTCTCATACACAACATAAATACATAAATGACCGTAGTTCTGTAGAAAGCGACCAACTTTTTATTTTTGTCAAAGTGACTTGCACCCTAACTCAGTAGCGTTGGTCGTTTTCTGCAATGATAAAGATATTGAGTTGGTCGTTTTCTGCATAACTACGGTCAAATACATATACCTACAGTGACCGCCAGTGTGAGTTTTGCGACGGTGGCCAGACTGGTGATCTTCTAGTGTATCTCACCGTTGGGCATAGGCCACTGAGAGTCAAGGAGAGGCATTGCCAGTCAGCCTTGATATACGGAAGGCGTTCGAACCCTAGAGATTGTGCAGATGGATGGAAAGATGCCAAGATTGTCCGGCAGACGCATACGAGTCGTAGTAGACGAAAGTTACTCCGAAAGCATGGACATAAACGCTGTCGTCCGGTCCGACTGTGGAATGAGCTCCCTGCTGAGGGTTTCTCGAGGGACTGTTCTAAGTATGGTCCTCTTCAAAAAAGGAGTGTACAAGTTTTTAAAGTGTACCGACCCTTCGCGCATGTAACACCTTTTGAGTTGCAGGCGTCCATACGCTACAGTGATCGCTTACCATCAGGCGTTATATATAAAAATCTACGCAAGTTAATAATGATAACAAAAGAAGGTGAAAAATATATAAGTAGGTACAGGAATGTATTTAGACAACTGACAAACGTAAGTATGTACTTACACACAAACAGCAAAAAGTGATAAAAGCATTCCGAAATGACCAATCGATTGTCCACAAAAAACAAAACTGAATCAGCTAAACAAAGATGTCCACACACATCATCCGCTCGAAGAATGCATTACGCAACAATCAAATATGAAATAATCGAATAAACGCGAGTGATCGAATCGTAACGAATAATCGAATGGAGAACCAGTTTAGCGCGCGCCGAGGTTAGAGTGCGCGGATGTGGTAACCGACAATGTGACTACAAAACGTCGCATGTGCATTTAATTTTGTTTCGATTACACTTACGTTTTGTATCTGCCAAGTACGAGAATCGATGATGTCTGTCAGAGTAACACAAGAAATCCTGGAGTTCCGTATTGCAATCAGGTCGCTTTGTAAGATTGCTTACTTTGTTGCCCATGTAGGTAAGGAAGGTAGCTCAGTTCAATAATTCAGTCACAGAATTTGTTTATCTCATTTCAAAGGCTAACTTAACTGTGAATTTGAGCAATTGGCTTCCTTAACTTTCTGGGTCATTACTACCTACAAAGCGACCTGGGCCAAAAAGTTAACATAAAATTAGATTGAGAACACTGCCGGTAGCTGGTAGACGTGCACGGGGCCGATCTCCCACGAGATGGGCTGATCAACTGGTATTCATTTTGGCATAATTTACGCAAAGAACATTGGCAGATGTATGCAACAAAAATCATATTTCTTCAAAACAGTTGTTCCACATTAAAAGTTGATGACCATAATCCTCTGTGATATTAACTGTGGGAAAGTAGAAGTTGACACTTTGTTAACAACGTACTTCCTGGTTAGTTACTTCAGTAGTGAACTAGTCAGTCACCTCAAGACTATGGTTATGAGCCCGCCCTATCCAATCTCGTTCGGTCGACTGTCCCACATCGCTTGTCGCGGGCCCGTACCCCGCCGTCCGCCTAACGGTTCGCTAGTTAAATAAGCCAGCGATAATGCAGCTGCCCAGTAGGCCGGGACGCGCTCCAAACATTTTGACTTTTCATAAGATGCATAACTATCATGAATCATAACATTTTACACTCAAAGTATATATTTACTTTGCTCCAGTATTTTTAATCATTATTAGTTAAATTAATGTGCGATCCACTCATTTCCTCTTCTCTACTACTTGGCATGAAAAAGAATTCCCGATTGAGTCCGAAACATGTCCTGAAGAATGAACGCGCATAATGAGTGCAGTTGGACTTCAGGCTAAGGATAAAAATAGCTGATATCGTTCAATGTATCATTGTTATAGTGAAATTTATAGTGTAACTAAGTTTATGTATAGTATTTATAGTCTTTATTTGATTTGGTAATGTATCTATTTAGGGGAAAATCCCAATTCGAATGTTTGTAATACCCATTGTGAAGATCTCTATCTAGAGTCTGTATTGCCGGCTTTTGTGTTTCAAGTAAAAACAGACATGGTTGTTCCTTATTTGCGTGTTGCTTCACATAATCTGTTCATTATGGATCGATCGAAACTCCAATGAGATGTAATGCAGATCCGTCATTATTTCTTGCATCCACCATGACAGTCCTGACCCGTGCCTGTTGCAATGATTGGCCGTTTAACCCGCTGTTCGGCCTGTGGTTATGTCCATGGGGGCATTGGGGGGTTAACCTGGGGTTGCAGCTGCTTTGAAGCGCTATAAATGTCTAATTAGCCAACTTTGACTTCTATTACATTTTCTAAATATAAATCGATAAAATATACAAGATAATTTAGGTGACATGTGTAGGATTAACTTTATGGATTGAGTAAATGACAAGCTAAAGTTTCTTCCTAGTATATTCCAAATGCAGATCAATCGATGATAAGCTATATTGAGACGGTGCCACACAATAAAATTACGTTGTTTTATCATAAAGTTTTTGTTGTCATTTTTAGTCATTACCATTAAAAAAGTTCTTGAATTATCGCAAAACTCTTACATTAAAAGTGTAGCAAAACGTTTAGTAAAAAGATAATTATTACTAAAATAGTAATTTCATCGATTTAATTAAGTATCCATCAGCAGAAAATATTTCACTAGTTGCGTTTAAGCTATTAACTAGAAATAATAGCAATCGTATTTTAACATATTGATATTCGTATATTGACATTACACAATCGCGAGAACCTTTTGATTTGGATGCTCGTATTTCAATTGCATTTATTACACGGTATTAGGCGCCATTAGGACAGATCCAAACTAATTTATTTTGATGGATTCGTGCCTGCTCGGATCGGTTATGTTTATTTGTAATGATTGTATTTACATACCAGTACACTTCCTTGTTTACATTCGTCGTAGTAGGGCGGGATGTTTGAAAGTATGTCATCAGATCAGTTCGATGGTACCATAATATAGCATTGTCATCCGATTTATACATGCATGCAAAATTTCAGCTCAATCGGAAACCGGGAAGTGGATCAAATTTAACTTGCATATATATATTTTGCTTGCTTCCATTACATAGTTACATACAGGCCGACCTGATAAAAGCTTGTTAAAATCGCCAATCAAAACTTAAATAATGCACGGAAATAGATACGTGACTATTCGTAGCATCTGGGCTATAACCGCCAAAATCGAAGTTCGCAAATTGCGGGGATCTTTCTCTTTTATCTAATGACGGCGTAATTAGAGTAACAGAGAAAAATCCCCGCAATTTGCGATATTCGATTTTCGCGGTAGCCCCTCTGTCATCCATCGGGATGTTTGGCGTCTGTCGATGTATGATTGTTGGCTAGGCCCACAGGTACTGACACTTGCATTAGTGCAAACAAATTCATAGAAATGGAATTTTTCACCAGAGTGTTGGCTTCCTATATTAGTTGTCAAGCGGACCCCATCTCATGAGCCGTGGCAAAATGCCGGTATAACGCGAGGTAAGAAGAAGTGTTGGCTTCGTATAATATAGCATTCGAAAAATCAAACTAGTACAACCGAATGAGATATTCTCGTGAACTATTCAAACATATTTAGGAGAGTATAGGTACCTAATATAATGTATTATGGCTATCAAAGCTCTTCAGTGATTTCCACGTCCCGTGTGGGCAATCTAATCAGGCGCCGCGCATGCGCGCGAAAAGGAAAGTGCATCTGCATACGACGCGTGTTCCGATGCAGATGGCTAGCCAACTATTACATATGCCACTGCCAAGAATCGTTCTCGGGCAGGGTTTCCCCCATTTTTATGCAGCAATGGGTAAAAACATACACATTACTGGTTCCGACTGGCTTATTGAAGCTGGAACCGAAACGGTAACGCGCAGCGCTATTTATCTCCGATAGGCCATCTCAAAAATAAGCATTAATACTTTCAAGAAAGGTATTCGCTAGCGTTTGCCAATGGTCATGGCATCTGCTTGACGTTTTTGGATAAAAATATCACAATGCGATTAAAAATTTAATTTTGACAGTATCTTGGGCACTTATGTTTAATGAAGTGAGACCAAGCTAACTGTGTAGGGCATTAATGTACCTAAAATTTCTATGAAAATATGTCATTAATTATAATTATAATCATAATCATAATCATTTATGACAAGGCCTTACTCTGTTCAAGTCTGTCGGCGCGATTCGGATAATGAATTAGAGATTCACTAGATATGAAATAGTAAAGATATGTGACGTTCCACGGCAAAAGGTACCTTATGGCGGCTGGCGCTTACGCTATTATTAACGCCGCTCCAATATTCAGCCATGGTACCTTTTGCCGAGGAACGTCACATATCTTTACTATTTTATATCTAGTGAATCTCTAATTCATTTCTCGAATCGCGCCGTGTGCCAAGTTAACTTAGAGTCTTAAGGTGGCCACTGAGGAGCCTTCCAACAGTCCAAATAGCGTGGCTGCAATCCAAAATCGGTCCGTGAATGTCAAAAACGTACAATATTTAATATTAGGATGCCTTCCATTTGGATGAATCCATTGTAACGGCATCCATTTGGAAGGCTCGTCAGTGGCCTGCTTTAAGACGAACTCTATCTAAGCTGGAAAAAAAAGGTGTCAGGGGTACACCACTCGCACTCTTTATAGATTACCTGTACGGTAGGCAGCAACGGGTTAAGCTGGGCGAATATAGTAGTGAAGACGAGGACGTGCTGTACGGCGTGCCCCAGGGAAGTGTTTTAGGCCCAACTTTATTTTTAGTCTATATTAACGACCTCTGTGACATGACCATTCCTAAAGCTAACATATTCTCCTACGCTGATGACACAGCCGTTATATTTTCTGGAAAATCATGGGATGAGGTGAAGGTCAACGCTGAAATTGGTATGGCTAAAATCTCGAATTGGCTAAGGATAAATTTGTTAACACTGAACACGAATAAAACAAAATATATATGCTTTAGTATAACAAATTCCACTCAGCCTCCCTTTCAAATGGACCTTAAAATTCACTCGTGCCAACGATCTAACTCTTCTGTCTGTAATTGTCCGGTTATAGAAAAAGTAGCTGAAACAAAATACCTAGGTGTACTCTTGGATCAAAACTTGAACTGGTATTCTCACATTGACCAAATCACTAGTAGAGTTAGGAAAATGATCTGGATATTTAAGACGCTGAGGTACATTGTTCCATGTAAAATGAGCACAACTTTAACCAACTCCCGCAATGTTTTAAATGAAATTTATATGTCCTTGGTACAATCTATAATAGTGTATTGTATACCTGTGTGGGGAGGCGCAGCAAAAAGTCGTCTCATTGATCTGGAACGAGCTCAACGTGCTCTGTTAAAAGTCATGTTTTTCAAAAAAATTAGATTCCCCACCGACTTATTATATCAAACTAGTGGCCTACTTTCGGTCAGGAAGTTATATATATTACAAACAACACTAAAAACACACAAATTATTACCTTATAACCCTAACTACAAAAATAATAGACGTATTATCCATGTAGCTACAACTTCACGTACAAGATCGCACTTTGCAAGGTCGCAATTTAACGCAAAGTCTGCCTATTTATATAATAAAATAAATAAAGAATTAGACATCCACTCAAAGTCACACCGAGATTGCAAAACGCTCCTTACTCAGTGGCTAAAAACGAAATCATATGAGGAAACGGAAAAACTACTAATCTTAGAATACTAAATAACACAAATAAAAAATGGCAATCGGACAGAATAGTCTCTGTCATATATATATACACACACACACACACACACACACACACACACACACACACACACACACACACGCACGCACACGCGCGAGCGTTTTACATGCAATTACATTTATTATTATATTTAAGCTACCTACTTACAATAAAATAAATCTGTTAAAATTTAACACCTAATTATAAGCATATAACGTGTAAGCTAAAAATGGTCATTGTTGTTATTTTAGTTTTAGAAATTATATTTTTAGGTATTTATGTTAAGATAAAAAGTTTGTTGTTAACCTAGGGAAGAGCGGTGCCTCCCAAGTCTCCCAACACAGGCAATTCTTTGCTTACCGGGCGGCTCCATCCCCTAAACCATGGCCACGTGTATTTAAAAGAAATAAAGGATTTTGTATTTGTATTTGTATTTGTATCTATGTTGGTCCTTATGAGGCTAGAGACCACTCTAATGCATACTTATACCTACAAAGATTTGTTTAAATCTTATCCATTTCGGCGTGAGAAGTCCTTATTCCATGTCCATGACACATTCTACACCATACTATGTATCCTATGAGATATACTACCACAGTGCAGAGACATGTGAACAACAAAGACTGTATTTAAACCTCCATACCAAATTGTTCACTTCGCGAGGTGACAAACATTTGATAATACAGATGTATAGTACATTAACCACGCGCGCTTTCAGTTGAGCGCAGTACCTATCAGAAAGTTGACTAACTATACCGGGTGTGGCCAGTAACACGAGCAAATAATTAAAACATAGATTTTACTTACTCCTCAAACGATGATACTTTTGTTCAACAACTTTTAAAACTTATGAATTATTTAGAGTCCCTATTTTTCATACAAAATAAATATTATCTTCAATGGACGCCATCGCCACGCCATATCATTGTGATTGACGTTGCTTCTCACGCCTTAAAGATAACAAAATTCGCAATACATTGCGTCTTAGAATAAACTTTAAAGTGTATTAAAAATCAAACCACAAGTTATTTTTAAAAGTTGCTGAACAAATGTTGGTCAGTATGAGGAGTACAGCCTACAGTTAAAATTTTTGCTCGTATTACAGACCACAGACTTATCTTATACTTTTAAACGAGCAATTCTTGTATATTTATTTATTTATAAATTTCGGGGATCTCGGAAACGGCTCTAATAATTTCGATGAAATTTGCTATATGTGGGTTTTCGGGAGCGAAAAATCGAACCAGGGGGCCTAGCCAAAACACATTTCGAAAAAAGATATCGCTAACGAATCGATAAAAAATGTATGGGAATGACAGGTACCGTAGATGAGTCTGTCGAAAAATATTAACGAATACAAAAATGTTAGCCAAGTTGCAATGTTGTAACGAAACGCAAAACTTTCGTTACCGGGATTCGCCATCTGTCATACATTGCCTAGCCAAGTGACACTTTTGACAAGCGAAATCAAATCGTTATCGCCTCCTAGGTGTAGCTACGTAGCGCGAGCTATCCCCTTGCAGATAACTTATCAAAGCACAAGAAAATACCGAATAATAGTGTTTGTAAATTAGAATTTGTAGTAAAAAGCATACTTCAACATCATTGTGGGCGGCGAACAACGCGGAAGTGTCGCTTAGACGCAGGCGCCGTCTGAAAAATCGCCTCTATTGAAACTGCTTAGGAAAGGACTGCTACGATCAAAGGATTGTGGGCCGTACGCAGCATTTCACCCAAAGAATCCAATGTGACCGAGGCGCTGAATATCTACCTATCTATAGTGACAGCGTCATGGAAAAATGGATTATGCACCCACAAATGCAACACGTAACAACGTCCCTACAAAGGTAAGAGTGAGTCAATAACTTATCCCTACTATACCTACTAAAAAGTATATAAAATATGTTATTAATGCTAAAATAACAAATGTGTTCCTGTTACGTCATCAAATATAAACCGATGAACGGTGTAGATTAAATTTGGTACCCATATGCACAATGGCAAGCACTTGTTTTTCAATAGGAAAGTGAATTGAATGTGTAAAGGCAAAGGTATATAGGTAAAGGCTTTACAAATATAGATAAAGACTCGGGAACAAATGTTCTTCACACAAATAAATGCCCTTCCCGGGACGCAAAACCATCACCTTCATAGGCAAGGTCACTAACAACTAGCAATATTGTAGTGTCATCCCATTTTCTTAAATTGATTTGAAAGGGACGAGACTACAGTGTTGCTACTTTTTAATTTCTACAATTTCTTGTCGGACTGTACAGTAAGCTCAAGAAGACTTGTGTTGTGGGTACTTAGGGTACTTAGATAACTATATATAGATGGTCAAACCAATTTGTCAGTCAGTAAGAACCAGGAAAACTATACTCATAGTTATCTTTTGGGTGCTAGTACTAGTATATGACAAAGCTAGTATGATTCTCTCCGTCTTTGTTTGAAATGAGACAGTCCTTTGACAAACTATACTTAAATACATAGACAACACCCATGACTCAGGTACAAAATATCTGTGCTCATTACACAAATTTCCTTACCGGGGATTCAAACTCAGGATTATCAGCTTAACCGGCAGGGTCACTATAGTCACTACCAACTAGGCCAGACGGGCTGTTGTCATACATATCAATTATCAACCATAGTATTGAAACTTTTTCATATTATGAAACATATTGTATATGACTTCTTTTGGCAGGCACAGGTACAGTCAGCTGAAGAGAAAAGGTACCAACCCTGCATACAAACTTCTATGTAGCGGTGGTAACTTTTCTCTGCAGCTGACTGTACCTACACACTATATAAAAATAATCTTAACATATACTTACACAAAACATTTAGTTTTTTTTGTCATGTGACTGGTAGAGAATAAGTATTATAACCAAATGTTACAAAGTTTGTTGAAAAACTAAGCATTCATTTTGTTTCAGGTGACTTGGATATTCATTGCAGCCTCCAAAGCCAGGGTCAAGGGAAGAAACTATGTCACATGTACAACCACAAAAATATATTGAGTGTTGTTTTACTGTTTTAAAACACTGTACATATTATGTACAAACAAGAATGCTTGGCTACTGATTTCATGCTGCCGGCAAAAAATACCTGCTGCATCTTTCATTAACAGATTTTCAATAAAATAAATTAACTTTTTAACCCAATCATTGTTTCATTTATTTATGGTGGTTACCACCTTAACTTTTGGTATGCTTAGGAGCAGATCTGCTCCCATGTATATACTTACCTATATTCAACTTTAAAAAAATGCATTAATCTTTAAAAGTTGTCTTTAAAAAACGACCGGTCTGGCCTAGTGGGTATTGACCCTGCCTGCTAAGCCGATGGTCCTGGGTTCGAATCCCAGTAAGGGCATTTATTTGTGTGATGAACACTAATATTTGTTCCTGAGTCATGGGTGTTTTCTATGTATATAAGTATGTATTTGTCTATATAAGTATGTGTAAGTTATTTATTTTATTTTATTTAATTATGATTGATATATAAATTACAAATTTTTGACAGGAGCATACAAAAGGTTAAATATGAACAAAAAGCAAAGACAGTAGGTAATAAAACAATAATATTAAGTAACAATTAATATGATTTATTAGTTTTGGTTTCACAGGCAGCTTTTATCTTATCTAATGCATAACATCTATGTATTCAATGTCCGCTTGACTTTTGTTAATTTCGAAAATGTTTGAAGTCTATGAAGTAAATGATTTCACTGAGGTTACACTGATTCGGGCAAACCTGTCCACAATTTCACTTCACGGTTTGAATAATTACTAACGCTTAAAGTATTGTCTCTTCTGGTCAAGTAAGCCAGCAGTGCATGTTCTTAGCACTGGTAACTGTCATGAAGATTGCAGCGGCAGCTTTGACTGTACTGTACTGCCAACTTGGCGAGGACTTCTCAGCGTGGAAGAAGAGCCCGCTCTTGCCCGCTCTGGCTGCGCCGCCGCCTTGGTTGCGGGCTGCGGGGACGACGGCTGTCTGAAATTGTTAAACTTTAGGTCAAAATTATATGCAATTAACGACACACTTTTCAAATATTACACTATATAGAGTTATTTTATCACGAAATTGTGATTAACTAAGTTAGACAAATACCAAAATATTTAATTTGCTTACCGATAAAACAATTATTTTCTCCAAAATTAGATTCGCTGTTCACTTGACACTCTTGACAGCTGACAGATGACGTTTCTTGACGGTTTTGAACGAGAACCACAGACAAAAATTAATTTTTACCGACTTGGCGCGTAGCTTGAGCGTTAACTAAAAAGATTGCCTCTTGGCTAGGTTATTATAAACATTATCGACCAGTCGCTCGCGAACGTAGAGATCGAATCGACACGGAGCGAATGTAATTTGGCTACGGGCCCTGCTGGGAAAACGCGCATTTTTGTGTTTTTATGTTTCCCGAACAAAGTTCGGCCTCCCAGATACTGATTTTTAACTAAGGTTAAAACCTTCCAGTCTCTTATTTCCATGTCTCTGCATAGAGCATAGATCACTCAAGGGAGGACATAGTCACACTGCACCATTGTATGTCGCAACCGTCCTATGGTCTATTGTCTTTGGTTCCCAGAGACGCAATCAACGTGTTTTAAATTTGCCTTGCCTTGCTAATTTGAGAGATACTTCTACTGTAAGGTTTACAAATTCTTTATTTTTAACCCCCGACACAAAAATATGTTTTTTTTAGTTTGTTTTTTAGTTAAAATCGAAATTTTTCGTAAATGTGTCGCTGTTTAAAATTGTAGAATAGTTAAGTTTTAGGGCGGGATTCCACTAGTGTGCTACTGTGCGGCATTGTGCGGTACAAGCATATTCAGCACAAATATACTTGTGCCGCACACTGGTGGAATCCCGCCTTTACATGCAATGCTTGTAAATATTTAAAGCATGCATGACAGCTTTGTCGATGAAAGTCACAACTCTAAGCATTGAAATAGATCTATAATTATCTAGCATCGTTATATTTGACAAATATATCTTATGGTCTAAGTACAATGCCTTTTGACCTGTTTGTTTCTAGGGAATTGCCTAGGAAGCGAATCATTTTTACCTGATAATGTAATCGAAGCATTTTCAAATGTTTATAGGTACAGATGAACCGATCTACCGAAAATTCGTCCGGATTCGGTAAGATCTGAACCGAACTTTCGGCCTACTATTCGTTTTCGGCAAACTCCATATTCAGCCCATATCTAGTCGTGTCTGTAACGACTAGGCAGTAATATTAGCGTCATATTTTCAAAGTAGTTAATATGACGTATCGTATAGTGGCGTTACACCACTTTTTCGCTGCCAATTGTAGCAGACTTGAATCTACTCTTGTACTTGAGAGCCATAATGAAAGATACAATTACCATAAGCCATTTGTACACGTCGGATTAAGGCCTTAATGTCTTAATTTCCCGTCATACCGCCATAAGGAAGTGCGGTATAACGCGGCCTTAGCTTCGATTCCCATAGAGACAATGGTGCTGACGGCTGATGGGCCTTGGGCCATTGTGGCGACATTATGACATAAAGTCTCTGTCGGATTTGGGCCCTATTCAATACGGCTTGACAACTAGTGATACATATAATGTATTATGGATAATATAACTTCACAGATATTTGGTAATATCACCGCCATGTTTGCCGCCAAAAAGTTGGTTTTACTGGTAATTAATTTGGCTGTCATTAAAATTATTGAACAGGAACTTGCAATGACAGTAGTAAAATTAACTAAGATAACACACCATGACAATACCGAAGTCAATAATAACACGAGCGTTTCATAGGTTTATGATATATGTGTTGATAAAACAGTGTTTGTAACTGCACATAATTAGACATTAAAATAGTCGAGTGATTCTATTATAAAACTCGCTTCGCTCGTTTATAAACCCAGTCGTATTTTAATGCCTTTCATTATGTAGCAGTCACATAAAGCACTATTCTCAAACATGCAATGAAATATTGTCATTATGTTCCTTATAAGAAGCTTCGAAGTATCCCGTTTCGGGAGCAAGAACTAGAGAAGTAAAATTTGATGGTCTGCAAATTCTTTTGTTTCAATGCACACCATTCAAACAACATCAAAGATGGTTTTACCGAACAGCTGATTTTAATTTTTTTTTCTGGTGACGTGATAATTAATAACTATGAAATCATGGCTTATGACAAAAAATCAATTTTATACCAAAAATGCCTTACATCACTTTGGATATGAGCTGTTACTCTTCATTAAACATAGCCAAGAACCACCGCAAGAAAACTCGCTTACCCTTAAAAACGCAACGAAATATGTCCACCAAGATAAGTCCAGGTTAGAGAGCTACGATGCCACAGACAGCCATTGGCATTACACATATAACACCCCTCTTTTTGCGTCGGGGGTTAAAAACCGACTAAGGCGCAATACACACGAGGTAAAAAATTATGTCTGACTATCATACATTAAGTAAGTACATAGTTGTGAGGAAATACCAATGTAAAATAAATTCAGTTGTTCAAGTAAACTGATAAATATTGAACTAGTGTGGTGATCTATTGAATTCACTCGCTGGTAGCAAAACACCACGGCACGTGTGCGGAATATAGCGTTTCTCATATCAGTTACACGGCAAGGCAGGGTTGGCAGTTTTCTAACTCTTATGATCTACAATTCTCTTTAACTTTTCAATATTAAGGTTGGTTGATATACCATATTAAAATGTCACTTCTGGAGTTTCTTTTACGGATTAGCTTTTCAATGTAGCTTTATTTTTATTATAAAACTACCTATTAGTCGAAAAAGTTATTTGTTTTACAACTTGTCGTTTAACCCTTCGTGATGCCAATATTGATACCTACCAAAATTTACTCGCTACGCTCATGGTTCGATAGCTGGAATTTTGAGTGGTGCAAGGCAGGAGGGTTGAACAAACTTTGCTACCGTGTGATACACAAAAATTTTCACCACACGAATGCGAAGAAAATACTGACTGTAAAACGTTATACATAATTCAAAATCATCACCCTAAAAGTCAATTCTACCATCAACATGAATAGAGAATTCAAAATTAGCATCAGATAACTTTGCTACTCTTGTGGATAAAAACTAAAATGTACCATAAGTATTGGTAACATAACGGTTTGTGGCAGCCCTGCCAAATTCCCCATCTCGAATGAATCATTCGATACAATCGATTTGTTTTGCCTCTACATATTCCGACAATCGATCGTTCGCATAATGCAGCTGTCATGACAGCGCAATCACTATTTGTTCGCTCGTACTCGTACGTGCAACAGTTTGTTTAATAGTACCGTACACAAAAATGTTACGCGCAAGCGATTGTCGTTGTGAAATAGTTATAGACGGCCTTAGGTCAATCAATGCGGATATTTGATATGGGTTCTCAATATCCGTAATGATTTTAAAGCTGCAGTTAAAAATTTAAGTGCATCTCCGCTTTTTTGTTGTTTGTTTTTAACTGAGCTGCACCGCAAACCGGGTGCACTGACAGAGAAAAGCAAGAATTCTGGGATGATTTCGATGATTTACTTAACTCTATTCCACCAGAAGAAGTAAAATACATTGGAGGTGATCTGAATGGGCATGTAGGCCAACACAACATTGAGTACAAAGAGATTATGGGTCAATTTGGATATGGCACTAGGAATAAAGAGGGCGAACAAATACTAGATTTTTGCACGAGACACAACCTAGCCTTGGTAAATACATATTTTAACAAGAAATCAGAACACCTGATTACATATAAAAGCGGAGGTAAGCAGTCTCAGATTGATTTCATACTGACCAATAGGACTTCACTCGGAACCGTTAAAGACTGCAAGGTAATACCAGGTGAAGCATTAACGACCCAACACAGAATCTTAGTTAGTTGTATAAAATTGCCCAGACCTTTAAAACACACTAAAAGCAAAACCTCAAGAATTAAATGGTACCTGCTAGATACTGAGAAGGGGGTTGATCTAATAAATAGGCTCCAAACAAAACTATCAGAGGATATGGTCGACGACAATAGCACCACGAGCGCAGAGGATATGTGGTCTAAATTCGAAATTTTCTGTAAAAAAGAAGCCGGAGTAGCGCTCGGAATATCAAAAGGTAGACTCAATGACAATAAAGACCCCACATGGTGGACTGAAGAAGTTAAGGGCTATCTGAGATCCAAAAAAGAGAGCTTCAAGCAATGGCAAGAAACAGGGCTAATTGAAGACCATGAGAAATACAAAATATCCAAAAAGTCGGCTAAGCGTAAAGTGGCACAAAACAGGGCACAATCGCGGGAAGCCTTCTACTCTAAATTAGAACACGCTGTAAATGACAAAGAAATATTTAAGCTGGCAAGAAATCGACACAAAGCAGGCCAGGACATAAAAATCAATAAATATACAGTATGTAAACTTACTAAAACCATTTACTAAAGCCCGTTAATGAATGGGTCACACTGAGCAACTTTTACTATGGCACCGACTCCGAAATCGCGAAAAAAAATTTGGTTATTTCATACATTTTGCTGGTTTAGCATTGAAATTTTCTGTGGGAGAGCCAATTTTTTTTTCGCGATTTCTGGGTTGGTGCCATAGTAAAAGTTGCTCAGTGTGACCCATTCATTAACGGGCTTGAGGAATGGTTTTAGTAAGTTTACATACTGTATCAAAGATGATAAAGGAGTTTTATTAACAGACGACTATAAAATCAAAGATCGTTGGACTCAATACTATCAAAAACTACTAAATGAAGAGTTCCCGAGCCAACCGCTTGAGGACATACCAAAAATAGCTGGGCCCGTACACAAGATCAGTATAGATGAGGTTAGGTTAGCGGTTAGCAGGATGAAGAACCATAAAGCAGTGGGTCCTGACAACATTCCCGCAGATCTCTGGAAAATGCTGGGACCTGTTGCAATAGAATGGCTAACAAAACTCTTTAATGAAATCCTGATCTCCAATAAAATCCCCGAGTCATGGCGATGTAGCTATATAGTACCATACTATAAAAACAAAGGCGACGTTAGTGACTGCGGAAATTACAGGGGCATCAAGCTCACATCCCATACACTTAAAATTTGGGAACGTATCCTCAATAATCGCCTTAGCCGACTGATATCCATATCTGAAAACCAATACGGTTTCACTCCGGGAAGATCCACGACTGATGCGATACAAACTGTAAGAATTCTCATGGAAAAGCATCGTGCTAGCAAACAGGACCTTCACATCGTGTTCATAGACCTCGAGAAGGCTTTTGACAGAATACCGCGTAGATTAGTATGGCAAGCTATGAGGGCACAAGAAATACCAGAATGCTACATCTGTCTGGTAAAAGATATGTACGATCGCATCAGTACACAAGTGAGAAGTATGGCTGGAGTTAGTAAGCCATTTGAGGTCAAAGTTGGAGTGCATCAAGGCTCGGCACTAAGTCCACTCCTATTCAACCTGTCCATGGACTACCTCACCAAGCATGTCCAATCAGCTCTCCCATGGTGTTTATTATATGCTGACGATATAGTTATAGCCGATAAATGCGGAAAGAACCTGCAGAACACCTTGCAGGACTGGAAACAAGCGCTAGAGAATAATGGCCTCCGCATTAGCAGAAACAAAACAGAGTACCTGCATTGCAAATTCCAAGATGGACCATCATCTGATATAGCCATTTCAATTGACGGACAGCCATTACCGAAAGTAGATCAATTTAAGTACCTGGGATCGATGCTAAGCTCTGATGCCAACATCGATGCGGACGCTACCCATAGAACAAATGCAGCCTGGCTAAAATGGAGAACCCTTACAGGTGTGTTGTGTGATGCCAAAATGCCGATTCGGCTGAAGGGCAAAGTCTACAAAACGGCAGTAAGACCAGCCATGATGTATGGTAGCGAGTGTTGGGCCGTCAAAAAGCAGCATGAACAAAAGATGCACACGACTGAAATGAGAATGCTAAGGTGGGCAGCCGGAGTAACAAGATTGGACAGAGTGCGGAATGAATATATCCGAGGTTCTTTTAAAGTTGCCCCCATGGTGGATAAGATGGTGGAAAGTCGTATGCGATGGTACGGTCATGTAATGCGACGGGACGAAAACAACGCTGTAAAGAAGGCCCTGGCTATCCCGGATAAAAAGAGAGGTAGAGGGCGACCGCCCGCCACGTGGTGGACAACCGTTGCTAACGATCTAGAACGAGCTCAACTGGACAAGCAGACAACCCAAGACCGACTGTCTTGGCGCCGTAAAACGAGGAGGGCCGACCCCAAATAAAGGGATAAGGCACGGCAGAAGAAGAAGAAGAGTTTTTAACTGAGCGCTAAAAATTTAAGCTTTAGCTCAATGTATTTGAAGTCAAATGCAAATTTTGGTAAACATACATTCGATGAAGATTACATACTTACAAATTATAACCGAAAAATACATTTCATAAATGCATTTAATTGCTAGGCTAGTTTCTGGCTTAAGTTGAGGGAAGAAATAGGATATCCCACCAAAAACATTCTGTAAAAAACTAGCCAAGTCTCGATGGAGCTGCTTGTTTATCTCTAAAAAGTAATGAAATCTAGACAAAGTCGTGCCAAGTCTAAGGTTCCTTACTGCGATTTCTTTATTATTATAGTTAATGTTGTGTGACTTGGCCGTTGAAGGGTACACAAGGGTACAAAACCAGGTGCTCCATGACATCATTGCACCAATCTGCCATTGCACCAAAAAGAAGTGTTTTTCAGGCTCGCCCATACATAAGTATTATTGAAATACGCAGCTTTATCAAGCCTACAATTGACTGGGTTATTGAATCAACGTTTTCCAAGTGGCAATTTTCCATCGTCAATGGGTAGCGGTTCTGGCGACAGATTGGTGCAATGGTGTCATGGAGCACCTGGTTTTGTACCCTTGTGTACCCTTCAACGGCCAAGTCACACAACATTAACTATAATAATAAAGAAATCGCAGTAAGGAACCTTAGACTTGGCACGACTTTGTCTAGATTTCATTACTTTTTAGAGATAAACAAGCAGCTCCATCGAGACTTGGCTAGTTTTTTACAGAATGTTTTTGGTGGGATTTCACTTCTTTTTGTAGAAACCTCCTGGCACTGATTAAAATAACCGACTTGGTTTCACATTACATCTCAAAACTTTTTTGTAGTAAAAGTGTTGCGAGACTTGCACCTTTTTACATGTAATGTTTTTGATGGGATCTCATCTCTTTTTGTAGGCAGTCCTTCTTTTCGGGTCCTCATACCCATACTATGTATACACATATCATAACTAAACATATCTTCATTGATACTCACATCGTACATCGTAGTGTACCTTTACTTTACCTACTATTTGTAGGAACTGCAACAGTAACTTTGTAATATCATATATTTATATGGGATTACAAACTTACTTATGCAGTTCTTAGATCTTTAAAACGTGACTGATATTGCAATATTTTTAGGTTTTCCCTTTATGTGGCCATTAAACCCTAACTCTGTACCAAATTTCAGCTCTCTGAGTTTATGGGAAGTACTAGTTCTATTCTGATGATCATGAGTGAGTTTCATAAATGCGAAACTTTGCTTTCGCTTAACTTCGGAACTAAATGACCTACAGACTTGAAAGTTTGGATTTTAAGTATGTGATTATAGCTTACTGGATGACCAAAATTTCTGCGTTTTGGTCTTATCCAGAGGTTCTCAAATAGGGGCCTGAAAATGCGGCGAAATGGTTCCAGTAAAGGATGGTACGGCAGTGTTTGCTTCGCGCTCGACTTGGCGGGGGCACTGCCGTGCCCCCCGATTACTAGGATTATTTCAAAGTACGTACACATCACGACTTCACGAGTAGGTAGACATTCTAGTTTGTTAAAACGTATACTTTTGAGACAACGCTACGTTCATCTGAAAATAACAAAGTTTTATATCTATTGGATCTTATTCAATAACTTCGCCGCTATTCCTCAGTAAAACGAACAAGTAAACAATAAACAAAACAGTTAAAGTAAACGGAATTCACTTAGCGATATTACCCCGCTAACAAAGATATTCGGCCTCGCCTGGGAACGAACCTCGGACCGTTAGGCGGCGTTCCCGCTTCATATTTCAGGTTCAGAGGTCGTTTGAATTGAAATCTTTGGTTAAATTTAAACTTCGGAGATTGTGTGATCACGACTCGTTTCTCGTTTGAGGGGGAGTGGTGGAGTTTTAGTACCTAACTTCAGTCAGCTGCTATATAATAGCTTGCACAACGAAGCGAATACATATTTATTTTCACCACACCAGCTCGGAAAGGCTTACTTTGCACTTCAAAAACAGATAGCAAAGTTGCATTTTATTCACATGTAAGGCAAAGTAATCAAATGCAAATTTTGAGTTGTTTTCTTATGTTAGCTGGAAGAATTCACTTTTAAATGACGATATTGGATGATAAATATTTAATAACATTCATTTGGATTTGATTTCGTTTGATTTTGTTTGTATTTTACATTTAATATTTGCTTCGGGTTGGTGTGGTGAAAAATTTTGTGTTTCACTCGAGGGCAAAGTTTGTTTAACCCTCGTGCTTTGAAACCCTCGCAAAGCTCAAGATTCCATTTTTCGAACCACTCGCTACGCTCGTGGTTCAATTTTGAAATCTTTCGCTTGCTCGAGTATCAATATTAGCACGAGCGGTTAAACAACAACTTTGCCCCCTTGTAAAACAAATAACTATTTCACCACACCAGCTCGGAAAGGCATACTTTGCTCTTCAAAAACTGATAGCAAAGTTGCATTTTATTCACATGTGAGGCAAAGTAATCAAATGCAAATTTGGAGTTGTTTTCTTACGTTTGCTGGTAAAATTTACTTTTAAATGATGATTTGGGATGATAAATATTTAATAACATTCATTTGGATTTCTCTCCCATCTAATAGATGGGAGAGAAATAGAATATGTCCATGAGTATATATACCTTGGCCAAATAGTCTCCTTCCAGGCACGGCAAGACAAAGAAGTCGCAAGACGGACCGAGAATGCCTGGAAGAGCTTTTGGTCTATGAAGGAGTACATGAAGGGAAACCTTCCTATACCGCTAAAAAGAAAACTCATGGACATGTGCATTCTCCCCATCCTTACCTACGGAGCGCAGACTTGGTCTTTGACAAAAGTTCAAAAATCCAAACTCAGGGTTTGTCAGCGGGCCATGGAGCGTAGTATTTTGAGCGTGAAATTGACCGATCGCATTAAAAATACAATACTACGCTCCAAAACGCGAATCACTGACGTAGCTGAAACTGCCGCCAAGCTTAAATGGGACTGGGCGGGACACGTCTGCCGTATGCCGGATGATCTGTGGGCGAAAACAGCCACCCGCTGGGTCCCACGGACTGTAAGGCGTCACGGCAGACCTCGTCGGAGATGGCGGGACGAGCTTGACACCTATGAGAGAGACTGGTGGGAGACTTCAGGTGATAGGGATACGTGGAGAAATAAGAGAGAGGCCTTTGCCCAGCAGTGGGACAATATAGGCTCATAATAATAATAATAAAATTTGGATTTGTTTTGGTTTGATTTTGTTTGATATTTTACATTTAATATTTGCTTCGGGTTGGTGTGGTGAGAAATGATGTGTTTCACTCGGGGGCAAATTTTGTTTAACCCTCGTACTTTGAAACCCTCGCGACGCTCAAGATTCCATTTTTCGAACCACTCGCTACGCTCGTGGTTCAATTTTGGAATCTTTCGCTTGCTCGGGTATCAATATTAGCACGAGCGGTTAAATAACAACTTTGCCCCCTTGTAAAACAAATAACTATTGTTATTTATTGTACAATATATGATAGGACAAATGTGGGACTTAATGCTTTAAGGCAAAAATATATGACACGTCTTAATTTTTACAACTACTTACCTAAGTATTTATAGAGCCACAAGAAAAGAACTTGTCATTGGTGTATGTATATTGCTCGTTTCGATGTAAACTATATTATCACTATGTTCCTAAAGAACAAACTAAAAAATCGTAAATGTTTAGGTAAATCAGTAACTAGCTAAAATGAAATTATATTATATTTTTGTTAATTTTAATTCTAAATTATTATTTTGTTAAATTTAAAGAAATATTCATTTTCTGACTGGTTTTAATTGATAATCACAGGTCTTTAAGAAAGGTATCAAGCCTACCGGTTCATTATTTTAAAACAGTAGTGGTCAGAGGGCACGATCCTAGCCTCCGCCACCTTAAACGGTTAACTCCATACTACCTCACTCCCAACATTTAATAAATACTACTACTTAAATACAATCAAATATTTTAATACATTATTATTTCGCATTAAGTATTTATGAATGAATGAATGAATGAATGAATGAAATCGTTTATTCACAATGAACATATGGTAATATAAGATCTTAAATTACAAGCATTGCGTCCCATGATACATTCAGTCTAGGCAGACGTGTTGCACTTTCTGCACCTACAGTCAGTTGACTTATGATGTTAAGATAATGCTCTTACAATGTGTAATAAAATTGTGTTATCGAGCAGAGAGAAATTAAGATTTTCATCTTTATTTGTAGTGCCAGTAGAATTCGATTGAAATTGAAGAAAAAGTTAAGCTTTAACCAAATACTTATCTTAATATTTTTCTAAAAGTTCAATTTTATATACACCCTAATACGAGTACAAATTATAAGTACCTAGGTCGTAGGTATATGTAACAGTATTGTTCCCTACAGTAATGCTACTGTATTTATGACGTATCTTGTCACATTTGACTGTTCATAATTATAAACACAACTCATACCAGTGTAAGGCAAATAGAATACGTCAAACATATTTTAAGCCTTAACATAATTAAGATACACATACAAGAAGTACAACAAAAAATGTATCATATTACAACGTGGATAAAAATGTACATATTAATCAGTCTTATAGTATTAACATTACAAATACACCGTAACATTCCAATAAGCAGGCTCGCTAGTTATTCCTACCGCACAATATCAACAGGTAAACATCTACGTACGCGTATAAATGCTCGCACTTCGCCGCAGTGGAAACTATAAACAGTATCTTGAGATTTATTTATTTATTGATAATGGGAAACAAACAGCGAAAAATAACACATATAGATAATTACAATTAAATATTACATAAGCCAAAACAGTTTCCACTAATTAATTACCTCATTATGGTTGCTCAGACAAGACTTGTTTATACAATTCAATTAAATTTCATTCAAAAAATTTAAATATAAATGTGACATGCATTAATTTAATTTTACAATAGTAACCTATCAAAATCAGTATGGTATTAGTTTTGCTCTATTAGCTGTAGAGTAATATATTATTAGTTCATTCGCTCTTTATTGCAGAAACAAATTTTTGTACACTGACGGAATGAAAAACAAGTCAACATGAGAATATTTATCATTGTATTTTTTACAATGATGAAACAAAGCTGTCTGTTTAACAAATCTAGATTTAGACTGAGATAAGTCTGCAACGATTTTGATGACACGCAGTGCAAGTGTTATTTTAAACGTCAAACTTCTATGAAATTATCTCTCTGAGGAAAGATGTTTTGCGTAACCTCAAAAACTGCTTAACAGATCACGTTCGCTATACTTTTTATTGAAGAACACTCTCAAGCTGAAATGATGAGGTAGTTTTGAAGCCTGACCGTAATTGCCACTTCACTCTGCCTTCCACAAGTTGATGCTGTCATACGAGTACTCACACTGAGGTTAAAATACTGTTTGTAAGAGTATTGTGAGGTCAGTAGTCCTCCGTCTAAGGTCTGCGGTAATGGGCCGGGTCTCCCACGCCACGCTCAAGGCGAGTATGGGGATTATTAATGTAATTCCGTGTAGTTTTGGCGACAAAGCCAAAAGGGGGTCAAGAGGCCTCAAGAGGCCTCAAGCACATGGCAACGGTCCACGCTTATAATTAAAATCGGACCAATAAGAAATATCAATGAGAAAAAAACTGTGTGTCACTGTTTGGCCCTGTGGTTGAAGAATGAATGAATGAATGGATGAATGTGAATGAAGAATGCCATTTGGAATTAATTCCGCCATTTGTACATTGTTGTGTATATTTTATGCAATAAAGTTTAAATAAATAAATATAACACCTGCACAAGAATGCGGTCCACATATTTTTAATTCGTTAAAAATTTGAGTAATGAACTCTAGAATTTATAAATATTTCAAAGAGTCCAATACCCAAATTTCTGAAGACAGAACTCTTTCAGAAAGACGTATCGAACGTAAATGAAAATATATGAACAATTGTCAACAAACTTTGTCATTTACAAATAAGGAAATTCTAAACATATTTCGTGGACACAAACAACATACAATGGAGTTATGTGTGCCCATTGCAGTGTGATAATAATTACCCACACGACCTTCTTTCGGACCCGTAATCGTTTTAAAGCACCATATTTTTTGTCACTAACATTTAACACTTTCGTTTGATTACGCAAAAAGCCATTAGTGTCAAAGGGCCTCCCTAATGTGGACTTTTACTTTTAGCACAAGGGCTGTATAGCCCTATTAATGTGTCAAACGCGTAACAACTTTCCAATGCATGGTCACTATTTTTTTACCAAACTCATTAGCGTTTTTTACAACAGTAAAAAAATGTGAGAACATTTACATGAGAGTACACTGAATGGATGGATCATTATTATAGTTTGTTGAAATGAGCAACATAACTATAGACTGCCATAATTTCAACTAATTACCTTTTTTATGTATTTATTTACTCAATTAAAAATACACAGCAATATATTAGACATATTTTTTCGCCAAATTGCATGACAGTTTCTTGGCGACCTATTAGATTTCATGTAAATACAGCCTATCGATAGTATCGATACATTTAGGTACAGACGGAATAGCATTCCGTTGATACTCTTCATAACATAACTAACACTACATGTTCTAACACTAGGATAAGACTATTTATATTACTAACACAAATGATCCTCGATGGTCGTAAATAAATAATTTATTATTATAGAGATGTGACCACTTCCACTACCGATTGTACGGCTCGGCTGCACTCGCGAGAGCCCCATCGGTTATCAACGTATCATTACAGAAGTAACGCCTAACCACACGTCGGTTCCACCGAGGGTGTGACGAAGTTCTTTGTTCTTCACCCGTGACTAAGTAACCGCACCTTCGAAGTCACAACCGTGACCGGAAGGAGTGTTCTTCCATATCGCACGAAAATTTATCTAACCTTTTATTAAAGTACGTTTTTTTGTGATATTTATTTATTATTATGTATTTAACAAAGTATGTATTAGCAGGTATTTTTTTAAAGGAACATATCTCTTTATTGTATTTCTGCCGCCATTATAAGTCGAATTAATAGAGTTAGTAGAAAAGTCCACGTTAATTTCCCACGCAGTGCAAGTGTTAGACACATGCACTGCGTGGGCTATTAAAATCATTGCAACTTTTCTCGGTCTGACTCTAACAAAAGTTGACAAGTAATGGAAATAATGGAATAGAGTCAGTCAACGGGACATTAACGTTAAATACATCTTTTTAAACTTTTTAATTCCAGTCTACTTGATATTTCACTTTCACCACAATTTGTCACAAAAGACTACAAATAGTGCAGACAAAAGTCTTTCGACGTTTTTAATTGGTTTTCTGCCCAAGATGGTTAACTCTAAAACGAGTTACGACTCGGCCTCCCAGCAAGGCCGGCTATTGTTGTTCACGGATCATTGGAGGAGCGTCGTTTTTGTTTTTGCGGCTTGGCATGGGCGACCAGCGATTGAAAGCTTTACGGCTTCATTCCGGCCCGTATTAATTAAGCCCGTTAGATCTTATATCTTTGAAGATATATTCGCGAAGTCTTAAAAACTAAAGACGCGCTGAGATCTGAGAAGGCAGCTAAGAAACGGTGGTTTAAGAAATGGAATAAGTCAAATAAAGTTATTTTAAAATGTATTGTAGATGTTACTGCTTAATATCCTGTAAAAACTAAGGTTGACCTAGCATTTTGCCTACGGAACCCAAAAACTTGCTGCTGATATACCTACATATATTATGTCATATCTGTCAATTACACAATTTATTAAGATACCGCATATTTTAAAGACCTTTCAGTTAAGCATTAATATGACATAAAATTGACATAATTATATGTGCAAGAACATTTAATAATACACTTGAACTGACTCCATCTTCTACAGCAATGGAATGCCGTACATATTCGATAATCGATTGATGGTCATCATCATCAGGCGCCGATGAGAGCTTAATGAAGCCGGTACGCGCTCTTACAGCAATTAGTTACGTAAGAGCACCATTGTCTCACAAAGCGGGCGTTTCCGACGGTCGCCACAGGTATGCGGGGACCAACCAGTATGGACATCCGACTAAAAAAATTTTAAATAAAAAAAGCAAGTAGAAGGATTTTTTTTACTGTGCTATTTAGACTATCGAACTTAAAGACTGGATGTTCTTTGATAATAAACAAATACGAGTATTAATGTTTTATTTTTGTGAATTTTCGTGCAACCAGTGCAGCAGTGCAGGTGTAACCTAGACCAAGGCACCTGGAAATTTCTTTTGATGGTGCACTTTATCCGGCATACATATTGATCACACATACGAACCTTAATATATCATTGGATTAATTGATTGCGATATCGTCCATCGTCCCATACGATTATTTAAATTGTATCGATATTCACATTGAAATCAGACAGTTATCACATATGGAAAGAAATGCAATTTTCTCCGTTTATGAACATGTTCCGATGATAATGTAATTAGAAATATACCTTTATTGTCTTGGCGAAACTGTGTAAAAATTTCAATTTTAAGTGTAAAACTATTAATAAAATGTACTCTATCTATTACGTACATCCGTAGTTTTTCTTCCGATACTGCACCTAGATTTACTGTGCCTATGTAGTACGAGTTTCCATTGTTACCGCGAACTAAGATGTGCGTCGTTCCGCAAGATAATTACACTTCAATTGACACTAGATTTCGTTGTAATTTCTTCATTACAACTTAATTAAAAGTATCATCATACTAAGGCATTGTTGTTAGTTTAATTATTTAGACATTCACAAGACAATTAATACTGGATGTTTGTTAATAATGCACAATGTAGGTTTGCACAAGTATGAAATACCTTTAGAAACTAGAACTGTTAATAAAAAGCTATTCATTTTCATTTCATTATCATCAAGTTTCGATTAAAATGAAGCAATATCTGCGTAGACAGTCACTTTGGATATCTTCCGAGCATAGGATCTTACCCCGGGATAGGGACCCGGGTATGTCCTTAAACTACGTCCAAGACCCCCGGTGGACGGGCAGCAGCGTTCCTCAAATTCGGTGTACTCGACTGCGATCGTCAACCCGCCTGCCAAGCGTGGCGATTATGGCATTCACCCCCCATAACAAGGGGGAGGCCTATGTTCAGCAGTGGACGTCTTATGGCTGAGGTGATAGGGTCTTAAAGTACAACTCACCATCATAGGAATCGGGTATGTAGAGCGGCTTGCCCACCAGCTTGCCCTTCTTGCCGGCGAGCGGCACGGCCTCCACGCGCCGGTGCGCCTCCAGCACGCGGTACAGCAGCACCGGCCGCTCCTCGCCCTCGAACCGCACCACCCTAGGCAGCGAGAACTTGTCCACAAACTCCTTCAACGTCATCACTTCACTGCAGTCCTCTTCGGGCTCCACCGACCCGTTCCTCCTGCCGAGGAGGAAGTTGTCGGCCCATTCTGGCGCCGGCCTCCTCTCCAAGTAGTCCGGCCGCCTCTCGCTGCTTCGCGGCTTGTATCTCGGCGGTCGGTCTCGCCTCACCAGCGCCTCGTTCGCTTCGGCCAGCCATCTCGTGACCAGCCTCTCTCGCTCGACATCGAGGTAGCGAGGTTTGGAGGCGTCGCAGGCGAAGCGGGCGGCGTCGAAGCAGTATTGCGGGGGAGGGGGCCGGATGCGAGGGGGGAAGAAGCGTGGTGGGACGTAGGGGGGGTGCGGGGCGTAGGCGGGGGGCGTCCGCGGCGCGGAGCCTTCCACTGACGCCGTCCGGAACATGCTCTCAGGCCATTGATGCGATGCGCTTCACCTGCAACAATGAGACAGAATTTGTCAAATTCGTTGGTACTTATCTTATTGCATGTAACATTCTATACGAAAGAAGCTTAAACTAAACCGAATCTTCCGATTTCATTTTAGTTGGCTGCTGGGATTATGGTCATTTTTATACTGGTCATACTTTTTTATTGTGATCGGGATGTCAAAGCGATAAAAACTTCTTGACTGACAAGGTCGAAGGGATAGAGGATATGTTTTTTTGCGATTTGGACATGTTGTGATGTCAGAATTTTTTATTTAGCCTAGCAAAAGGCAAGGTCAAGACCTTAGCCAAGGCTTACCGCCTTCAGCTCAATGTCTCTATCTATATATACAAGTCCCATGGAACCTTTTGCTCTATAATATAAGATGCAATAGACGATGCGATAATTATAGATGGTGTGTGTGTATATTGTAATTGACTGACTCTAAAAAATAAAATTTTATTCGAATAAAGCCCTAGCGAAGTTAAAAACGATGCATACTGCATACCTATGTAATTACAATAAGTAACGCATCAAACAAGTTATAAATCAGTTAAATCACAATAGATGCTTATTTCAATTATACCATCATTGGCGGATTTGCCCTAAGGCACAGTAGGCCCGAGCCTAGGGCGGCAAGATATTTAGGGGCGGTAAATTGTGACAAAAAATTCGCTGATGGTAACAAGAAATAACTCAAAATGTAGTCAATATTATGGGTGCCTTCAAAGGGGCGGCAAAGACTGCAAATCCGCCACAGTATACCATTCTCACTATTATCTCTTATCCGCATACTAAATATTCTTTAACCCACGGGAACTTTATGCTTTGTAGGAATTTCAAAATTATATTAGACGTTTTTGTACATTTGGTAGTTAAATAACTGTATAAGGTAAATATATTACCATAAGTTGTTTCTCTCTCTTTCACCTAAATTTCTATCTCGATTGCATTTTCAGCTACTGCTTCGGAGTGCAAAGTCCAAACCCCTCGCACTATTACATGATATATAATGTTGCAAATATACTACAGAACATAAATATTAAAGTATAAAGGCAGTACACACAGATTTAAGTACAAGTTTATATGCATTTTAGTAACGCAGAAGCTCTTATGCCACGATAGCTAGATGTTCGCACGGTGATACGACGTGTCGACATGTGCTGGGACACGTTATTTAGTAGTCTACAACTGATGGTCTACCGGGCCTACCGCGAACCACGTTCAACGTGTTGCCTCTCTGTCGCACTTGTAAATTCGTACGTAAGTGTGATACGGAGGCAACACGTCGAACATTGTTCGCAGTAGGCCCTCTGGAGACGAATGTACTTAGAATCAGACCTCCCGCATTGCGTATGCGCAGTGGCATTACTGTCCAAGGTAACAAGTAGGTACTAGTAGGTTCTGAGTGTGTTCCCTACATGAATAGACATCTTGTTACAGTTGCTCAGACATCTAAGTAATCAGGCGCCATTCATTTATTACGTAAGACGATTTAGGGGGGAAGGGGGCTCGAACATATCTTATTTTTTCTTACAAGGGGAGAGATAAGATCACAAAGATGCGATTTTTTCAAAAGGATGGTAAAAACTGGCAAAAAACGTCTTACGTAATAAATGAATAGCGCCTTACATAATTAAAATTATCCTGTTGTTCTTATTAGGGTATTACACTGGGAAACTAATACTTATTTAATTCTAACTAGGTTAAATTGGTATGTCTAACCACCGAAAAACCGACAGATACACAAGTATGAGAGTTTTGGAAGTTTGATAGACTTTAAAAAAAAATTTATAACGAGAGTTAAGTATGTACTAAATAAAACACTTGTTACACAAATAATATCTACAAAAACAACGCATAAAGCGAGATTTATTATCATCTTTGCATTTAAACTAAGTCAAGGTGTCTATACCGACAAACTAGTACCTACACCAGTTATTACGTATTGTTATATCACGCAAATGGTCGATCTATTAAATTTTATTACAAGCAAAAAAACTTGCTATAAAGAATCGCAGCAAAAACTCTGAAGGCATAGAAATTAGATTTGCCTTTAAAGAAGGTGGGTTCTGTGGATAATTTTATAATCTACACAAAGTTCCGTGTAAATTGAAGTTAAAAGAAAAAAAAATTACAAAAGTTAAAAAAAATGAAAAAATCAAAACAATAATATGAGATAAAATGTCGACTTCACAAAAATATACCACTATTCACCAGAATGTCGGTTTTAAGTTGAATTGATAGGTCCGTTTAATCAATTGATAAGGAAAAGCACGAGCATGGTCACTTACTCCATGTTAGAAATAGGGTGAAATATTGCAGCTAGATTTTCATCAAGTGATAATCACGACTATTCACGACAACTTGACAAGATTACAGATCATAAATGGTTTTTTTTTTAGTTTATTTGAGTAATTTAGTCATCGTTCTAACACGTAAACCTTTAAGTGTCTTATACAGTTATACACTTATTAACCTATAGTTCTCTAAAAATCACGGTACTTACAGTTTGATCTACGGTCAGTATTTAGCCTCAGCTTGGACCCCAAAATATCGAACACGCAGCTGATTTAAATGAGGTTCGCTCGAACAGGTGTGAGTCATGTAATTTATGTAAATAGCCCATGTACGTGCCTAGTGTTGTGATCGGGTATCCATCGATAATGATTTGGCGGTGACTATGAGCTCAAATTTGTTAAGGAAATCATAGAGCGTTGGTCTAAATAAACTTGATGCTGAAGCAAGGAAGTAAGACTTAGCGCTACTTGCACCATCCCACTAACCCGGGGTTAACCGAATAAACCGTTAACCTAGTATCAAATTTGACTGGTTACCATGGTAACTGCAGGTTTAACCGGTTAACCCCGGGTTAGTGGGATAGTGCAGGTCGCCCTTAATTGCATTGTTTATTTACTAATATTTTAGAAGGGACTACAATAATGATAATTTTGAATTTAGAAAACTATATCTGAAATACAGAATGTAAGCTAAAGTTTCGTAACAAGAAAGAGGGGCCTTAAGTCTGTGTGGAAAAAAAAACACAAGAGGTAATTTTTTGTCTGTAGCCCTATAAAGGCTTGATTTGTACGCTCAACTTAGTTGACAATTAAATTGCTTGATTGCTTTTTTGCAGTTTTTTGTTTCGTTTTAAAACCTCCACAATATGCTTTCAACTACTACGTATGTTGGTTTTACATAGTAATTACACAACAGTCCTACGGTATGCTACATTTATTCTTATAAAATTATAATTAAAGACGACGTCTCTTTCTTTCATATTATATATTTGTGTAATACCATTACGCTTTAATCTAGCGCTCCTATTTTAAAGACAAACTACTACTGATATTCATAAGAATGGACTAACTCTTATCGTCTCGTCCATGCATACCATAACAACAAAAGCTTTATCTTGCACGTGCAAGGTCCTTTTATGTGCAAGCTTCTATTCTAATGTATTAGATTTCCTGTTCTATATGAATAGTTTTTGGTAGACGGGTTCATGACCTCTTTTGTGATTCAAATAAGTTTTTTCCATCAAATTATGCAGCCGTCTTAAAATGGAGTAGTGGAGCGTCATAATCGTCAGTCTTATTTTGAATGGCGTCACCCGTATTTCGTCTATTGAAATCTATTAAATTATCGGGTTGAGAAGATTATACAAACACAAAGAGCCTTTGTATATTATCGTACTATTTAGCATACCAGTAGAATTAACATCATCTTGTCGTTTATTTAAGGGCTCTATATCTTTACAGGGAGCCGACAATTGATCTCACAAATTGTAAATTTTATTTTTATCGTCACCCAAAAGAACACACTAAGTATTTAGTTGGCAAACGAGGTATCGTGCAGTCAATAAATTGTTTTAGACTGTTTCTTTTTATATTTAATTCGAAGATTACTTGAAAATAAGTGGTTTCCTGTTAGGCTGAAGTTGATTTATACATTCTAGGTTCACTAGTTAATTAGTTATATGTCATTCAACTAGAATACCCCTTCCTCGTTAAACAAGTGGGGTACGTGTATACGTGTATACTGTACGTGTCCGGCGGAGCACGATCGACAGGTTTAATTCTGATTAAGGCGCTCATTTGATACAATCTCGGACAAAGGCGCGTTAAGGTGCCCACGTGGGCGGAATGGTTCCAAATTGTCCAGCGAAGGACAGGTATTTCTTCCTGTCCTGCAAGTATTGCACTCAAATTACTAATTCATGTCCAAGATATGTTGCTGTTTGAATGAGATGACAAAGAATTTGGACTTAAAATGTTATCTGTTGAGGAAATATACCAAGTAGGTTCTTGTATAATAAATTGCACTGTATTGGAATACCATGTCGGGTGAATTTTAGAGCTAGGGCCGCAGGTTTGAAACATTTTCTTATACTGTAGTCAGTTATGTAACGCTGCCATACATGACCCAAAAATTTTTTATTAAGCTATGAGCTTCATCACATTTGATATTTGAGTAATTCTAAGCATTTCTAGCCTGGGAGGCAAAAAGAAGCGTGCGTCTAGTCGGGGAGGGTGGGATCTTTAAAAAAAAATCTATTCTGATCCTGGTGGCTACAAGGGCAAGTTTGGTATCATTTTCGTATAAACCAAAGCCGTATAATAATTCATTGCTGATATTTGTTTTTTTCAGTTTCATAGTAATTTTACAAGAAAAACGTAAAAAGGTAAAAAATTTGGTTGGAGATTTTTGCTACGCGGAGCCGAAACTACAAAAGATAGAAAGTTGAAATTTGCACACTAGATTACATTTATAAAGTGTACAAGAGATAAGAAGCGATTTTGAGAAATTCAACCCCTAAGGGGGTTAAAAAGGGGATGAAAGTTTGTATGGGGTTCAAGTTTTATTTTAAGCTAGGAATTTGAAACTTCGTAAAACGATATATTATTAAAATACAAGTAAACTAATTTCAGCGTTTTTGAAAATTCATCCCCTAAGGTGGTGAAAAAGGGGTTGAAAGTTTGTATGGATATCAAAAGACAGGAAAAGTAATTTCAGCGTTTTGTAAAATTCATCCCCTAACAGGGTTAAGAAGGGGTTGAAAGTTTGAATCCATTACAAATCCGAGTAGACGCACATTTCTTATTGCCTCCCAGGCTTGAAATGCTTAGAATTACTCAAGGAACATATGTGATGAAGCTCATAGCTTAATAAAAAATTTTTGGGTCATCTTTATAACTGCCTCCGCTATTATGATATAAGCCCAATATGAAGTTTTAAGTTTTCTCTGTGACGTATTTTTGGATTGGACTTATAAATAGTAAGTACCACACAGTAAGTTATAGACGTTATAGTAGATGTTGCGTCGATGCTTAATACATTAATTACGAAAGTCTTAATAATATTTGACTAAAAAAACTCAAAAAAATAATCACAAGTTCATAGTTTACTGATTCCTAAAAACTTGTCCTTTTAAAGTATGTTATTCCCTCCCTTCTTAGTCTCACGGCACCATATTCGGTTCAATTCGCAATATCAACACAATAAATGGTTTTCGTAAGTTCGTTTACATGTTCGTCGTTATGTCCTAAACCGTACGACGTGGGCAGAGACGGCGTGTCTGACAAGTATTGTCTTTAACTTGCCTTGTACAGTCAGCAATAATATGTTACACAACGAAGGCCGCAAAAATATCTGACACGATCTTATATGTAGAGCCTTAAGAGCGTGTCACATATTTTTGCGGCCTTCGAAGAGTAACATATGATATGAAGGTGACTGTACAGTATCGTAGGCATTCCCTAATTGTTTCATCATTGCTTTGACATTTAAGTGTTAATCAAAAGTGTAGTATGATTCATAAGATACTACCATGTGTGTGTCCGGTGCAATAGGTTTGCGCTCTACGGTATTTCCCGCCTAACTTAAAAGGCTACGACAGGATACGTAACGAGCATATGCATCAAAGCGAAAGTTACCGATATATTTCGAATTATTTAGGTTATAGTGGTTCCTTAGCAGGGGTCGGACAAAAAGTGCGGATGACGTAAAAATGACGTAATCTTGCACACAGGATGATGTTTGAGTTTGTATTTAAACTTCCGTGTGACATGTAGTAACAAAGTAGTATTAATGAAGTAACAAAATAATCGTAAATAAATCCATGGAATTAATAACACAGGTAGGGTGATGTAGTGAATAAAATAAATTTCACGAATAAATGTCTTTTAATATTGCTTACCTTCGTTGGTATATCTTGATTACAGCAAGAGCAGTATACGTGTTTGTCACGTACCTCCAAAAACGGAAAATTGCCACAATATTCGAGTAAAGATGACATTTAGAGCGTTTTCTTAAACATTAGTAAATATAAATTTTAGCTAAATATAATCGTGAAGATACAATAGCTAAACAATAACGAAGTCAATTTATTGTTCATCTGATTGACAATGTGTCAGTCAAAAACGTACTTACTCATTTCAAGTGGCGATATCGTTTAATAAAGAGGTTGATAAATGATAAGTGATAATTGTTTATGAAAATCAAAAATACTATTTGAAATCATCCTATAAGTGGTTTGACGTCATCCGCACTTTATGTACGACCCCTGTTCCTTAGTTTCTCACTGTTCCTTAATTGCGTAACTGGGACCGGTGCGATGGGATAGTCCTAATTTCGTAATTCAAACAGATCTCCCAAGAGCTTACCGCAAACCACGTTGGACGTGTTGTTTCTCTGTCGCACTTGTGAATTCGTACGTAAGTGTGACAGGGAGGCAACACGTCGAACGTGGTTCGCGGTAAACCCTCTGGCAGGCGTGTCTCACTCCGCGTCGCTTTGCTACAGGTAGCTAAAAGTACATCCGTTCGGCCCCAATTTTGGGGTTTGCCATAAGCCGCGCGTGGCGCTGTCGCCGTATCTGTGCTGATCGTAACAGACGCGTTTTGTTAGAGAGTGAGTCTTCTGTACTTAGTACTATTATTTATTATGTGCCTCTGGTCAGGTGTGTCATAACTAAAACCGGCCACCATTGGAGGTGACGAGTTCTGAAGACCGCGGTTGGGCAGACGTAGTTAGGGTCACGGACCAACCCCTAGGCGGTTTTTTGTGAGTTAGAGTATAAGGCCTTGCAACCTGCGGAACTGATAACAGGACTGGAGTATTGCTACGCTTCAGGGGTGAACCGCATTTTCCAAAAATATTTCTGTGAATTAAGGCCTAAGGTTAGCAGACCTCAGCACGGAACACCACCGTGGATATAAATAATATAAAAGAGAATTTTTCCTCGTAAGCCTGGTTCGCAGATTTTCTCCACTAAAAAGTATACTACCCATTAATTGTTTGAAACTACTATCCCATGTAGGTATTTAATAGCGGTGCAGACTCTGCATGGAGGCAGAGGAGACGCCCTTACACATCCTCACAGAGTGCCCTTGCCTAATGCGTACTCGTGACCTAATCTTGGGCGGACACATATTACGCCCGGAGGAGGTAAAGTCTCTCGAAACCAAAAAGATCCTGCAGCTATTTGAAGTTGCAGGGTTGGATCGAGAGTTGTAGTAGGTGGCGATCACAATAGATCAGGAATGGTCGCAGTGATACATAGGCTTTGGAGCCTTATATAGCACCTAATAAAGAAGAAGAAGAAGAAGAAGGTATTTAATAAGATAATAAGCGTCTACTACTGGCGAAATGTTTTTTTGCAACACATTCAAGAATCGTGACCGTTTCAAATCAGCGGCAATCATCTCTGCCCTACCATAACATTCTCACCTTCGATACCCTAACCTACTATTAGTAACAATTTAACACAAACATGTAACACTTAAACTACGCAGCCTTTAGATCATATCAATAGCGTGTAAAAACTTAAAAATCCAAGGACTTTCATACAATTACAAGCATTGCGTGTGGGAACTGGCCATTCGGTATAATTGTTTATTGTTTCGCTACTGTTTAAACAATCGCGTTACATTGCGAAGTAGGAAGCGTGACCCTAAAAGACGTCTGAGAATTCGGTTGATAAGTTCATTTTCGGTTTGGCGTGACCCTGGTCAGGCCCTTGCAACTAGGGTTGCCATATGGAAGAATTAAATGTCCTGATAAAAATCCGGACATCACCCTAAAAATCCGGACATTTCTTGTAGCAGAGATTTGGCGTAGCTTGAACGAGGCCCCGGCGGCGCGCTGCTCTCTGTGGTGTACTGTATCGAGGATCTACTTTCCCCTTTCCCTTCGCCCGATCCCGTAGCCCCATCCCCGGGCGCGCATTTTATATTTATAAGGTCATTCCTAAAAATCCGGATACATGCCAAGTCCGGCCGCAATCCGGACAAAGGGTCAAAAATACGGACATGTCCGGACAAATCCGGACGTATGGCAACCCTACTTGCAACGGCGGCTTTTGATTGGCTGAGAGGCGCGTGAGACAACGCTAATTTGAATCGGGTTATTCAAATAAACATTCATTAACATTGTCTACGATCATGTCAATTATTTATCATGTTATTGTGCATTGTATTTATAAGTGTTATTTTGTCTTGTTAATTGGTAGATTTTATTGTACCAGCTTTTACAAATACTGCCGGCCTAGCCAAGGTTACAATCGCTATCGCTTCGACAGCGAAACGCTTTGTCTCTCTCTCTATTCTCTATCACTCTTCCCTATTAGTGCGACAGTGACAGTTGCGTTTCGATCGCTACGGAGCGTAAGCGATTGGCATTTTGGGTACGCAGCCAGTACAGATATATAAAATTTAAATGCATAAAGATCGAAATACGATTTAACATATATCATTACCATATAACAAACATAGTAATTCAACAAAGAAGGATATTACTCCTTTTGGATAACATATAAATAACGCTACGTCTCATCTGAACGAACGTCCTCAAATTATTTAAATCCCTTGGGCACCAAAGTTGTCTTTTGGGCATGTCACGTCGGCATCGTGTGAGTTGTTGGCTCAAGTCGTCGGAATGGGCCCGCCGACCTCAGCCCTGTGTGTAGTGCAAACAATAAGCGATCGGCGATTCGCTTTACACATGTTGTTGTAGTTTGTTAAAAAGGATTCAGTAGATATTTTAGTTTTACCAACGGTTATATGTGTAGCAGCCACCGCATGTTGATTTCATATTTTTTAATGCACTTTAATCCTAAATAAGAGTCTTATTAAAACTGAGTGATAAATACGATACAGCGATTCGCGACGATAAGAAGATCAGTTGTCCTTTTAAAATATTACAAGTGATAGCGTAAATCAGTTCAGTTGAATAAATCGCTTATCTTCAAATGACTCCAATGCAACTGAGCAGGTTAAATTCTGTAACATATTACAACGTAATACATGCAATATATTACAACGTATAAACAACAAACTAATTACAACTAATTAGGTAATTAGCTAAGTCTACCCATATATGTTTCAAGGGAGTTCCCTCTGCCAACAAACTGCCCTGCAGTTTGGCAGAAGAAAAACATTTGTAAAATAGGGTTTATTTCATCAGTTCTGTTTTTTTTTTAAACGTAATGTTACAGAATTTTAGAAGAAAATCTACACAAATGTCCCGTGTGTTTTGTCACCAACCGCTCCCGCTACCGCCTGCGACTCGCGCCCGCTCACCCGTCGTCCTTAGCCTCCCTATTCGGGCGCGATGACACCTGATCGTACATATTTAAGGCACATTTCACATTAACCGCTGCAGCGCGCATACAAATTAAAGTTGTCATTTGTCACGTCTGTTTATGGCTCCTCTACACGATGGGCCAACGCCGGCCACTCCAAGGGACGCAGCCATGCGGTAGAATGAGATAGCAATATCACTTGCTCCCTCTAACGCATAAATGCGTCCCTTGGAGTGGCCGGCGTTGGCCCATCGCGTAGAGGAGCCATTATATAATTTATCAAAAACGAAGTGTATGCATATATATTCCCCATACAATCGTAAGGCGAAAACTGTTAATTACAATGAGTATGGAATTATAGGTCACGGGTACGAATGTCTGCACAACCGAATAAATAATATCTATAGCTGTAGCTGTGAACCTTTAGAATATGTTAGTACATACAAGTATTTAGGTATGCATGTAGATAACAATTTTAACTGGAAAACACATGTTACTGCAGTTTGTTCTAAACTCCGTTCAGTCCTAAGCAAGTTATATCACTTAAATAGATTAATTAATAAAAAAACAATGCTCGTTGTTTATTACGCGTTAGTGGACTCAATCATTAATTATGGTCTAAGTGTTTATGGTCGAACTTTTCATACTTATTTAGACGAAATTAAAAAAATACAGTTAAGATCTATGAAATACCTAGTTAATAAAAAAATTAAAAATAGGCTTAAAGGGAATTACGACAAATTGTACAAGATATGTAAAATACTTCCTATACATCAAAAGGTGCAATACTTGATAGCAGTAGAAAATTGTTTTGATGATAAATTTAAGGTGTTGAAACAAAGTAGATATAGAACAAAGAGCATAAGGCTTAAAAAAATTGTACAAAATACTGCTAAAAACTATTATGGCAAAAGAACTGATTTGTTTTTGATACCAAAATTGTATAACGAAATTAACTACCTAAGGGAAGAAAATAAATGTAGTAGGGCTAAATTTAAAACTGAGTTAAAAAATACGTTATTGGATAATATACCCTAACATTTAAACTGTACCTAAAATATACCTGAATTTAGTTGTTAAGTTAAGTTTAGTATTTAGTGCATAGCATAATATGTATGTCTGTGAAGATGAGCGCGATCTCGCCAACAAACTGCAATTGCAGTTTGGCGAGGAATATAATGTTTATAAAAGTGTTGTGTACTTTATGATAAATAAATAAAAAAAAAAATAAAAAAAAAATATAGGTTCGGGTCGCTTTGTTCCGGCGTGGGCGGTTTGTTCTGTTAATGTACTGATAATTTAATTAATTAGGTAGTACACGGTAATGTTTTAATGCTATTCAAAAGACCAATGCCAGCTTCAAGCTTAACATTGTAACTCCTTTACAAGTAATTATTATTAAATGCATACAGAATTTCAATAGATATCAGAGTTATATCTTGACATAGTTATGTCAGGTTATGCTATGTAAGGGCAGTTGCCCTGAAAATCAGCGCAGTGTCTTACAGACACACCTTAAGTGCTTATGCCAGGATCGCACGTACCAAGTAGAGTGGCGAGACAGTAAAACGAAATATGAAATTGTTACTCGTAAAGAAGACAGACAAGTAAAGTAGAGGGAATTTCGATAGCTAAAGTGGAAAATAATCAATAAACCAGGCAGTCGACTGTATGCAACGGATTTTATTAGCGAACTGACATACAAAAATATAAACAGTCAAAATAACATTAGAATTTAAATATGGAATTAAAAAAGAACTTAAGACTAGACATAGATAATAGTGTAAACGTATCAAAACCTATTTACATATACACCCTTAACATCCCACCCCCTTGTGTGCGAAAGCACACAAAACTAGCCAGACTAGATATAAACTGAGACTTTATGCCTCTAATCTGACCAATTTTTTAGAAGGTCGACGAAGAATTCCACCTGATGTGGCTACGTCCACTACCCTGACCACTCCGTCTCTGCCAGGGAATGTAGCAACGACGCGGCCGCGTGGCCAGGTTCCTCGGGGTAGGTTCTGGTCTACAATGATGACTAAGTCGCCAACAGTCAAGACGTGCTCTCTGTTCTCCGCTATCTGGCGAGGTTGCATGGTTGGCAGAATTTCTTTTACCCATCGGTTCCAAAAGTGGTCGGCCAATCTCAACGCCTTCCTCCAGTCAGCACGTCTTAAAAGGTCTCGGTCGTCAAGGGTTGCAGGCAGAACCTGGTTAGAAGATGAGCCAATTAGAAAGTGGAAGGGCGTTAGGGTTTCCTGGTCTTCAGGGCCAACAGGGACATGGGTCAGAGGTCGAGAATTTACAATTGCCTCAGCTTCTAGAAGGAGAGTTACTAGGACTTCGGGATTAGGTTCTCTTTCACGTAATGTGGCGTTCAGCGCGATTTTGATGGTGCGAATCAGTCTCTCCCAGCATCCGGCTCGAAGGACCAAAATAAAGAAGACAGACAAGTAAAGTAGAGGGAATTTCGATAGCTAAAGTGGAAAATAATCAATAAACCAGGCAGTCGACTGTATGCAACGGATTTTATTAGCGAACTGACATACAAAAATATAAACAGTCAAAATAACATTAGAATTAAAACATTGGAATTAAAAAAGAACTTAAGACTAGACATAGATAATAGTGTAAACGTATCAAAACCTATTTACATATACACCCTTAACAACTCGGCCGAGTAAAAATTCCATACTTCCTTTTACTGTCTCGCCACTCTACTCGGTACGTGTAACCGAGCCCTTATGCTGAGCGGCATCCTATTTGGTGTATGTTTCTTTATTTAACTTGATGTGATTTATAAGTGCATACGAACTTAATATACTCGTACATACTTAAAAAAAACAGCATTAAATAACTAACCTACAAAACTTAAACTATATCTAAAAATAAATAAAACTAAACTTAAAATAAATGATTACAATTACTTGATGTTGTACCTAATGTATGTTTTACGCCAAATAATTATTTTTTATTTCTAAATGAACATAATAAGCCTAAGATATACTATGGGCTTTTAATTACTAAAAAAACGTTGTGCCAAAACTAGACGCAAATAGGTTTAGGTGGGCACTATAGTAGTTGTATGCGATGTAGTTTACCTTCGACAAATTTTGTTAAATCCATTAAAAAGAGACAGTGATATTATCGTGTTCTGCTTATTCGATAATAATATGTGTAGAGGTACCTACATTAAATAATCATATGTCATACTGCAACATAGTCGATATCGTCATGTACCCTCGATCATTTTAAAACTATCAATTTGGACCTACGTGAGACAGCAGAGGTGAGCAATAATAAATTGCTTACTATCACAGTATAACTAGCTTACAGTACCATATGCTATGGACAGATCTATCATCAATTTGTCTAGAAGTGCAAAATTACTGGCCGCGTAGCCAAAATGGCGATCGCTTACGCTCCGTAGCGATCGAAACGCAACTGTCACTGTCGCACTAATATGGAAGAGTGATAGAGAAACATAATGCTTTTCGTTGTCGAAGCGATAGCGATTGTAACCTTGGCTAGGCCGACTGTTTCTTAACTTATCTCGTCGAATTTGATTGCGAATAAAATGCCCACTTTCGGTCAATTCTTGGGATAAATTGTCGAATAGCAGATCCTAGATTCCTGCACCTGGAAAAACGTTAAAATTTAGCGAATTAAGGAAGCAAGGCCAGGCACTGAAACAGGAGGTTCTCAATTCATTGGAATATTTTAATTTAATCCGTTTTGAGAAACAGTTTTTTTTAATAAGATTTTTAACATCCCTACTAACGAGGTATACAGCACATAACCTTACCTAAAATAAATACTTTTAGAGTATCGAAGGAATGCTGCGAATGATGGACAAAGACAACTCGTGACTTTGATATACTCCACGTCAGTGACTGACTAATTACTTTATTTCGTTCGACAGAGAAAAGTCAAGTCAACGTACTTATAATGTTTACACTGTAGCAGGCGGATATCAGATGTAATGACAACCAGAAGCGACATCAGTTTTTGCGTGAGATCTCACGCGTTGGGCTACGCTGCCAAGGTGACAGGTTTTGTCTGACAGCTACATTGATTTTAAACGTTTGCTTTGTGACAAGCCGGCGTTTGCCTGCTCATGACGTATGTTTTTGTACACTTTACAGATCAGTATCAACCAGTTTTTTTTAAATTCCTAAGTCGTATTGGGCCAGAATGGTAGCTCAGTACATCAGACCCAGATTGTCGACAACAGTGTTACTGACGTCACAGGTCTCCATAGGCTACGGTAACCGGTTACCATCAGACGGGCGGTGTGCTTGTTTGCCACCAACATGTTAATTAAAAAAGCTACTAATAAAAAAAACTCGTGGTGAAATAGGGGCCTGGTAGGCAGCATTTATAATCGTACATCTTGGCAAAAAAGAGTAGAAATTAAAAAGTGGCAACACTGTAGAGTCGTCCCGTTTTCTTATATGTATTGGTTTGAAAGGGACGACACTACAGTGTTGCCATTTTTTACTTGTACAGTCTAGGAATGCTATAATTCTGCTATACACACTCGTATACAGGGTGATTCCGGGGTCGTGACCCCAACCCTTTTTTTCTGACTCAGTAAACGATTGCGATGTTACCTGTATATATTTAAATTGAAATGCTAATGATTCATTTTTTACTTATTTTAACTAAAAAAAGCATGATTTCTGAAAATGCGTGGTTACCCTACTTTTCATATTGCAACCTCTTTGAAAACAAAACGTCTGATAGAATACTTAATAATTTATGAGTAATTATTGTCACAGTACGTCAAAGTCAATACACGTGTCAATAAACATTGTAAACTGAAATTAATAAAATAATTAATTAATTATGCCTCCGGCGTACCCTTTTTCCAATATCGAGCGTTCAGATATGGTAAAATTTTACCATCAAACGAACAACACTGTGAGAGCACGAGAGATTTTTCACCATCATTATCCCAATTTGCCAATACCAACCAGGCGTTTGATTGATTCAATGGTGCGAAATCTTCGAGAACACGGGCAGTTCAGCGTTACAGCCCATGCCCAAGCACGAGGTGGTGATAGGCCACGAAGGCGAAATTACGAAAACCTGGATCAACGCATACTGAGATATTTTTACCGAGATCCGCAACGCAGTACCCGACAAGCTGCTAGAAGGTACAATGTCAGCCAAAAGTTTGTCTGGAAACTGCTCAACGCTACTGGATTGCATGCATACCATTTTCTACCCGTTCAAGATATCTCCGCCCCTGATTTCCCCTTACGGATGAACCTGTGTCGATGGATTTTAGACAATGAAGAAACAAACGTCCTGTGGACTGATGAGAGTACATTTACACGTGTTGGTTTGTTCAATATCCACAACGAGCATTTTTGGAGTGAAGAAAATCCGCATTTAACTCGGAGAAACGCGTATCAAACACGATTTAGTTTGAATGTTTGGGCGGGAGTTATTAATAACGTTATTATTGGCCCTCATTTCATCGAAGGCAGATTGAATGGAATGAATTACCTTGATTTATTACGAGAAGTGGTCCCGGAATTATTGCGAGGCGTCCCGGAGCTTTACTTAGAAAACCTGTATTATCAACATGATGGTGCACCTGCTCATTTTTATAACCGTGTTCGTGATTATTTAAATGAACAATTTCCCCAACGATGGATCGGTCGCCTTGGACCCATTGCATGGCCACCTCGCAGCCCCGACCTCACACCGTTAGACTTTTTTCTCTGGGGAGAGGTGAAACGGTTGGTGTATGAGCAGGAATCTAACACCGTAGAAGAGCTACGCCAGCGAATCATTTTAGCCTTTGAAACGGTTAAGCAAAATCACTTTGCTCTGAACAGATTAAGGGGCAACCTAAGACGACGGGCGGAATTGTGCATACAGGAGGAAGGTTCACATTTTGAACAACTTTTGAAGTACATTTAGTGTTGTAAATTTTGTGTAAATAAAGTATTAATTTTTATTGTTATTTTCTTAGAACAAAAATACAAAATATCATAATTTTCGTAGGTATCGATGCAATTATTCCTATCTGATTATCAATTTAATCATAGCATAACAATTTCATTATCTGTGACGATTGCAGTCTTTTAGAGTACACGCACTTGACATAAGTTTTCCTGGGAAACAGTAGGGTGACTATGATCTGAAATCATTCCGGACATTTTGTTTTTTTTTTGTGATGACTAAAAAAAACCACAGGATTGTTGCTGGTCCTACTCTATCGTGATTCTCAGGAGAAACTAAATTAAATGCTCCTTGCTTGCTCCACGACCCCGGAATCACCCTGTATGTAAGGTATATGAAAACACCTGTACGGATATGATGGTCGTATTTGTCTACGTGACAGCGTGATAAAACGGTGTCCGTCTCTTTCTATCCCGCAGAGTTAAAAAGTGACTGTTGTTTTATCACGTTGATAAATGTGGATAAAGCGATCCATAATAGGCTTGCTGAAAGAGGCATAGGCCTAATAAATCTACGAAGATTTCCCTAGCTTGTATTGCTTTCAAAGTTGGGGAGGACGACGAAATATTGAAAACACATGTTGGAGGGAGGTGGCAGTGGCACCCTAATGAAAACAAAACCAAAAACACGGAGACATCTATTAAAACTTATAAAAAAATAACTTAACACAGAGTCATGAAATGATAATATGTATTATGTATGTTAGTATTACTACTAATGGCTATCGTTTGTAAAAGCTATCATCAATAATTATTTCTCTATGGTAGAAGATTAATTTTCCTGTCCCAGGTCAATGTACTGCTGCAAAAACTCCAATATTTAATAGAACATCGTCTTTTTAAATATATACTAGTATTTTTTGTCCAAGTCGTTACCCTAACTTATCAACCTTTAGAGATAAAGTCATACCTACAGTGTTAGACGTGCCAAAATCGTCTATATTACTTGAGCATAAAGTTCTTAATCATTTAACTGTATCGATCAGAACCTTAGGTACTTATCACCACGTGCAATCAAATCGTCGTCGTAAATTTAAGAGTTAGGCTCTTGTGCAATCAAATACCAAACCTAAATTTATTCTATAGAGCTCAAATTAGCTTAGCTCGTAGTTAAAACAGGTTACAATTACGAATCATAATTTCGTTGACGTAATACTAAGTACGAAATGTAATTAATACAAACCTAGTAATCAAACAATTGAAATTGGACTTCAAAACTGTTGTTTAAGATTGTTTTTAGTTACAATTTGTCTGAAGATATTGTACAATCGGTGTGATAATGAAACGGTATGATATTATCTAATTTATGGGCTATTAGAACTACTTACATAATTAGTGTCAAGTGACTTTTTATAAAAACATGCTTATACATAAAGATTATTTAGAATATAACACGCGTATAAAATTTATGAAATACAAATCAAGAATAATTTATATTTTAATTTTCAACTTTATCATAAGAAAACTTTGATTTAAAAATTTGCCAAATACATTTAAAAAAATTACAATCCTCTTTCTGATGTAGGTATACGACATCTCATATCCCGCAAGTATAAATTTAAAGTTAATTTCCTTATCATGTTCTAGGAATCACAAAACGTGACATTTTATTGATACATAGGAAAATCAATCCTCATTCCAACATCTTAAGACTCAAATTGGAACATGCGATCAACACCAAATATCATTGTCCGCATTGCAACGCACGTGTTTAGGAAATTCCAGCCTTATTCATTCAGAAACAATTTCTATTAATCAATGAGGTGTTTAAGAAAAATATTCGATTGCATAATTGTGAAATGTTTAGCGTAGTTGGTATTCTAAGTATAAGCATTGTAGCACATTCTACGAACAACGAAATTATTTTTGAAAAGCAGAAGACAGGGAGTAACTTTTTACAAGTGTAGGTACTTTGATACTTATGTATCAAAGACATAAGCAACACAATGTGATAGGAAACGTTTTAATGAAGCTGAAAATCTTGCGTTGGCTTCTACCAACTCTTGACTATCTGACATGGCTATTTTTACGTTACGTTTACATTTGACGTGACCTCTCCCCCGCAAAAATCGGCAGACTATTTTGTACAGAAAATTTCAGACAACGCGTCTCCATTTGGTTATATCCTCCAAGATCTGCACTATATACCTATAAGCATACTTTGTTTACAAACACACGCGTTGCGTCACAGACTAAGCCTAGCGATAGCGACGTATCACATTGTGTTACAAACTTACAACTAAAAACAATTGCGCATCAGCAACACAGTCTGCCACTTTTCTTCACATTTCCATGTGCCAATTCCCAGCCTGAAGAAGAACTGACGTAACTCTCAAGATCCCACGATGAGCATTGTGTATAACCTAATTTAGGGTTTTTGTTACTTAATGAAAGTGCTTTATAGTATCGTACTATTTCCTGGTGCTCTGAAATGTGATATTTTTAACAACTAAAGTTTTTAACCTTTGGTTTCTTGGTACTTACGTTCAGGTCATGTCAAAAATTCAAGAGTCGCCTGTCAGCATGAATACCCTGCATTTTATTTCCTACGCTGACACGATCAAATTATTTCCTACACATAAGTAAAGAAAATCTTCACTGAAAACATTGGTGTAAGCAAGAAATTGTGAAGGTAAGTTGAGCTACGAGAAGAGCGGCCGAGGATTGAGGTCATCACAAGATGCTCTAATATAATTTACCGTTTCCCCTTCGCGTCCCTTGCAACTTAGGTCCTTTTATTTATTTAATGTTTATAATGATATCAAATCCGTGCTAATCAGTAGTAACATAGCACCTGCACAGTACAATAGAGCACGCGCGGACGTGACAGTTTCCACGTTCTTACGTAACGTACACCATCCCAAGCAAAAACACACTGACAATACATACGAGGGGCAAACTGAAAGTGTTTAGAATAGAAAAAGCTGAAGTAATTAGGACGTTACTCTTTATTTTAATGCATGCTTTATCTCTTTCTGACCACGCGTACAAATTTTCATTAGGATAGGATTACCCTGAAGCGCACACAGCTCATTCTTCCAATGCCTTTTTTGTATGGCGATTTTAGGTCCTCGGAGGTTTTGTATGAAATTCATGAGGTACCCATCGGGATTCAAGCTTTTTTGACACAAAATAATTTAAGCAAGATTTTTTTAACAATGTCATATGAATACTGAGGGATATCAAAAACTACTGATATACATTTTTTTGCCAGTATTTTTTATGAACCGCACAACTGTGCGATGTAAACTTTTGACGTCACTCTTGAATGACATGCTTCTGTATGATCATCCGTTGAATAACTACAAAAGCGATTAAATGTGTAATTTAAAAAATAAACAGACGTACAAGAACTAGGCTTCATTATGAAACTATAACTGAAGCCTACTGTAACTCTGTTGTTGGCTGAGCCCACAATGAAAATCGTTATAAATAGTAATACGAAAAAATTCTTAGGTCGAAATTGGAATAACGCTCGACGTACAATTTCCAAATTGCCATCAATCCTGAAACACAGATAACGACCAAATTGCATATACCTCAAAAAAAGTATAAAGAGTTATATTTTCATAAATAATATGCCTCTTTTTGTTATATGATCTCTAAGTAGCCTTTTCTAAGAACTTTCAGAGTTGCCTACGTATAAGATACTTAATGCCTTTCATAGAAGTCTCGCACGCTTACCAAGCGTTACGGGTCATAGGTTACTTACATGGGGTAGGATTGGATAGCAAATAACGAAAAGGGATTTAACTCTTATAATTATACAGACGGGCTTGCTTACTGCGATCCTGAGCTGTGGCATCGGGATTTACCTGTAAGAAAAATAAAAACATTACAATCTTCATCCAAGGATAAATTCACCTTAGGAGTACAAGAAACGCAACTTGGTGAGAGCGGCTTCAAACGAACAACACTTTTAATTTTGCCTGTGTTTTAATTTAAATCTCTTGCCGAGTCAAGCACGGGTGATTTCGGGCAAATATAACTCTCAGATGAATTAGTATAAGTCGCTCTTCGATTACTTGTAAAATCGGCGGGGATCCCCTTGGTTCCCCCAAGAACTCGACCCGCTCCACCAATAATGACAACCCACTTGCAAATTTTAATCGCCAAAATGAGTAAAATGACTCGTTGAAATTAATCTTTACGGTAACGTGGGAGTTGAGATACTTTAAATAATGATGCCAGTTCCCGCGTGATGTCCACCTGCTCTTTATATGTATTATTAAACAGGGCCCGATTTTTGAATTTCGAGCGTTCGATTTCGTCGATCGGTGGAAAACAGTGAAATGGTAATTTTTGAAATACGAGCGATAGAAATTGGGAATCGAGTGGTATTGACCACTCATTTTCAATTCTATTAGTAGACTTTAAATGCTGGGTACTGGAGATATTATTGAACGAAATACACGAAATCGAGCGGTCGAAATTCAAAAATCGGCCCACAGGTCTTTTGCAAGCACACGTAAGGTACGATAATAAGGGCTAGTTGCAACAACCGTCTGTCACCGTTAAAGCATTCGCTAAATATTTTTGTGTGACGTTTCATAGTTCAGTACTGTGTGACGATCTGACGATGAACAGTCCATCAAGTGTGGTTGGACGTTGGACTGGTTGGTGCAACTGGCTCTAACTACGTTACAGTTAGTATTATCGCTAAAGAACTACATTCGACGCACCGAAAAAAGTTAAAATAGGCGTGGATAACTACCGTAAATGATATCAAGGCAAAACCACGCGTATAATCAGATTACGCGCTGCCATCCCTAATTATGACGACACAGATGTAATGCTACGTGTAACAAGCAAATTTAAAAAATAAAGAAAACCCGACAGCGTAATTAGTTAAGCGAGAATGGTTGCTAACCAACTTTAAATCGTTACTGATCTTAAATTAAATGGTCATTCAAAATTAAAAATGGCAAAAAAAACCTTAACGTGAATTTCTAATCTCTTTTCACGCCACTGTTCGGAAATGTAGTAATAGATGGTCTAAGACCTGATGGTCATTGGTGACAGTTCGCTACAGCAATGAGTATCATTTAAAACATAAAAAAACAATAAAAGGTCTTTTTATGCGCAACTTTTTCCTTCAAAAATAAAATTAGCTTATTTATAGAACCAATTTCTTGTTTAAAAAAAAAAGAAATACCAAAACCATTCACTTCATTTTTTTTTAACAATTATCCATTCCATAGACATAATATATATATAGACGGTGTCTCAGCGAGCTGTCACTGTTGCCACTTTTGTTTAGTGTACGATTAACAATGAGGCCCACGTTGCTGTAGCCATGTCGATAAAGTCATATCGATAAACTATCGACATTTCTTGCAATTTTAATTTTACTTCAAAGGCTTAACGATACCTAAAATGACCAAAAACGCTTTTATTCTTTATTGTGGTTATCAGATCACAATTTTATAGTCACGCCCCAGCAGGGAACCAAGGGAAAGTTCAGATATTTAATTAAAATACATAAATACCTCCTAAAATAGGTGTTCCGCAATAAATGAATTATATTATTATATTATAATATATTCATTATCCATTAGCATTTCAATTATGTTTATGTTTAACGAAGATATTGAAACTTCAATTAATCGCTATTTCGTTCCGCTGTGTAGCGTTTATCGATATATAACATGATTAAAATCGACTTTTCACATCCCTAAAAGAGCACACATATACGCTTTTACGCACACATACACAGCCTGGGCGCATCAAGAAAGGCAACACTTGATTTGAAGTCCACCTTGTCAACAGTATGGTTGTCCTTTTTTGACAAACGGCATTTTAAAAGAGCGAGGAGAGAGAAATGATACTAGTTGCTGCGTCGTGAAAGAGAACAGAAAAGGTTGGGCCCTTGATCCATTCAGTTCACGCTTAAGGCGTTTTTGACTTTTGTAGCTGTTTGTGGTTTTTTAGCAAAAACGCTTCTAATTTTAGAGTCGGTTTGAAGCAAATAACAGAAAAACGCCTCTTAAAAGTGGTAAAAAAAGTAAAAAAGGCGGGATCTGAAAATACTTACTGAATTGGATAGTGTAAATTGTGTTTGACTAAAAAGTATAAGAAACGCGTGTCTACGCTCGCTATAAAAATGAGTTCTTCTAGTGAAGAAAATGATATTCTTACGCTGACGCCTACCGAAATTCAAGAGACAGTACAGGCAGTGGCTAGTAATTTGCTACCAGAGAAATCGCGGGCTAGTACTCATAGTTATGCAAATGTTTTCTTATTTCCTCGCAGTAGTCGTGAAAAGCACTATGTAATGCCTCGGCCGGAAACGCTAAAGATGGACTCGTATTATTCGAGGGCCTCCACTAACGTGTCGGCCCTCGAACTCACTCGTCCATCTTTTAGCGGTTTTCCGTCCTCTCCTACAATGTACTATTGAACCATCTATGAACCCATCCCATATAGTACGTCGATTTTTATTTTGACAAAATGGCGTGTGCTAGTCAATCACCATAATTATTGTATAATTTCAATTGTCATATTTTCAGTGACACTCAGACAATGAAGACAAAAATCCAAGGAAACTAAACTAACCCAAAACATAGCCATTAGCTAGCTATATATCGCTTTATTTTGATATTTTATTTATCACTAAAAGTACAACTTGACCTGACCTCAGCACAGCCTATGTACACATACGTGACACATACTTATTTATGTACCTGCTACTATTTTTGGTCATTGCGGTTATCTCGTGTGGCAACTCTCGGAATCAGGTGACTATTCGAAACAATACGATGTGCGCTTGCGACATGGTTTAACGCCGCTCTCGTACTTATGAAAGCATGGGATTTAATATTATAGCTATGTAGAGCGTCTTACCAATATGAATCATAGTGATAATGTTCGCAACGACACTTTAAAAAGCAGAACTTATACTACTTTGGATTACTTAGGAGTCCTGTCGTAACTGCTAGCTTTGACAAACTACTAGTACAAAATATCTTAACAGATATTATTATTATACAGTTAGAGAGAGTTAATAGGTTAAAAATATGCCTCTAATAGCTTATTTTGCGATAAGAATTCAAATTACCAAGTTAATGTATATCGCGTAACTAATTGCATTTTGTAAATACCTAAATAAACAGTTATGAGGATTAATTGATTCTTCATTAGGTAATTACCTGTATATTAATATTATACTTACAGTTAGTTATCTAAAAACAGAGGAAAGGAAGTTCGTAATAGCACAGTAGCGGATATAACGGTGTATGTTCGCCATTTCGACAATCTCTTCAAAATAGCTGCACAATGTTCTATTTAAATTGGGCTAACTTATAAATTACGTATTTAACTATTTACCCCTTAATTTTAATAGCGATTAAGTCCAGAATCGAGTGCAACAATTATCCAGATTAAGTATACCGTAATTTGACGCGATGGTGCGATTTCAAGCGGACGATGTGATAACACACATAACTGCATAGAATCAACTCTCTTGTAATAGTTTGTGGGTCTTGGAACACCTCACCTGTATGTTAGGCAGCTCTTCTCATAAGTAAAGTTCCGTCGACAAATTTTGCAGAAAATTGGCGGCTAGGTACTCTAGCTACTTGTAGCTATAATATAGCTTTCGAAGTTTAGTTTGAGATTTTGAGTATTTGTATATGTGACAGCGACTACGGTATGTAATTACATGTATTCTATAGTAATTTAAATTGTATTTTTTCTTATTTACTCGTAATGCATGCTAATTATAATATGTAATGTTTTGAAACGATGTGTCCTGCCGAGTTTGTTGCCGGTCCCATATTGGGATACCCTTCTCCAATTGAGGGAGGACTTAAATCTTTTCGAGGCAGAGGTATAGGGTTGGAGCCGGCGTAGCTTTATATAACGTTCATAAGCACATTGTAATATGCCTACTTGAATAGTAAACCATCTTTATCTTACGAAACACACTAAGATTATTCTATCGGTGAATCGGTGGTTGTTAAGGAGAACTCCAAGTGCAGTACGGTTAGAGAATTACACGCCGGAGGAACCGTAACTACTCGTTTTTTGATTGCGTTCTCTCACACCTATTTATTTACTTAGTTTGGTTCACTGAACTCGGACCACTCGACACTGCAGTTTGAAGCAAACTTGCTTCGCGACTGTGTTGGTAAATTATCGAAGAGCAGTTTTTAAGCAAACATGGTGGAGGCACTGGGATGCATAGCTATGGGTGCATAAAATCAATAACAATGATTAATTTAACGTGTGTATATTTCACGTAGAGAAAGCAGTCGTTATGATGTTGTTAAGAAGTGAATTAGAAGGCAAAATCAATTCGTTCAAATAAGAAACTTACATCAATACGATAATTAACTGTCAGTGATTACTAAAAATATTTAGAAGCGACTAGAGAACTAAAAGGGAGCATACAATATAAAATAACATATTGCAAATATTCATCATCATCATTGGCCAACTCATCTGTTGTAGATGTTTGTTGCGGCGCTTGTGGGTTTACGGGGTCTCGCATCACCGTTGATGGCTATAAAGTCCTATAGCAGCGCGACATTTCTTGCCACGTCTATCGCACACAAAACGCGAAAGTCTGCAGGAGGTGGTAGACCACGACGAAGACTTTTCTGCTTGAGGTTCTCCAGCCAGTTATGGTCATGCTTTGGTGTTACGATTCATGACGCCATTCCGGTCTCATTTCGGCGCGTTTCTCCCAACCGTCGGTCCGAATGCCAATGCGAATGCAAAGATTCAACCCACAAGTTATTCAACCATTTGGACTGTTCCAGCCAATGCTAGCTGAAAGCTCCTGGCGCAATTTAAGAAAAAAACAACCGTTAGTGTGGGGTCTAACTGAGCGTGTTTTTTCTCCAATTTACCTCACTTAGCGCGTCGATGAATGACTCTCGTCCATTCAGAAATCTGACACCTTGGTTTTTAAATTGCGTAAAAGTACGTTCGCCGTGACACTGTGGTTGCTCAATCGATTTCAAAAATGTATCGACCAATGGTAGGGTTATGTTACTAAATTATACAAAAAATTAAGATATTTGTTTGATTGAAGTTACCTTGAATGTTACTCTCCCCTGGTATACACCAAGTGTGCCAGCCAAGTTCAATAAAAATGCGATACACTATCCAGGCCTGGGCTAATATTTTATGAGCCACTTTTCCCATACCGGGTTAAACTATATTTTAGTTACCTACGAAATTCCAAATAAGAAAAAAAATACGGACCACAGATGATACGAAAAGTTACGTGACTATTTACATATATTATTCAAGTTTCGACGATTCCTAATTAACCATGTCATCTTGGTTAGGCCTCCAGTATTTTTTGTGACTGTAAGGTGTCGCTAAATCTTGATCATCATCTGAGCGATTACAGCCGCGGGTGAGCCTTAGCCTGGTCAAACAAGTCCGATCTCTTTGTGGCCATCCTTCGTCGCTAAATCTTAGGTCTTTCGAAAATATTTTCACAGATCCAGTCGATGCCCTTTTTTGAACTCCAAAGCCCGAATATTCGCCCACGCACGTGCTCGGACTGTTTACCTGTTTCTCAACGTTTCCGCAAGTCTTAACTGTAGTCCAAAGCAAAAAACAACTGACCCCGGCCGACCTCACGCCCGAACTTGACAAAGCCTGCAGCGATGGGATACCGAGACATGCAATCAAATCCAAACCTTATGCAATCGGGTTAGAATTTAGAGTTGAACGAGTGAAGTGTAGTTTGGCTCTCGTATTTATGAGAATGCGGTTCCGTAGTTGTGACGTATGTGATGTAATTTGAATTTTGTGGCTGTGGGCGAAACTAGATGCCGTCTATGATGATAGCGAGAGCAACTGGACTCTTTTACGTACCATATTATGTTAATGTTCATCATTCAAGCAAGTACCTACGCTTACGCTACGCTTTTTGGACCCGGGTATGTCCTTAAACTACGTCCAAACCAGCGGTGGTAGGTCCCGCAAGGGGCCGCCTGGTTTGCTACCACCCTCCCGCCGGAGTCAGGCGCCAAGCAGCCTTGCTGCGTTTCGTCTATGTGCGGGAGTACCAGTGCCTTTGGGGGATGATTGGCTGTCAGTTGTGTTGCATAATGCCGGTTTTTGGATTCCTGAGTGACGTCGGGCCGAGCGGCTCACGCTGGAGGGTAGCGGGATCCGAGGCACGGTCTTGCCGGTGGCCGACCGCAGGAAGTTGGGGGCCCAATTGTACGACAGCCACGTGCGAGAGGCTGCCCCGCCACCTAGCGAAAAATCCTGGAATAGCTCCACCGTGCCAGTTGGCGACTGGACGGGAGGACCCGGTGGGTTATTTCAGGGGGGCTCGGGCGTCCCCGCAGTCTCCAAGTGAGCTCCTCATTGTCCGGATTAGCTCAAGTGATCCAAATGGTAAACGCAACACCTCGACAGGCATTTTTTCAACCCATCCCACACTCCACAAATATGAAATTGAAAAGAAAAAAGAATAGGGTTAAACACCGGCTGCACTTCCTCCCATTGAAAGTGCACCTCACCAACATCAGGGGGTTGCACTCAAATATCGATCCGGTCCACCACCATCTTGAAACCGAAAAACCGCACCTATTCTTTTTGACGGAGACGCAAATCAAAACCCCAGCGGACGCGTCGTACCTCAACTACCCAGGCTACTCACTGGAACATAAGTTCAGAGCACGTGCTGGGGTCTGTGTGTACGTCCGCGATGACATTTGCTGCAAGCGTCTCCGTTGCTTTGAGGCTGCCGGGTTTTCCACTTTGTGGATTATGGTTGACTCGGGCTCAGAGAAAACTCTGTATGCCTGTGTCTACCGATCGCACAGCGGAAACCAGGAGACAACTAGGCTCTTTGACCACCTTACTGAGATGGCAGATAAAGCCCAACAGCGGTACCCTGCGGCTCAACTCGTATTCCTTGGGGACTTTAACGCCCACCACGAGGAGTGGCTGTTCCCGTTCAAGAATACTTGCCACGCTGGGAGGGAAGCGCGCAAATTTGCTGTATCCCTAAACCTTACCCAGCTGGTAAATGTTGCGACGCGGATACCGGATGTTACTGACCATACACCCAATTGCCTTGACCTTCTGCTGACAACTGATCCAGATAGGCACTCGGTTTCGGTCTCAGCTCCGCTAGGATCGTCCGATCACTGTCTAGTGAAATCCGTGTCGATCCACTCTCCTCCTGATCTCTGCCCTAGGGGCACGAGGAGAGTATGGCGATACAAGTCAGCGGACTGGGATGAGATGCGGCATTTCTTTGCGTCTTTCCCCTGGCGGCAGGTCTGTTTTTCTTCGGGTGACCCCTCGTGTTCTGCTGAGGCTGTTGCGGATGTGATTCGGCAGGGAATGGAATATTTCATTCCGTTCTCCGACCTATCGCTCGATCACAAGACCCGAGCATGGTACAATTCGGACTGTGCTCGAGCCGAGGCCCTTAAGCAGTCTGCATACCAGGCTTGGGTATTAGCCCGCGATACCAAAGCTGGCGCACAGAGGGTTCGCGCGAGGAAAAAAGCCTTTAACTCAGCTGCCAAGTCCTGCAAACGGGTGCTTCGAAAGGCTCGATTCGACCACGTCAGTCGAATAGGGGCCAAACTCGCCTCCTACCCTCCTGGTAGCAAGCGGTTCTGGTCCCTGTCGAAAGCGGTCGAATCCAACTTCTGCCGACCCACATTGCCACCTCTGCAGAAACCTGATGGGACACTGGCCCACTCCGCGACAGAGAAAGCAAACTTGTTTGCTTCTCTGTTTGCGAGCAATTCACGTCTAGACGCAGGCTCAAAACTTCCACCTACGCTACCTCAATGCAGTTCCTCTATGCAGAGAATTGCTATTCATCAAAAAGAGGTACGCCGAGCTCTGCAGAATCTTGACGTGAATAAGGCCAGTGGACCAGACGGTATACCTGCACGTGTACTAAAGCAGTGTGCGCCTGAGTTGTCTTCTGTACTGACACGCCTGTACCGCCTCTCTCTCCAAACAAGAACGGTGCCGAAATCCTGGAGGCTTGCAAACGTGCAGCCAGTACCCAAGAAGGGTAGTCGTGCTGATCCCTGCAATTACCGACCAATCGCCATTACCTCCATGCTCTGTAAAGTCATGGAAAGGGTACTTAACGGCAAGCTGCTGGCATACCTCGAAGCAAATGATCTGCTCAGTGACCGTCAATATGGCTTTCGCCGAGGTCGGTCTACTGGGGATCTTTTAGCGTATGTCACGCACTGCTGCGGCGAGGCCATCGAGAGGAACGGTGAAGCGCTTGCTGTTTCACTGGACATCTCGAAGGCCTTTGACAAGGTTTGGCACGCAAGTCTCCTTAGCAAGCTTCCTGCATACGGCATCCCTGCTGACTTTTGTAGCTGGCTATCTGATTTCTTGAGTGAACGGTCGATCAGAGTAGTTATTGATGGCTGCTCTTCAGACCTCATGGCCATTGACGCCGGTGTTCCTCAGGGGTCTGTTCTCTCCGCAACCCTTTTCCTGCTCCACATTAACGACATGCTGCAACCCAGCATTGTAGGTTATGCAGATGACAGTACGGTTGTTGAGAGATATTTGGCTGGTGCAGGGGACAGCAGGGAGGATATACGTTCACAGAGAGAGGCCATGGTTGAGCGAATGAACTTGACCCTTAGTCTCGTTTCCCAGTGGGGTGATGACAATCTGGTCACGTTCAATGCCTCCAAAACGCAGACGTGTCTATTTTCCGCAAAACGGAGTCCATTCGACCTGACTCCTTCTTTCCGGGGTGCATCTGTACCTATTGCCGACAGCCTGGAACTCCTCGGCATGGAGCTGAGTTCAGTCCTCAGCTTCGGCAGCTTCATTGAGTCTAAAGCACAAACTGCGGCCAGAAAGCTGGGCGTCCTAAATAAGGTGAAGCGATACTTCACACCTGGACAGCTTCTAACACTTTACAAAGCTCAAGTCCGGTCGTGTATGGAGTATTGCAGCCACCTGTGGGATGGCTCAGCTAAATACCAACTCGCCGCTTTGGACTCAGTGGAGCGCAGAGCCAGGAGGATGATTGGCGACAAGAAGCTAACGGCTAAGCTTCAGTCTTTGGCCCATCGGCGGAAAGTCGCCAGCCTGTCGGTATTCTACAGGTTGCACTTCGGGGAGTGTGCCCAAGAGCTACACGAGCTTATTCCACCGTCCCCATTCTACCATCGGACTTTTAGACGCACGGCCGGTTTCCATCCTTACTTGGTAGATATTCCACCAATTCGCACGAAGCGCTTTGCTTCTACTTTCCTTATGCGCACTGCCAAGGAATGGAATTCCTTGCCGGCGTCTATATTTCCGTGTTCTTATAACCCGGCAACCTTCAAATCAAGAGTGAACAGGCACCTTCTGGGCGAGCTCGCTCCATCGTAGGCCACGTCTACGCCTCGGCTAGTCTGTGGCCATGAGTAAGCCCATTCATAATAAAAAAAAAACCTAAATATTTTTAAGCGAAAATATTGTGAGAAAATCTGCATAAATCATCGAAGATATTCAAGTATGTATGAGTCTCCAATCTGCATAGATACGCTAGCGAGAGCAATATACGTAACAAACCCTCATGTTAAATGAAGGTTTGTTGATGAATAATAAGACAAATATGGTGAGAAGAATTTACCTGTTCTCTGACTCTATTAGCAGCTAATCATTTATGATGAAAGCAAATGCACCAGTGTAGATAAGATTAGTCTTTATCACACGATAAATATTACCATTAGTTAAACCCCTTTTGAACTATAACTTATATGCCTAAGCGACATAAAATTAAAGACTAACCGCCTACCCACACGCATCGGGCAAGTGATCCATCTAACGTGTAAGCTACAGGACTCACAAGGATCTAAATTAATGATCTGATCCGGTTTTTTTTTTATTTATAGCCCTTCATTTCTAGAATTATAGGACCAGTTGTGCAACTTGTCAGTAGGCAGATAAAGTTACAATGAACTAAGAATTGACATTAAGCTAAGCACTCGTTCACGTTTTGCCTCTTTGGAGTTGCAATCATTAGAATCCGCCACAACGCCACCGTTGAATTAAACTACTTAAACAACTGAAAATACTGATCAAAACGTAGCTGGCCCCGGCCATCAGGACTTATCTTTTTTTTAGACACTATATTGAGCAGAAATAACTATTAGGTCTACGTAGCAATGCACGCACGAGAACTTTCCAAAGTTGCGAAACTTTCCACATGAGAAATTCTCGGTAACTTCTGAGAATGTTCTCGAGAACGAGAATTTATTTATTTATCGTAGTTTATAACATGAATATTCACGATAGTTTAGGTGTAGTCCTTACCCCCAGAAAATTCCGACTTTTGGTCGACCGCTTCCGGTCAGAAAAATGTATGACGGCCCGGCCAAACGGTCAGACTTAGGTGGGGGGTGCTCGACCAAATGTCATAGAGGGATCCTGGCAGTTTTTGACGCCGCCATTTTTTCTCAATATTATGGCCGACTTTTTTATAAAACTTTTTTAATTTTGTCCTAGCGCGCTGAAATTTTGGTCACGAAATCTCGGGGTCCCCTAGATACTTATAAAAAAATTTTTTTGGAAAAATGCTACAATTGCGGGAAAACTGGCCACTTTTATTTTGTATGGCAACTTTTAAACGGTGCGTGATAGGTGGGGCGTGCTCGACCAAATGTCATAGCTAGAGGGCTCCGAGACAAAACAATCTGCATTAAAAAAAATCAAAATGGCCGAATTTTTTTTTAATTTTTTTCAAGTTGGTCCGAGCGCGCTGAGATTTGGCATGGCGGGAGATAGAGGCCTCTAGATTCTAATGACACAAAAAAAATTTTGGAAAATATTGTCGAAAGTCGAAATGTTCTCTGATATACAGTGAGAATTTAAGCAACTTATTGGTAAATTTATCACATCAACAAAATAGCTAACTGTAATAGACAATAATATATGCATAATAACATTTAGTTTTAAGTTATGCCTATTTAAACTTTATTTCAAGTATATTCTCTTGTTTAAACAATAATTTCCATGTTGCAGGAATGTTCTGAGAACATTCTGGAGAACGTTTCCGCTTTTTGGGAATGTTCTGCAATTTGTACATTGCTAGGTCTACGTCTTTCCTTTAGAAGTTTAGACGTACCCAAAGTTAAAGCCAAATTTTCTGATTGAACCTACTCGTACGCGAGTAAAATCATTACATATCTGTTCATAATTTAACTATGTACACAGGACCGATAGCTTTTGTCTTGTAATCTGTGAAAGACCCTTCTGCGGATCTCCAAACAGCTTTGATGAAGCCATCAACCCGTTGCCTGCGCACGTACAGCGGTACGTAAACGGTAAAAAAAAACCTTTTGTGTGATAAAGTAATCATTTTGTCTATTTGCTCAGCCGTTGCGCTGCTGTTTTTCTATATTTGTTTAAAATCGACGCGTACGTAATAGTTAAATAACTATTAACTAACCATAAAAACTTGCTTGTCTATGATAATGAATAACTAGTGTATGAAAACAATGATAATTATAATAATCTTAACGTACGCCACACCAGACGTGGCTCACTCCGCGATTTTGTCGCTTTGCTACAGGTAGCTAAAAGTACATCCTTTCGGCCCCAATTTTGGGGTTTGCCATAAGCCGCGCGTGGCGCTGTCGCCACCTAGCGGCCATATCATAAGTGAGAGCGTTTTAGGAGGTAGGTGCACATCTTTTGAATTATATAACTTACCATTAACTATTATGTACTTACTTCTGTTGTTTCTCCAATAAAGAAAATAAAAATAAATAAAAAAATAAAAATATCTGTGCTGATCGTAACAGACGCGTTTTGTTAGGGAGTGAGTCTTCTGTACCTAGTACTATTATTTATTCTGTGGCCACACGATAAAATAAATAAACCCCTCAAACCTCATGAACGATATCTGAAAAACCATCCTAGACTTCTAAGTTGACTGTACCTATTTTTAGGGCACTTTATACTTCGTCCACTTTTTTATAGTCTGGTTACCTACATATGTTGCCTAAGTACCTGTTGAATTATTTAATAATTACATATATGCAAGAAAAGGTTCCCGTAAATGTATATATCCAAGCATCCAATTACTAGCAACCCCCTTTCAAAAGCATAGTAGTAATACCAATTTTAGCCATATGGGCTCACAGCTGAGGCGCATGCTACAGTACAATCAACTACGTACAAAACGCATCTGCCAAACCATTACAAAGCAACCAAGTTATATAAAACCAGAATGAAGAAATATAGACCTTAATGTAAAGCAAAAAGAGCTTCACCAGATGTAAGATAAAGTGGTGCTCCCTTAAAGGTCAAAGCAGATGTCAGAAAATCTTGTTTGCAATAGAAATAGGCTGTGTTGTGTGCAACTGGCCTACGCCCTACGCATGAAACGGTGCGTCGTAAATTTTGTATCCTATCGGCTTGAGCAGAAGGCAGCGAAATGCGATCGCACACTGTTTTGAAGTTCTATTTTTAGGGTTCCGTACCCAAAGGGTAAAACGGGACCCTATTACTAAGACTTCGCTGTCCGTCTGTCCGTCCGTCCGTCCGTCCGTCCGTCCGTCTGTCACCAGGCTGTATCTCACGAACCATGATAGCTAGACAGTTGAAATTTTCACAGATGATGTATTTCTGTTGCCGCTATAACAACAAATACTAAAAACAGAATAAAATAAAGATTTAAATGGGGCTCCCATACAACAAACGTGATTTTTGACCAAAGTTAAGCAACGTCGGGAGGGGTCAGTACTTGGATGACCGTTTTTTTTTGTTGCTTTTTTTTGTTTTTGTTTTTTTTTTCATTATGGTACGGAACCCTTCGTGCGCGAGTCCGACTCGCACTTGCCCGGTTTTATATTTTACTATTAGGGTAGGAGAGTTGACAATGCAAAACTTTTAAAGAAACCAACTGCATGTGTGTGTTGCAGATGTTTCATTGTGATCTTACGCACGTGCTATATGGAAAAAAATACAAAAGGTTTTGACACAATTGTTTTTTTTACACACTTTTTGTGGCAGTGTTGTTTACTGAGCATGCTGCATCAAGGTTTAGCTTTAGCTAAAATGACGAACCTTTATAATAGTCTATCTATATATATCTTTAGTCGTTTTTAGGGTTCCGTACCCAAAGGGTAAAACGGGACCCTATTACTAAGACTCCGCTGTCCGTCCGTCCGTCCGTCTGTTACCAGGCTGTACCTCACGAACCGTGATAGACAGTTGAAATTTTCACAGATGATGTATTTTTGTTGCCGCTATAACAACAAATACTAAAAAGTACGGAACCCTCGGCGGGCGATTCCGACTCGCACTTGTCCGGTTTTTTAGGTTCTTTACACTCATGCCCAAACATAGACATATTTTAAAATTAAAAACATACATTTGTTACTTTCAGTACGTTCTTGTTACTTTAAGCAACACGAAGGTAAAAGTTTAGATTATGATTTTATATTGTAGAATGCATTTCAATGCCGACTCTACTTTTGTTTTATTTGACACGATATGAATGTATGATACCTAATAATAAGTCATCGTGTTAAGTATTTTATAATTTATATTTGAAATGAAATATGGATATACAATTAAAATGACAACTAAGATTTAAAAAGCTTTTAAGGTTTTAATAAAAATGACAATTTTTCATCCCAATTAACCGTCATCAAGAAATTAAAGTTTGCTTTGAATAAAGTTTATTTTGCAAAATTTAAATGATAAAAGCGAAATAACGTGAACTAAAATATTTAATAACAAGTTGCATTTAAACAGTCGCTTTCTAGCGTAGAGGTCGTCCGTCGACCTTTATTACAGGACGCCCGCAATTACCTAACCGTACAGGTAACTGTATTATCTTTATATTGTACGGTTTATATTCGAGACCCATTAACTTGCTTATTAAAGGAGGCAGGCTCATGCCTCGGATGATTAGCTGGCTGGAAATAACACAATGTTTTATGAGAGTGGCAGCATTAACAGATGATTAGGCGTTCAATGCAACTAACCCGGTTTATATCCTTACAGATATTAAGGTTATTTGAAAAATATTACTTTCTAGCGATAAGTTAATAAGTATTTTATGTTATTTTATTAGTATAGTTTTAGGTTCTTTATTCATAATTTTTGATAGAGTTGCTGCGTTGCCTTTGCTGAGTTGAATATGTCAGACTGATTGTATTTAATATTTAAACAAATACACAAATGTATAATAGCGTTCAGTTTATAGTGTTCCTTCATAAATGAGTATTTCACTCACTGTTGTCAACTTTTCTCAGAAACTAATTACGATCTACATATTACGATAATGGTAAACGGTACGATGAAAGTGGTGTTTATTTTTAATCACGTTCTTATCACCGAAATCAGACGCAATCTGGGTGAGATAACACATTATGTAATTAAAATTGCACACAACGTCACAACGGTAATTTCACGAGTTCACGGAAAGGCGTTAAATGCAAGTGTGTACATACAAGTTTTATTTAACAAAATTTGGATTTTAAAATCATGAGATCAATATTACACGGTATACATTTAGGTAGAAACTATGTTTAGTAATAGATATGTAGATGAATAAAAATTACTGATATTTATCCTTTTGGCAAACGCTATCCTCTTTTTGATCTGCTTTTATTCCTGTGGCCACCTGTAGTGTCCTGTGGGTCTCACTCAGCAAAACACTAACGTCAAAATTAAAAGCCGTGTGTGTATAATTTACAATACTAGACTAGATTTTTGAACGAAAAAATATATTACAAGAACTAAACAGATTACAAGCTCAAATTAAGGATGTAGACAAGCAGTCAAAAAAATACTCACGCTCCTACCATGCATATACCTCGCCCTATAATCCGATACACAAACACGAGCCTTTCAACAGGCCCTATTAGTGTGCCATACGTGTGAACTGTTTACATACGCACGGATGAAACAATTAGTCGCCGCCAGCAGCGACTTTCACTGCTCTCGCGACAAATGGTACCTTTCTTTTGTATCGCATAACGTATCTCTTCCTAACCGTTGCGCAACTATTTGCTGGATGATTAAGCGTTCAAAAGGCAATTAAGTTTTCCTGCCGTATACAAGTATGTTGGAAACCTTGGGGCACAAAATAAACAATAGTATTAGGTATAGAAGACTCACTCTCTAACAAAACGCGTCTGTTACGATCAGGACAGATATGGCCGCTAGGTGGCGACAGCGCCACGCGCGGCTTATGGCAAAACCCAAAATTGGGGTCGAACGGATGTACTTTTAGCTACCTGTAGCAAAGCGACGAAATCGCGGAATGAGACACGCCTGCTTGGGGCTTTAAATACAAGGCTAGATTCTACAGCTACTTTTAAGTACCAACCCCGAAATCGCGAATTTTTTTCTGACTTTTCTTGATAGACAATCAAACTTGAAATTAGAACAATCTTACAAGATTTTGTGCTGTTATATATAGAGATTATATTGAATATACATACTAATCTGAAGTGGGTGACAAGATACATATACTCACGTGAAAAGCTTGCCTTTTTGCTCAGCATGTAGGAGTGGAAAAGTAGAGGAAGGGTTATGGTTATCCAAAGATTCAATAACCACATACATAGACTAATAAATAAGGTATATTTTCTTTTCTGTATGTACGATAATGAAGTTGTTAATATATGTAAAGAATTCAACCCTATACAGATGTTCTTCTTCATGGTTACTTATGGAGCTGAGTACCTATACAAACAAATTAGTGAGTTAATTTTATATATACAGTAAAGTCTACGATAATCAACGAATACGACCTAATAAATTTACTTTTTCTTTTAAGACTAAGAAGCGGTCTTCTAACTGCCGTAAAGGATCATAAAAGGAGTACAACCACTAAATAACCTAGGCCGCCTCGCTGGTACCATCGGTATTCCTTTATAATTGTTTCTTAATGTATTTTTAATGCCGACGACCATTAACCATAAAACCATACGATACGACATGTGCATGCAACTCTTAAACGTCATGTAAAATAGTAAAATAAAGGGTAATAAAAAATCACAAACGTAAAAGGTTTTATGAAGCAAAACAACGCTTTTCTACAAGTCGAGCCGGCTCGATACACAACGCACAGGGAACGTAGTGCGTCGACGTCAAAGATATGTTTACATTTTCACCGTATTATAAGGGAGTAAGGTGCAAAAGTGTAAACATATCTTTGACTTTGACTTTACCTACAGTCTAAAGTCCCTCTAAGCTAATTTTGCACTGACTTGAATAGAGCAAAGAGAGCGAGTATTTTCAGAGTAATTTGACATTAACCTCTAGCCGCCCATACGTCAAACCTTGCCAAGCAAAATGAAATTTTATTTTGTCAACACAAAGTTCAAATTAGAATGGAACAGGAGACCTTTTTATAGGTCTCTGGACGGCTAGAGGATAATGATGGCTTTTCAATTGTCAGAAAGAACGCCTAATGTTTATGTTATACTATTTAATATACATTGTGCAACGTGGGGGGTAATTGGAATATTGTACGAGCGTCTATTATATTCACGTTTACGGCAGCCGTAGGCTGAAGTGAATTAAAGACTCGAGTAACAATATTCGATGAAAAATTATAAACATAGAGACGAGGTAAAAGTATAAAGAGTATTACTTCTTACTTAAAATCAGTTATGCAAAACGTTCTGACCGCGTCGTAATACATAGTACTAAACAACAATTTATTAATTCGAATGGGAGCAAATTTGTCTTTCGATATCAAACCTGTTTAGTTAATCTGTATCTGACACAGTTCAAGGTGAAACATCGATCATTAATAATATGCTGTGATATAAGTAGAAGTAGTCCAATAGTATTTTATACAATCGTGATATAATAGAGAGCTTTTCAGTCGAGTACCGTGTTTAGGCAACGAAGCTTGCTGAGTTGCCTAAGTCAGGTACGAGATTGAAAAGCTTGATTATATCACTATTGTATACAATACTTTTTCTACGAGCCAACAAAAATAATACTTTAAACTAATAACTAGAATCATACAAACAAACTAAACCAAAAGTATACACAGCTAAGATACGCAAGCAGCCGCGATACCTTCATACTGGTACGCGCCCCCGCCGCCGCCCCGACGCGTTATTAGTCAACGACATCTTCTCGTAACTCATGAGGCCCTGGTACTTGCTCGGCGCTAAATTAAATTTTTAGACAGTTGTTTTCTCGATTTTGGCCACCGTAGCCTATGGAGACTAACAAGCAACACTAAGTGGTTTTCGTAGTCTATGGATGTTGCTATTTTAAGGGTGTCACATGCGCGTTTCTGACTTATGAACCAATTGTTTCTACTATACAACCTAAAATAAATAATTAATTTGAGCTGTGGTTTTGTTTCGTCCTGGTGATCGCGGAGAGCTGTGATTGGTCAATTTCATTATAGTTGAATTAGTTGACTAAACTGTATCGTAATGAATGTTATAGTTGAGTTGGGTATAAGAAATTGAAGAAACCCAATTGAAGTTTGGTATAAGAAATCTTAATTCAAGAATTATAGTCGACGAGTAGGAAAATTATTTATGAGCACCGGCATACATCATTAGGCAGTCAAGTGTGTTAAATTATCTAATGTTTATTACCTAAGTAGGTACATATGTTTGATAATGCTAAAGTTTACGATTTTCGGCGTCTTTTATATGTAAATATGTTAAATACTGGTTTCGATGAGGGAAGTAATCTACCAATTCTTTAATTTTTTATCGCATAGGTAATAGGTAGGTAAAATTATATAAGTTACCAAGCAAACAACCTACCTACTCGTATTTATAAATACAATTTGATTTACATTATTATTTCAAATCCCAAAATAGTAGGCGTTTGTAACTATTTTTCCTTACATACTTCTTCATTCATTCTTCAGACTGATTGTGAGTAGACGAGCTGGTTAACGGATAAGGTATTGTATGAGACCCTAGTTCCCATATTTGACTGAATGGAAATTTACTATTGCAATAATGCATTTTGGCTTACGCTTCTGTGTATGAAACAGTATACTAAATACTGTTTCATAATATTTTAGTATACTTACGGTTTCTTAATATCGCGAGACACGAATACATGTATAGCAGCCGTATTCGAACAATGAGATACGTCAAATACTAGATATTGAAACGATATGGAATAGATATGTCAGTGTCAAACAAGTGTCAAAATTGACATTTCTTCAAACAAAAACGTCACTTTTGACACTTGTTTGACACTGACATATCTATTCCATATCTTTTCAATATCTAGTATTTGACGTATCTCATTGTTCGAATACGGCTGTAGGTTGGTATATAAGAGTCGTGTTCGGTCATGAACTAATAGGTGAACGTCAATAACCGTAATACTCGTCAGTCCAAACTGAGAGCAGTTATTTATTTGTAAACTTGACATGTGCATTAAATTATGTGTTTCCCACATAATGATGCTTGTTATAATTATGCTAATATGGTGTCTGCTGCTAACGGTATCTACTAAATTGAGAGCGGGAGTGACCCCTATTTCAACGGCGGTAAGGTTTACTAATAGGAATTTTTTATAAGTCTTAAAATAATTAAACTACGCAAGTAAGTGAGGCAGTGCATAGACGTGCGCGCCGCCGCGGCGCGCCGCCGCCATAAGGAGTCAGCGCGCCGCCGCCGCCGCCGGTAGTTTAAAATTCGCGCCGAGACAAAGCCCGCAAGAGTACAAATTTAAAATCAATTGACATAAAGCGCGTGCGACGTGCCTAGCTTTAGCGTTCCGACTGTTCCGTTTTTTTTTTTAAATTCATTGCTTGATTTATTTTAACCCTTAAATCGATAACGTCCACTATAATGGACATCCCAAGAAAAAATTCTGCACTAAATATTAAAGCATAGCGTTACTTTCCTCTGGTAGCGTACTTACACTACCAGGAAACTACTAATACTACTTGAATGATATGTTATTTTTAAGTATGAGTATGTAAGAAAATATTGGGAACCAGTGTGAACATAATATTTTTGTCAAAGTCCTACAGAACGCAGAACTTGCAAGGAAGCATCCGACAGACTGACATTTTACCCATATTTAATTTTTTTTATATGACAGTATTAAGCAACGTTAAAATAAAATAGATCATAATACTGACCAGTTACTGGTCTGTTTATTACGTGGCAATATGATATACATAAGAATGTTTTTTGTTTATGGGTAAAACAAGTGTAAAAAGTGTAATGTCCAGTATTTTGCCCGTTGTAATCGACAACAAGGCACTTTTGTTAAGTCCAATATGTTAGACGTTGCCAAGTATGCAAAGAGTAAAATTATTAAATTTTCTGGTAGTTTTTGTAGTAAATCAATTAATTTTAAAAAGTCATTACTTGCCGTATTACGTAATGAAGTAAGTAAATATTCTTTATTGCACCAATAATCATACATCTTACATACATGTAAAATTACAAAGAAATTTTAGTGGAAATGAACCAAATAGATAAAAAATATATTTTTATGGATTTTTTCCCTGTGAATGTGGTGTGTGTGTTTGTTTCCTGTTTGTGTGTGGATTTGTTTTCATTAAGAGACAGACCCGATTTCATTTGAAAAATTTAATAGGAAAATTTTGATAAAGGTGCATGCATTATTGTAAAAACCATTGCTTAGATGTTACTGTTTCCTAGGATAACCCGCTGTTTGATTTAATGTTAAATAAATGACGTCAATGACTGGTAAAATTTTACCACCTACGAACTATAAAGTTATTCCAAAAATATAAAATAGGTTTTACTTCAATTCATTACAAAAGTTGAAAATCCCACGCCGCCGGCGTTACGCCGCCGCCGTGGATTTTTTCGTGGCGCGCCGCCGCCCGATTTTTTTCGACCGGCGCGCACGTCTAGCAGTGCATACCGGCAATTATTTTAATACGCTAGACTAGAGAGTACCTACTGATGTTTACTAATAATGAAATTTTATTTTTAGTCCCCATTATAAATACATTTATTAATTTACTATAATCTATAACACAAGTTCGACCATTTAGCCAAGTACATATTATATATCATGTCAAAGAACAGCCAAGGAGGCCAAATATTTATATGTATCGTAACACATCTTAAAAACAACGATGTATCCCGATATATTTGACCACTTTGGTCGCCACGTGTTTGCTGATGCTCAATTTACCTAGTTGCACACGAGCAAAACTTTAAACTAATAATTGTGCATCCAATGAGAATATAGTCTAAGAGATCACCGTAAGAAAAACATACAAAAGTCTTGCTTCGCAGATAAATGTAACAAGTTAATGTTGGGCGCAATAATTGGGACAATAAAAGCGTTTCAATTAAGCGCAGATCGCATCGCGCGCGCGGTCGGTCCGCAGCACGCACGCGAGCCATTACCGCACTTACGCCGCGTTAGAACATATACCAGCGGCTATCGATTACACACATTAGGATGCTAGAAAAGTGACATAAGCTGTCTATATATTCCTGAATGATTTGATTTTAAGGTCAATGGGGCTAATTCTGTGATAGGGACTATTCTGTCCAGCAGAGTTTTACCCCAACAAAGAACAAAATTGATAATTTTATCGACAAAGCAGCGATTGTTTTTGTTTCAGCAATCAAAAGCAAATGTTTTTTTTCCTACGATTAAAAATCAATGAAATACGCTCGTGGACAGATTAGCCCCTATGACGGAAGTAACCACATTGACCTTAGTTGATTATTAGTATTATTACTTTTGTAAGAGTAGGTAGGTAGGTACCTACATCGTTAATTTTTCGACACTCTCTAGGCAATAACACATTCAAACCCCTTCCCTGAAGACAGACTCCCAGAAGAACACCAAAACACAACCATAAATTTCAATCATTGTTAAATTTTCCCAGTCGATGGTTTTTACTGTGAACTAAACCATCATCTTTGTCACAATCACAATAATTGACTTGAGTCACATCGTAATACGAATGGTGTATTAATTCATACACTTTCCGGATGTTTTCGCAAAACAAAACGCATTCAAAGATGCTGGTTCAAAATGATCAGGGCAGCGGCGGCGACTTCCTGCGTAAATCAAGCCGTCACCCCGCCGCTGCGCCCATTATTCCATTCCGCTGCTTATCTATTTAGCGCTTAAGCCTACTCCATCATAGAGCTGTAGAGTTCAAGTGGAATATTCTACAAGTTGTCACAAAATCGGTGAAGTCACAAAACAATCTCAAAGTACATATCCCTGAGGATGGAAAAAATAATGATTTCCGATCAAACAGCGCTATAACATGGAGGCGGACTCTTTGCTGGCCAGCCACTCCAAATACCAGCGATGCTCGTAGTACAAATTATGGCACATGAACTAAAGGATTTTTGGTGCTCTATAAATTGTATAACTTTTTCTGAGGCTATCTCTTAGACCATATTAATATGCTATTAACGATAGGAGACTAAAACCTTGTAGAATATAGTTAGATACAAGAGCTACCACATGCTGCGCTTCATCACCTAATACATCGTCCAAAATTAAACTCTGAGCATTGAGCATGCATCCAGCAGCATATGTCAACAATCGCTCATTCAGTAACTGAGACACTCAGGCTAATTCGAATGTACACTGACATCAGACTGATTTTTAAATGATGTCATTTAGATATCGTGCATTTTTTTCGCGCCAATACATCTACGGACAAGTAAGATCGAAATGCACGATTCTTCTTCTTAGTCGGTCCCTCACTGCTGAGGATCGTGACTCCGCTTGCAAATTCTTCCTATGGCAGCTCTCCACTTCTCCCTGTCGGTTGCAACCGAAATGCACGATAATTGAATTACATTATTTAGTTGTCATTCTGATGTACGTTTGAATTGGTCTGTCCATATGACCGATGCCTAAGCGCAGCAAAAAGCAGTCGGGACGCGGCGCGGCGCGGGCGCCGATCTGCATAATGCGCGTGGTGGAATGCGCCTCGGGCAGCGGCTGCGGGGGACATATGCCGGCTGATTGTTCGCCCGCACCCTCCAACGTGATAAACACGAACATCAAGCGCCTGGATTCTCGGGAAAATGTAACAGAGGACACTCCACTGATATCTGCTTGATAAATCGTAGTGTGCACTTACACTTGCCAAGTGGGATCTGATTAAGTCATTATATTCGATACAATACCCTATTTATAAGCATTGTGTGTGCCACGGGCGGTACAAGAATTACAAACTCGTGTTAATTATTAACACTTGCTCGTAAATATATTGAAACAATTTATTGACCCAAAAAAAACAACATAATAATAACAGCATAGGTACCTTCAGAGCCACAGCGCAAGCTTCATCATCAGAAAGATGCTCTTTATTGTACACCTCGATACAGAAAACAATACAATGAATATCAACTCAAGTAGAAGAAACAACAGACGGTCTTTCTAAAGGACCCCGCAGCAAACATAGGGAAAAAGTGGTTTGCGTTAAATCTCACGAGATTTTAGTATGATGTTAACTTGGCTCTCCTGATTATTTTTTTGTATTGGCACAACTTCAGAAATAATCAAGTATATAATTTTCTATTTACGCGACATGTTTTCTAATATCGATATATTGTTATGACACGCACTGACAGTTACTGACGTTATTAGGTGCAGCCACCAACTGTCAGGAGGAGGAATTACGTAAAAATGGTCAACAACACATATTTTGTATAAAACAATTACGTTGATTATTTCTGAAAGTATACTTCTGAGAGAGTTATGCCCATACAAAAAAAAAATCAGCAAAGCCAAATTAAAATCATACTAAAATTTCGTGAGATTTAACTAAAACCACTTTTTGCTTATGTTTGCTGCGGGGTCCTTTATGTCATGTCAGTAAATAGGTGTTCCAAAGATGCAATGAAAGAAATCGATACCTAACTATCAATGTTTTTGGACACCGTTTGAATGAGAGTAAATAAACCAAATGAAAAAGTGTAAACACTAAGGGAACAAGCTTATGAAAAAAAAGCATACATGTATAATAATATATCATAAGAGCCTCTTTTTTAAAACACGTCTTAAATTACATCAAATTTTAGTCCTTCAAAGAATACCTGCTTAACAATCATTGGCAGTTACAAATAATTATTTAAACATTGTACGACGTCCGCATCACGATAGCGGCCAGTAAAAGCCTCCTTTCTTCCCGGTCTCGATAACCCAATTTCCTGCGTGACCCGCGCACGCGCCGCTAAGTGCTAACAGTTCATTTAGAAACCATAAACCCTGTAATAGAAGGAAGTAGGGACCGTTAGTCGGGCCCACAAAGTAATACGAGGGCTGGGAGATCTAGAGAACTCATAAAACAATATTCCTGTAAGTATATTCCTCTTACTAATAGTTCGTGGGTAACGAAGTATTTTCTGAACATTGTATAGGAATTAGCGTTAAATTAAACCGGTCATAATTTCGAGTACATTACAACGTCATAATTATCATGGAAATTGGAGATTTATGATGCCCTTGACACAGTTTGTCATTGCATTTTCCATGCAGAATTACCTTGGTCTAACTCTATCTGAAATGCGGGAGGTTTCTAAAACACAGCACATAACACATAACATTGCATAACCAAATCTTAGTTACAGGTACTTGCTTATGCAAATTTTCAGCTAAACCGCATATCGAGTTAAAATATTGTGAAAAACAAATCTCAAAATTCTATGTATATTTTTCAATAAGTGCGTATTAAGATCCACAATACCAAACCATCTAAACAGAAGCCAAGTCATGAATAAACCACAAATTGGACATGGCGAAGCGAACACGAGGTGTTCTCGATCGCCGCTCCTTGTAGCGATACTTATTAGTTAAAAATAACCGTAGTGGTTAGCCTGTTTAGTAAAAACGTTTACGTACAACAAACACCCGGCATGGTAACGACGGTTCAAGCTCAGGTATAATAGATATAATCATATACATCATGGAGTTGCAACGTACTAATTGCGTGGTAGAAGCTGCTCGAATAAATAGTAGTTTTTTGCAGGAAAAACGTAAAAAGACAAGAATAAATAACACTTAACTACCAAGTCCCAACTTGTGCTCGTACAATTAAAATCAAGTTTTAACTTTATAGAAATAAAATAAAGTTCCAAAATCAAAAGCATAAAAATTGCCTTGATATATTGGGTTATTCCCACTAGTTACCACCAAGTTCTTACCACTGGTAACTACTGGGAAAAAACTCCTCCTATAGTTACCACCAACTGGCCTTGGTGGTTGGTGGTAACTTCTGGGAATTTTTTTTCCCAGTAGTTACCACTGGTAAAAGGTGGGGAAAAAATCCCAGTAGTTACCACTGGTAAGAACTTGGTGGTAACTAGTGAGAATAGATAAATTGTGCACTATCTGAAACGCGTTGATGTCGTTTATTTGTCGATCCCAGTACGTTCATAGAAAAAAAAAATATTTTGCATATTATACCTGAACGGTAGCTTTTTAAAGGCTTGCAAACTTTTGAGCGTGTCTGATAATGAATTTGGCGTAAGGCAGCGTGTGAAAATCGATTTATACCAAACCAATAACCTTGTAAAAAAATTGTAATCTTGTAAAAAAAGAACTTATTTCCTTTTACATGCAAACCGCAGCAAACGCGTTTCCCATAAACAACGCAATAAAGCTCCTCGTTAAAATATGGTCTATAAATTGAACCGGATAAATATTATCACAGAGACCACAGATGGCCGCGGAAGCGCGCAAAACGAACACAACATATTTGCCTCACGATAAATGATGGCGGGAAAAAAAGTAGCCAACAATGAACGAAAATGGAAGGGTTCAGTATCAAATTTGAATGTGGGAGGCATAATTAAATTGTTTCATCATTCTAAGGACAATATTACACTATAAGATAGAGGTCACACCCGAATAGGTCTATAAAATCATAATTAAAGAAAACCATTAAAAATTTCATTTCAGACCAAAAATACATTTCAAGCGCTAAGTATACGAGTATGTTGTTGTCTCTACTTTAGGGAAACCCCACACTAGCATCTCCCGAGCGTCAGCGTCTAGACAGGGGTGCGAAACTCCTGACTTCGGTCAAACTCGGCTCCGCTCGGCTCAGCATTACTCCGAGCAATTATTAGGGTTGGGACCACTTGACTTCCTTTTGCGTGCACGACCACAGATAAGATAATCACTTGGTTTTTGACAACCCTAAATAGCCGAAAGGGATAGTGACATATATTAGAAAGGGACAGCATGATTCGACCCTGAACCGCTATCCAACTTCGTTTTTGTAGGAAGTTTCCTTTCTGTACGGTAGTACATACTATTAATTATTCTGTGGTCTAGTGAACTCTATGGCTGCTGCTCGACGCAACGTCGGCGCAAATGAGCAGCGCTGACTAGACGCTAAGCTCAATGGACGCTAGTGTGGGGGGTCTATAAAAGAGAAAAGTTAGATATACTCTGAGTTTAAGGACAGGCACTAACAAAAGATTAATTTAAGCCTCAAAACATTTACAAATCGATTAAAAGGCAAATTAGACAAAAAAAATATACATCTTTGCCTTTGCTGGACTTAAAATCTTATGTTAGTGGCAGGACTAGAAAAAATTCATAATTTCCATAGTAGGTATAATATGTATTGCATTTATTATATTTTTAGGGTTCCGTACCCAAAGGGTAAAACGGTACCCTATTACTAAGACTGCTGTCCGTTCGTCCGTCCGTCCGTCCGTCTGTCCGTCCGTCTGTCTGTCACCAGGCTGTATCTCACGAACCGTGATAGCTAGACAGTTGAAATTTTCACAGATGATGTATTTCTGTTGCCGCTATAAGAACAAATACTAAAAACAGAATAAAATAAAGATTTAAGTGGGGCTCCCATACAACAAACGTGATTTTTGACCAAAGTTAAGCAACGTCGGGAGTGGTCAGTACTTGGATGGGTGACCGTTTTTATTTTGCCTTTTTTTGCATTATGGTACGGACCACTTCGTGCGCGAGTCCGACTCGCACTTGCCCGGTTTTTTATAACTAGATGCCACCAGTTAGGTCTTCCTTTATTTGCGTCGACTACAAATTAAATATACGATAACGTTGTCTCTTCGTGCCTTAAGTAACGATAACGATGCGGCGAGCCATGTAAGAATAAATTTGAATGGATTTTTGTTCGTTTTTTGCTATAAATATTGTACACTTGAAGAATATCCTACTTTTGTACTTTTTTAGGGTTCCGTACCTCAAAAAGAAAAAACGGAACCCTTATAGGATCACTCGTACGTCTGTCTGTCTGTCTGTCTGTCCGTCTGTCACAGCCGATTTTCTCCGGAACTACTGGACCAATCAAGTTGAAATTTGGTACTCATATGTAAGTTTGTGACCCAAATACGGACATGTAACGTCAACAAATGAATTTTAAACATGTGGGCCACTTTTGTAAATGACACATACTGTAAATGAAAAAATTAAAAAGTATTTTTTTTTCAAATTACATCATGTTACATATTAAATGAAAGAGCTTATTGTAAGGATCTCAAATATATATATTTTTTTATAATTTTTGAATAAACAGTTTAGAGGTTATTCAAGAAAATAGGCAAAAAATGACCATTCCCCCCCCCCTTTATCTCCGAAACTACTAGGTCTAAAATTTAAAAAAAATACATAAAATTGGTCTATACCTATAGATGACAGGAAAACCTATTAGAAATGTACAGTCAAGCGTGAGTCGGACTTAATTACAGTTTTTGATCCGACCCCTACGGATTTTTTAAAGAGATTTCACTCACGTTCACATAAAAAATACATTATTATATTAGTTTGTTAAAAATTGTGTACCTAATATACGGAACCCTTGGAACGCGAGTCCGACTCGCACTTGGCCGGTTTTTATACTTGAGTATTAATTTTTCAATTATCATGCTTCTAAAATTCGTTTTTGTGCATAAAATTGCACTTTAGCGCATAAAGTGAACATTAAGTCTGAGACTAGACTATTAAAACTATTACCCACCACAGGACACCAAGTTAAGTTACAAATCGATCTAATCTATGGAATATGCCTCTCGTTTTATGATCTGTATGGATATGATGGTCGTCCTTGTCTACGTGACAGCGTGATAAAACGGTGTCCGTCACTTTCTATCCCGCGGTGTTAAACAGTAACAGTTATTTTATCACTTGGATAAAAATGATGGATAAAGCTATCCATAATACGCCGGCTCGTTGTATAATTTAGTGAAGACCTACCAACGTAGCCATTATAAAATATACCCTTTAATTTGCGCAAATCTCGTCTCGTAAAACTTTACTTGAACTCGAATAAATAAAGTAAGCTAACAAGAAATGATGACGCTCGTAAAAAAGTGTAATTAATCGCTGACTTTAATGATTGTCTCCATCGGAACATTCCTACCGCGATATACTGCGTCCGTTGCTGTAATGCTATATGCAGTCAAATTGAGACAAGCCTTAACCCAAGTAGGTATGATCGTAAAGATTTTACAAGTGCAAACCAAAGAGTACAGTTATGTAGAACCATTAAAGGAGACATTAAAAGAACTCGTAATATTATCAATGAATTAAAAACAGCCAAAAAGTTGATTTTAGTAACTTGTCACGCGGGCAACGAACTCAAAACCGGACTTTTGAGACGTTTATTGTCAATAGTCACATGTATTTTTATTGAGACGCCAAAATAAAAGTATGGTAATAACGTACGTCGGTGGGACATGACTTTGTATTGGAAATATTTTAGGGTTCAGTAACTTTGACCACTCTAGTTTCTCTTTCTGTCTGTTTGCCACAAGAATATTTCTTTTTATACATTTATAATTGATTATAAATCGTGGGAGTCGATTGTGTTGTTGTAACGGTTTGCTATAAAACCTCGTTTGCGCTAAGCGTTTTGTGCTGGCCGGTTGTAAAAAAAAATTAAAAACATTTTTAAATAGTTTTCTGGAATCTGTCACTTAAAGAAAATTGATGAACATTTACGACAATTTCTTGCAAATAAGATACTAAATATCTCTAAAATAATATAATTTACCTATGTTAATCTATCTAGATCGTGCCTTATTGGTATTATGCTGTGTAGGTACATTTCCCCGGATGGGGTAAGTGTTGTGAATATTTCATTTAAGTTACTTCTAGGAATAATTTTACGTTGTATTCTTTTATACTGTTAACATGCTGTTAACTAATTTGTTATTTTCTGACTGCTTCATCCGTGAACACTAAAATAATGCTGAAAGGTTAACTTTCCTGATATTTCTTTCCTTGTGGGCCGGATGTCGCAGTCACTGTTGTGTGCATATTCTAATATGACCAATAATACTAGGGATCAAGTCTGGGGTTGAAAATTGCCTGCACCCTGCCTGAAAACCCTCTATTCTGCACTACCCCGGGTTGCGCTATGCGCAAGCTCTGCTATCTGGAAGGTTTCCGTTCCGAGCTGAGGATCCGGAAGCACAGCGGGAAGCCATCCTAGTCTACTCAGGACCAACTGAGACTTTTGCGCCGTACTGCGGAGCCATCTACAACTACAACGGCCCGCCCGCGATGTAGAGCCTCAGGAAAGTGCCTCCTTTTAAGGATTTGTTTCTATATTGATTTCTCTGTGTCAGCTCAGTTTTACGGACTCACGACCCTAACTAACTTGTTATTAATTTTAATTAATATTAAATATTTTTTTCTAAATTAAACTTTCATTTCTAACCTATCTATCTCTATCTTCATGTGACGCTAAACGTGACATTGTTGTCGAGTCTACGCAGATCAATGAGATTTCAGAATTTGTGTAGGTACGAAAAGTTATTAATGAACCATTTACTTTTTGTAAAGGAAAACATCTGAGTAATCCCAATATGATCTAGGATAATGTTGTTAAGCTGCTTTTAATAGAGTTTCTATTTAATAATACGTTGTTCCCATAGTTTTCTTTCATGATCCTTAAAAATAAAGGTTCAAGTTCAAGGAACCCGACCGCAGACAGCAGCCGCAGATGAGCAGCTGCTATTTGCTGTCGGGTTCCAACTTGTACCTTTAGTCGGCAGATCTGTTTTTTTACCATTTGTCAAATTACGCTTGTCATAATTTTACACTTCGCAGTGCTACCGTTTAACGGGTGTTGATGTTATATTCCGTCGTTATAACTGGGACGCGGTAAATTCGGCTGCTTATGATATTTTCACCCAAGAACACATTTATTTTTAGCAATTCACTTTATTTACGTCATAATTGTGAGGAAAAATGAGCAATAAAAAGCTTGCTGCTATACACCGTGTCCCCGATCAAATTATTGCCAAGAGTTGTCAAGTAAACCGTTAAATAAGTATGGAATACTTAACGGCGTAGAGTTGGGGCAAGACAAGTCTGCATCGATTTTAATAGCACACGCAGTGCAAGTGTTATTTATACACGTCATACTTTAATGAAGTTACTGACTCTACCCGAAAATCGAAGAGCATACAATATTCTGCAAAATATGGTCTAGCGAATATAAATACAATTGTAGATATTGTATTGTTTATAAAATATTTTTAACCATTTTCTAAGCATAAAAATGCATAAGTTACCAATCTCAGTAATGGATCATTGACATCATCAAGCTAACCCGGCCAACTTAATTGTGGTTATTAATTATTTTCCCACCGTTAACGAAGCGCGATTAACTATATTCTTAGAAAAATGTCGCGAATTAACATAAGATTAGTAGCAGATACGACTATTCTCTATAGAAGATTCGAGTATCTGAGCCAGGGGGTCATCCATTAATTACGTCACACCAATTTCTAGGTTTTTTGACCCCCCCCCCTAGTCACACTTGGTCACATTTGGCAAACCCCCCCCCCCTAGTGTGACGTCACATTTTTTCTACGAAATCGCCAAATCGAATTAAATAAGTACCTAAGTATTATTAATATTTTATCAAAATATTTTTGACGATATAAATATTAGTAATTTTATAACCCAAAACTGCTTAGGAAAGAAAATTAAACGATTAAAAACTATTTTCGTTTTAAAAACTTGTTATTTAAATGTACAGCGAACTAAATAATTTAAATAAATTTTCGGTTACTGATGAAGTTAAAGTGACATCACAAAGTTTGTGTCTCCCCCCTCCCCCATGTCACAATATGTCACATTTTCTTGACCCCCTCCCTCCCCCTAAACGTGTGACGTAATTAATGGATGACCCCCAGGTAGTCTCGGCTCTTGATTGGATGTTGAAACATAAATATAATTGGCGATAGAAGTCCTCGCGAAACTCTTTCGCACGGTGTTATTTTACGAGTATAACAAATTGGTCGCTTTATGTTATTGTGAAATATGATTTAAAACATTACCTATTTGTACGTAGGTACAGTGGGTACTTACGTAAGTTTTCAATAACCATTTATTATGCAAATGTGTAAATTATTCTCTAGAATCATTAAACAAGAGCCGAGGCGCCAGTCGTCCCTACTAAAATTATAATGCCTAAGTCTGTCTGTTACCCCTTCACGCTTAAACCGCAGAACCGACTGAGATGTAGTTAAGTAAATATGAAGATAGTTAAGTTCGGAGAAGGACAGGATGGTTTCCATCATCCATCATCATAATTCCACGTTCCACTAGTTACCTAAATATAATATTTAACCACAATTAAATAAACTCTAGTTATCTGCGATACAAGTGCGGAAAAGAGGAAATTAACTATCCGCAAGTGTATCGTACAACGTTTTACAGTACATATGGCCATTTATACTTTTGATATACGCAACGGAAAGGGATGTTTTCTGCACTATAGTCCGTTTTTTTTAGCATTAGAAAGATCTTCGCAGAAGTAAGCTTGTGGTTCCAAATCCGGCACTTTTAGCGGTAATTCCCATATAACCATTCCAGTCGCAGAATCATCAAAGTGGTAACTAAATGTCAGATGTGTCGTAACAGAGTCCACACAATGTGTCTAGAATTGTTTCGAAACAAAGTGTCGTCGCCGTGTGTACACTTTTCCGTAACAAGGTGTCGACACATTTGTGTGCACTTTGCGTGCGGTTTGCGACTAAATCTGACAGCAAATTTGTGACAGCAAATGTCAATATAAAATACCTCTTGAAAACCAAGGTTTGTCAAACTACTATTAGTGTCTCGTGTGCTCGTAAGTAATTCTAGTAAGTCATCGTGGGCGATGCAAATGATAATAATCGACCAAAACCATATAAACACCCAACACCCGTCAACCTTTTACAGAAAAGTTTTTAAAGAAATGCAATAAGCTACTTAGGTCAGCCAACGAATGCTCAAAAAAGTTGTAGAGGGAAATGCTCGGAACACAACTTTTGACTCTGTAACTTGGTTTGGACAAGTTAGGAGGTGAACATATCAAAAGTCCCCGGCCGTAGCCCTTGAGCGGGGGGAAGAGAGGCGGCTTTGAAGGTCCCATTTTCCGGTTTTTCGATTATATCTCGGAAACTATGCATCTTAGCGACATGGCCACTTATACAAAATGAAAGTTAATTTAATTTGTTACAAGTTTATTCAGTCAATTTTTTCGATATGTTGAATAGTTTTTGAAATATCCGCTCTTGAAAGTTTATTTAGGGCTCTCAATTTTATCTTGATATATCTACATCAGTGAAGGTGCTAGGCCGTGTATGGTATCGTTTTCGTATATATCTGGGTTGCTGAATCCATTTAAGATATCACATTGACACCATTCCACAAAATTAAAAAAAATCTTTTTAGGGTTCCGTACCTCAAAAGCAAAAAACGGAATCCTTATAGGATCACTCGTGCGTCTGTATGTCTGTCTGTCTGAATACACAAAATAGTTCTTTACCTATAGATGACAGGAAAACCTATTAGAAATGTGCAGTCAAGCGCGAGTCGGACTTAATGTACGGAACCCTTAATACGCGAGTCCGACTCGCACTTGGTCGGTTTTTTTAAACTCCTCTTGACGCTTAACCGCTGAACCGATTTCGTTGAAATTTGGTATAGAAATAGTTTGCGTCCCGGAACAGGACATAGGATAGATCTTATAACCAAAATCATCTTTTGAAGGTGTGAAAAGCGGCGTGGAAATTTGTACGGGAAATCAATAACCGCTGAACCGATTTATATTATATTTGGGATGGTCTACATGTTTGATTTAGTTAAAAATGATAAAAAAACATGACTTCAAACCTAAACTTAAACAGTATTAACTTCAAGAAGTCAATTCTGAATTCCCCCCTACACCTCATTTCACACTTTTGAAGGATGATTTTTGAGATAACTTATTATGTCCTGTCTCGGGACTCAAAATATATGTGTACTAAATTTAAATTAAAACTGTTCAGCAGTTTAAGCGTGAAGAGGAGTTTAAAAGAAAGTAAGTTTATATGTTTTTACTTTGGAATGGTGTCAATGTGATACCATAACTAAATTTGGTACTGCGAATTTATACGAAAACGATACCAAACATGGCCTCGTAGATTTACTGTTGTAGAAGTCAAAATAAAATTGAGAGCCCTAAATTCTTATTACTTGACCAAACTTGTGTAGAAGGAAAAGGAAAAATAAAAGTCTTCGGCAGGAATATAAGACACAAATATATTTTTTTTTTTTGCGTTACTATTTCAATCATCAAATATAAACATACCTTGATTATATTATTCTAGTGAGATCCTCACAGATAAACAAAAACATTTACTTAAAAAATTACAAGGTCGAAATGTCACGGAACTTGTGAGAGTAATACGTGAAAAATAAAAACTTTTATGACAAAAAAATCTGGACACAATTTAAAAAGCATCCCATTGCGTCGAGGAATCATCTGTATTTTTGCTTGTTTCATTACCTCCTCGCTTCTTTTTTTGTCCTTTGTATTCTGTAGCAATTTGTTAGATCTGAAAATAAAGATAACTTGCGTCGTCACGGATGTCGATTTATAGGTTCTAGGGAGTGCAGAATTCGAAAACGATGATCATTTTATAATCCAAGATGGCGGCTACGTATTTTGTCATAAAAGTCGTCATGAATATCGTTTTATAGATTTTAGGAAGTGCCGATTTCTAAAATGATGACCAGTTTGGAATCCAAGATGTGTGCCGTGCACTTTGTCATAAAAGTCGTCATGGATATCGTTTTATAGATTTTAGGGAGTGCAGAATTCGAAAATGATGACCATTTTGGATTCCAAGATGTCTGCCGTGCACTTTGTCATATAAGCCGTCATAGATGTTGATTTATAGTTGTTAGGAAGAGCAGATTTCGAAAATGATGACCATGACCAACAAAACGACATCCATGTCGACTTTTAACATAGTGCATGGCCGCCATCTTGGATTCCAAAATAGTTATTATTTTCGAAATCTGCGCTCCCTAAAACCTATAAAACGACAGCCATGACGACTTTAATGACATACTGCATGGCCGCCATTTTGGATTCCAAAATGGTCATCATTTTCGAAATCAGGGCCCCCTAAAACCTATAAAACGACACCCATGACAACTTTTATGACATAGTGCATGGCCGCCATTTTGGATTCCAAAATGGTCATCATTTTCGAAATCAGGGCCCCCTAAAACCTATAAAACGACACCCATGACAACTTTTATGACATAGTGCATGGCCGCCATTTTGGATTCCAAAATGGCCATCATTTTCGAAATCTGCGTCCCCTAAAACCTATAAAACGACATCCATGACGACTTTTATGACATAGTGCATGGACGCCATCTTGGAATCCAAAATGGTCATCGTTTTCGAAATCTGCGCCCCCTAAAACCTATAAAACGACACCCATGACGACTTTTATGACATAGTGCATGGCCACCATTTTGGAATCCAAAATGGTCATCATTTTCTAAATCTGAGCCCCCCAAAACCTATAAAACGACACCCATGACAACTTTTATGACAGTGCATGGCCGCCATTTTGGATTTCAAAATGGTCATCATTTTCTAAATCGGGGCCCCCTAAATCCTATAAAACGACATCCATGACGACTTTTATAACATAGTGCATGGCCGCCATTTTGGAATCGAAAATGGTTATCGTTTTCGAAATCTGCGCCCCCCAAAACCTATAAAACGACACCCATGACGACTTTCATGACATAGTGCATGGCCGCCATTCTGGATTCCAAAATGGTCATCATTTTCGAAAGCGGGGCCCCCTAAAACCTATAAAACGACATCCATGACGACTTTTATAACATAGTGCATGGCCGCCATCTTGGAATCCAAAATGGTCATCGTTTTCGAAATCTGCGCCCCCTAAAACCTATAAAACGACACCCATGACGACTTTTATGACATAGTGCATGGCCACCATTTTGGAATCCAAAATGGTCATCATTTTCTAAATCTACGCCCCCCAAAACCTATAAAACGACATCCATGACGACTTTTATGACATAGTGCATGGACGCCATTTTGGAATCGAAAATGGTTATCGTTTTCGAAATCTGCGCCCCCCAAAATCTATAAAACGACACCCATGACGACTTTTATGACATAGTGCATGGCCGCCATTTTGATTTCAAAATGGCCATGTTTTTCTAAATCGGGGCCCCCTAAAACCCATAAAACGACATCCATGACGACTTTTATGACATAGTGCATGGCCGCCATTTTGGAATCCAAAATGGTCATCATTTTCTAAATCTGAGCCCCCCAAAACCTATAAAACGACACCCATGACAACTTTTATGACAGTGCATGGCCGCCATTTTGGATTTCAAAATGGTCATCATTTTCTAAATCGGGGCCCCCTAAATCCTATAAAACGACATCCATGACGACTTTTATAACATAGTGCATGGCCGCCATTTTGGAATCGAAAATGGTTATCGTTTTCGAAATCTGCGCCCCCCAAAACCTATAAAACGACACCCATGACGACTTTCATGACATAGTGCATGGCCGCCATTCTGGATTCCAAAATGGTCATCATTTTCGAAAGCGGGGCCCCCTAAAACCTATAAAACGACATCCATGACGACTTTTATAACATAGTGCATGGCCGCCATCTTGGAATCCAAAATGGTCATCGTTTTCGAAATCAAAACCTATAAAACGACACCCATGACGACTTTTATGACATAGTGCATGGCCACCATTTTGGAATCCAAAATGGTCATCATTTTCTAAATCTACGCCCCCCAAAACCTATAAAACGACATCCATGACGACTTTTATGACATAGTGCATGGACGCCATTTTGGAATCGAAAATGGTTATCGTTTTCGAAATCTGCGCCCCCCAAAATCTATAAAACGACACCCATGACGACTTTTATGACATAGTGCATGGCCGCCATTTTGATTTCAAAATGGCCATGTTTTTCTAAATCGGGGCCCCCTAAAACCCATAAAACGACATCCATGACGACTTTTATGACATAGTGCATGGCCGCCATTTTGGAATCGAAAATGGTTATCATTTTCGAAATCTGCGCCCCCCAAAACCTATAAAACGACACCCATGACGACTTTTATGACATAGTGCATGGCCACCATTTTGGAATCCAAAATGGTCATCATTTTCTAAATCTGCGCCCCCCAAAACCTATAAAACGACACCCATGACGACTTTTATGACATAGTGCATGGCCACCATTTTGGAATCCAAAATGGTCATCATTTTCTAAATCTGCGCCCCCCAAAACCTATAAAACGACACCCATGACAACTTTTATGACATAGTGCATGGCCGCCATTTTGGATTTCAAAATGGTCATCATTTTCGAAATCGGGGCCCCCTAAAACCTATAAAACGACATCCATGACGACTTTTATGACATAGTGCATGGCCGCCATCTTGGAATCCAAAATGGTCATCATTTTTGAATTCTGCGCTTCCTAAAACCTATAAAACGACACCCCTGACGACTTTTATGGCATAGTGCATGGCCGCCATTTTGGATTCCAAAATGGTCATCATTTTCGAAATCGTCACTCCCTAAAACCTATAAATCGACACCCATCTCGACTTTTATGACAAAGTGTTTGGCTACCATCTGCATGCAAGACATTTCTATTATTTTTACGTACAAAAATGGCCCCCTGTCAACTTCCAACCGAGATTTAATCGTTAATTTATTCGATTAATGTTCATATTAATTCAATTTCAATCTATGTTATGTCGACTAAACTAATCGTGATTAAAATTTGAGGATTAACTTTTTTATTCCATTAATTAGTCGAATAAACAGTTAATCTAAGTCCCATCTCTGACCACGTCATTTTTACACTTTGAGAATATCTGAAAACAAATGAACACAAGGAGCCATTTTGCAAATCCAGTAACTTTGTTATTACTTTTGACAGCGCGTGTCATGTGTCTACACAGAGTCGACACAAAGTCGAAACATTTGCGACTACTTTGTGACTGCAATATTTCTCAGCCTTAAACCATATTTATACATCATAATTAACAAGTTTCGTAGTATGTAAAGCGTTATTTCTGTTATTTAAGTATAGTATACGCATCGAAGTACTAAAAATGCATCAAATAATATATTTATGAACACAAGCACTGAGAAGTAAACAATTTCATTTCCGGCTAAACTAAAACGATGTGGTGGCGCGTTGATTATATTACACTTAGTTTATCAAATCACTCGAGCAATTTAATTCCCCATAATAATTTAAGTCCTATTGTAATATAAATGCAAACAATATATAATTACGTCTTGTAATCCGTTTTAGAGATGGCGTATTAATGTCACTTATTTTTATTTAACTATTTTTCCATCTGACAGTTTCCATTTGACAGGAACGAAATGAACGAATGAACGAATGATTTTGGCATAAAGTAGTCGCAAACTAGTAACAATGTGTGCACACGGCGGCACGTATGTCACTTTGTGTCATGTGTCGACCCTTCCCCATTTCTGGTAACTGTGTCGACACGGCGACGACTCTGCGACTGGAATTGTGACCGAAACAGACGGTGTCGACACAAGATGTGTCTACACCGCGTCGTAACGGCGACTGGAAATGGTTGTATGGGTTATTTGAAGTAAATTATATGTATTGACCATGCTACATTAGATAATTCAATAATTATTAACAATTAAATAGCCTGATAAAAACTGCACGCTTGCTTCTGTGGAGTTCTTTCTAATGCTAAAAAAAACGAACTATAGTGCGGGAAAATAGGGCCATATGTACTGTAAATACATTTTATAAATCGATTCCCAAAAAAGAAGAGGTCCTTAACTTTCCATTATTAAATCGTCATGCATGCATAACTTGGCAAACAAGCAGGTACAGTATGCAAGAAAAACTATAACAAAAACAAAAAGTGACAGATACTTTTGCACGTTTGTAAGTACCTATGTTACATGATATTTCGCTTGTTACATAATCGATTTAAGTAGTTATTTTTAACATATATATTGCCAGCGACCCGCTAGACGGGTTCTCTGTTCAAACACGCTTGCTATAAAACTTGCGATGGCGCATTTTTCTTTATATTATAGTATAGATATTAGAAGCAACAATAAGCTTATTTTAACTGAATAGTATAGATATTGTATTCATATGCATCACATCCGAGGGCGAGATTGGCTAGGCCCCCGGATCTTAGCCACTTGGGTTCTCATTATTAATTATTTAATAAATATGGGCAAAAACAAAACAAAGTGTAAAACCACACAGCCTTCGTTTGCCTTATCGCTTCAAATATTGTAGTTACGTTGACTGCGTTTCCTGCCCCGTTGTAACGAGACCTTACATACGCACATCCTGTGAACGTTAGTAGGTCAAAAGAGCAATATACATTATTAAATACTCGAAACATTATACACAAACTGTGGGAAGACAGTGTCCTCTGCTCTGTACTTAACCTTGCCCTGGCGGCCTAGCACGGTCGCGTTTTTATCCCTTGTCACCATGCCTGTCACGTTCTAACAAGTATGTAAGTGCGAAAGGGACGCGCATAGTGATAGTCGATAAAAATGGAACCGTGCTGCGCCCCCTGGTGTATTTTATTTAAAAATTTACATTCACAAACTGCGTTTACCTCAATGTTCATATCATTTCATATCGTTCATAGAATATTCATGTTTTATAATTGCTCGAACCATGGACCTAGAATAATTTCATTCCGATGCTAAATATCATTAGGTATTGAAAATAATATTTGCACAAAGTACCTAATTGTGCAACAATGCGCATTTTCAAGACCTATAAAATCAGTTAGGTACACACTTTTTTATTGTCTACCGTAAAACTGTCCTATTTTAATATTTGAAAACAAGGACGATATGGAAAATAACTGTTTCACCATTAGGGGAGAATTTGTGTTACATGGTAGATATCACTCGTCTAGACGCACACTTTCAAACCGTCCGCCATTGCAGTGTCACAGTTTGTCTTAAGCGACATTCCTTCTGTCAGATATATAACTTTATGGCTCGAACCATTAAATACTCGCAAAATTTCATGAGAATCGGTTGACAAATATGACATAAGAAGAGCACAGCTGGACATACGAAACCATTTTTGCCCAAGTTGAAACGGAGACGCTTCGCTCACGCGTCGTATGCGCTCGGTCATAATTTCATAAGACAAACGAGACACTCGATTCGTTCACAAGCTTGTATAATGTATACCATCAGAATCATTAATTGAAAGACACAAATATTTGACAGCAAAAACGCTTCCATTTGTTATCGTGTCAATCGTGTCGTTCCCAGCGACGTAACACATACGTTGTAATTGCGTACAGATAATGTATCTTCTTCGGTGCTTACTTAACATGCGATTGTGGTAGGTATCGCAAATTAAAGCATTTGTTATACTTATAAAACAGCTGGCTACAAGTGTGAGGTAAGTAAACGCAAACGCAGAGCGAAGAAAAATATCATAAGATAATGTTTTTAAATACGAGTAATTTTTTTTTAAAACACCTTTAATACACAAATACAGAAGGGGTTAAACAAAATGTATCTACATAACTGGTAGGATTTTTTTATTTTTTAAAACCATGAACATAATTAATAACAAACTTAGATTAAAAAGTAACCTAAAATTAAAACTACCTACAAAACTAAAACTTGACTCTACATAACTTGATTTTTCTAAATTTGGGGACCTTTTCGTATGTTGGGATCGAACATTCTGATTTCTTGCAAAATATCTGACTTTCGATCACTGACACCAAATTGGGAAAGCTGCGACAGTTACCTACCTACTTGTATGACACTAAGCTTCAATAGAGGATTTATTGCCAAATCAAAAATCATAATCGGCGCATATTCCCCGGTTTAAGCGCCGCCCACGCCCGCCTACAGCTTTGTGAGCATATTGGCTTCGTCGTAAAGTTGATGCATTTTGCTATAAAATTGATATAAGTACGTGCTAATAATAGACGCGTGTCGTATTTTTAGAAATTATTGCCTGCGAAGCCGATGGTCCTGGGTTCGAATCCCAGTAAGGGCATTTATTTGTATGATACAGATATTTGTTCCTGAGTCATGGGTGTTTTCTATGTATTTAAGTATTTGTATATTATATATATCGTTGTCTGAGTACCCACAACACAAGCCTTCTTGAGCTTACTGTGGGACTTAGTCAATTTGTGTAAGAATGTCCTATAATATTTATTTATTTATTATTTATTTAAGTAAGTATATTGTAATGACTAGGTATTTATTCAAGAGATAAAAGAAAAGTTTTGCTAACCGTTAGCTTAGCTGGTCACTCTATTTCTTATTGCATTGTCATCTATTCGCGTATTCTTGCGAATTTTCGAATCAATCCGACCAACAGTGAATAAACACTTGATTCCTAGTCACAAAGAAAACTTAATTTAAAAATAATTACTAAAACATTTGTGTTCGATCAAATTATTCATCATCCAATTCGACCATTACGAGATGTCTAAATAAATAATAGCGGGCAATAAGGAAGCTGAACTACTTAAATGTTACCGCAAAAGACATATACCTATTTAATTGGAGTAAAATAAATTGCTTAAATTATTTGATCTTTTTAATTATTAAAAGAGGATACAATTATTTTAACGTATGTCCTCGCGTACTACGTAAATCTCTTTATCATCTGTAACATATAAAAAATAAAGATCGATGATTTTGCCGTCAATCATTATAAGCATGAATACGAGTATTATGCGTAGTTTCTAACTACACAAGGTTTTCTAGTGCAACAGGTATCACCGGAAGACTTATTTTGTTTCTCTATTGGCAAATGTTCAGCTTAACTTAGCCCTTTGACATGACATTAATTCCATTTGACGGGTTGGTCAGTGTTTTGACAGCACAGATCGGTTGTTCTGACAGTTAACAGCGATCCCTTTAGTAGATCGATTAAGGGCATTGTTGACATGTGTAATCACAAGCAGATTGAGAAATTAAGCAAGGCGCGTTAGATAAAGTAGAGCCAAGAAAACTTGCGGCTTTGATCAGTCTTACGTTGTGGTCCTACTTTGATTCCAAAACTAGAGGCGTTTACACGTTGGGGTAAAACAGTTATTTTTTAAGGTAGAGTATGTAGATATTATTATAAATAGGTACCTGAAGTGTATTTGCTTGAATTGCTTCCTAACAAATCTGTTATTTCAAATTATTTCATTTCATGGGATTAACAATACTAAAGAGGTTACGAGCCACGCTAGTAGATCAGTTAATTCGGTACCATACTTTCTACACATTTCGTTCCAATCTTCGTTTTTTGTGAGTCTATAGACAAATCTCTCCATCTGTATTTGTTTTCGTAGATCATCAATGCGCGTATTGTTCGAGTTATTATGCTTTGTGCGCGATTCGGCACGGCAGTGCTGAAATGCGTGCCTAATGTTTGTTGGTCAGGGTGAAACATATTCTGTTATACTTTTGAATGTTTCATTTAATTTTATCTGATGCAACAAATCTAGCAAAAGTAACGGGGTACCTACCAATTGCGCCGCTTTTTTACTTGTCTTGATTATTTTTGGATGACTAAAGTACATAAGTATAGTCAATATGAGACTACAATCATTATTATTTTAACAACGTTCCCACAAATTAAAACATGCTGATGAATAATACAAAAGAAAAGAATGATTTACCATCGTAGGATTCCAGTAGATAAACATATGTTATTCAACCATACCATAAAACTCTTAAAATCATAAAAACAAGACCAATAATAGGAATCCAATCATTCTAAAGATAATCAAGCTGTGGAATACCCCTAAGGTGTAACCAAAGAAGAACACGTTCTGAAGCAATCTTGCATTGCTTAAGGCAGTAATTAACAACGTAATTTTCATCTAGATCATGTTTGTCTCCGTTCACACCAAGAAAACAAGCACCAGATCAGAAATATCAGTCTAAACGTACGTGAGCTAAATTCATAAAGCATATCGACCACTTCGCTACTGGAATAACCATTATAAAATTGACGGATTGCTCTTGCAAACCAGCGGTCACGTTACACAAGCAGCTAACTTGCATTAGCATACAGAATGTTTTGTGAATTACTAGGCTGGTATCACCGAGCTCGAAGGTTGAATCTTCGAAAGCAAAAGCGAACGGAAACAGGAGCCTCGTTAATCAATCAATGAGTAATCAACGCGTCGAATAAGTGCATTACGTGATTTCGGTGCATGTAGGCGCGCTAGTTAACGTCCTCCCGACACGCAACGCAGCGCCGCACCTTTGCTATTATTTGTTGCCAGTAGGAATAGAGATCATATTGGAAACTTATGATTTGAAGCACATTAAGTTTCTGATGGGTTGATTGTTCTGCTCAAGCGTTTGAAAATCCGTCAACTCAGTCAGTCCGGGGACTGCTATGCTGAATGCTCCCAATATTACTCTTCAACGTATTTCGGGTATGTGAGTTGTTCCAACGAGGTTTTTGCTGCTCATTTTCAAGAGACAGAAGGGACTAATAATTTGTTGAATATACTGTGAATGGCACATACCTAGTAGGACGTGCTCCCGGTACTGGTTGTCTATACAAACACAGTACCGGAACCGGGAATTTCCGGTTCTCGACATACAAACTCAGCACCGGGAGCATTCCCTAATACCTAGGTATCATTTTACTCTAAGAAACACACACACCTTCTTACGGTCGTGATGTGACGACTTGACTGACACAACTTTCAAGCAATTATAGAAAGAAGAAGGCTAAAAGCTAGGGTAGTTAATAGCTTGTGTCATCTCGCACCACCAGATCAAAAAGCTACCGCATGCAAAAATCAACTAGGAAGTTTAATGTTCTACTGATAAAAAATAGGCAGCTATTAAACTAAAGATGAAGTTAACCTTCATGATGTCAGCAATGTACCCATTACATAAATCTACAAATACCTACTTAGTTTATATTACAGTGCATAAAGTGCATTACATGGAATTCTAATAACATTGTACTAAACCCTCTATTTTGGACAGTTTGAACTGGAGCTTTTTTCACTTACCATGAAACCTTAACGAGCAATTTGGTTTAGTAGTTAGCTTTAACAGTGGATGCATAACAGTCAGCCAAGATGGATTCAATTCGGAATCTCAATATTTCAAGATACCTGAAAAGTTTTAACCACAATCGATCTTCACACTAGCTTTTATTTGTATTGTATCTCAAATTTGCGATATCCCAAAAGTGCAGTTTGCCACCAAATAGGTAGGCTAATGCAATATTCTTAAACAGAAGGGGGTTGACCGGAGCCAAGGTCTCGTGAAGCACATCCAAACGACATTAGCCTACTTCTCTGCAAAAACTCGATTAGTCTTTGCAGCAAGCAGAAAATAGAGCCATCATTTCGGTACTTTGGGAGCAAAAACGACAACCGATTCCCACGAATAGGTATCTGAGTGCTCCTAAATGCATTTCCGTTAAATTATTCCATTTAAAATTCCAATAAGAATTTGAGTCATTGGCTTGGAATTTATCTGTCGCGTTAATAAGGATAAGTTAGTCAGGTAAAGTTATAGTTAGATGTTTTGTAATAGAGTCGGATTACCTGTCAGAGTTGGTTAGGAACCAGTTTTGCTTGATCAAGGTAATGTATTGTTAGGCTTATTAGAATGTTGACTGCACCGACTCTACAATTGTTTTTTCGGATATTGTCAACCTTTTTAAAGTGTACATCCAATTGTTTTTATCTTAATCTATAAATATTGTTAGTAAATAGAGACTAGAAGACACTCTGAAGAGAAATGAAATTAATTTAAACTGAATGTTTGTCAGTGAGTTCTTTCGTTGAGCAATCCAGGAGGCTGCGTGGTTCAATAACTCGTGCTAGCCGCGTTCGGGCCACCTTTTCTTCGCCACATTCCGTTCCCTGACCAAGGCCGGAGAGATTGCTTATTGAATTAAAAAAGCGGGCCACAAATTAGGCGTGTCAAAACAATCACCGCAATAAATTAAGTATCAAACATTTAAATTGGATTTCGTAACTTATTGTTGACAAATGTTACCCGAGAATGCGACTTGCAAAAGTTGCCTACTTAACCCTTTAGCGGAGAAGTTAACTAGTAAACTAGCTTATAGAGGCTCGGCCCTTCGCAACTCGGCCGCGTAAACTCACCTTTATAAAACTCGCTTGCATTTATCCAAGGAGGTGAATGAAAATGAAACACTATTATGTCAGTTGGAACTTTTGTTATCACGGTAACGTTAAGCACAGATTCACTGTTTCCGAACGCACGGCGACTTATTAGTGTGTGGAGTAGGGCGTAAGTCCACACCCCGCGCAGGCCCGGGCACTACTGAGGCTGGCGCTGACTCCGGCGCAGCGTCGCGGGGCGCGGAACTCGCCCGGCGGGTCGCCCGCGCCGCGCAGCGCGCACCCAACGGATGGTCCGGTTTGTTTCGTTACCTTATTGTTTTGTCAAACGAATAATCTTTTTATGCCAAATTATGTAACAACATTACTTGGCTGTTATTAACATTACAAGTCTAGGTACCTGTGCTATAAAATTCACTTTTCATCTAATGCCTCTATAATATGTCGGTAGCTCTGATGGTGCAACGATCTGGTTTTATTGTATCGTAATACTATTGAAATTTATGAATTGATGTCCGTATTTCAAACCGATGTAAGTATGATTTTGCGGTTAGGTAGGCATAGGCTATATGTTCCCTATATGAAAACCACATACGTAGCGTAATATTTCTAGAGTAGCGGTCGAATCCTACTACTACTCTACCTTGCTGGTATGGTCCACTCTACCCGTGTAATTGAGCCTTGTAGAGACTACTGCACTGTGCTATTTTAGCTGTGCTGCAGAAAAAAAACCGGGCAAGTGCGAGTCGGACTCGCGCACGAAGGGTTCCGTACCATAATGCAAAAAAAAAACCAAACAAAAGAAAAAAAAACGGTCACCCATCCAAGTACTGACCACTCCCGACGTTGCTTAACTTTGGTCAAAAATCACGTTTGTTGTATGGGAGCCCCATTTAAATCTTTATTTTATTCTGTTTTTAGTATTTGTTGTTATAGCGGCAACAGAAATACATCATCTGTGAAAATTTCAACTGTCTAGCTATCACGGTTCGTGAGATACAGCCTGGTGACAGACGGACGGACGGACGGACGGACGGACGGACGGACGGACGGACGGACGGACGGACAGCGAAGTCTTAGTAATAGGGTCCCGTTTTACCCTTTGGGTACGGAACCCTAAAAACTAACGTGTAGTGTAACTACGCCCTTAGAGTACACAGCCTTATTACGTTGCAAACTACCGTCATATATTCTTTTGAAAGTCATATTAATAAAACTATGCATTAATAATGAAATCTCGTCGTGTAAGTCGTCGTAGGAATTGTCGTTCTTGCTTTTAATCAATTGACACTTGAGGTGTTGATATCAACACCTATATGCTAAAAAATACAAACCTAATTGGACTAAAAATTAGGAGAATTAAAGGCTATCTAAGTTAAATAAATTATACTAATAATAAGTCCAAAAAGACCTGTCCGCCCTCGGAATACCCAACTGGCGTGAAGTGGCGCAGAATAGGGCAGAATGGCGCTCTCTTGTGTCAGAGGCCAAGATCCTCTTTGGGTCACTGAGCCAGTGATGTATGTATGTAATAATAAGTAACATCTCTGTCTTTCAGTCTTTTGTCAGGAGGCAACAAAGTGCGCGCCTTCAACGCCTGGGTAATGCCTCTACTCACATACTCCTTTGGCATACTAAGGTGGACTCAGACCGAGCTGGACGCCCTAGATCGCAGGGTCCGATCACTGCTCACCACACATCGCATGCTACACCCACGCTCGTCAGTTATGAGATTGTACATCCCACGGAAGTGTGGAGGCCGAGGCTTCCTAAACGCCAAGGATCTCCACAACCGCGAGGTGTACAATCTCAGGAACTATTTCCTTAACAACGAGTGTGGGATGCATCGTGATGTGGTGGCAGTAGATAGGAACCTCACGCCGCTTTCCTTGGCAAACGAGAACTGGCGCAAACCTGTGGTACTAAGTACTGCGGATCGCAAGGCGGCATGGGAGAGTAAGGTGCTACACGGGCGGTTCTACAAGGCCCTCACGGGACCCGATGTGGACCTGCTCGCGTCGGTGAACTGGTTACGATTCGGGGACCTCTTCGGAGAAACCGAGGGTTTTGCCTGTGCAATTGCAGACGAAGTGATGATGACGAACAACTATCGGAAATATATCCTGAAGGACGGTACGGTCGACATTTGTCGGGCATGCCGCCGTCCCGGAGAGTCACTCAGGCATATTATTTCCGGTTGTTCTCATCTTGCTAACGGCGAGTACTTGCACAGACATAATCTCGTAGCCAGGATTATTCACCAGCAACTTGCCCTTCTATATGGCCTTGTGGACCGCGAAGTACCGTACTACAAGTACTCACCTGCGCCTGTTCTCGAGAATGGTCGTGCCACGCTCTATTGGGATCGATCTATCATCACTGACAGGACTATTGTAGCCAATAAGCCTGATATTGTGATAATAGATCGACCGCAACGTCGGGCCGTGCTCGTTGACATCACCATCCCCCATGATGAGAATCTCGTGAAGGCCGAGAAGGACAAGTCCAGTAAGTACCTAGACTTGGCTCACGAGATAACCGCCATGTGGGATGTTGATTCGACGATCATTGTCCCGATAGTCGTTTCAGTGAACGGATAGCGAAGAGTCTCGACCAACATCTCGAGAGACTCTCGCTAGGTGGTTGGATCAAGGGACAGATGCAGAAGGCGGTGATCTTGGACACGGCGCGGATAGTACGTCGGTTCCTCTCTCTGCAGCCCTGACCACCGGTAGCTTGGGCCTTGCCCCGCTGCTGGCGGCACCCTAGGTTAGGTTTTTATAATGTGTTTATATGTATTTTTTTTTGTTTTGTAAGTGTTTTTATATTTTACTTTTATATTCATATTATAAAAACCCTAGCCTAAGAGAAATGATGAATAAAATAAATAGTAACATTGCAATTTTGAATTATATGTAATAAAGGGCTATCGTCATTACCTAATGTACCTATGATAGGTAGTTATTTATTACCAAACAGTGAAAGGAAAATAAACGTCTCTTACGTAGGTATTACCTAAATATAATAATGAATACCAATAATATGTGTATCATCCACTAATGCTTGCAGTTGATTCATACAAAAGTTACGTTTGAAAGGAGAAATACAAGTCGATTGTGCAATGCATTTCTTCTGCTAATTAAGAGTTTAATAAAAAACTTTGAATCGTTCCTTCATATCGCACTTTACGTAAGATCTAGATGCGATTTGTTTACAAGTTGATTATGACTGGCTGTTGTTGCGTTCTTGTTCACATAATAATGATTATAATGAGGTTAATAATTTAGCATTAAATGATGCCGAAAAGGCGGAAATCCTCAACGCTGCCCGATGCACACGAATGCAAGTGGTACAAGTAATAGATATTCCAACAAAAAACTTATCATTAATGATAACTTATCATTAGTTTAAACTAACGTTATGCATCGTTCGAATTAATCCTACGTGGTATTTATTCGTAGTTTTAACTAGTTATTCTATTCCAACAAGGTAGACGTCCTAATAGTGATCGTCAATGTCCCAGTACATAGAGTCTATGCGGGAAGAGAAGAATCGTGAATTACACGGGAAGGAAACCAATATATTCCAGGTATGATTGACTTTGCTCTTTCCGCAAAGACTCTCATCGTTACACAACAATGCTCTATTGCAAATTTATTGGGCATCAGCATGGCATTAGCATGTCGAGGACTAGGACCTTTACCTTAGGTACTTTTTGAATTTTCCAAAATTCAAATCTATTAACGTAGTCTCACGTTCAACTAGGAAGCGAAGAATTCGCTGTTTTTAGAGTCACGCCACGCGTTACGCTTCATGCTGGTTTTGAACTGGTTATGATACGACATTGACGATCGTCTTGGTTATCTTCATTTCGTATGCTAGCGTAGCTATCAGCGAGAATTATGTTCAATGTCGTATCAAAACCAACTTAATTCTATATCGAATTGTTATATGAGAATCGGGCTGCTGTACTAACTGTAGCGTTCTACGGTTGTTGAGAAACGGCTCGCATTTGGACATTTTCAATATAATAATTATACTCTACACGACTTTATGTTTTCGTTCCTTTCTGAGAAGATGTACAGTCAGCATCAATAGTAGGTAGCGAAAGAAACTACGCGCCAAAAGTACCTTTCTGCCAACCTCTTATACTTTTCTGTTATAAATTCACTAAGTATTCATTATTTTTTATTACACTAATAGTTCATGTAAGTGGTAACGAAACGGCCAAGCCACATATTTTGACTAATGTGTAGAGTTTGTGAAGTTAGGACTTGTAGAGTTAGAAGCTTGGCTCTACAAGAGATCTGATAACTTTTGAACAGTGTGAGCCTCTTGATGGTTTCGTCTTGGCAACATTTTAAGTAAGTAAGCAGTGGTGGCCGAGTGGACATAACGTCTGACTTTCAATCCGGAGGTCTGGGGTTCAAATCCTGACTCGTACCAATGAGTTTTTCGGAACTTCTGTACGAAATCTCATTTGATATTTACCACTAGCTTTTCGGTGAAGGAAAAACATCGTGAGGAAACCTGCATACATCTGCGAAGAAATTCAAAGGTGTATGTGACGTCCCCAATCCGCATTGGGCTAGCGTGGGGACTATAGCCCAAGCCCTTTCGCGCATGAGAGGAGGCCTGTGCTCAGCAGTGGGACGTATAAAGGCTAAAATGATGATGATGATGATGATGATGAACATTTTAAATTAAAATGTTTTTGGTGGGAAGCTTATTTTCTGAACCTATTGACTAGTATTGTTTAATAATACGACTATTGTTTAATAATACGAATCGGCCTTTACCGACGTGCGAACACAGTAAGAATATTTTGAGCATACTGCTTTAGTTTCGAGGCACGGACCTCTAAAAAGTAATTAATTCAGACAGCATCTTATGTGGTGTCGGTATGTTGAACAGATGATGCAGATAAACCTTGATCGCACGGAACGATCTAACGTGTAAAGAAAACGCACACTTTACGACTTTTTGTAATGATAAGTGTTTGATGCAAATATGTTTCGCTCGCGGCTCATTTACTCGTAGCAGGCGTTCATACTCGCTCAATTTCACTCTTACCGCAACATAGCGTGTAAGATGTAATGAAACTCTTCGAAGTAATTCTCCATAGAATCTTACTACTTTCTATGCTGTCTCGAAAAAATCAGTTAAATTAAATAATTGTTTTCGAATATTCCTATATTATCTACATACTTCTTCGCGTATACAGATGCAGTTGACATCTGAAAATCTGAACATAATTTTTGCCTGTAGGTACCTACATTCCAACCTTTAATGCAACTGAACTTAAAAAAGCGGCCAAGTGCGAGAAGGGAAGACTCGTCCATGAAGGGTTCCGTAGCAGCAAGTAACATAATAAAATTTCGGTTTACGATTTATAACGTATTAAAATTGACTACTTACTAGATCTCGTTCAAACCAATTTTCGGTGGAAGTTTGCATGGTAATGTACATCTTTTTTTTTAGTTTTATCATTATCTTATTTTAGATGTTACAGGAGGGGGGGGGGACACATTTTAAGTGTCTGTCGCGCAAACTATTCAGAAAAAAATAATATTAGAAACCTCCATATCATTTTTGAAGACCTATCCATAGATACCCCACACTTACTTATGGGTTAGATGAAAAAAAATATTTTAGTTTCAGTTCTAACTATGGGGAACCCCCAAAATTTATTGGTTTTTTTTTTGTGAAAATCTTAATGCGGTTCACAAATACATCTACTTACCAAGTTTCAACAGTATAGTTCTTATAGTTTGGGAAAAAAGTGGCTGTGACATACGGACGGACAGACAGACAGACATGACGAATCCATAAGGGTTCCGTTTTTTGTCATTTGGCTACGGAACCCTAAAAACTCTTGTCTTCCTTTCCCTCGCCGTTGGGTTAGAGTCTGACCAAGAGAACTATTATGCATGGCATTTACAATGTCAAAGTGCGGCAATGGGTCAAATTTATGTGCGCGAGCTATGCAAAGTTACGAGTAGCTTACTCGGACTTTGAGAATAAAGAAAAGTAAGGTACCGTAAAATGGGGTGAGTAGGGTCAAAACTGAAATTCAAACCTCGATAACATTTTATTTTTACATATGAAAACTAAATGGTGTGTATAATAAGTGTTCCGGACGTTTGTATTTTAGTTTTTACTTTATTTTGGGTAGTTCCATTTCATAACTTTGACGATAAAGAGGAAAACCCACCTCCCACCTCACCCCAGAGTGCCTTGTATTTGGGGTGAGAGGGGTTTTCATACAAAGGTGATTTTGGAAGATTGTTATATCGATTTTTTTTTATTAAGCATACATATTTACTATAGCTCCATTTTAAATTGGAATATATACATTATTTTTGTAGCAGTAGCCTAGCGTAGCAGTAACCATCAAGTTTACTGACCACGAGTCGAACCCGATAATGGATTGAAAGCGGCGTTAGAAATGTTAGAATGTTTGAATTTAACGTGCAACAACTGGAACAATGAATTTATTGTTGTAGAGCAGTAATGAATTGTGCTCGCGTTTGGTTCCCCGAAGACTAATTAATAGCAGCTTTGAGCTGCACAGAACTGCTGGCATTGGTAGATTTACGAGTATTAGATTTTTAGGGTTCCGTGTCTTCGAGGTAAAATACGAGTATACAAGCTTCTGCCATTATTTCAATTTATTAGGTAAGTATCTACTAAAATATACGACTATTTTAAAACCATTTTCATTAACCCGATCTCGACTTCATTGTCGTAGTTTATAACAGTCTTCCGTCTTCATCACACTTGTAGTGTTTTACAGCTCACCTTATTTAGGTCGATATTGCTTTAATGTATTAAGTAAGGGCAATTAATTCTAAGCTAACTTTGCACCGACTTCAACAGAATAAAGTGTGGAGGTGTCATTATAAACGTCATATTTTCGCATTAATGATGTACTACACGTTGTCATTGCAAATGGCATGCAGAGTTAGCTTGGTCGGACTCCACTTCCTTATAAATTTCTTTGGGCTAACTAAAGTTACCGACGGTTTCTCCATCGACACTTAAATAGGGTATCTAACGTGTGTTGTCGCCTAAATAAATAAATATCTCAGTCTCATTAGCGTGATTTATTAGGAAAGGAAAGCGAAATGACAGGCTTACAAGACATTTGTTGAAACAAGTGAAACCGTGGATTGAAGGGTGTTCAGAAAGCGTCATAAAACCACGAGCTCTCCAGGTATATCACAGCATGCCGCCTAGGATATAGGGTTTCTAGATGAGACAAGAAAATACAAAACTCCGTGAACTTGTGTTCGGGTGAATCAACTATTTCTTGTTGTTATTTGTCCCATCAGCCAGGCGATAATAGTAACACAGTTTATAACAAGAATTCGATCTTGTACCACGTTATATTATCTACGCTATCGTGCTTGGTAGATGGGCCATTGCGGAGAGGGCTTTTCGGTAAAAATGTACTTATGTTCATTTGGTTAATTTAAATGCCAGGATTTAAAGAGTGATCCAGACGAAAAATTGATTCACCAATTGAATAACCATCCAAATCATCTAATGATTACGTTTCACTTAATTTTATGGACTGAGCGAAGTGACGTCTTGATCATGTTTGTTGGGAATCATATCCTGAGTAGGATTATTTAAACTGAAATAAATGTCATATATATACTAAGAAAAAGTGACCAAGGCCTCCAGTGCCCCAGGGTTGGAATCGAACCAGCGTCCTCTGCTATCGTGGCAGATGCCTGAACCACTCGGCCACCGGGCCACAGCGGCATAGGTCAAATTTTCCTAGTATATGCACTTCTTACTGAAGGCTTGTGGCGCCCCCAAGCCACAAGCCAAGCCATTTTGTGGTGTGGTAGGATTATTTAATCCGATATCCAGGAAAGATAGGAACGTGACCCTAATATTATAAGGCTGCTATTTAACTCATCACCAGATTTAGTAAAATTTACTACCAAAAAAATCTATTTTACCACCCTAAAATAATGAATGATCACCAAAATTATAACACCATTTTAATGTGAAATGATTACCAATTTTATTACATTTTACTATCCTTTTAAAGGAAATGACACCAAACTAATTTTGGAATTCACGGGCCTACAAATCCCGGTCTTTTGATAGGCTTGCGTGGGGACACAGATCCAACACGTAGAGGCCCCTTGGAGAGCTTTAATGTCATGTAGAACGCCTGCTGGAACCCGTTCACAGGCGCAACAATAGACACCCATGAACCGGTCGCAACAGGCATTGGGACTATTGTAGAAAAAGTGAACAGTATTCCGGTCTATGGATTGATGTTTGGGTGGACAATGAGACTGGGCTATTGTAAAAGAGGTCCGGACACCTGCCATAACAATGTTAACACCGTCATCGAGGCAGGCGGTGACTCGCCGCTGACTAGATGGGCCCCTGAAACTGCCGTCGTAAAGACGACCAGGAGCAACATCGATGTGAGCGGCTCAGGGGTGTCGAGAGGTGTGCGCCGCTTTCTACCCAGTGGCTGTTACCAGCCACTGTGCCAACTCGCGTCTTATGCATCTTTCACTTCCACCCCTGGAGCATATAGCTCTAACGACTCCTCTCTGGACGGCCAATGAAGGCAAGCCAGAGCTGAGAGTCCTGCGGGTCCCCTTGGGGTCCACTTATTAACCCAAAAATAGTCAATGATTACCAAATTTCAAACTCCATTTTAATGTGAAATGATAACCAAATTTTTACATCTTGCTATCCTATTAAAGAAAATGACACCAAAATAATCATTGTAAACCCAAAAATAGTAAATGACCACCAAAATTTGAACTCCATTTTAATGTAAAATGATAACCAAATTTTTAAATCTTGCTATCCTTTTAAAGCAAAGGACTCCAAAATAATCATTGTAAACCCAAAAATAGTAAATGATCACAAAAATTGTAACCGCATTTTAATTAAAAATGTGCAAATATTTAATATATATTATCGTTATCCTATTAAATTAGTTAATCCATTTCGTCACCTTTTTCTAGTAGCATTTCGTTTCTGTAAGGGTCGCAGTTCTTACCTAACCTAACCCACTTTTCTAGTAGCATTTCGTTTCTGTATGGGTCGCAGTTCAAACCTAACCTAACCCACTTCTCTAGTAGCATTTCTTTTCTGTAAGGGTCGCAGTTCAAACCTTACCTAACCCACTTTTCTAGTAGCATTTCTTTTCTGCAACGGTCGCAGTTGAAACCTAACCTACCCCACTTTTCTAGTAGCATTTCGTATCTGTATGGGTAGCAGTTGAAACTTAACCTAACCTACTTTTCTAGTGCCATTTCGTTTCTGTAAGGGTCGCAGTGCTAACCTAACCTAACCCACTTAACTGATAGCAGTTTAACCAGTTTAGCAGTTTAGTTTGGCAGTTTAGTTTAGTTTTAGATTAGGTTAGGTAGGTATGCGGTGCGGGCTACGGGGGGTTGAGCGGGAGGGGCTAGTAATTTTGGCATCAGTTTACTTTATTTGGTAATATGTATACATTTTTTGGTAATCATAGTGGTTTATTTAGGTGAAAATATCGCATTAATTTGGTCTTCAAGATTTGGTGATCATTAATGATTTTTGGTGGTCATTCAATATATTTGGTATTTGAATACAATTTGAAGTGCAGTCGTAATTAAAATGGTGGTACTTTTGTATTTTTAGGCCTTATTTTTTTGGTGTTCAGTAATTTTTTTTGGTAAGCGTGATTTTTTTATTTAGGGTACCAAAGTATTTTTTGGTGGTCATTATATTTGTAGCCATATTATAAATACGAAAGTAACTCTGTCTGTGTTAACTCTAACTCCTTAAGACGAAATAGAAGAGGTTACTAAATTTAACATTCAGGGCTTCTACGACTTAACTATCCGGCAGATGTAGTTATCTATATTTTTGTTACCATATCCATACAATCTAGGTGCGCGCACGCAAAGGGGTTTCACTCGCATTTAACGCGTCGTCGTGTAGTATTAGGCCGCTAATAGGCAGATTGCTCCAAAACAGCGGTTATTGTTACTTGATAACCACTTGTAATTCGCGCCTTATTAAAAGTTATTAAATTATTGGGTTTAGCTTACGTTGTAAGCGGTTAATGTGGGAGGATTAGAAAATGTTGATAGAAATGATCAGCCGAGTTAACTTTTCGTCGTACGTAAGTACCTAGCTCCTAACTTACACAACCTAGCTCCTAACTTAACTTTAGCATACACATTTAGATATGAAAAAGCTGTAGCTTTTTAATCATGCTCTACTTTTTTTACAAACCTTAAGTTAACTTGTGCTAAACAGCGCAACGTAACGGAATCTTATAAGTCGATTTAAGCCCACTTCCGGTCGTGGGATTAACTTGAATATCAGTAAGATCGTATTCACTTAATACGATAAAAAATACTTACCGTTAGCAAAGCTTGTATTAAAACAATGTTTATGCCATATAACAGTTATAACATCTTTATTATCAGAGATTTTAAAAGTTTACTAGCGCCATCTGTTGCCCAATAGAAATATAAAATTTTCCTAAACGTTCCGCTACACGATTTTATTTTAATGAAAGTAAGTACCGCCCTACATTAGTATACGCATTTATTTAATATTACTTTAATAAAAAATTAATACTGTGCTTGTAGCTTGTATCAATACACATTTTAAAGTTATGACTATATGGAAGTTTGATCATAATAATGTGGTTGGTTTTTTAAGTAATTCATGAAACGAAACGCGTTTGACATTAACCAAGGGCCCAACCTTTTCTGTTCTCTTTCACGACGCAGCAACTAGTATCATTTCTCTCTCCTCGCTCTTTTAAAATGCCGTTTGTCAAAAAAGGACAACCATACTGTTGACAAGGTGGACTTCAAATCAAGTGTTGCCTTTCTTGATGCGCCCAGGCTGTGTATGTGTGCGTAAAAGCGTATATGTGTGCTCTTTTAGGGATGTGAAAAGTCGATTTTAATCATGTTATATATCGTTAACGCTACACAGCGGAACGAAATAGCGATTAATTGAAGCTTCAATATCTTCGTTAAACATAAACATAATTTAAATGCTAATGGATAATGAATATATTATAATATAATAATATAATTCAATTATTGCGGAACACCTATTTTAGGAGGTATTTATGTATTTTAATTAAATATCTGAACTTTCCCTTGGTTCCCTGCTGGGGCGTGACTATGAAATTGTGATCTGATAACCACAATAAAGAATAAAAGCGTTTTTGGTCATTTTAGGTATCGTTAAGCCTTTGAAGTAAAATTAAAATTGCAAGAAATGTCGATAGTTTATCGATATGACTTTATCGACATGGCTACAGCAACGTGGGCCTCATTGTTAATCGTACACTAAACAAAAGTGGCAACAGTGACAGCTCGCTGAGACACCGTCTATATATATATTATGTCTATGACATTAACACTGACACTTCAACACTTGACAGTTGGTTGGTTGGTTGGTTGTGTACGTGTGTACGGTACGTGCATTTATTTATTTACTTCTGAATTAGTTCTGCAACGACACAAGATAAAATTGAATACAATATGTCTGAAAAAGACAGTAAAAGTGAAAATGATGACTCCAAAAATACACAGACGGTCGAGAAACCATTGGACGAAGCACAAATCAAAGTTAACAACATGCTAAAAGATCGCTTACGGAAGTACATCAAAAAGTTGGACGGTGAGAGCTTGTGGTTTATTATTCCGATCTTTACAGAAACTGACTAAAATAGTACACCTTTTTATTAAATCAAACTGAAATCCTATGTCACTATATTGGTATAACTACTTCAATGGCTACTGCACTTCTAAAGTAACCAGAATAATGGTGAAAGTTAAGCTAAATACAGGCCATTTGACTGAGTTTTATTGTCTTCTGTTTTATTTACACATGTGAAGTGTCTATAGGACTAATTATTGTATGGTGTCATAGAGGAATAAGCCCTTTTAAAAAGACACTCCTCACTCTCCTGACAGCACCAATTTATTTATGCTGATGACCTTTTTTTCAAAACTTTCCCTTTCTGTATATTTAACCACCAAAAACATAAATGTAAAAAAGGAGAGCCAAGTTCAATACAAAAATTATGCTTGGCTGTGGGGCTCGCCGCAAAAAGAATGGAGATCTAAATGAGTGCCACTGCCAAGTTCTATGCAAAATCCAGATATGTATTTATAGGAACAAAATAACATTATAAACAAGTATTAAACTCTATTTCTTTGCTTTATTGGATACCTATAACAATTGCTGTTATTTAAATAAATGTGAGATCTTAAAGTAGGTTAGATTTGACTTGGCCAGTTTTCATTACATCAATCATTTTGTTGTTTGTTTATAATGTTATTTTGTTCCTATAAATACATATCTGGATTTTGCATAGAACTTGGCAGTGGCACTCATTTAGATCTCCATTCTTTTTGCGGCGAGCCCCACAGCCAAGCATTAGTTTTTGTATTGAACTTGGCTCTCCTTTTTTACATTTATGTTTTTGGTGGGATATCAATACTTTTTGTAAAGAATACTAGACAGGTATTGAGATTTAATGTTTTTTCTTGTGTTTCCGCTGTATGGTTTTTACTTCTGTTCTTTGTATAATTATGTGGTGCCGCGCGCCGCCGACGACACACCGTTGGCCGGTTGTTTAGAGTGTATTACAAGTTTTTTGTATGGGGACACCACTTATTTTTTGACTAAACTTTATTTTAATATAGCAAATATAATAATACATATATTGGGGTAGTTTCAAATATCTGCTTGTAACGGTTCCAACGCTAAATAAAAAAAAATTTTTTTGTATGGGGACCCCCCCTATTTTTTAACTTTTTTTTATTTTTAGATTTTTTCCTACGCTTACACACAATAACCGAGCTGGATTCCAAATTTCATCCTTCTAGGTCATCTGGAAGTAGGTTAGGTTTAGGTACTTATATGTCAGTCCCAATAAAAAATGGTTTTTTTGTATGGGGACCCCCCCTATTTTTTAACTTTATTTTATTTTTAGATTTTTTCCTACTGTTACACACAATAACCAAGCTGGATTCCAAATTTCATCCTTCTAGGTCATCTGGAAGTAGGTTAGGTTTAGGTACTATAAGTCATAAGTCAGTCTTAAAATTTACGACTTTTTGACCTTCATATCTTTATAACCGTTTGAGCTAGCTTCATGAAATTTGGGCTTCTAGATATCCTTATGGATATAATTAAACACACGTAGTTTTATGTGTTTACGTCAAAGATGTTTTGAGTTATAGAAGGGTCAAAAGTGGCACCAAGTGGTTCGTGTAATATTACACTCGGCGCTGGCTAGCCAGTTCCTTTGCTTGAACTTGGCTTGACACGCTGCCGCGTGTCTAGATGCTTATTTTATTGACTGCTATTAAGTATTTACAGTCAAATTACTTACAATCATGAAACCTTAAAGTTGCTTGAGTGAGCACAAATTCTTACTATATTTCTCTATCGTTGTGGGGAAGACCAACAAATAAGAATTGCAGCGAAGGCCATCATAGGACAAGAACTCTCATATTTGTATGCATTCGTCACTCAGACACAGTAAGAAAGGCAGAGCTTCACGCCTTCTGCTCTACCAACTGTCTGTAAATGAGTTATGTCTACAAATTCAAGATAAATGTATACTGTTTTTGCCCACACTGACCTTATTACAAAATATGGCAACTCATAGGTATGGTGTTTTGTTTTTGACACAATATGTAAGAAATCTTTTGGGTGTTAAATGTGATACTACTATTACAGACACAAACACCAGCATCACTAAGGAGGAAAGTAGGAAAATAGAAATAGAAACTTTCAAACAGCTATACAAGCCGAAATTAGAAGGAGACGAAGAGTCTTATAAGAAAATACCAAAGTTTTACTACAAACTGCCTCGTCCCGACGAGGTGTTGGCTCAAAAGCTGAGAGAGGAGACTCGGGCGCAGTTCCTGCAGAAGAAAAGTAAGGAGTTGTTGGACAACAGTGAGCTGAAGCACCTCTGGAGTCTGCTGGAGAAGTCTAACGGAAGCTACAGCACATCTAACAATGATGAGCTGATGATAGACTACTTCCAGTTTAAAAAGATCAGGGATGAGGCTGGGCCCAAGTACAGGTATGATCACAATACATATGACAGCAAAATTACCTATACATACAGCTACACAAAGTTTAATAAATCCATTTTTCTTAACATTTACTTGTTGCTAATGAATAAATCTGTTTAAAGATATTAAGGAATTTATTGTTTAAATATTACTACTGAAAAATTATTTGTTTTCAATGCCCACGCTCTTTAATTCAAGCTCTGCATCAGACTAAAACATTGTGCATGGCGGCACGTAACGTCGGTCAGGGTATGGCTTCTATACCTCTGACAAAGAATGCTTTTAATTCGTCCTTGTTGCTAGGTCTGGTCCTAAACACTTCTTGCTACTCGTACAATGTACCCACAAAATTACACATTAGTTTAGCGTTTTTTGTGATTTTAATACAAGATCTTGATTTCGCAGGCCATACTTCACAGCGGAAGTGTTCGGCCGTCTGCAGGCAGCAGAGGGCGGCACGGGGCGCGTGCGGGGCGTGTCGCTCTTCAACTACGTCATGCGACGCGTGTGGCTGCAACAGACTCGTATCGGCCTGTCGCTCTACGACGTCACCGGGCAGGGCTACCTCACCGAACATGTTCGTAATGTATATTGTATACTGTACTTCACTGTGGAAGTATCTTCAACTACATGATGTGAAGTGTGGCTGCAACAGACTCGTATCGGCCTGTCGCTCTACGACGTCACCGGGCAGGGCTACCTCACCGAACATGTTCGTAATGTATATTGTATACTGTACTTCACTGTGGAAGTATCTTCAACTACATGATGTGAAGTGTGGCTGCAACAGACTCGTATCGGCCTGTCGCTCTACGACGTCACCGGGCAGGGCTACCTCACCGAACATGTGAGTAATGTATATTGTATACTGTACTGCACTGTGGAAGTATCTTCAACTACGTGATGTAAAGTGTGGCTGCGACAGACGCGTATCGGCCTCTCGCTCTACGACGTCACCGGGCAGGGCTACCTCACCGAACATGTTCGTAATGTATATTGTATACTGTAATTACTGTACTTCACTGTGGAAGTATCTTCAACTACATGATGTGAAGTGTGGCTGCAACAGACGCGTATCGGCCTCTCGCTCTACGACGTCACCGGGCAGGGCTACCTCACCGAACATGTGAGTAATGTAACATACTGTACTTCACTGTGGAAGTATCTTCAACTACGTGATGTGAAGTGCGGTTGCAACAGACGCGTATCGGCCTCTCGCTCTACGACGTCTCCGGGCAGGGCTACCTCACCGAACATCTGAGTAATGTAACATACTGTACTTCACTGTGGAAGTGTCTTCAACTACGTGATGTGAAGTGTGGCTGCAACAGACGCGTATCGGCCTCTCGCTCTACGACGTCACCGAGCAGGGCTACCTCACAGTCCTCACCTCACCGAACATGTGGGACCACCAAACACCAGAACTTCTCATTACGATTTTCTAGTAATTCTCATTATGACTTTTAACTTTCAAAATGTATGACCTCCGTGATGGAGTCTAAAATCGTGTTCATCTCGATTTTATGACATTTAATTCTGTCCTAGGATCTGGAGAGCTACATCGCCGAGCTAGTCCCATCTCTAGCAGCACTAGACGGCCTAGACTCCTCGTTCAGCTCGTTCTACGTGTGCACGGCGGCGCGCAAGTTCCTGTTCTTCCTGGACCCGCTGCGCGTGGGCCGCGTAAGGATACGGGACGTGCTGTCCTGCTCGTTCCTGGATGACCTGCTGGAGGTGAGAGAGAGATACTAGACGGCCTAGACTCCTCGTTCAGCTCCTTCTACGTGTGCACGGCGGCGCGCAAGTTCCTGTTCTTCCTGGACCCGCTGCGCGTGGGCCGCGTGAGGATACGGGACGTGCTGTCCTGCTCGTTCCTGGATGACCTGCTGGAGGTGAGAGAGAGATACTAGACGGCCTAGACTCCTCGTTCAGCTCCTTCTACGTGTGCACGGCGGCGCGCAAGTTCCTGTTCTTCCTGGACCCGCTGCGCGTGGGCCGCGTCAGGATACGGGACGTGCTGTCCTGCTCGTTCCTGGACGACCTGCTGGAGGTGAGAGAGAGATACTAGACGGCCTTGACTCCTCGTTCAGCTCCTTCTACGTGTGCACGGCGGCGCGCAAGTTCCTGTTCTTCCTGGACCCGCTGCGCGTGGGCCGCGTGAGGATACGGGACGTGCTGTCCTGCTCGTTCCTGGATGACCTGCTGGAGGTGAGAGAGAGATACTAGACGGCCTAGACTCCTCGTTCAGCTCCTTCTACGTGTGCACGGCGGCGCGCAAGTTCCTGTTCTTCCTGGACCCGCTGCGCGTGGGCCGCGTCAGGATACGGGACGTGCTGTCCTGCTCGTTCCTGGACGACCTGCTGGAGGTGAGAGAGAGATACTAGACGGCCTAGACTCCTCGTTCAGCTCCTTCTACGTGTGCACGGCGGCGCGCAAGTTCCTGTTCTTCCTGGACCGGCTGCGCGTGGGCCGCGTCAGGATACGGGACGTGTTGTCCTGCTCATTTCTAGACGATTTGCTCGAAGTAAGAGAGAGAGACATTTCCTGTACTTTCTAGACCACTATGGCTAAAAACTCAATAATGTTGTCTTTGTAATAACGAGACAAAATTTTTCAATTATAGTAATTATGTAAGGTTATTTTAATCTGACAAAGAAATTGGGACTCTTGACATATCTTAACATCAGATTCCTCCCAATAATGGAAGTGCAATGAGATAGGTACTCGTATGATATCAGTCATTTTCTCTCTTTACTGGCGGCAAGGCAAGGTGACAATCGCTTGCGCTTCGCCATCGAATTGCTCTGTGTCTCTCTATCACTCTTCCATATTACATGGTAAGACAGTGACAGTTTCAGACAGCGTTTCGTTCGCTACGCAGCGTTAGCGATTGGCATGTGGTCTACAGGGCCAGGCTATAATCGGGCCAAGCCAATTCTGCATAGAATTTGCAGTGTCGGAGTAACCTACTGCTTCTATTATTTACGTCAAGTTCCTATAAAAATATTACGTTTATATTGACACTTCCACTTCCAAATAGGTCCATAAGTTAGCTTAAACGGACTCTAATTCTTTTCCATGCTATCATACTCTTACAAATGGATAACAAAGCGAATCAACAAGTGACTTTGCAGTTGCGCGAGGAAGACCTGCCGATGGAGCTTCAGGAGCAGAACTGGTTCAGCGCGGCCTCCGCCCTGCGCGTGTACGGCCAGTACCTCAACCTGGACCGCGACCACAACGGCATGCTGTCTATCTCGGAGCTGGCCGGGTAAGGCCTTCTATTAGGGTTCCGTACCCAAAGGGTAACAAGTGAGAGTCGAACTCGCCCACCGAGGGTCCCGTTTTTAGGGTGCCATACCCAAAGGGTAAAAACGCTCTATTACTGAGACTCCACTGTCCGTCCGGCTGTCTGTCACCAGGCTGTATCTCATGAACCGTGATAGCAGTTTACAAAATAAAATATGTCACTTTCAATGATACACTGATTACTTTACATTATCCTGAATAACTCGTAAACAAAAGAAGATCGAGGACTGATATTAAACACAGAGTGTTCTTAGGACCTGCCAGTACACCACCTGAAAGAATGACCAAATCCGTCGTTGGGGGCACTTCTTGTTCGCTTAGCCTGCTAGACCCTTTTCACAGATGCCGCACACTGGTGGAATCCCGCCTTAAAACTGAAATAGATTTCACATACGAAAGAGACAGTTGGGCGCCGAGGTATCCAGTGCCCGGCTTGGGAATTCTTATTTTCTCTAAGATTTCTTCGAATTTTTTCAAACAACCTTTGGTACTGAAATGTACAGTCAGCAGCAGAAGTGGCTAGGTGTTCAAAATGATCTTGACGCGACTTTATTGTTAAGAGAATAAGAGCGTCTCAAGGTAATTTTGAACACCTCGCCCGCTTAGCAACTTCTGCTGTTGACTGTATCTGCACCAAAACGCGGTCGTACATAGAAGCATACTGCCCGATTAACGATTCGAACTTTATGATACGTCAATTAATAGATCTAGAAACGATATGGATTAGATGTGTCAGTGTCAAATGTGACGTTTTTGTTTGAAGAATCTTATAGTTTGAGGGTAACATTCCATTTCCAACGACAGCTGCACTACTGTCAATTTTACTATGGAAATTGACAATGACAGCGACGCGTTCAGTACCGGTGTGGTACCGCTAGTGCAGCTGCGGTTAGAAATGGAATGTTACCATGAATCGGGCCGATAGTCGCATGAAAGAGTAAAGGACTGGTGTCCATGCGGGCCATGATGCGGTCCAAGAAGTTACCAGTACAGAATCTTATACAAACAACGTTATATTTTTGTCCCTTCTAGCTACGGCTCCGGCACCCTAACCCGCGCGTTCCTCCAGCGCGTGTTCCAACAATGCCTCACGTACGACGGCGAGATGGACTACAAGACCTACCTGGAACTAGTGCTAGCTCTAGAGAACAGGAGGCAGCCCGCCGCGCTCGCCTACCTGTTCCGCCTGCTCGACATCAACTCGCAGGGCTACCTGGACAAGTTCACGCTCAACTACTTCTTCAAGGTTAGACCACAAGACCTACCTGGAACTAGTGCTGGCTCTAGAGAACAGGAGGCAGCCCGCCGCGCTCGCCTACCTGTTCCGCCTGCTCGACATCAACTCGCAGGGCTACCTGGACAAGTTCACGCTCAACTACTTCTTCAAGGTTAGACTACAAGACCTACCTGGAACTAGTGCTGGCTCTAGAGAACAGGAGGCAGCCCGCCGCGCTCGCCTACCTGTTCCGCCTGCTCGACATCAACTCGCAAGGCTACCTGGACAAGTTCACGCTCAATTACTTCTTCAAGGTTAGACTACAAGACCTACCTGGAACTAGTGCTGGCTCTAGAGAACAGGAGGCAGCCCGCCGCGCTCGCCTACCTGTTCCGCCTGCTCGACATCAACTCGCAGGGCTACCTGGACAAGTTCACGCTCAACTACTTCTTCAAGGTTAGACTACAAGACCTACCTGGAACTAGTGCTGGCTCTAGAGAACGGGAGGCAGCCCGCCGCGCTCGCCTACCTGTTCCGCCTGCTCGACATCAACTCGCAGGGCTACCTGGACAAGTTCACGCTCAACTACTTCTTCAAGGTTAGACCACAAGACCTACCTGGAACTAGTGCTGGCTCTAGAGAACAGGAGGCAGCCCGCCGCGCTCGCCTACCTGTTCCGCCTGCTCGACATCAACTCGCAGGGCTACCTGGACAAGTTCACGCTCAACTACTTCTTCAAGGTTAGACCACAAGACCTACCTGGAACTAGTGCTGGCTCTAGAGAACAGGAGGCAGCCCGCCGCGCTCGCCTACCTGTTCCGCCTGCTCGACATCAACTCGCAAGGCTACCTGGACAAGTTCACGCTCAACTACTTCTTCAAGGTTAGACTACAAGACCTACCTGGAACTAGTGCTGGCTCTAGAGAACAGGAGGCAGCCCGCCGCGCTCGCCTACCTGTTCCGCCTGCTCGACATCAACTCGCAAGGCTACCTGGACAAGTTCACGCTCAACTACTTCTTCAAGGTTAGACTACAAGACCTACCTGGAACTAGTGCTGGCTCTAGAGAACAGGAGGCAGCCCGCCGCGCTCGCCTACCTGTTCCGCCTGCTCGACATCAACTCGCAGGGCTACCTGGACAAGTTCACGCTCAACTACTTCTTCAAGGTACTGTCTTATGCTTTCTTCATTCTGATAAACATTCTTCATGCACAATAATCCTCTACTGACCTTCCCCTAAACTCTTTCAGTTCTTATTGTCTACTAAAGGGCAATTCACAAGTGGTGGACGCTATTGAAGTTTCAAACTCCGGTCACCATAAAAAGAGATATCTGGGAGACTGAGCTTCGCTCGGAAAACATAAAATCTCAAAAATGCGCGTTTTCCCTGAGATAAGACAACTAGATCGATTTTTCGCTTCCGAAAACCCTCATATAGCAAATTTCATCGAAATCGTTAGAGCCGTTTCCGAGATCCCCGAAATATATAAATATACAAGAATTGCTCGTTTAACCTCTCGTGTGCCGTGATTATTTTTTTCTAATATTGTCCTCGTACGCGGATCCACGCTCCGACGACTTAAAGGTATAAGATGTACGAGTAAATACTCAGACGTAAGGTCAGTTTTCTGTCTCGATTGAAAAAGGGTATGTCAATGATAACTATTCTCTGCACAGGCCATCCAGGAGCAGATGGTGGCGCACGGCGCGGAGCCGGTCAACTTCGAGGACGTGAAGGACGAGATCTTCGACATGATCCGCCCGGACCACCCCGCGCGCATCACCCTGCAGGACCTCATACGCAGGTTTGTATCCTATTCATCATCATTTCAGTCATTCATTGCCCGCTTCTGAGGGTCTCTATTATTTCCCATGAAGTTTTAAGTTATAATATATTGTTTGTCCGCATTTTCTTTAGTCATAATTTGTTTTAATTTGTGTGCAAAGGACTTTTGATAAATTGAATGCCCACCTTTTATCATGTATTGAACCTATTTCACTTATTTATTTATTTATTTATTTGTCAAATAAGTAACACAGCATTACAGTAAAACCAAGGCACTGTGAAACTACAAAATAAAATACAATAAGTACAAAGAAACTACAAATAAAAATCAAAGACAAATTAAACATTAGATTTGGGAGACGACGTAACAGCGTGGCTCCGTTGCGTCGTCTGACTTGGTATAGGATTCGGTAGGTTGCCCCGGTACCGCCGAAACACCACACCCTTCGGCCAGAAGTCTTATAGTTTATCAAGTCTGCCACAACAGCAACTATTTGAGGAGATGGGAAGTAACGCGTAGGTAACATGGAGGCAGGTGTGACTCACTCCGTTTCGATTTCGCTGACCAATTTTGGAGTCTAGCAGTAGTAGTTGCCGCACACCGCTACGGAACGGACACCAGCGCTTGCGCTACCTTGCGGTCATATCTGTCGTAATAAACGTTTTGTTAGAGAATGAACCATCTATACCTAGTACTATTATTTATTCTGTGATGGAGGAGAGAGCTTTCAGAGATGGACCTTGTTATCGTTGCAGCGGTCACAACTTTGAATTTTTGAACAATGGAATTTGAAGGGTAAACACAATCTTACTGTTATTACAAGCTTTTATTTAGTTTCACCTGACCGGTACCATCGAGCTGATCTGATGATGGAAACTGGAGGTGGCCATAGGAACTCTGTGATAAAACAACGAAACCTAATTGTGTTTGGGGTTTTTAGAATTGTCTCGATGAGTATTAGATGTCTGTCGTAAGAAAAGTGCAGTCAGCGATAAAAGCTTGTACCAAAAATGAAATTTTTGCCAAAAACTTATTGTTGCAGCGGTCACGGGCACACGGCGGTATCGATCCTGCTGGAGCTGCACGGGTTCTGGGCGTACGAGAACCGCGAGGCGCTGGCCGCCGCGCCCGACCACTCCTGACAGGGCGCCGCGCACCCCGTCGTCGACGAGAAGAGGTTCTACGTCATCTAGACAGGTTCTACGTCATCTAGAGAGGTGCTACGTCATCTAGACAGGTTCTACTTCATCTAGAGAGGTACTAAGTCATCTAGAGAGGTTCTACGTCATCTAGAGAGGTGCTACGTCATCTAGAGAGGTGCTACGTCATCTAGACAGGTTCTACTTCATCTAGAGAGGTGCTAAGTCATCTAGAGAGGTTCTACGTCATCTAGAGTGGTTCTACATAATCTACGTACTCGTGAGAGGTTCTACCTCTTGTAAAGCGGTTCTACTTTATCAAAAGGTGTCATTCGGATGTGAAGTTGAATAGATTTTACATGGTTTACATTTAGTGTCTGCTGATGTAGCTCACAAAAGACAAATTTTGCGACGATTTTAGGTGTAGGAGTTTCTTTTTCTATGATAAAAGGACTCTAAAATACTTGGAAAAATTCAGCAAAATTAATGATGTAGAAAGAACATTCAAGTAGACTAATGTAATTTAATTTAAGGTACATACCTACTCTGTAATCTAAATTAGGTATGGAGTTTTAGAAAATTTCATCCAAAGTGATCTAAATATTATCAGATCGGGTTGGATCAGTAAACAAAAACTGGTTTTAAGAAACTTATCTTACTAAGATACCACAGAAACTCAAACTTTCATATAGTCTGTTTATTGATTAAAAACATACAACATTAACAATACTTTGTATAGCATTTAATAACAAGTTAACAACATAGAATTAAAACTAATAACATGTAAATAAAAACTTGGGTTATTCCTAAAGAAAAATCTTTGATATTATATTAAATGCATAATTATTTTGATTTTATTGTACTTCTTTCTTTATTTTTGTTGTAAATATTACACGATTAATATTACAAAAGCATTATACCTATATTTAGAATAACAATGATACATAAAAAACATGTATAAAAAACCCGGAGTTAGTTTCTTTACTTATTGAAATTCGCTTTCAAAAAGCTAATAACATTCATATAAAAATATAGACTAAGGGCCACTTGCACCATCGCACTGTCAACCAATTAAAGGCCTGTGCACACCGGCTGCGTGTGCGTGATGTGCACGTGCGCGTACGGCGTTGTAGTATACAGATCCTTATGAGAGACGGCACACCGCTTGCGTGACGTGTGCGTGTGCGGCTCCAACATTTCAGCGCACGCACACGCGCACGTCACGCACACGCAGCCGCTGTGCACAGGCCTTAAACCTGGAGTTACCATGGTTACCAGTACAATTTGACACTGGGTTAACGGTTTAACCGCTTAGCAAGTGCAAGCGGCGTTAACTGAGAAATAAGTGAAGTTTCCATTTCGGTAAGTAGGAAATTTCACAATTGTGAAACTTTAGACAGATTCCTGGGCGCTCCGGTACTCGTAGACGCTGCCGCGCTCGAGAAAGCCGCTGCGTTGTTCGGCGCCGGAGTCGGCGGGAGGCGACTCCGAAGGCGGCCCGTAGCCGCCGCCGGCAGGCGAGTTCATTATGTACTTATCCTGAAATATGGGTCAAGATCAGAAATGTGCGGATTTGTTTATAAAATATAGATGGCTATCAAACTTAGTTTGCGATCACACACAATGTTTTTTTAGCGTAGCCGTACAGCAAATAGGTACTACGTAAGGTTAAATAAATTCAGGTCATGACCACTAAAAAACGCTCAAAATGGTATTAAGTGGGCGTTGATTGGTGAGAAAGATCCCCCTTTGACCGCCGTTGTCCGGTATAGAAGACAACGATAGAACGATACGCTGGCGCCGTCGTCTTGTATACAAGACACAAATTCAACCACTGAGTTAATGTGAAAATAATAAAAATTGCAATTTCATTTACACTCGTGTTCATATTTAAGGTCTTTGTTTTTTCATTTATTTGCTTTTTAAGCCGCTATATAAATCCCTTCTTTTATAATAAGGCATTTAAAAAAATTGCTCCAATTTTCAACATTTTTCATGTTCCTCGTCGCCGTTGTCTTGTATAAAAGACAGCTAGGGATGGGAATGTTAACTCGATATGGGAATTTTTAAAGTAAATATAAAGTCAGAAATATGATTTTATCTAAGTATTTGAACACTTGTTAATCGCCAATTTTTTTCAACGAATAGTAGGTAACTACTTACTAGAATACGTAGAACGAAAGTCAGATAGGCATAACTATATTTAAAGTTCAGGTAGCTTCTTTAGCTCTATAAAGTAGAGTCAGACAAGTAAATTTGCCATTGTAGATTGTGGACTATTTAATTGCAGAAGAGATAAATAAAAAAAATAATTGATGTTATTTTATAGCTTAGTGGGAAGGGATACACCGCAGCGACCGCTTCGCACAAGTGTGGTACAGGGACATACCTGTTTATCAGACTTTACTTTTATTGTTATAACATTGAAGTTAATGTGTAATTTTTTTGTAACAAGTCGTTGAACGTTTTTTTGATAAGAGTTTACCTATAGATTAATGTAAACCAAACTGAAATTATAATGATAGATTCTAATTCCGGAATAATATCTTCACTCATTAAAAATTCAACCCACGTGTAATTTTCACTAAAACAGTTCCGGTATATTGACTTTATCGACACATGATGCGCAGCTTTAACGTTACGCCAATAAAGTTTACGTTCCGACAAGCGCTTACGCCGTTGACCTAGAGACTATTATTACTTGATCCGCGCGGAAACAGTCCTTGTCGGTCTGCATTGCGGGCAGTCCATGGGCGCCGTTGTCTTGTATAAAAGACTTCTCGTACAGCCTAGTGCGGCGATATCACGTCTTGAATCGACATTGTTTAGTGGTTGTTTTTTATGTTAAATCCCTATATTTTAAACATTTTCGGGTGTAAAACATATGTTTAATTTTGGCAATTTGGAATGAAATTAAAACAGGATAAGAACAAAGCTAAATTAAAAAGATTTTTACCATAATATTGTAAATATCGATATCACTATTTGCAATCCCTAAACTTTTTATTAGTTGTTTACTTAAAATTTGCTCTGGCGTGTGAGTGAGCGTCTTTGCGGACTAGGTCCGGCGGCCAAAAGGTTAATTTTACAGTATACATTTTTGACAAATTAATATGAGGTTTCATCATACCAAAAAGACTATGGGCCCGATTCGGATTTGGAAATAGACATCTATTAGATATCTTTTAGACATCACCAAGATACGATAACGATATGTTTTAGATCTAACCTGTCAAATTTGACATTTGCGCGATTCTGGAGATACTCTTGAACGATTTCCACAGAATATGACTTAGAGATCCAATTCACATCTAATAGATATCTTACTCTATCTAACGTAAAAGTGACATTGGTTGCCCGAATTGCGCTGCAAAAGAGAACTAGTTGATATCTAAACTATAATGGATCTAGAACGTGTCGTCTCTTGTGAATATCTTGAAGTTCGAGTACGGCAGTATGAGGAAGTGGTATTTTTTGTCCGGAAACGGCTCATGTAACGAAGCTTAGTGAACATTTACCCCTGGGTAGGCTTCAACTGAGGCCTTTCCTCCTAAGTTGATGACCCGTCCGTCCACTCGCTGCAACAAATTCAAGCCTCGCTCCCCCGGCTCGCCGCCTACAAAAACAGAGAATACAGTACTGTAACACGATGCCACTACTTAGCTACTACTAGGTATGTATATGCTTAATACAGGAAGTGCGCGCGTTACAGGGTCTGCAATCTTGTGGCCTAATAACTGGAATTAATAGCTTCACGTCAATAAACAGAGCATTCCTGCGTTGTCCCATACACGTCACGCGTACTCCCTATACACGGTGTAACATGAGTAAACCGAATAATTTTAACAGCGTATTCCTGATCATATTTAGAGACAAAAATGTCCTATAAACTTTTTGAAATCCGCCTAGTTTCAGAGATATTATTAATTAAAAAAAAAACAAGTTTTTATTGTTACGTAGTGTAAAAGGCCTTTTTGATGGTGATGTTGCTGCTATGGGACGTAGTCTAAATATCCTTATTGATAGATGTCAAAAAGTGACAAGAAACACTTTGCAAAAAGTAGGCTCTACGAAAAAAAATGTAAAAATCAATTTTAAGTGACAAGTTTACCAATAACATTATTTTTTTATGTACAAATGCATTCAAAAAACAGAAAAAAAAATACAAAAAAAAAAATTTTTTTGACGAAATTGACCTAAACTCGTATTACATTTTTTACTTCTTTTGACCTCAGAAATGCGTGGTTAAAATTATTCGGTTTCCTCATGTTACACCGTGTATAAGTACACATGGTACACGTAGAACAAATAGAGAGTTACTTGGGAATGCTGAATAAGTAGATGGATGGAAAGTAAGAGTTAGCATTTAAAATTTGCCTGGAACTGATCGAAAGTGTGGTGTGGTGTATGAAATCTAGTTACGAGATATACCGTTCATGCCGTAGGGCTGGAAGGCGCGGCGCTCGGTGAGCACGGAGAGGCGCACCGGCCGCCGGAACACCAGCGCGCGGCGAGTGCCGTCACCGCCGCGCCAGCGTCCTGCACATAGCCAAGTATTAGACACACGCACAATATAATTATAAAAGATAATAGAAAAAGCGTCTCATGTAGCACGACAGTTTGTTTATTTCGGCGGCCGATCGTAAGATCAGGCAGGTCGTAATGTTCCTGTATAATTGTTGTAGTTTGTAACCTTCTTTGTTAGACAAACGTTAAGTCTTCTATTTTCTATTTTTGATATATTTTAAAATTGCTTAGTTACCTTACTTCGAACAAAGAGCATATAATCACTACGTTTTACTTCGAATAAAACACTCGTGTCATAAACATCTCTTTTTACATTATTTTACAAATACCCAGTTTTTACAACACGTTATCAGCACGAATGCTATAATTTATAACGCAAAGTTTAGTGTAAAGTGTATTTTTGTAAAATATTGAGTTGTAGTGATTGTGTGATGAAAATAATAAAAATCGTAAATATGTCACACGAATCGGGAGATGCTTCGAGTGTTTCTAATTCCCATTCAAGCTCATCTATTCCGTCGTTTTGCCTGAGGAGCAAAGATGGATACCCTGCGTGGAAATTTAAGATGCGCAATTATCTATTGCACGAGGATCTGTGGGAGACAATCGGTGGCTACCCTGAAGGAGACACGACCCCTGCCTCTACAAAGGTACGAAAAGATTCGAAAGCCCTGGCAAAGATATGTTTGACAGTAGATGGTGCGGCAATCATTCATGTTAGATGTGCGAAAACCGCAGCCGAAGCATGGAAATCTTTGCAGAAAGCTTTTGAGGACAAGGGAATGGGACGAAGACTTTCTTTAGAACGAAAATTGTACAGGTTGAGCCTGTCGGACTTTTCGAATATGGAACTGTACATTAACGCAGTTATGTCAACCGCACAGGATCTGGCGGATATAGATGTAGTCTTAGAGGATAAGTCTATTGCTGCGATACTTTTGGGAGGTCTCACTCCAAAATACGAACCTCTCATTATGGCTTTAGAAAACTGTAACGTCGATGTGACTACAGACTTAGTTAAGACAAAACTGCTAAATGAAATGTCCAAGGATGCAGCTATACCATTAGAATCGGTTTTTCATGCGAAAAGGAAGCCGAAGTCAAAGAAGAAGGATCTGGTTTGTTACAACTGCAAAAAGCCTGGACATAAGCGTCCGGACTGTCCGATGAGAGGCAAGAAGGAGAAAGCCAATGAGGTAACTGTCAACGATACGACATTTACAGCTCTTAATACTTCTGGCAGCTCAAGTAAGGACATCATTTATGTAGATTCGGGCTGTACTAGACACATGACTTCTAGACGAGATTGGTTTCAGAGTCTTACGATACAGAATCAAGGTACCGTTACTGTCGCAAACGGAGAACAGATTAAGTGCTGCGGAATTGGAAACATATCAATAAACACACCCGAGAACGTGGTCAACAAGATCAGTGATGTTGATTTTGTACCAGATTTAAAAGCTAATTTGTTGTCTGTATACAAAACTGTTCAAAAGGGTTTTATATGTGTTTTTGATATTAATGGATGTAACTTTTATAAATCTGATAATTTTCGTTTTACAGGTGAATCTGTTGCTCATGCCTCGCCCTGTGGTGGACTGTACGTTTTAGACGGTACTGTTAATGTTCCCGAGAATGTGGCAGATAATTATATGACACAGGATGTGCACTCTGACTGTCAGGATAGTTATCAACTTTGGCATAAGAGGCTAGGACATTTGTGTCGCATAGGCATGAACCAACTGAAGAATCACGAGGTAGGCGTAAAGTATTCAGTAGTAGATAAAAATAGTTGCATCGCTTGCGTGGAAGGTAAACAAGCGAGGAAACCTTTCAAGAAGGTAGCGTTTAATAGGGCTACTTCCCCGTTAGAGCTGATCCATATGGATCTCATGGGACCAGTGTCTACAACCTCTTTTCAAGGAAATAGGTATATGCTAACGATAGTAGACGATTATACGCGAAAGGTGTTTGCTTATTTCATTTCTTCCAAAACAGAGGTAAAAAATAAATTCTGTCTGTTTCAAACTTTTGTTGAAAATCAATTAGATAAGAAAATAAAAGCGGTTAGGACTGACGGAGGTAAAGAGTTGTTAATAAAGAGTTTGTTGATTATCTTGCTTCGAAAGGTATCGAGCATCAAACGACGACGCCTTACAGTCCTCAACAGGTTGGAGTCGCGGAACGCACACATCGTTCGATTACAGAAAAGGCGCGGACGTTGCTAGTTGAATGCTCACTGTCAAAAGCATTCTGGGAAGACGCTTTTCAAGTTGCCGTATACCTAAAGAATAGGTCTCCTCATCGAGCCTTAGGTGGACAAATTCCAAATGACAGGTGGTATGGTCGTAGAGGTGATCTTAGTCACCTGAAAGTGTTTGGATGTAGAGCACTTGTCCATATACCCTCGTGTCACAGAAGGAAATTAGTTGTCAAGGCACTGGAAGCGATTTTCGTAGGTTATTCAGAAAATCCAGGTACTTATATATTTAGGGATCCTGCTTACCCACGAAAAATGTTTATGTCCAGAGATGCAACCTTTTTTGAGAATTGTTTTACATCAGAGCTGAAGCAGAGGTCACCAGAACCTAAGGTACAGTCAGATTCTATTTTATTGTTCGAAGATAAAAGAGAAACCGAGTCTGAAAACTGTCAAGATTGTCAATTTTATGACTGTGACGAGAGCAACGACCCTGCACCACCGCCTTCGCCGATAAATCTAGAAAGTGCCGAAGATTTAGTATCTATGGAAGAGCGAGAGCCCTTCAGTGAACCACGGCTACCTAGTGCGGATGAAGAGCCAGCAAGTGTGGAAGAGGAATCTCATACTGAGCCAAGATACCCCTCAAGAGATAGGAAACCACCAGATTTCCTAACTTACAACGTGTCTACGGCTGATTCTCGAGAACCTACAACATATCTTGAAGCTACTCAAGCCGATGATGCAGATAAGTGGAGGCATGCTATGGCTGATGAGTATAGTTCACTGAAAAAACTCCACACATGGGACCTAGTAGATAAGCCTAATAAAAAGGTGATACCATGTAAATGGGTTTACAAAATTAAAAAGGACGCGTACGGTAATATAACCAAGTATAAAGCGAGACTCGTCGTGAAAGGCTTTCATCAAGTGGAGGGAGTAGACTACGATGGGACGTTTGCACCTGTGATTCGCCATTCTTCCCTCCGCACTTTATTTGCTTTAGCTGCAGAGATGGGGTTAAAAATGAAGCACTTGGATGTCGATACCGCGTTCCTAAACGGAGATTTAGAAGAAGAAGTTTTCATGGAGCAACCTCTTGGTTTCATCGAAAAGGGCAAAGAAAACAAGGTTTGTTTGCTAAAGAAATCCCTTTACGGCCTTAAACAGGCACCGCGAGCATGGAACAAAAAGTTGAATGAAACACTTTTGAAAATAGGTTTTACAGGAACTCCTTCCGAGCCTTGTGTATATACGAAACTTTTTGGTAAGGAACTCGTGATATTGGGTATTTTTGTCGATGACATAATTGTCTTCTTTAAATCTGATTCGACGTTTGACACTGTCAAAACGAATTTGTCGAAATATTTTTCTTTGAAAGATCTCGGAATATTAAAATGTTATTTAGGTTTACAAATTGAATGCGATTCCGAGTGTGTTAAATTAAATCAGCGGAGTTACATTCTTTCCATACTGGAAAAATTTAACATGAAGGATTGTAAGACTGTGGATACTCCTCTAGTTAAAAAGAATATGGAAAGAAGAACTGATGGTCAAGAAGGTGAGTCTTATCCGTATCAAAACTTAATAGGATGCCTCATGTATCTTACGGTAAACTCACGACCCGATATCGCTTACGCTACGAGCTATTTAAACCAGTTTAATACGTGTTTTACTAAGGAACACTGGAATGCTGCGAAAAGGGTTCTGCAGTACCTGAAGGGTACTTTAAATTACTCCTTGGTTTACAGGAAGAGTGGAGAACCTTTAAAAGGCTTTAGTGACGCGGACTGGGCAAATTGTCCGATTGACAGAAGGTCGTACACTGGATACACTTTCAAGTTAAGTGGAGGTCCAGTATCCTGGGAGTCCAAGAAGCAGCCTACAGTGGCTTTATCTTCAGCCGAATCGGAATATATGGCACTAGCGTCTGCCACGAAGGAAGCATGCTACTTACGACGGTTTATCTATGAGATAACAGGTAAATTGCATATAGTTAATTTAGCTTCTGACAGTCAGAGTGCCATCAACCTCGTTCGAAATCCTGTACACCACAACAGGACTAAGCATATAGATACCAGATTTCACTTTATCAGGGAAAAGGTGTCTAATAATGTTGTTAAATTAGAATATATTAAAAGTAGTGATATGCCTGCTGATGTACTAACGAAGCCACTAGGACCTATAGTACATAAACGGTGTATACTTAACTTAGGATTAGAGACTTAAGTCTTTTTTTTTGTTTGTGTTTGTCTGTCACAACTTCGATTAAGGGCGGCTGTTGTAGTTTGTAACCTTCTTTATTAGACAAACGTTAAGTCTTCTATTTTCTATTTTTGATATATTTTAAAATATTTTAAAATTGCTTAGTTACCTTACTTCGAATAAAACACTCGTGTCATAAACATCTCTTTTTACATTATTTTACAAATACCCAGTTTTTACAACAATAATGTTTTGACGATAGTCACATTAAACCAATAGATAGGCAGGATAGCAAACAACCCAGAAATAGGAGCCCCGCGTGGCGGGGCTCCGTCGACTCAGGGCCCGAGTCAAAGATTTTCTTACGATTTTATATGACAAATAAAATCAATGCTAGCACCAATCGCCTTAGTGAGAATAAAACTACGGATCGCCAAATTCGCCAAATCTAGATAGGTCACATAGATCCCAATATCTATGTTTATGACGACAAGTATAATGTCGTGCGCTAAGCTAGGAAAATTGCGAAATTTCCCTAGAGGATATTGACTACGTGATTTAAACCTAAGATAATTAGATAGAGATTAGATTAAGACAATTTCAATATGGAAGCTTGTTTACATAGTTAGCAAGTTCCATAGAATGACAATTTTTAGTGTTACCTCGGCCGCCGGAGTGGGGCCGCAGCGAGAACTCGGCCACGAGCATGGGGTAGCGCCGCTCCACGATCTCCACGTCCGTGATGCGCGTGTTGGTCATGTGCGTGTGCACGCCGCCTGATCCGTGCCAGCCTGGACCCTAAGCAAGAACAACTCACATAAAATAATTGTATGGAAACAAATTGATAGCAGAGGCTACGCATCACTAATAATAAATACATAACGGAGAAATACAATAGGCTGTACGTCCCGCCATTTCTTTCTCGGTCTACATCTGCCTCGACTGCCCTGGGGATGCCAGCAAGTGGCTATTTTGGCTCATCTGTCATCATGCAAACGGCAAACATGTCCAGCCCAGTCCCAGTTTAGCCTGGCGGTCTTCACCCCAACAACAACGACTCGGGTTTTAGAGCGAAGCTCTTGTGTTCCCCTGTCAGATCTACGGACATCCAGAATACTTAGCTCCATTGCCCATTGGCAAAACTTGAGCCGGAATTTCTGCGCATCAGTTAGACACCAGGTTTGGGCACCGTAGGTGAGGAAGGGCAAGATGCACATACTGCCATACCATATTACATACATGGTTAGACTAGAAGTATCTAATTCAAGTTGAACGTAAATTGTTACAAACCATCTTGGATTGTAGTAAGAATAAATTCATGAACGTCTTAAGAAATTTCAACTATTTAAAGGGTAACTTACTGCCCCACTGCCTCCCGCCACGGTCTCGTAATAGCCCCAGTCGTCCTCACCCAGGGTCAGGTTGTTCATGCAGCCCTGAGACGCGGCACACACCTGAAACATGCATACTATAACAGACGCGTCTACTTGGGATTTTCCTTTGTGTCGTCACTACCAAGCGATTCTCACTTTATGCACAGAATAACAAACAAACAAACAAACAAGTAATAGTACTAAACTGCCGTACAGAAAGGAATTTTCCTAGTAAACCGAAGTTTGACAGCAATTCAGGGACGAATCTTGCTGTCCCTTTCTTATGTATATAAAGGGACAATACCCCCCTTTCGGCTATTAAGGGTTGTCAAAATTTTGGTCATTAATCTGTGGTCATACATGCAAAGGGACGTCAAGTTGTGCCAACCCTAATAATTGCTCGAAGCAATGCTGAGCCGAACAGAGCCGAGAATGCCCGAAAGGAGGAGTTTCGCACCCCTGCTATAAAATATAAAATAAATAAATAAAAAATAAGTTGGAGAGATGTCACGCATATCATAAGACATAAAACTGTCAGCGACATTTTAAATTTCGAATCCACAAATCACAAAAAATTTTTTGGCCGTTTCATACATTTTGGTCGAGAGGATGTCGACGTTTTTTTTTGGAATTTCGGGGTTGGTCCCATAGAAAAAGGTGTTCAGTATGACCTTCCTAATCACCTCGCATAATATGGCTAACGGTTCAAAAATTACCCTGTATATAATACGGTGTGATTGTCACCCTTCGGGTATGTATGAAACTGTAAAGATGGTAACATGTCAGTCTACCTGGAAGGCCTTGAGCACGACGTCGACGATGCGCTGCGAGGTGAGCACGTTGCCGCCCACCACCGCCGCGCCTTCCGACGGATCCAGGATGGAGCCCGGGGGGATTATCACCCGCACCGGGGTCAGGCAACCCTGCCAACAATATAATTTGCCAGTGCCACGATAGTTGCACATCGATAAGATGTAGTTACACTATAAAGTTCAGTATTAATCGGGCCGTACTGACATCAGCGGCCCGTGAATCAAGCTATTTAACCGATTCGGTGCTGATGACACGCCTGCCGTGTCTTCAATGTTTTTTACGTGTGGCGTATGACACGGGAGAAGTGTCATCATATTCTATGGCGCATGGCATGGCTGCCGTGTCATGAAATGATTGTTCCGCGACACAGCCAAAAGTTTTCGAAAATGGAACACGCAACGAATCGGTTAGTTATTAACCGACGCAAAAAGAGGGGTGATATATGTTTGACGCCAATGTCTGTCTGTGGCATCGTAGCTCTCCAACGGAAGGGCCGATGGACAAAAGCTAGTTTTCTTCTACTATACACAACACACTAGCAAAGACATAATTATAAAACTTCGTATAAATGAATAAAGTCTAAGAAAAAACGTGCCCCGGAAATCAAGGAAAAGTAATTTTCGGATAGATGGCGCACACACCTTTGGCCTATGCTCGGCTAGATGGCGTGACGACACCGTTTCATATTTAACAATTTTAATACAAAGATATCAGGGAATGAACATGGGTAAAAATTATATAAAAATAATAAAATCATTTATCCATATATACACGTAATTGTATATATGGATAAATGATTTTATTATATATTTATAGTTGATTTAAACTTTCACGATTATTAAACATTATCAAACTGCACAACGGGACTTAAATACGCGATTAAGTCCCGTTGTGCAGTTTGATAATATTTATAGTTGTATTATAACGTTTATAATTGTATACGTGTTTATTTTGAGTTTTAGTCGTGTGTCGATAGATGGCAGTAATTTTACTGTGACTACAAAATTTACTATGACAGGACACCTCTATACCCTTTGACACTAGTAAAGTCTAGTAAAGTCACATTGTTTAGAGCCTCCCGACTCTCGGGGCTCCACAGTGAGCATATCCTTGCCCGATTCGGCTAGGCTGGCTTCGGCCTTAGAGGCGTTCAGGCATAATCCCGCCGTGTTTCAGTATACCAAAAAGAATAGATAGTATAGAGGGGTCCTGTCATAGTAAATTTTTTGGTCACTGTAAAATTACTGCCATCTATCGACACACGACTAACTCAAAATAAACACGTATAAAGTCATCAAAAAGATGAATATATATGGATAAATGATTTTATTATTTTTATATCATTTTGACCCATGTTCATTCACTGATATCTATGTGTTAAAATTGTTAAATATGAAACGGTGTCGTCACGCCATCTAGCCGAGAATAGGCTAAAGGTGTGTGCGCTATCTATCCAACAATTACTTTTTCTTGATTTCCGAGGCACGTTTTTTTCTTAGATTTTATTCATCTAATACGAAGTTACATATGTCTTTGAGTATAGTAATCAGGGTTTATTGATACATTGTTGAAAGCGTACCTGGTTGAGCGGCACGTCGTGGCCCACCATGCAACGCAGACAGTAGATGAGCGCTGACAGCGTGATAGCGCGCGGCGAGTTCAGGTTTCCCCACACCTCCACGCCCGTGCCCCTGCAAAATAAAAGTACATACATACATACATATAATCACGCCTATTTCCCGGAGGGGTAGGCAGAGACTACGGATTTCCACTTGCTACGATCCTGACATACCTCTTTCGCTTCCTTCACATTCATAACATTTCTCATACACGCTCGCCGGTTTAGGGTGCTCTTGACCTGGCCTTTCTTCAGGATTTCCCCGATCTGATCAGAGAAAGTCCGCCGAGGTCTACCCCTTAAATAAAAGTAGGTCCAACTAAATAGATGGCATAAGTGGCATAGAGTCGCATCAAGAAAAGTCTGCAGCGGATTTGATAGCCCACGCAGTGTAACTGTTATTTATACGTCATAATTTCATAGTAGTATGACGAAAAATATATTTATAAAATTAAAACCATTCAATTATTTTGTGCAATGTGAATGTTGGGTTTTCTCAAATATGTTAATCATAATAATCTAGAGTATTTACGTAATAATCTAATTAGTGACAGAGCCGAGAATCGAGAGCCGTGGGCTATCAAAATCGCTGCAGACGTTTCACGGTCTGACTCTAACACTCGGTCCGGGCTAGTCTCTTGCCAAAGCGCGGTGTCTGGAAGTGACTTAAACTACATCACGTCATGTCGTGTGCATAGATTTAAAATTCATTGCGTTTTATTCTTCGAGCAACACCGGCTTCCGACACGTCGGAAGGGAGGGGCCCAAGCGATATCTCGCCGTACAAATCTTTCTGCCATTTTTCGCGGGGGGAAAGGTGCACACAGTCGCATTTCTCACACACTTACATACAAAATCCAATCTGTAATGACGACACAAATACATAGAAAATGACACACGTCAAAGACAAATCTTGCAAACCTCGATCTCTTTTTGTGTACGGACGAGTGACTAGTGTCACAACACGCACACTAACACATTTTCGTTGAAGTATGTCATTGTATTCTGAGAGATGAGAAGTCGGATTTGTCGCTCGACCGATCCGCAATTTGTACGGAGCGAGCAAAATCGATAAATCCAACAATTACTTGAGACTAAAATATAATAACTGTATTTAAATGTAATTTAACGTATGATATGTAAAAAAATATAACATGTGAAATGTAACACTTTCTTTTTGTAAATTTGATGTCCCCGACCTCTTTTAATAACAAAAAACCGAGCAAACAGGCATTTTTGTGCAGCAGTGTTCACGCGCGCGTCTGGACTCGGTCTAGTGAAAAATCCTAGTGCAACTAGTTTTATTACCCGCACTAGATTAGATTGACGCGCTAATCTTGTACCTCATAGTGCAAATGCCGCCTCCCTTCCGTGTTGCTCGAAGGTTTTATTAGTTTTCATACGCTGTACTCACGTGAAATCGCAGAGCGCCGTGCCCGTGTCCTTGTCAATAGTGACGCTGAGGGCTATAGGTGTACCGTTGTCCAGGTACTCGACCGCCTTTAATACAGTTGATCCTGTATTCGCGTACGTCTTGTGCGCTATTTCCTGAAATGTCAGTTAAGGATATATCTAGTCTTCTCCCGAATGATAGGTAAGTTTGTGTGGACGTGGGACATGTATTATTCCTTGTTTTAACTCAGAGAACGTGGACTTTATTGGGATAGTGAAGTGAGAAAGCTTTTTTGGCTATTAGAAGTTCTCCAGATAGTCTTTAGCTCATGCAAAAGATAACAATAAGGATTAGCGACTCAAACCTGTCTATCAACATTATACTTATACAGGGTGTTTGGTACATCGTTTGCCAAATTAAAACGGCAAATAGGTTGAGTCATTTGCTATGTTCCCAGGCCTAGATATTTTTAATTTTGCGCACATTTTTTCTTTCAGTTCTATGGCAGCTTTTCGTAAATTTCAAATTTTTACTTGAGCAGTAGTAAAAGAAAAACATGGCCAATTTTTTTTTTCTAGACATGAGCAGATAGCGAATGACTCAACCTATCTGCCGTTTTAATTTGGCAAACGATGTTCCAAACATCCTGTAGAATAACTCTAGTTTGTGAGCGACATAACCATGGTTTTACGTGGCAAGGACGATAGATTTGTGAATTTTGCATATTCAAAAGTTGCAGTAGTCAACTATCAACCTTAGACCTATAACGACAAAGTCCACTTTACCTTGAGCATGTCCCGGACCATACCATAACCCGGGTGAGCAGTATAATTTCAACCCTACACCTGTACCGACAAACTCCAAATTACCTTGAGCATGTCCCGCACGGCGATCTCTGCGTTCTTCTGTATATGCGCCATGTACGCCTGCACCACGTCCAGCCCGTACTGGCCTATCAGCTCGCCCACTAGCTGGATACCCTGGTTAAGCGAAAATTATTGGAGCAAGATATTTTTTATTACATTTTAATTTGGTTGCTATTGATTCACTTAAAAATTACTTGAAACCGATAGCCCGTATGGAAGAGCAGCCAAGCGTAAATGCGGTAACTATATAGGTTTGTTACTGTTTGATAATAATGATAATCCAGTTAAAAAGGGCTATACAGCGCCATTTTTGCGCTTAATTGTTGTTTGCACTTGCTCAAAAGTTAATTTACAAGACCAACGACGTACTCTACTGTGTCGGCTACTTAACTTCATATAAACCTTGAAAGATAAAAAGTAGTTTATTCAAGTAGGCATATTACAATGCGCTTATGAACGTCAAATAAAGCTATACCGGCTCCAACTCTACACCTCTGCCTGGAGAAGATTTAAATCCCCCCTCAATTGGAGGAGGGTATCCCAATATGGGACCGGCAACAAACTCGGCGGAACACACATCTTTTCAAAACATTATTATATCTTACATCTTGAAGGGATAATTAAATAGATAGGTTACCCGTTGGTTGGCGGCGACCTGCGCCTTCAGGTCGGACAGGTTGTCGGCCAGGTTCCGCGTGCCCGAGCAGCCTTCCTCCTTGCCGGGCTTCATCAGCTCTGGAACAGTAATCATTCAGCATATATACGTCCCACTGCTGGGCAAAGGCCCTCTCATACGCGAGAAGGCTTTGGCAGTGGGGAGACACTCCTGACTTCGGTCGAGCTCCATTCGGCTCAGCATTGCTCCGAGCAATTATTAGGGTTGGCACCACTTGACTTGTGCGTGCACGACCACAGATAAGATAATCACTTGAATTTTGACAACCCTAAATAGCCGAAAGGAATAGTGTTCTATATATTAGAAAGGGATAGCATGATTCGACCCTGAATCGCTGTCAAACTTCGGGTTTGTAGGAAGTGTCCTTTCTGTACGGTAGTACTATTATTCTGTGGCTTGGGCTATACTGCCCTCCTAAGCTAAAAAGCGGTATTTGCATAAAATTTTCATTGAAAATACGTCCTTCCCTCCTAAGCTAAAAGGTCGTATTTTCAATGAAAATTTAATGCAAATACCGCTTTTTAGCTTAGGAGGGCAGTATAGACCCCACGCTGGCCCAGTACTCATCTAGATTAAGGGTTCATTTAGACGGTGCGAAAACTCGCATGCGAGTTTCATTACATTGCGGTTTTTAATCGGTCGGTTGAATTGGACGTAACCAACAGTCCGCAATGTAACTAAAATTGCATGCGTGTTCGCGCTCCGTCTACGAGGGTTGCACTGAAAATGTCGGGAATAGAGAATACTGTCGCATCTAGACAGTCAATCTTTATTTTAATGCATACTTAATCTCAAACTGACCACGCATATAAATTTTCTTTTGAAAGTAATCATTCTGTAATGCACACGGCTCATAATCCCAAAGTCCTTTTTGTATGGCGATTTTGGAGCCTTAGTGGTTTTGTATGAAATTCGTGGAGTAGCCAACGGAATTGAAGTTTTTTTTACATATATATATATATATAATATTTTTTTACTGTTGTCATATGAATATTTAGGAATGTCGAAATCTGCCGATATGCAACTTTTTTGGCAGTCTTTTTAATTAACAGCACAAATGCGATTTTAATTTTTGACGTCGCTTTGGAATGACATGCTTCTTTAAGATCATCTATGGGATAAAATGAAAGTGACTTTCATATTTAATTTTAACCGCAAACGAGCGTACGATGAACTCTAGTTCATAAAAAAATAACAGAAGCCCATTGTAACTTTTATTTGTTCGCTGAGGGCATATTGAAAACCGTTTAAAAATTTGATCGGAAAAATCACTTTGCCAAAAATTCAAATAATGTTCGACATACAATTTTCAAATTGCCAGTAATTCTTAAATACAAATGACAACCAAATGAAATATACCTTAAAAGTTTTATAAAGAGTTACATTTTTATAAATTATATGCCTCTTTCTATTATGTTATTTCTAAGTGTCCCATTCCCGAATATTTCAGTGCGACCCTCGTAAATAGGACTTAAGGCAAGTAATAGCTAGGTCTGGAACAGTACTCTTTTAACAGTTTTCTACCATGCGGTAAGAAAAAGAATTACTATTGACTATCACGCCAGTCCCATATGACTTAAACATGTTTCCACATGGTAATATCCTTCCATTTATCAAAACAAATATGACTTGAAAAGTCTTACCTAAGTACATGTTACTATACTAAGCTCTAATGCTTCTTCAATAAGGTCTAACCTGCCGTAAGCTCTTTCTCATTGAATTTCCCGCCATCCACCAGCAGGAATGACTTGAAGGCGGCCCCCTCTTGTTTAAGAGACACGGAGTGGGGCGGCATGGAGCCCGGAGTGAGTCCGCCGATGTCGGCGTGGTGTCCGCGGGACGCCACGAAGAATATCGGATGGCCGCGACCGCTGTAAGAGGGGTGAGTGAGGAATGGTTTCTTTGGTAGATATAGATATTATTGGCTTCGATTTTTATCTACAAGAACATCATCAACAAAGTGTATGCACAAACGCACGCAGGCCACTGCGTATACTGCGTATAAGTTTCAGTGTGGTCGATCCTTAAAAAAGACCCTACACTAGCGTCTTTCGAGCTGTTATAAAATCAAAAAAAAAATTGTATGGTTATGGGTAAGGTTTACAAAGATAGTACAAAATATTTATGTTCTCCATATCCTGCCTTACAAAAGCGTTCATAATTATTTTGCTTACCAGGTAAAACTAAAATGTAGGTGAAGCATTGACAGCAATATTGCTGTATAAAATTTACTCGTAATTTACTCTTTAACATAGATCTAGTAATATACTAAATCTTTTAGTGTGTAAGTTTGTGCAGTGTATTTTGGTTGAATAAACTGGGTTGTATTCAAGAGTTTTCTTCGAAACTCCAACGCAGGCTGCCCTATATCAGAGCGACGGCGTCTCGTCAACGAGCACGAGCAAGGTTGACTAGACACCGACGCTCGGAAGACGCTAGTGTGGGGTGGGCCTAACACTCACTTGTGGAAAACGGGAGTAATGACGGTAAGGTCCGGTAGATGGGAACCGCCTGCCTTGGGATGGTTGGCGAGCAGCACGTCACCCGGCTTCAAGGAATCACCGCGGACTTTCATCTAAACAAACCGAAATATGTGTTAATGGCAACATCCCGAGAGGCGTAAATAGTATACCTATGTCTTAAACTTTTCGACGCCAACGACGGATATATCCGAACGCAGGTCCAACGCCAAAGACGGATTAATCCGTCACAGACCTCAGAGCAACATAGACCTACGTGCATATGAACAAAGTTCAATTTCAGTTTTGATACTTCGGTGACAACTTTTGTGTTTGACACAGCGGCGAAAAGGTTAACCAAAAGATTTAGCACATTTTTCAAGTTACCATGAGACATTAGAAACAAGCAACACTTGAAATGTTTAACTCAACTAGGTTTCGTAAAAAAGCTTAGACTGGTAAAATCATAACCCGTTCTGTGTCAGTACGTAGTAAGACAGTAAAATCACTAGATCTAATGATTTATTTTTGGGTTAAGTAGGTACATGACATTGCACAGGCCGACGCTAACGTTAGCGCGGGAAGCTCGCTTGATCGTCCAGCTGACAGTTGACAGCTGTGCTGTTAGGGCACGTTCAGAACCCGGCTAAAAGTAGGTACTACTAGGCAATGGAGAGGCAGCGATTTAGAATAGATATTCTATACAATCTGAATGGCCGTACCTGGTACTGCACGGTCTCCTGCATGGCGCCGAGGTGCACGGGGATGTGCGGCGCGTTGGACACCAGCCCACCGTCCGGCCCGAACAGCGCGCAAGAGAAGTCCAGCCGCTCCTTTATGTTCACCGAGATTGACGTTCTTTGCAGTACTCTGCGAACAAATCAAAATATTTTTAAAACCCAAATAGAGGCAGAGGCAGACCGAGAAAGAGATGGCGGGACGACCTGGATGCATTCCAGTGGGATTGGCGAGATCGTGCTCAGCACAGGGAGGATTGGAAAGGGAGAGGGGACGCCTTTGCCCAGCAGTGGGACACACACATAAGCTAATAAAAAAAAATTGAAAAATCAATTCTGAGGATATCAAACTATTTTTAGAAACAGTCACACCACACAAAAGTGACTCTAAAGGTGCAACCTGCACTAAACCAAAGGAACAAACATTTTCAGGAATTGTACAACTCTTCTAAATTTCCGGAATTATGGGAGTTAAGACGAAACAGGAGCTGAGCTTTAAATATTTTAGGTAAATATACCCGTCTCGCTAACGGAAGCGGCTCCTAAAACTAGTGCGATAAGGACAAGGCGAAAAATCCCGCGTAAAAATCTCAAAACTCGAGGTTTAGTACTCGACTGTTTCCTCCTCCAAAACTTAACCAATCCAAACCAAACTTGGAAATATAAATGATAATGAAATTATCTGTGTCGGACCGTTTTGCTTTTTTGGCTAATTGATATCAGTTTTGAATACTACGCCTCTCATTGCGGCATAATCAATTAGGCAATTTTGGCCATTTTTGAAAAGCTCTAGCGCCTTAAAAAACAAAGATATCAAAAAAAGCAAAACGGTCCGACCCAGATATTGACAATATTAATCTGTGTTGATAAAATCATTGCTCTAGCATCAAAACCCACGGAGGAAATAGTCGAGTACGTTTGTATGGAGAAATGACCACTCCTGTTGGCTCTTAATAATCCCTGCACGGAGACAATTCCAAAATCGATCTATCGAAAAACATCCTACTTGAAAAACCTTATCATCCTTTTTCTCCCCCACTGTAGTTTTTGTATTGACTGTAATATTAGGTTTACTACCTGCCCATTTGCTCAGCGATGGACATGAAGCGGTGTGAGAAGATGCTGAGCTGTATCGGCTCTAGAGCTGTGGTTATTCGCTTCGGCTGCCCGGAGCCGATGGTTATCTTAATGTCGCCGAGCTTGGTTATCTCCGCGCGGCAGTCTGGAACAGCCAAAGTATACTACTCGTAAGAACACGCTTCTGAATATCTCAATTTTCACTCACTGGTTTTCCATTTATACGATAATCGAATACAAAATGAAAACACATACTTATTATAGCCAAGCTATTAAACATTAGCTAAGAGAAGGCTATGCCCACAAAAGCGAAGGCGTACAGTTAAAAAAAACAACGGGGTGCACTCCGGGAGTGCCGGCAGAAGTGAAAACTCAACGACATTGTAACTCGAAATATTAATAACATCGCCATCTAGTGCAAAATATCTGCAGCACTATGTATGACTTACTTGACTTAACTTACTACAGTTATATTAATACCAGTTTGAGGGAAACTCACTAGATGGCATTTAAATCAAAAAACAATGACATTGTCCGTCACACATGACGTCACGCAAGCACCTTACGCGTTACGCTGTCTCGAGTTTAACATTTTTTCCCCACCTCAAAAAGTACACAGCGCCGCTAAAGAAGTTTTCACTTCAACAAACAGTACTTTGTCCAAGTGTAATGATAAAGTTTACCTAGTTTTCATGTCAAGTACCTATGAGATAAGTATGCATTTTTACTGCCATACCGGTGTCGAGTCGGTGCAAATGGCCAGTCTATCTGAATTCAAATAAATCTCCTAATTAGATAGATAACACATTCCTCACCAGGTTCAACAAGCACGGTGGACAGGCTGTCCATGATGATCGCAGGCCCGGGCACCACCTGCTCCGGCCGCAGCTTGTCCAGGAGATACACGGCCGTGTCTTGGTACCCGCCTTCGAAGTACACCTTCACCCTCTGAAAACGTGGTACAGTAAACAGAAGAAATAGCTAAACGGCCAAGGTATTCAAATTGACCTTGAATTGAATTGACCGAAATTGAATTGAGGTATTGAATTGAATAATTGGTGTCATGAGAGCCTTTAATGGTGACGCGCGACTGGCGGCCTAGCGGTGAGAGCGTGCAACTTGCAATCTGGAGGTCGCGGGTTCAAACCCCGGCTCGTACCAATGAGTTTTTCGTAACTTATGTACGAAATATCATTTGATATTTACCAATCGCTTTTCGGTGAAGGAAAACATCGTGAGGAAACCGGACTAATCCCAATAAGGCCTAGTTTACCCTCTGGGTTGGAAGGTCAGATGGCAGTCGCTTTCGTAAAAACTAGTGCCTACGTCAAAGCATGGGATTAGTTGTCAAGCGGACCCCAGGCTCTCATGAGCCGTGGCGAAATGCCGGGATAACGCGAGGAAGAAGAAGATGAGAGCCTTTAATATTTGCTTGAAACCACAACAAATACGTGGGCCATACTGAAAGTGTCTGGATTCTGATAAATGAGACGACTTATTTTTTTCTAAGTGGCCAGTTCCAGGAATTTTCAGTATGACCTAAGTATCCTTAAATGTATTACAAAATTTTGGGGACCATTCAGATCAGATCATTCAGTCCTCTGAACTTGACGATCTTTCACATATTTCACTAACCTTTTCAGGTACCGGTGTAGTCCCCTTTCCGCTGGGTGGCGCTGTTTCTTCTACCACCTGTAGATGAAAAACTGCTTATTACATGTATAAAGAAACACGTTCTCTAAAGTCTGGCCAGCGATAATCTGGCTCCTCCCGTTTCTTTTTATATTTACACTGTCTTAATATTCATGTAGTCTTACTTGCCTCACTCAATCCAATGCCTCTAACTCTAATGTCATCCACTATGACATCTCTGTCAGCCAGTGTGAACCCGAACTCAGTCTGGTACCTGTATATCACAAAAGTCACTTACAATAACTTTAAACACAAATATATGACGGAGGGCACCAGGCAGCACGGGTGTTTACACAGGATGGCGGGTGTTCGTTACAACCCAGTAATACGTAGCCAAACATTGCTAATCGACTTTATACAGGCTTCTTTAACTATGAACTGTAACGCTGCAATACGTCCTTCTGGAGTCACGCTCCGACATATACATATATTTACAATTCACATTTTATTTGGCAGTATAAATACAAATTATTTCCAAAGCTATCTTCTACTATAGAACATCTCGCAGCTGGCAAGGTCGCCATGTGACGAGGGGCTTGGAATGATGAAACCTTCTGGTATGGAGTTTTTTTTTTATCTATTATTATAGTTGTAGGTCCTCGCTTTCAATACGGGCGGCCTATAACTATTATTACTTCGTTTCATTAGTTTTTATGAATGTATTATTATGCAGTTTATTTAGGTATATAAAATATTATATATAATTATATATGTATATATATTGGGCACTTTATTTACGTATATAACATTGTATGGTATGGAGTATGATTATAGTGGAAGGAAGTTCCTTATCGGACGGTTTCCGGATGGGGGCTAGGCGAAAAAAAGTGTAAGATTTTGCCGTCTCAAGTCATACTATTACGAGATATGTAAGTGTAGCCGCCGTGCAGGTCAGGATCTCGACGACTCAAATAAAAAGCTTCGATTTTAAGTAAACTATAATAATTTTCCAAAGTACTGATTTACAAGGGTTCTTGACAAAACGGTTAGATGTCGAAGTGGTGTGGTAATTGTATGGAGGCTGTGGAAAGAGTGATTTGCATAATTTGAACAGTACAAAATGGTGGTTTAGGTTTAGGTGCCAGGATAATATTGGCCACGATACCGGGTATGTGGAGCGCTCCTATTGGTGCTTTAGAAAAAGCTTCCAAATACTAGCCGAGCCCGACGGCTGCGTTTAGCTACTGCATTAGATTTATACAACTAAACAGAGAGCGCAACTTTGGTGCCGATGACAGACGTATGACGTGAAGCTAAATACAGAGTGTTGTTATCTAGATTATAGATACTTAAACAAATAACAACTTATTGGCCTCTTTAGTTTACTGATATTGAAACTTGAGTTGAGAGTTTTTATACGTACTGGCCACGTATAAAAACATAACTAACTGTCTTTGTCATATTAAAAACAAGATTGTTGGAAATTACAACCAATTACTGATTACTTATTTTTTTATTAGTAAAATATAACCGAAATATTATTGTTTGAAGTCGCTATTGAGTCTCTGCAGCCGTATTTGCAGAAATTTCCTTTTCTGATTGTAAAAAATGAAAAAATGTGACCAAAATTTAACAGCAAAAGCAAGCAATATAGAGAAACATTTCAAAACAACAAAGCATATTGAACGAGAAGGAGATCGTTTCGTATCGTTTTTTAATGTTTACATTATTTTTTGTGTAAATTACCAAGCATTTTTATAAATAAACAATGATATATATATATTATCATTATTAAGAATCATTGAGGTGTTACAATGTTGTTTTAAAAAAACATCCTATATGCGACTTAACGTCATAATGACGTCATCGGCACCAAAGTTGCGCTCTCTGCAAATAAAGGTTGCGTCCGCAACAATAAGTGTCAAATTTTGCCGTCACATACCATACTATTGCGAAATATGTAATGAGACTAATGTGAATGAAAATGAGGATGACGAACACGGACACCGACTCATTTTACAGCAGAAGTACCTAGTGACAAACGCGTTGTAGAAGTCGCCATGTTGTGTGGCAGGCTTGGTGGTGGCCGGCACAGGGGACACCATGAGCGCGCAGTCTGTCCCGACGTAGCGCAGATGCAGGTAGGGCTCCGTTTGGATGCGTGCGTCCGAGAAACCCTGCCAGGAATTAAAGTATTGCATCAGTTTTCGTTAATTGTATGTGTATATCTCTGACACTTACATGTGTGTATTAGAGATGCAACGGATAGTTGTTTGGCCGGATACCAGATACCGGATATTCGGCCTGACCATCGGCCGAATATCCGGTATCCGTTCGCCGAATATTCGGCCAGCGGAACTATACCTACATTTCGGTTTTTCAGGTGCGCATTCTGCAAGTTTGACCTGTTTCCTAGTAAACGTTCGCGCGGACACATTTCTAGGGTCGCGTGAGTGCACGTGCAAGTCAGCGGAATGTTTAAATTGTTTTAAAATAATAAACAAGTACGATTATGATCAAAGACTGTTTTTTAAATCCAATTAGTTTACTCCGAAATCAAGCAATTTTACTATCCGTTATCTGGCCGGATAGTTAGTCACTATCCGATATCCGGCTGGATATTAAAATCATGGCCGGATAGGCCGGATACCGGATTGTAACCGGATATCCGGTGCATCTCTAGTGTATATTATTATGGTTGTCGAAACGGGAATGGTTATTTTTCATTAAGATAGGCAACGCGTATGATAAAGAGAACGTGGATTAGAGTGGATTAGCATGATTCGTGAATACGTGACTTTATAAAGACGGATTTCTTAGACAGCGGGCATACCTGTTTCCTCAGCTTGTCCCTGCACACAGCCGCCAGCACGTCCAACTGTCGGTCGATGTCCTGGAAGTTGTTCGGCGCGTACACACAGCCGCTCGGCTGCTGCGCTTCGTGTACTACATGGGCCAACGCCATGCCGTAAGCTGACAGGATTCCTGCGATTCACAAAAAACGATTGGACTCAAGCAGCGGTCGGCAACCTTTTAGCAGCCAAGGGCCACATAGTAGTTAACGGAGGTGACGCGGGCCGTACTTTGTTAATATTTATGACTGTATGAGACGTTGTCGTTTGTCACTATTACACACAAAATAGCCAAGGCGGCACTCGGGCCACAAGTGACAGGTTCACAAGCCCCATGCGGTCCGCGGGCCGCAGGTTGCCGACCGCTGGACTAAAGCAAGGAGGCAAGTTATTTACGATTCCCACCGACCGGCTGGAGTCGGGCAGCGTCGGAGCGCAATTTCACATTCGTACGGCCGCTAGCGGGTAGACTCCTTGCGGATGCGGACGGCTCTGGACGGACTCCATCGCGTATGTCATGCATAATGTATAGGACATATTAGAGTCCAGCGGGTCGGTGGGAATCGTACATTAGACTAACCTGGCCACTTCGAGATTTGATTTATACATACATCTTCAGAGTTTTATTGACATAGTTGTTTACGGCGTTATGGACTAACCTGCGTACTTGTGTAGCAGCACGGTGGTGACGCCGAGCTTGCGCGCCACGGCGCAGGCGTGCTGGCCGCCCGCGCCGCCGAAGCACGCCAGCGCGTGCCGCGCCGCGTCGTGCCCGCGCGCCGTCGTCAGCGCGCTGCACACGACACGCAAGGAATAATGGTAACATTCCATTTCTAACCGCAGCTGCACTGGACGCGGTACTGAACGCGTCGCTGTCATTGTCAATTTTCGTAGTAAAATGAACAGTTACTGCAGCTGTCGTTGGAAATGGACTGTCACCTTAACAAATCCACCTCAGTTGCACCCCACCCCAGAGCCTAAATGGAACGAATGGTTAATCATTATATCATCTTCCTCGCGCTATCCCGGCATTTTGCCACGACTCATGGAAGGCTGCATGGGGTCCGCTTGGCAACTAATCCAAAGATAATTCTTTTGTAGTGTTTACGCTACTGCGTAAGCAAACCGCGTAGAGTTTTTACGAAAGCGATTGCCATCTGACCCAGAAGGGGAACAAGGCCTTATTGGGACTAGTCCGGTTTCCTTACGATGTTTTCCTTCTCCGAGAAGCGACTGATAATTATCAAATGATACTTATTTGCGGTTTCAGAAGAATTTCCGGTTTTTCTTTGCGGTTTCAGAGATTAGATTTAATGTAATGAAGTTGTTTTCTAAACGACGATGGTTTAAATTGCAAAATGTGGGTGTATTCCGCATGTCATATGCACCGTTTATGCTTTTCTTTTCATTTTGTTTTGTTTCTTTTCTTAATTAGTTTTCTTGTATTTTGTATTTTCTGTTTTCTTAATTATTTTTTCTGTGTATTTTTTGCAATGTTTTAAATATGTATCTTTTTGTGTTATCTGTCGTGGCATCACCGAATGGGCCCTACGGAAGACCAGCGCTGGCTTTATAGCTAGCATTATGCTGAGTTGGGTCCATTTCGCGATGCACACTTATTGTTCTTTTCTGTTCTTGCTGTTGTTGTCTGTACATATTCGTACATGTTTTGTGATCGTCACGAATAAAAATCTTTTATCTTATCTTATCTTTTATATGGATAGTGCCACCAAAAACAATAAGCTTATATAAGTGCTACCTATAGATAAACTTACTTTATAGGTCTGCACATTGCTTCATTGGCGACATTCAGGAATCCCATAGCTACTTCTTCCATGGTCATCTAAAAATTAAAACCTTTAATAAACAACAAACTAGAAGTATTTCCAGTAATAAACAAGCAATTTCCGTAGTAAATGTTTTACCTCTTTTCCGCCATCGGCTTTCAGGAAACTGTTGATTTCGTTTGTCATCTTTTTGAAAGCCGTAATAGTTGCTTCCTTGTCTAAAGGCTCGTTTTCATTCGGACCAAAGATTTTCGGGAAGTATTCAGGCAGAAGACGACCTGTGAACATTTAGACAGATTATTACAAGTGTCTAGAAAAAAGTGCAGGTGAAAAATCCTAAATAAAATGTAAGAGAACTTGTGGGTTTTATACTATCTTAACCTTTTGAACGCCACAGACGGCAATTGACGTCAACGCAAAATCGTGATAACGACGCGTAAGACGGCATTTGACGTCGATCGTTTTTTGAAGAAAATCTACTGAAAAACACCCCACTTTTAGGTTGACATTATTTATTCACAAAACTAAATTTTACCCCCCTGGCGTCAGTGGCACGGAAAATGGATGCGTTTGGCGTTCAAAAGGTGAAGACATTTTGGAAGGACCAATTCTGCTATGAGTTTTATAGTTCGTTTTTTTTTCATTAGAAAGAACTCCGCAGAACCAAGCGTGCAGTTTTTATCAGGTTCGTTAATTGTTAATAATTATTGAATTATCTAATGCAGCATGGTCAATACATATAATTTACTTCAAATTGTTACCGCTAAAAGTGCCAGATTTAGAACCACAAGCGAACTTCTGCGAACTTCTTTCTAATGCTAAAAAAACGGACTATAGATGTATAAGTTACCTAATTCAAAGGGAACGAGTCTACCTGCCAGTCACCAGAAGATTTGACGAAGATGGGGTGCTGACGAGGCCTCCACCAAGCAGTGAATAAAGCATGATTCTTACCCAGAAGTAGATTGGCGTCGGTGACGGTGAGCGGGCCGCCCTTCCTGTAGCAGGCGGGGCCGGGGTGGGCCGAGGCGGACTCCGGCCCCGCGGCGAACAGTCCCGAGCGGAACGACAGCATCGACCCGCCGCCGGCCGCTACTGTGTTTATATCTATAAACAAATGGAATTATAGTAGACCCAAACCAAACAAAAGTAGACAAATGCGTTGGACGGATCAGATAAAAGCCCTTACCAACACCCCACTTAACACATGTGCCAGAGAAGCATCTGCCAGGGAGAACTGGCGTAGAATCGTTCGTCGTTCAACGTGACCACGACTGCTCTGCCAAGAGTAATTCGACGGAGAAGAAGAAGAGAGACCCAAACCAAACGGACGACTGGGATTATATCTCTATCTCTCTCACCCCACCTTCAACCATGCGTGTGTGTATGAAAAGATTTACGACCCCGGTCTGGTTGGGTCTACTATAGTAACCACTAGACCTTATAAAACAAAGTCCCCCACCGCGTCTGTCTGTTTGTGTGTAAGTATTTTCTAACTACTGACACACAATAAATAATAGTACTACCGTACAGAAAGGAAACTTTCTACAAACTGAAGTTTGACAGTGATTCAGTGTCGAATCATAGGTACTGTCCCTTTCTAATATAAATATATGGCAATATCCCTTTCGGCTATTTAGGGTTGTCAAAATTTAAGCCTTTATCTTATCTGTGGTCGTGCACGCAAAGGGACGTCAAGTTGTGTCAACCCTAATAATTGCTCGGAGCAATGCTGAGCCGAGCGGAGCCGACTTTGCCCGAAGGGAGGATTTTCGCACCCCGGTTACTGAACGAATTTTCACGCAGTTTTCGCCTCTCAATAGAGTGATATTTGAAGAAGGTTTAGCTGCATAATTTGTTATGGTTTTTTGTAACCCGTGCGAAGCCGGGGCGAGTCGCTAGTAACTTATAAGTCACACACAAAAATATAAACAACAACAACTTTAATTCCATCTTCGTACGTCTACTACAGATCGACCGCTTAAATGAGTCCTCGCCTGCGCGGTACGGGGGCGACGGGGCGGGACGATTAAGGGCGGGGAAGGTGCGGGCGGCAGACGTACGGTGCAGGCGAGGATTTAGGACGTAATTTAAGTGGTCGGTCTATAGCAGGAATGTTGCGGATGCAGATTTTTTGACATCCGCGGATGCGGCTATTTAAAGCCTCACATCCGCGGATGCGGATGCGGATGTCAAGATTTGGTAATTAAAAAACGTCAAATATATTTTTTTTTGCATTTTTTTTTTTTAAAAAACGAAACGTTAAGTAGTTGACCAATAATATAGGTGCGTTTTATTTAATAAACAGTAACTTGGCCGACTTTTCGGAATCTAAACAATTTCGTTATATATAATGACGAAATTACCTAGCACTTACGCCGCCGGCGCCGCCGCTAATACGTTCCTGTTACCGACTTGGTCGACATCCGCATCATGCGGATGCTCTGCACCAATTTTATGCGGATGCGGATGCAGATGCCGATGTTGAAAATAATGCGGATGTTTCGCGGATGCGGATGCGAATATCCGCAACATCCCTGGTCTATAGATAAACTCACCTAGCTGAGGTGCCTGGATGGTGACTCCAGCCGTCGTGGCCTCGTGGACGTGTTCCAGCGCGCCCGCGTACCGCGACACGTCCGTCGACGTGCCACCCATGTCGAACCCTAAAACATTACAACGTTAGGACCACAAATAGCCACATCTGAACACATAAACCCCTCCTTTCAAATATTACTACATACTACTACTGCTAGAGAAGATGGCCGATGGGGTCGAAAAGTGCTCGAGTGGAGACCACGGACTAGTAAGCGCAGCGTAAGACGTCCACCCACAAGATGGACAGACGACCTTGTTAAGGTCCCCGGAAGACGCTGGATGCGGGTCGCTTCCAACCGGCACGTATGGAGATCCAAGGGGGAGGCCTATGTTCAGCAGTGGACGTCTTATGGCTGAGATGATGATGATGACTACTACTGCCGTGGCGCAGCGACCCGAAGTGGATCTTGGCCTCTGACACTAAGGAACGCCATGCTTCTCTGTCTAGCGGTTAAATGGAATAATATGCGCAATAGGAAGCGAGTGTGAGCTGTAAAGGGCAACACGGAAACCCCGTGTATAGGCGCGAAATGTCAAAGTCATGTTTAAGTTTTCGATTTAGACCGCTAGATGGCACATTCACTTGGGCGCTGATGGGGCATTCCACGAGACTGTCGCTTACATAACGCAATTCTTCTAATACTTCTGGAAACGCTGAGTAAGCGATATTGGGTCAGGTAATATTTCATGACTTGGCTAACAAATTGGCAGTATATTCTCGAGATTCACGTATTTTATTGAGGTAGCTGCCATACAAGGCAAAAGCGTTATGTAAGCGACAGTCTCGTGGAATGCCCCTGATATGGCTCTACAAATATAGTCCGACAAGAAATTGTTGAAAATGATTGAGGGCGGCACTTTCTACGTAACTGTCACATTTTTGACGTAAAATGCTTACACATGGCATCAATTTAGTATGGATTTTTTTTGTTCCATTTTATTAATTTCTACTATTTAATGCCGCACTAAAACACTGCGTCAGTTATTTCTTCGCGCTTCGTTGTTAAAGATAAATATATTCTAGGTGACCGTATGTACTAGGACCGTGACCATACTGTCCATTACCTATAACTGGGAGTCCTGTCTCCTTCTGGTATGACGTCATGGCATACCCGACCACCCCGCCCGCAGGGCCGGACAAAATTGCTCGTGATCCGTTGAACCTATGAATAGAATTGATAATTTAAGCATTTCCAACCCTATACCGATGACATAAGATCCGTCAATTAAGTGTTGTGTTATTAGTACGAACGTGTCAATACCAGAGGGCCTACCGCGAACACCCAAGTTCGCAAATTGAGGGGATCTTTCTCTGTCACTCTAATTACGCCTTAATTGAAAGAAAACAGAAAGAGGCCCGCAAACTTCAAACTACAAACTTCGGTGTTCGCGGTAGGCCCTAAGGCGAGATGTAGCTACATACCTACAACCTAATGATTCGGCGTTTCATCAGGCATTGAGTTTCAAAATAGAATACCTAAGTCACATAGCTAATTATCCATCTCATTTGAAATTCCCGGCACTAACTTCCACGAAAATGTTAAATAAATACTTATTAAAGACTTTATTTACATTAGTATTTACTAATAGCATGCAACAAACTCGATAGCATGGTTTTATTGATATACACAAAACAATGAAATGAGCGTTTAGCAAATTAAATAGCAAACGTAGTGTGAAAATGACATCATCATAATGTAGTTATCACAGAGTAAACTAATGGCTTTAATATACATACAATTTTACTATCACGCCAGACAATTTGAATTTTAGAATTTTAGAAATTTTAGAATTTGTAATACGTAATTTGTAATTTGTCTGGAAGAGATCGCTTACAGCGATAAGACCGCCTGTTGCTACCATTATTTACACTGTAAATCTGTTATTGTATTTTTTTGGTGGTGCAATAAAGTGTATTTACTTACTTACCTAAACCTGGAGTTATTTAAATAGCTCTCAACTTGTCAGATCAATGAACAGTACCAGTAGCGGGGTGTCAAACATGCCTTTTGACATAAAAAGCTAATTTGTCATGCATCATCAGGCCTGATGATGCTGAGTTACGCTGGTTCCTTAGGGTGGTATCCCATCTGTCGAATATCTTTGTCCAGTGTGTATTTGCATCTCACATTTTGCTTAATGAGAGAGTGAGACGCCATGACATTGGACAAAGAACTTGGAATACCACCCTTAGGAACTATTGTGTAGTGTTAGAGAGAGTCAGATACACACAAGTCCATAGGAGTGAGTCCGCCGTCGCTCTGCATGAAGAGTACATTGGTGCCTTTCAACTCGTCCTTGAAGCCACGGGCGAAGCCGCGCAGGTAGCGTTGTATGTGCGGCGTGAGGTACGCATCGGCCGCGGCCGTGTAGCCACGCGGAGCGAGACGCACCATGGCTGTCACCGCGTGCGAGAGAGAGACGAGAGGGAACCCTATGGGGGATAAACTTCTTAGTACCTATGAGCTCCTGGTACATTGTTATACAAATGCAGAGATAATAGCCATAATCGCGGAATACTGGAAAGCCTTAAGGCCTGTGCACACCGGCTTGCGTGTGTGTGACGTGCGCGTGTGAGTGCGCTAAAATGTTGGAGCCGCACACGCACACGTCACGCAAGCGGTGTGCCGTCTCTCATAAGGATCTGCATACTACAACGCCGCACGCACACGTGCACGTCACGCACACGCAGCCGGTGTGCACAGGCCTTTAGGGTCAACAAATCTACACTAACTTTTAATGGCACACAAAGCAAAACCAAGAATTTATTTGTAAGAATTATGTACGTGAAGCCTTGACTTGATTATTGCTACGTATGTAGCTCTATACAATTAGCAGGTGCAGTACCTACTGCAAAGTACCTACTTTAGTACTTTTCAGGTAGGTTCTTATGTGACACGTTTAGTCGTCTCCAAGGCTGCCTGAGCGATATACTCGTATAATTGCAAGTACGTTATTCCATCCATATTTAATTATTATTTATTCGCCGCATCTCAAGAGCTATGTATCTTTAAATTTTTTAAAGAATCGGATGTGGTTGTGCCAAAAGAACTCATTGATTGGCCAACACTTCGTTTTTTTAGCATTAGAAATAAGGTAAACAATCTTGATGTGTCTTTTTATTGAAAAACACGTTTAAAAAATAAGTCTCGGCAAATATGTAACAATTATGAATCTAATACGATCATTTATATTCTTCTGCTTTCATAAGTAATAATTACTGATTTTTAAAACCGTATTTCAATTAAAAGACATGTCAAGATCGCTTACCTTCTTGCAAGTTCTTTTTAATGCTAAAAAACCGGACAAGTGCGAGTCGGACTCGCGCACGAAGGGTTCCGTACCATAATGCAAAAAAAGGCAAAAAATAAATAAACGGTCACCCATCCATGTACTGACTCCGCCCGACGTTGCTTAACTTCAGTCAAAAATCACGTTTGTTGTATGGGAGCCCCACTTAAATCTTTATTTTATTCTGTTTTTAGTATTTGTTCTTATAGCGGCAACAGAAATACATAATCTGTGAAAATTTCAACTGTGTAGCTATCACGGTTCGTGAGATACAGCCTGGTGACAGACAGACGGACAGACGGACGGACGGACAGCGACGTCTTAGTAATAGGGTCCCGTTTTACCCTTTGGGTACGGAACCCTAAAAAACGAACTATAAAGCTAAAATTACCAAATCATTAACTCACCAATCTCCTCAGCTATCTTCCCAATCCTAATCTCATGCTCATGATACGTGTAACTATGCGCCAGCACCACGGCCACGCTCTCTATCCCCTTCTCCCTCAGCCTCATCAAGTCCCGCCTGACTGCGTCCTCGTCCAACTCCTTCATGATGAGCATCTTCTCTCCCGTGATGCCGGTGACTGGGCGCCATTGGCTCTTGAGGTCTCCGAGCTGGCAGCGGTCATATAAAGCGGGGATGACGCGGCAGTCCACTTCGATAACGTCAGAGTAGAGGACGTCGGGTCGCTTTATGTCCTGGCGGTATGACGAAAATGAAAATTCTTTATTTGCATAAAATATGGTAATAACAAAGACATATGTAACTTCGTATAACATGAATAAAGGCTAAGAAAAAAACGTGCCTCGGAAATCAAGAAAAAGTCATTTTCGGATAGATGCCGCACACACCTTTAGCCTATGCTCGGCTAGATGGCGTGACGACACCGTTTCATATTTAACCATTTTAACACATGGATATCAGTGAATGAACACGGATCAAAATGATATAAAAATACTAAAATCATTTGTGACGTTCCACGGCAAAAGGTACCTTATGGCGGCTGGCGCTTACGTCGCATAGCGCCGCAATAATATTGGAGCGGCGCTAATAATAGCGTAAGCGCCAACCGCCATAAGGTACCTTTACCCGTGGGACATCACATTTATCCATATACATTCATTTTTTTGATAATTTTATACGTTTTCGTTTTGAGTTTTAGTCGTGTGTCGATAGATGGCAGTAAATTTACAGTGACTACAAAATTTACTATGACAGGACCCCTCTGTACTATCCTTCGAGCAACACGGAAGGGAGGCGGCATTCCCACTATTTCCCCTCTGCCGAGGTACAAGATTAGCACGTCAATATAATCTAGCGCGGGTAATAAAACTAGTTGCACTTGGATTTTTCACTAGACCGAGTCCAGACGCGCGCGTGAACACTGCTGCACAAAAATGCCTGTTTGCTCGGTTTTTTGTTATAAAAAGAGGTCGGGGACATCAAATTTACAAAATGAAAGTGTTACATTTCACATGTAATATTTTTTTTTACATATCATACGTTTAATTACATTTAAATACAATTATTATATTTTAGTCTCAAGTAATTGTTGGATTTATCGATTTTGCTCGCTCAGTACAAATTGCGGATCGGTCGAGCGACAAATCCGACTTCTCATCTCTCAGAATACAATGACATACTTCAACGAAAATGTGTTAGTGTGCGTGTTGTGACACTAGTCACTCGTCCGTACACAAAAAGAGATCGAGGTTTGCAAGATTTGTCTTTGACGTGTGTCATTTTCTATGTATTTGTGTCGTCATTACAGAGGGCCTACCGCGAACCACGTTTGACGTGTTGCCTCCCTGTCACACTTACGTATGAATTTACAAGTGCCATAGAGAGGCAACACGTCGAACGTGGTTCGCGGTAGGGCCTTTGATTGGATTTTGTATGTAAGTGTGTGAGAAGTGCGACTGTGTGCACCTTCCCCCCGCGAAAAATGGCAGAATGATTTGTACGGTGAGATATCGCTTGGGCCCCTCCCTTCCGACGTGTCGGAAGCCGGTGTTGCTCGAAGGTACTATCTATTCTTTTTGGTAATAACAAGGAGTTATTAGAAAGATATTCCCGTACAGGAACATATTTTGCTGGTTAGGCATGCAAATGCTGTCTTGAAGCTATACATACTCTTAATAGTCTTAATCTAACTCATATTTCTAATTAATACTATTAAATTTCGAAAAACTCACAGAGTAAAACACCTGTTTTTTGAGCCACAATATAGCTGCACTTTAAATGGATTAAGAGGCAGGGGCTTGATGTTTTCCGGAAGGGCATTAAATATATTTCGGTTTTAGTTTAGATAAAGAATGTTTAGAGGAAATCATTCAGGCCTTTAGCATCTTGACAGATGATTTATGCAGCGTCTGTTAGCGAGGAACAACGTCTCTCGTGGCTGTATAAGCCAATGCGGGACCGGCATTTGCGACCGCATTTATGGCAGCTGAAGCAGGGAGTCATGTCGGCATCATCAGGTGGATTGTGCCTCTTTGCGGGTTTTCGGGTCGGGTCGTAAGAGAAAATATCTAATCGATAATTTACTGTCAGCCAATTAAAATTATGGAGCGTAACGAAACGGAATGTTGTTGTTTGGCGAATTCGACTTTAGCATCTGAACCTTGGCCGCAATGCTAGTTATTACCCAACTATGGGATAGTCAGCAGAAAGGGTTATGATTTAAAAAATCTATCAATGTCTTTGTATTTTTATTACGTGTGTTTCATCGTAGTGCAAAATGATAGAGCACAATTAATCAAGTTTTTAAAACTTTTTGGGCATTTCGAGACTTTTCACGATTTGACCACCAAAGGTGTCAAGTGACCTGTCCGGCTACGGGCCAATAGGTATCAACCTTTGTGCATTCCGCCAAGGTTTACAATGACGCACCGCACACGATAGGCGTAGCTTTCAAAGAGTTAACAATGTGGTAAAAGTCACAAAACTTACCAATTGGAAAATGTTAGGCCTGGCCTGGTTGCCAATGAGCAGCAGGTCCTTAAAGCCCTTGTTGATGACCAGCGCCATCTTGGCCCCCTTGCGCTCCAGCAGCGCGTTGGTGGCCACTGTAGTACCCATCCTGATGGACTCTATGAGGGAGGTGTTCACCTTGCCGTCTTTATCTACCGCGTTACCAGTTTCCTTTGGCAGACAGAGAAAAAAGTTAAATACTGTAGGTACTTATATCCAAGTTGAAGTGATATGAAATGAAATCATTTCAATATTTCGTCGGGTGACAAGCAAAAGTCACTATCAAAAAATTAAAGTAACAATGCACTTGTAACATTACACTTGTAACAACACGTTTTATTGTCCAATAATTTCAATGGTGTTAGTTAGTGACTTTTGTTTGTCACCTGACTATAAAAAAAACTCATTTTTTATACTATTGACGATTTGTGAGGATACTAAACACCAGGGACAAATAACCAGGCTCATAATAAAACTACAGCACAACTGAAACATTATTTACAGACCTCCTGAAGAATCCTTCTAATAGCCTCCCTTGGGGCATCATCATAGTTTTGTGGGTCCACAGAGAGAAGTTTCATAACCCGCACTTTGCCATTAGGGCATCGGGCAAACACATCTGTAAATGTGCCTCCTCTATCAATAGCAAACTGAAAACCCGGCGGACTCATTGTATATAATCTGAAAGCAACATTTTAACTATTAATGAACAATTTAGTGCATTTCAAAAAAGTAAGCTTAACCTCATAAGACCCAGGGCAATTTTTGGCTTTTGAATTTGGCACTTTCTTTTATTTCCTTAAGGCCCACTTGCACCATTCCGCTAACCCGGGATTAATCAGTTAAACCGATAACCTAATGTCAAATTGTACTGGTAACCATGGTAACGTAAGGTTTAACCGGTTAACCCCGGGTTAGTGGAATGGTGCAAGTGGGCCTAAGAGTTCAAAACTCGAATTAAATTTTTACTTGTACAAGTACACGGGGACTTACGAGGATAATAGTAAAATAAATAACTATAAATTGTGAATGTAATGGGACTAAACATACATAAAAGATGTGACACAGCAGTAAAAATGCCTTCAAGAAAAACTACTTAAGTACATGGTAACAAGTTAAAGATAATGAAACAATTGATAGTATTCACCTTCTAACAAATAGCTATTTGTATTTCAATATCTAAATTGAATACGGCAATAATTTATCTTCCTCCACCGTGGAGATATGAGATGAAAACCAATATTGTCTGGGTCTCAAAATTATCTTATTAGTTGTTGTGCCACACGAAATACAACTTTATTACTATTCGCAAAGAGTGAAATGTTTAACATACTAGGTGCACAATTTGCACAAATGAGGAAGGAAAAAAATAAACTAAGATTTTTAAAAGACGAATCATTATTAACATACTTCTTCTTTAGACGGGGAGAATGAATTACTCGTATTGAATAAAGAAAAGCCGTTACTTACGTACAGACTTCTTCACTTTAAGCTTAAAACTAAATAAATGTTGTTTACTTTTGATAAACTACGAGGTTGTTTTGCTGACTGACAGTGACATTAGTGATAATAAGACTCGGGCTGTGTTCAGATTTAATAAAAATATTGTAATTTTTTTTCCAAAGTGTTCTTAAATTAATTATTAAAAATATGATGTGGCATTTTAATGCATATTTATTAATCCTTTATCTATTTTATTGAATAATAAATGCAATCCTAAACTACTTATTGTGAACCATTGTGAACAGCCAAAACTGATTAACATGAACGCTCTCATAACAGTAACCTAACTTTTTAACTGTCAACGTCACGTCTACTTGGTGTGTTTGTTGAATGCTGAATTTTTCATATTTATCACACAAAACCTATACAACACTCAGTGCCCTCCTTAGAAGAATGGGGAATAGAAAACGAAACCGTAATGTCAATAAATTCGCACAGCGAAAACGGGACAAGAAGGAACAGGTAATTAAATAACAACATTATGTTTACATCTGTGCCGAATCTCATGTTAACTTTAATTATGCTTTCAACTCGCAGGAGAAAAACCCTCAAGCAAAGCCAGAAGGTGATACACGTAAGCACTATGAAGATATAGTCCGAGAAAACGCTACTTTCGAAGAATATTACAAGGTATGTTTTTCAACCTTTTACATAGCAAAGGCTTTCACTAATTCAGCCTTAAACTTATAAGATTATATTTTTCAGGGTCAAAAAGTATGCCCTGAAGAAGAATGGCCAGCATTCATGAAGGCACTTAAGGAAAATCTGCCCACCGCATTCCGGATAACTGGCTCCAAATGTGAGGCTGACGCACTGATGAACATTGTGAAGAGTGAATACTTCTCGGAGCTGCTCAATGTCAAGCTGAAGACCGAGGGAGAGGAGGAAGAGGAAATCAAACCTATGAATTTGCCTTGGTAATGAGAAACTTTGGATTTTCATTATTTTTATTGTTTGCGTGAAACTTTGTCCGCAAAGGACTCATTAGGGAACTCTTAGTCCATTTTTTATGATAAAGCGCGCAAAATTTATGTCAATTATCATATCATCATTATTTAGGTACCCAAATGGCTTGGCATGGCAGCTGCGCCTGTCCAGAACAGACATCCGTCGCAGCGAGCCCCTCTACAAGCTGCATAACTTCCTGGTAGCGGAGACGGCTGCAGGCGGTGTGTCCCGTCAGGAAGCTGTCTCCATGATACCACCTGTTGTGCTGGATGTACAGCCACATCACAAAGTGAGTAGTGACTATATTAGCAAGTAATTAGAGTTAGACCAAGAAAAGTCTGCAGCGATTTTGACAACACGCAGTGCAAGTGTTATTTATACATCATAATTTCATAGAAGTTTGACATTTAAAATAACACTTGCACTGCGTGGGCTATCACAATCTCTGCAGACTTTTCTTGGTCTAATTCTATAAAGATCTTAATATATGTACAATACAATACAATACTCTTTATTGCACACCTCACATACTTGTAGACCTTGTAGTAATATGATTTACCACATTACTTAGAGTTAGACCAGGACAAGTCTGCAACAATTTTGATAGCGCACATTGCGCAAGTGTTATTTTAAACATCAAACTTATATGATATTATGACATATTAATAACACTTGCACTTCGTGTTCTATCAAAATCATTACAGACTAATCTTGGTTGAACTCTATCTTTTTTTTTTTTTTATTATTACAGCTTTATTTATTTCAGCGAATATAATGTTTGTTTATATGTTGTTGTATTATTTGTTAATTCTTTTCACTGATCCCTATTGGGTAAAAGCCTCCTCGAGTCCCTTCCATTGTTCTCTATCTGTAGCTAATTTCATCCAATTTATTCCTGTTTTTCCAACTATTTGAACTATGTCGTCTGACCAGCGCTTCTGTGGCCTTCCTTGATGTCTTTTTCCAGGTGGTCCTGTCCATTCAGTCACAGTCTTAGTCCATCTTTTGTCTGTATATCTTGACACATGACTAGCCCATTGCCATTTTAGACGCAGTGTTTGTTTTAGGGCATCCACAAGTTTAGTTCTTTTCCTGATCTCTTCATAGTGATAAGTCAGAAATGAAGAGATCAGGAAAAGAACTCTATCTAATTAATCTAAATATATATGTTTCAAGGTACTGGACATGTGTGCAGCCCCTGGTTCTAAGACAGCTCAGCTGATTGAGTTCCTACATGCAGATGAGGATAAAATGCCAACAGGTAATGGTAGAATAGCACATATTTATTACTGCAATGTTCTGCCGCCAGAGTGCAGCACTATTGACTCAGTAAATTCATAGACTATTATACATACTGTGCCTTACACTGTTTTTTGACAAGTTTTCACAGACAATAAAATATGACATTGATGCATCAAGGCGGTTTGTTAACAAGGGCCTACCGGTAAACGCGAAAATCGAAATTTAGCTATCCGCCTCTTTATCGCTTGAATATGCGAGAGTCATAGAGAGGCAGAAATCAAACCCTCGATTGTCGTGTTTCACGGTAGGCCATGTGTCATTGATGCCAACAGGTAATGGTAGAATAGCACATATTACTGCAATGTTCTGCCGCCAGAGTGCAGCACTATTGACTCAGTAAATTCATAGACTATTATACATACTGTGCCTTACACTGTTTTTTGACAAGTTTTCACAGACAATAAAATATGACATTGATGCATCAAGGCGGTTTGTTAACAAGGGCCTACCGGTAAACGCGAAAATCGAAATTTAGCTATCCGCCTCTTTATCGCTTGAATATGCGAGAGTCATAGAGAGGCAGAAATCAAACCCTCGATTGTCGTGTTTCACGGTAGGCCATGTGTCATTGATATTTGTTTACTGTATGTGTACAACTAGCGCCACCTACGCAGAGCTTTGCCTAATATTCCCTATAGGTCTATTTTATCTGCCTGTCTCTGGCACAGTCAATTACTTTTTTTTTAGTTTTATATTACTAAGCTAATAATGCGTTACCTTCAGGCTTCGTGATGGCGAATGACGTGGACAACAGCCGCTGCTACATGCTGGTGCACCAGGCCAAGAGACTCAACTCGCCCTGCATCGTCATCACAAACCACGACTCTGCTGTCATGCCCAACATACAAGTCACGGACCCCAAGGTAGTAATCATCATTTTTAGGGTTCCGTACCCAAAGGGTAAAACGGGACCCTATTACTAAGACTTCGCTATCCGTCCGTCTGTCTGTCACCAGGCTGTATCTCACGAACCGTGATAGCTAGACAGTTGAAATTTTCACAGATGATGTATTTCTGTTGCCGCTATAACAACAAATACTAAAAACAGAGTAAAATAAAGATTTAAATGTGGCTCCCATACAACAAACGTGATTTTTGACCAAAGTTAAGCAACGTCGGGAGTGGTCAGTACTTGGATGGGTGACCGTTTTTTTTTTGCTTTTTTTTTTGTTTTTTTTTTTGCATTATGGTACGGAACCCTTCGTGCGCGAGTCCGACTCGCACTTGCCCGGTTTTTAAATCCATGTTCCAAGTTTTTGTTACGATTAAATAGGGGTACGCTCGGCAATTATCTCCATTGGCGAATTTTTACGTAATATATCGCCATCTGACCTGTACGACTCATTTATAGGCAGGTCCAAACTGAACGACCAGCTTTGAGAACAAATCGCCGCGAGAAGCAACTCGGTTTCTAAAGCCGTGCCTCGCCCGGCAAACACACTCGCTTGCACGATGTCTCGGGCGAGGCAAGTATTCAGAGACCGTCTGTTCAATGAAATCCAACAGTTGTGAATGTTGTTATTTATTTGCAGAACCCAGAATCCACTGTCCCGCTGAAGTTCGACCGGATCCTGTGTGACGTGCCGTGCTCCGGGGATGCGACGCTGCGGAAGAATCCCGACATCTGGCTCAAATGGTCCACGGGCAACGGGAACAACCTACACGGGTCTGTCAAATTTAAAATCCGCAATGATATATTCTTTTGTCTTCACAAGCTTATATTTATCTTGCAATGTTTATCAAAATCTGCAAGTAAGATTTGAACCAGTTCCTGGTGTCAGGTTGAGCTGACATTTAGTCGACCTACGCCCTACGCAACTGCTGTCTGATGATAGTGACTTCGGGAAATCTCTACTAAAGAAACGCAGCTCTATTGTGTTTGAGCTCGTTTCTATTCAAGGCACTTGTCCCACCGCAGGCGATGAGCGATACGCGAGTACAACGATAAACTAGAAACGAGTGGGCGAGCGGCGAGAAGCGAGTGTTAGCTCCAATAGTTTTGTCGCTCGGCTATAGACGAGTGTTCGAGTGCGACGGGTTATTACTCGCGTCACTCGCTCGGGCGGTGCAGCGTAGCCGAACACGCAGACGTCGCAGACTTGTTCAAACTACGAAGCGAGCATCGCCGAGCGAGTACTGCTGAGCTAGTTTTATCTTATCGCGGCGACAAACTAGTAGAGCGAGTTTCCTCGCCGGCAGTGTGAACAGCCAGGGATGAACTATTAATATATGTGTCTCTTTTACTAACACAGGATCCTAATCTTTTGTTCATTTCTTGGGCGAGAAAATCGCCGATAGTCAATCGCTTACACGTTCTTGGTGGGACAAGTGCCAGGTTAATTTAACCTTTAGCGGCCCACCATACAAGGAAAATTGGCAATCAAAGGTATTCGAAAATAGAGTTGAATTTGCTATGTTTTAAAATCCCACGAAACAAAACAAAAGCATCTCTGTTCCATTTCATTATGATTTAAATTTCATTGGTGTTAATTTTTACCAATATTAGGAACTTGAACCCCATTAGAGGTTTAGAAAATAGTAATGTTCGGTGTAAGTTTCTACCACTTTTACTAATGACTAATATTGATGTGTTAAACACTCGTATTTGTTATCGGTCCGTTGTTTTTGATCCCAAATTACATTCCCCATAGCATCCAATACCGCGTGCTGAAGCGCGGCTGCGAGCTGCTGGCCTCGGGCGGGCGCCTCGTGTACTCCACCTGCTCGTTCAACCCCGTCGAGAACGAGGCCGTCATACACAGGATGCTGGCCGAGGCCGGCGGCAGCATCGCCCTAGTGGACGTCCGGGCCTCGCTCACCGGACTGAAGTCACACCCAGGTAAGTGGCTCTGTGAGCTTGCCGCGGGCGGGCGCCTCGTGTACTCCACCTGCTCGTTCAACCCTGTCGAGAACGAGGCCGTCATACACAGGATGCTGGCCGAGGCCGGCGGCAGCATCGCCCTAGTGGACGTCCGGGCCTCGCTCACCGGACTGAAGTCGCACCCAGGTAAGTGGCTCTGTTAGTGAGGATGTTAAGTGCAACAACCTTTTTTTGTTTGATTAAAGCATGAAACTTGGCACAGCAGTTCCTTATATCAAAATAAGCCGATTTAGATCGGTAGCCCGAAGGACCCCCCCCTCTGGGGCCAGGGAGGGGGGGTCAAAGAACCGCTCCGCCCGGCTTCATTCTAAAAAATCTAACAGGCCCCGTTTAGGTAATAGGTCATATTTGGTATCAATTTCGGATAAATCAATAACGTAGAATTCATTTCTGTTATTAAAAAATTGCAATTTGTCGAACAAAATTAAAAAAAATTAAAAATAATCTAATTTTTCAAGTGTAATTTTTATGTTTTATTTGGTGTCAAAATTAAACTGCCTGGTTTTTCTACATATAAAAAATATGACAATAAAGCCTATTTAATGCAGATTTTATAAACATAACTTTTGTTTACCTTTATTAAAAGAAAATTGCATAAAAAAACTTATACCGTCTCGCGCCGGTGAATATCTTTTTACCGACATCGGCATCGTTATAGACAACATCCGAAGTACACACTCTGGAGACCGATTAAATGTATTGTTTATTGTTGTAGATCCTATTATAAAGATAGAAAAGCGTACATATATTATTATTATGTGTCGTTCAGTGAAAAAAGGGACCTAGGAAAAAATTATCACAGAGCCTCGCGTTTGTATAGAAGCATACTCGTATTTAATTAGTGCCAACCACTCCAAGGACTCCATGGTCGCTGTTCTCAATGAATAAGAAGTAAACTGTAAGTATATATGTCAGTTTCAATCATATTCTGGCCACAGTAGGGTTGTCAGAACAGTTTGGAAACAGTCATTTGCTTTTTGCTTCCATTCCCAAGAAGACAGACTGAGCGTTGAGGGGGCTTTTGACACAGCAACCTTCGAGGCCGTAGAGGAAAGTCTGAAGAGTGAGGGCATCTGACCGGCAATAGCGCAATGGATAGGGAAAATGCTAAGAGGTAGATCCATTACGGCGGAGCTGGGAGGAGTAACAAAGACGATTAGTCCAAGAAGAGGGTTCCCACAAGGGGGATGCCTGTCCCCCCTGATGTGGTGCCCACTTCTAAACTCAATGGTAAAAGAGCTCAACAGAGGAGGCATGTACATGCAGGCTTACTCTGATGATGGAGTGCTGTTAGAGAGAGGAATGGTTGTCACTGCGATAAGAGATATAATGATAAGAGGTCTCAGACAGGTACTGAGATGGTGTAGAGAGAGAGGGTTGGATCTCAATCCATCGAAAACAAAGCTGGTGCTATTCACTAATAGAAGAATAAAGGAGATGAAACCCATAAAGATACAAGGTATAGAACTAGACATGGTGGAGGAGTTGAAATATCTGGGCGTTACTTTAGACAGTAAACTCAGGCACAAAACTCACATCAAGGAGCAGACGGCTAAAGCTATAAGAACACTGTTCCAATGCAAAAGGGCAGTAGGAAAGAACTGGGGACTGAAGCCAGGAATGATCCACTGGATCTACAAGGCGATAATACTACCCAGGGTGCTATATGGAGCCGTGACATGGTGGTATAGAGCACATATTAAAGAAAACCAAAGAGACCTAAGACCTAACCAAAGTCCAGAGATTAGCGTGCCTCATGATGACGGGGGCTATGAGAATGACCCCGACACACGCAATGGATGGAGGTAATGCTAGGCTTGAAGCCACTCTGGATTGAGGTAGAGAAAAGAGCCACCGAACAGTGGTACAGAATGAAAGCATGCAACGAATGGAGAGGAAGCTGCGTAGGCAAGAGACACGCGCTGATACAAAGAGAGGCACTATCAAAACTTGAAATGTTGATGGCCAATAATGACGTTATAAAGAGGCAGGAGATATTTGACAAGAAATATAGAATACACATAGGAGACAAAGATAACTGGAAGGTGGAAGTCGGACACCCGACGACCATCTGCTTCACGGATGGCTCAAGAAGAAGCTCGATGAAACTAGCAGGAGCGGGCATAGTGATCCTCAAACTGGGAGAGCATCAGTACCACTGGGTAGATATGCTAGCGTGTTCCAAGCCGAGGTATGTGCTATAACGCGCTGCGCAAGCATAATCAAGAAGAGCGTAAAACAAGAGGGTACTGTCGTAATATACACAGACAGCCAGGCAGCACTAAAGGCACTAAAGAAAATATCAGTTACCTCCTCTCTCGTGAGAGAATATCGAGAGGAGCTCAACTTGATAGGCAAGCAAAGAAGTGTCACGGAGGCATGGGTTCCAGGACACCAGGGAGTAACGGGAAACGAGAAAGCTGACGAGCTGGCGAGGATAAGGGCGGAGACGGAATACATAGGTCCGGAACCGGCTCTGCCTATGTCAGCGGATGTCACGAAGGGAGTCATAGAGAAGGTAAAAGAGATGGAAGCACAGAGAGAATGGGAAGAAGAGACTGGATGCAGACAGTCGAAGATGATGATCAAAGGTATAGACCACAGGAGAACCAGGTATCTTCTGAAACTAGGTAAGAGCAGTCTGAGACTATTGACAGGTATCATTACAGGTCACAATACTCTCAACAGACACCTCAAGATAATGGAAATTAGTAGAGACGCCTCCTATCCACATTGTGGTAAGGAGGAGACTAGCTTACACTTACTAGCAGAATGTACTATGTACGCGGCACCGCGATATAATACATGCGGTAGAGACACACTAAAAGAAAACGAACTAAAGGACGTCGAACTCAAAGATGTCCTTTTATTCTGCAGGAAAACAAGAAGATTTGAGGAGAATAGTGTGGGAATGCCGCCGGGACAGTAACCTGAAGCTCCAACTCTAGGGAACTGGGCTGAATGAACGCGACAAGCGATCGACAGCCCGCCTGCTTCTGACCGGGCGTCCCTACACTACATCTACATCTACATGTATAAGTTAGTCTATGAATTTACTAGAGTCGGTAGTGCTGCACTCTGGCGGCAGAACATTGCAGTAATATCCCATATTGAGAACAGCGACCATGGAGTCCATGGAGTGGTTGGCACTAACTAAATACGAGTATGCTTCTATACAAACGCGAGGCTCTGTGATAATTTGTTCCAAGGTCCCTTTTTTCACTGAACGACACATAAAATAATATTTGTACGCTTTTCTATCTCTATAATAGGATCTACAACAATAAACAATACTTTTAATCGGTCTCCAGAGTGTGTACTTCGGATGTTGTCTATATCGATGCCGATGTCAGTAGAAAGATATTCACCGGCGCGAGACGATATAAGTTTTTTTTATGCGATTTCCTCTAAATAAAGGTATGTAAAAGTTATGTTTTTAAAATCTGCATTAAATAGGCTTTATCATCATATTTTTTTAATGTAGAAAAACCAGGCAGTTTAATTTTGACAATAAATAAGAAACAAAAATTACACTTGAAAAATTAGATACTATGAGTTTTTTTTTATTTTTTTCTACAAATCGCTAAATTTTTATACCAGAAATGAATTCTACGTTATTGATTTATCCGAAATTGATACCAAATATGACTTATTAGCTAAACGGGGCCTGTTAGAATTTTAAGAATGAAGCCGGGCGGAGCGGTACTTTGACCCCCCCCCTCTCGGGCCCCAGAGGGGAGGCTCCTGCGGGCTACCGATCGAAATCGGCTTGTTTTGATGTAAGGAACAACTGTGCCAAGTTTCATGCTTTAATCAAGAAAAAAAAGGTTCGACCTTTTTTTGTCACTTAGAACCCTAGCTATGTGAGCTGGCCGCGGGCGGGCGCCTCATGTACTCCACCTGCTCGTTCAACCCCGTCGAGAACGAGGCCGTCATACACAGGATGCTGGCCGAGGCCGGCGGCAGCATCGCCCTAGTGGACGTCCGGGCCTCGCTCACCGGACTGAAGTCGCACCCAGGTAAGTGGCTCTGTGAGCTGGCCGCGGGCGGGCGCCTCATGTACTCCACCTGCTCGTTCAACCCCGTCGAGAACGAGGCCGTCATACACAGGATGCTGGCCGAGGCCGGCGGCAGCATCGCCCTAGTGGACGTCCGGGCCTCGCTCAGCGGACTGAAGTCGCACCCAGGTCATTATGTTGCTAGTTCACCTTGACTTGTAAAAGAGCTCTTAATACATTCAGTGCCAGCGACTCGCTAGGAGGGTTCACTGTTCCTAGTCGCTTTTCGCTACTTACGGTCTTTCCCGTGTTATCGGCTACGCTCGTAGCGCGTAGCTCGCGCTGGCACTGAATGTGAAATGCCTACAGATTTTTGTAAATTACATGCCTAGCTAGTACATGCATAATACTGTATATCTTCTTGAGAACGAATGAAACATTCGCCAGATTCAACTTTAATTCAGCCTTTGTCTCTTACTCCTTTGACCGCAATCCGTTGTCTCTGTTAACTGAATATTAGTAAACTTTAGTCCAACGACATTAGGACTTACAAGGTCCTTTTGAACGCCAATGACAGATATATCGGCACCGCAGGTCTAACGCCAAAGACTGATTAATCCGTCACAGGCCACAGAGCAACATAGACCTACGTGCATATACATAAAGTTGAATTTCAGTTTTGACACTTCGGTGACGTGGCGTCCGAGTGACAGCTTTTGTGTTTGACACGGCGTCGAAAAGGTTAACACGCTCAAGTCATTAACTAAAGTCAGACCGTGAAAAGACTGCAGTGACTTTGATAGCCCACGCAGTGCAAGTGTCATTTTAAACGTCAAACTTCTATAAAATTATGACGTATAAATAACCCATACACTGCGTGGGCTATCAAATCCGCTGCACACTTTTCTTGGTGTGACTCTAACGAGGTTTTGGCAGAAATTAGTGACGTAAAATTGAATTATTTCAATGACTTTATTCAGGCATGACGCATTGGCGGCCGGCGTCAAAAGACATGGTGTTCTACGACAAGTACGAGGAGGTCCCGGAGAAGTGGCAGACCGTGGTGCGCCCGCAGATGTTCCCGCCCCAGCCTGAGGACCTGGACAAATTCCACCTGGACAGATGGTAATATACATCATCAATCTCATTAAAAAATCACACACAAATGTGTGTATTGCTAAGTGTGGTAGAAATTGCTACGTACTTTGTGTCGTTTTTAGGGTTCCGTACCCAAAGGGTAAAACGGGACCCTATTACTCAGACTTCACTGTCCGTCCGTCCGTCCGTCCGTCTGTCACCAGGCTGTATCTCACGAACCGTGATAGCTAGACAGTTGAAATTTTCACAGATGATGTATTTCTGTTGCCGCTATAATAACAAATACTAAAAACAGAATAAAATAAAGATTTAAGTGGGGCTCCCATACAACAAACGTGATTTTTGACCAAAGTTAAGCAACGTCGGGCGGGGTCAGTACTTGGATGGGTGACTGGTTTTTATTTGCCGTTTTTTGCATTATGGTACGGAACCCTTCGTGCGCGAGTCCGACTCGCACTAGCCCGGTTTTTAGTTTTTGTCCATGGCTGGGAAAACTCAGGTGGATAACTTTGTTACAACTAGAGATGTCATACCAAACTGTAAATTCAAGAAATCTCCATTATCTGCTTGCGCCCGATAGCTGCGCCTTTCAGAAGAGTTCTTGGGATGTAAGAATTCTCCACGGTAGCCCAAAGCGGATGGGGATCATTACATTTCACATTTGAAAAACCTCCTCAAATGTATCCAGTTTTCCTCAACAATTCAGGTCCTGGAGATATTTGATGTTATTAGGTACACTGTAATACGTGACAATACGCAAAAAATTATCTATTCAATCGCCTCAAACAACGAACTAAATGTTACATTTTCCTAAATAACCCAAGTCAAAACCTTTCAGCATTCGAATCCTGCCCCACCACCAAGACACGGGTGGTTTCTTCGTGGCCGTGCTCGAGAAGACGGCGCCGCTCCCGTGGGAGAAGGACCGCGAGACGGAGCAGCCCCAGGAGAGAGAGAGAAAGGAGGAGAAGCCGCCGGCCAAGAGGAGGCGCATGGGCGGCTACAGGGAGGACCCGTTTGTGTTCTTCAAGGGGGATGATGAGGATGTGTTCCCGTCGATTAAGGAGTTCTATGATCTGAGCGCGGAGTTTGATTCCAAGTGTTTGCTGACCAGGTAAGGTTCAACAGGATTTTTCAATTCTTATGTTAGTCAGCCACTCAGTCAGAAAAATCTCCATTTTACCGACCTTAATAACTGTTTGAGCTATATTCATGAGACTGGGGTCCTAGGTAGCCTTAAGGGTAAATGAATCAAATTTAATATGCTTATGTTTTGATTTTGAGTTACATAGGGTTCAAAAGTCGCTCCAAATGGTTCGTGTAATATAACACTCGGCCGCTGCGTCGCCAGTTCTATATATCCATTCTAATCATTTTCCAAGGCTCTCTCTCAAACTTTTTATCGTTTTATGTATGATTGGAGTGTAATGTAACTAATATAATACATTGTCTATGTATTGAACACAGATGTCACGTGGGCAAGAAGAAGAACATCTACCTGGTGTCCCCGGTAGTGCGCGACGTGGTGCGCCGCAACGAGAACAGCATCAAGATCATCAACACCGGCGTCAAGACCTTCGTGCGCTGCGACAATAAGAACATGACCTGCGCCTTCAGGTACACACACTACACCAATGATTTATAACCCAAGATAGGTTATAGACGTTCCAAAATTGAAGCGCTTACCTTGTGACAAATTTTACAAGTTGCCTTTAGTCGCACCTGGGCAAGAGAGACGTGTGCACGTGGTAATGAGCTGCCGCACACCGAAAGAGAAAGAGACAAGCTTATGTTTAACAACAAGTATGACAAAGATGGATGAAATGCGAAAATTAATCAAAAATAACAGATTTCTTCGTAGGTACAGAAATAAGTATTTTTTATGCTCCTCAAGTACGAGTATAACCTATCTATAGGTATGTAATATCATTGCACTACACCAACTAACTATACAACTAATTATGCATTGCTATATAAGCACACACACGCGCGCGCTCACACACACACACACGCGCGCGCACACACACACACACACACACACACATATACATACACAAACACACACGCACACATCTCTTTTATATTAAGTACCCTATACCACATTAAATTTATATTAATATAATATAAGGAGTAGTTAATTTTGTAATTTTTTTTTTTTGTAATAAGTCATATTTTGTAATTTTTGTAAAAAAATTATACTTATTGTAAACTAACCGCGTGGAAGAGCGGTGTTCTCTTAGCACAAGTGTCTTCTCACTTAAAAAGAGACACCAGTGCAGCTACTGTAATTTGCTTTTCAAGCTACTGAATAAAATATTTTTTTTTTTTATTCATAGCGTCAGTGGTAACCGAGGGATCCCATCGAGCAAAGATTGGATCGGCTTTAAAAAACCACCCAAGTGCGAGTCGCACTCGCGCACGAAGGGCTCCGTACCATTCCGTAATATTAAACAAATAACGGCAAAAAAATCACGTTTATTGTATGGGAGGCCCACTTCAATATCAATTTTATTATGGTTTTATTATTTGTTATAGCGGCAACAGAAATATATCAACTGTGAAAATTTCAACTGTCTAGCTATCACGGTTCGTGAGATACAGCCTGGTGACAGACGGACGGACGGACGGACGGACAGCGAAGTCTTAGTAATAGGGTCCCGTTTTACCCTTTGGGTACGGATCCCTAAAAACGTCATTCACACGCCAAGGTCTCGGGCGCCAGCAAGCTAATGTAAACTTAGTGATGCACCGGATATTCGGTTACTATCCGGTATCCGGCCTATCCGGATATTATTTTAACATCCGGTATCCGGTATCAACTATTATCACGGCTCATGAGATACAGCCTGGTGACAGACGTGGAGACGTGGACAGTGGAGTCTTAGTAATAGAGTCCCGTTTTTACCGGGTACGGAATCCTAAAAAAAATTCTTTAGTATGATCTGTGATCTAAATTTTAATTTGCATTTTCCCAGGCTATCCCAGGAAGGGCTGGCCAGTGTGGCCCCGTTCATCGGGCCGCGGCGCCGCGTGCGCATCCTCAAGGAGGACTTGGTGCTGGTGCTGCAGAACGACAACCCCAGCAGCCCCCCGGACCTCAAGCTCTTCAGCGAGCACGCGCAGGCGCAGCTCAAGGATCTCGGTGAGTATTCTATATCCTCTAGCCGCCAAAGCAAAATGAAATTTTATTTGGTCAACACAAAGTTCAGATTAGAATGGAACAGGAGACCTTTTTATAGGTCTCTAGATGGCTATAGGATATCGAGATAACATTTCAATATTTAAGAGTGAACAGGCACCTCCTGGGCGAGCTCGCTCCATCGTAGGCCACGTCTACGCCTCGGCTAGTCTGTGGCCATGAGTAAACCCATTCATAATAAAAAAAAAAATAGTTATCGTTATTTATAGGGAATATTAACAGCAACATTTAACATTGATGATTCTCCATCAGTAAACCTATCATCTAAGAACTCTGTTAACAGCGTGGGACGATGGTACAGTCAGCAGCAGAAGTTGCTAAGCGGGCCAGGTGTTCTAAATGATCTTGACGCTACTTTATCTTTATTGTTAAGAGAATATGTCAAGTATGTCAATGCATGTCAAGGTAATTTTGAACACCTCACCCGCTTAGCAACTTTTGCTGCTGACTGTACATCGGTACTACTACCAACAACGAAACCGGCATAGTTTATGCATTTAGGATGAGAAGCAGTTTGCACACGAATGAAGTATTTTTTTCTATGAAATATAGTCGTGTTCCTCATTGCTGAGGGTCATGAAATCAGCTTCGCTTTGACGGTCTCCCGCCATCTGTGTTTGTTTTTGGCATCGTGAAGCGCGAAATGCATTCGGGTGTCCAGGGTGGAACGGACTTACGGCCTCTAGGTCGTGTGCCATCAACCATGCCAATTGACCTTGGTTGAGAGTCTGGTTTTGATGTCGAGTTCGCGTAAGATCGACATATTTGTGCGAAAAATACTTCTTCGAAAAGTTCTTGTTATAGATTTAATTTTATTGAGAGTCCTTAAATTCTAAATTTAAACTTATATGACTGTGATGTCGACTCTACCCTACCACGCATAATGACCATTGAAACTTATGCGTGGAGGCAGAATAGCTCGCTCTGTGGCTAACAAACAAATCAACCGATCGGAATGAATTAGACTTAAGTGATTTGAAGATGTAATGAAACAAACCAAACATAATATGCTTCCAGCAACCGGCAGTTGTATCCTGCAGTACCAGGCCCCGGGGTCGAGCCTGCGCCTCGCGCTGGTGGGCTGGCGCGGCGTGCACTCGCTGCGCGCCTACACCGCCACGCCCGACACCGTGCACTACCTGCGCCTGCTCGGGGCTGACTTTAGCAAATATGGTACGTAAGGGCATAATGATAAGGTTCACATTTGATTGGAGAGGTCGTGACATCTAATTATTATGTTATATTGTGTCGTTGGCGTACGTGTATTGTATCAACTTTAGTTTAAGTCGGGTGCCCACAGAAAACCAGCGCCACGGTTTGACGCGGCTAAGTGGGATCCTATTTTAGCGTCCAAATGTTTTTTTTTTTAATTGTCTGCATGACTTTCTTATGTACTATGTTGTAGCATTAACAAAAATGTATTTCTTCTTCTTTGTTCTTAATTCCTATTGAACTTTATAACTATTGGGCCAGTAGCTGTTGGGTAATTCTGTCATCGTGCACTGCGGTTCTATGGGACTGACTTTACCTAATATGGTACGGGTTGAAATAAGATTAAGGTCCAATTTGAATGGGGTTGTCCGGTCGAAGTATTCAGCAGATGGCGCCAGCATAGCTTGCCCTGTCAATCCCTAGAATTTTATCAATTGTTTTAAGTGGGATTTTATGCCCTGGTTGCCAGCCCTTTAATATTATGTATACTGTGTGGACCATTGCAGTCTGTAAATAAAATGATTATGATTATAATAAGCCAAATCTCATAGAAGAAGGGGCAAGCTGTGATGGCGCCATCTATGCAAACCTTTGACAGTTGCCAACTCCATTGATATAAAGAAAATTCATGCACGATCTCAAGCTTATGGGGGTCCAAATTTATCAAATATAGTCCGTGTAGTAATAAGATTAAAACTCAAACTTATAGTTCGTTTTTTTTAGCATTAGAAAGAACTTGCAAGAAGGTAAGCGATCTTGACATGTCATTTAATTGAAAAACGCTTTTTAAAATTCATAACTATTACTTATGAAAGCAGAAGAATATAAATGATCGTATTAGATTCATAATTGTTACATATTTGCAGTAACTTATTTTTTAAATGTGTTTTTCAATTAAAAGACACATCAAGATTGTTTAGCTAATTTCTAATGCTAAAAAAACGAACTATAATTGGCGTAGCCATCCTGTCACAAATATTGATAGGTAAAATTAAACTGACAGCTTTAACCTTTTAACCGCCAGCAATTTTTGATCGAGCGTGCTCGTGTCGCCACCGACAGTAATTGTACCACGCAGATTAAGGTTGGCATAGTTACGGGAGTTATAAATGTGCTATAAAAACCAAATCAGATCTTTGTCTTATTTATCAGACTGTGGCGAAATGAGCTGGATATGTAATGTCTTATATATCAGACTCTGGCGGTTAAAGGGTTAAACCTTCGATAATTGGGTGACATTTAAATGATTACTGTTTGTTACAGATGTAAATAAGTTTAAGAAGGCGTCAGATGTACCAGAGGGTGACGTCGACGCGACAGAGACATCAGAAGCGATGGAAGTGACAGCGGCGACCGAGGCGCCATCAGAGACGGGCGAGGCTAATGGCTCCGACAAGTTATAGCGTTAAGTATGTACTATAATGTTATTATTCTTTAATAAATGACATTTGTAAACATTACTTCGAATTTAATATGCATAGTAAATTTAAATATAGCCTCTTTTCATAAATTTGGTATATACTAGGATATTGTAACTCAATTAGGGGTCATCCATTAATTACATCACACGTTTAGGGGGAGGGAGGGGGTCAAGAAAATGTGACATATTGTGACATGGGGGAGGGGGCAGACACAAACTTTGTGACGTCACTTTAACTTCATCAGTAACCGGAAATTTATTTAAATTATTTTATTCGCTGTACATTTAAATAAGAAGTTTTTAAAACGATAATCGTTTTTATTCGTTTAATTTTCTTTCCTAAGCAGTGTTGGGTTACAATACTAATATTTATATCGTCAAATATATTTATATAAACTATTAATAATACTTAGGTACTTACATAATTCCATTTGGCGATTTCGTAGAAAAAATGTGACGTCACATTAGGGGGGGGAGGGGTTTGCCAAATGTGACCAAGCGTGACAAGGAGGGGGGGAGGGGTCGACAAACCTAGAAATTCGTGTGACGTAATTAATGGATGACCCCTTACCAGAAAACCGGTCCAATCGTTCTGAACCAACTGAGCTACCGAAGCTTGCCTGACGCGTGCGAATTCTGCCGTTCCTTCCGTTTTCACCGCATAGTGCAAGATTTTTTCCATATTCTCTTTAAGATAGAACATTCTTACGGTAGGTGTCGCTATGAGTGCATACGAAAAAAGAAAGGAATAGAAAAACTACACACGCTCCTGGTAAACTTCTGTTGCTCAGTTTCTTGAGTATCTTGAAACTTAAGCCATTGTCAATAGAGGTGACAGTAGGGTGTGATCTATTGGGCATTAGCATGTCGAGCACTAGTAAGTTTACCTTAAATTCAGCCTATATAAGTCCCACTGCTGGACACAGGCCTCCTCTCGAGCGCGAGAGGACTTGGGCTATAGTCCCCACGCTAGCCCAATGCGGATTGGGGACTTCACATACACCTTTGAATTTTTTCGCAGATGTATGCAGGTTTCCTCACGATGTTTTCCTTCACCGAAAAGCGACTGGTAAATATCAAATGATATTTCGTACATAAGTGCCGAAAAACTCATTAAGTTTACCTTAAATCTTCGAAAATATTACTTCCCGGTTAGGAATGGACCCTAAAGCACAAATAACTTGCATGTCATGGAAATGAAACACCGATTATAGTCAGAAACCCTTTATTCATTTCTTCATCCAAAACTCGCGTTCGCGATAACAACCCTTACGCCTTGCCGTTAAGGTTCATAGTGCTACATCAACAAAACGGTGCTACAATAGTTGTACTGCGAGTAAACACAAACATAAACAAATATATGCTCCCATATGGTACTTTTATTTTGAAAATAATAATAGTTATTTGTTTTACAAGGGGGCAAAGTTTTTGTTTAACGCCTTGTGCTAATATTGATACCCGAGCATGCGAAAGATTCCAAAATTGAATTCGAAAAATGGAATCTTGAGCGTTGCGAGACAAAATTTGCCCCCGAGTGAAACACAGATTTTTTCACCACACCAACCCTAAGCAAATATAAAATATCAAACAAAATCAAACCAAATCAAATCCAAATGAATGTTATTGAATAATTATCATCCACAATCATCATTTAAAAGTCAATTCTACCAGCAAATATAAGAAAACAACTCAAAATTTGCATTTGATTACTTTGCCTCACAAAAATAAAATGCAACTATGCTATCAGTTTTTGAAGTGCAAAGTAAGCCTTTCCGAGCTGGTGTGGTGAAAAGAGAATTTACCCTTTAGAAGAATACTATTTAATCATTGACCATGTTCAGATATTTATGAGATTACTGTATAGGAGGTACTAATGATAGCTTAAATAACGAAGTCAATACACACGATATGAGAGCACAAAATATAAACAAAAAAAATACAAACACTTGCACGCGGTTCCATTAAATGACTTTCGTTAAATTCGCAAATTCCCTAATTGATTTTCAGCTTACAACTATTAGAAACAACGGCTAACAGATTTTTGTAGTATACTATTTCTGAAATGGTTCAAACTATGCTACCCATTTACCCAGGCACCTTTAGATATTCGCTTTTTAAGTCGGTATAGGTTCTTCATTGGGCATTATTGAAGGAATACTATTACAGAACCACGGGAAAAGGGTCTAGCAGGCTAAGCGAATAAGAAGTGCCCCCAACGACGGATTTGGTCATTCTTTCAGGTGGTGTAAAATAATGAGAAGAAAAATAAAATGTTTTTTTTTTATAATGAAGTATAAGGACATGATGCAGGTTAAACATATTCATTTTGTAGTCTATTTTATTGCTGTCAAATATAATTTTGTTTGGTTAATCTAACTTGAACGGTTTACAAAATATGACACTTTCAATGATACACTGATGATTTTACATTATCCTGAATAACTCGAAAACAAAAGAAGATCGAGGACTGATATTAAGCATAGAGAGTTCTTAGGACCTGCCAGTACACCACCTGAAAGAATGACCAAATCCGTCGTTGGGGGCACTTCTTGTTCGCTTAGCCTGCTAGACCCTTTGACATGTTTGAGTAGGCATATGATATTTTTATATGTTAAATCATAACTTAAATTCAGTAACTGTAATGCCATATGATAAATAAACAAGCCATATGACAAATATTAAAACATATCAGCTTATTATATTTTACTGACTGTGCCTGGGTATGGATAGACTGGTTAACTATTGACTGACATTAAAATGATGTGTAGCTAATATAGTGGCAAAACATTTTAAAAATTTTGCGGCACGCTCGATTCAGTCCAATTGTTTACATTAATACTCTCTTAAATACAATTTTAAATACTGGCCAAATCGTAACCCCACCACAACTTTCAGAATAATGCTAAAACCCACTGAAATCATTACGCATACTAGTGTCATGGCATTAAGCCTAAGGAATATATTTCCTACCTGATATTGAACTTTACTTCAAAGTGATAGGGTTCAATTTTGCATAATTTCTGACACCCTTATGCCTTTTAAAGTCCAGATGAAACTATTACCTCACAAAAGAGTAAAATATTACCTCAGCATGTGTTCAAAAAGTTGAAGTCGGGTAATAGAGTAAAATATAAATATTCGTTTTATTATTGTTGTGCGAGAACTTGCAGTTAAGCTCAATTTTGTTTTAGAAAGAAGACACACACAATTCAAGATAAATGCGTTGTTTAAATATAATGTCAAAATAATATCACCTTACATAGAAATAGGTAAACAGTATCAAAAGAGTCATCAGTTAAACGCTTATAAAATATGTAGGTATATTTTTTACAAATACCCTGTAGAATAGGATTAGTATAGATAAAAAAAATCTTTAATAATGTCCCGTTATACATCTTACAATTTAAATTAAGCCCTATGTGCGTCAGGACAATTCTTTTATAATATTGTAGACGGTATGAAATCACCTTAGAGTAGGTTTATTTAAAAATATTTTAGAATCATTCAAGAGTCGGAAACTGTCAAAATGTAACTACACTTTATTTCTTATTCATCTCGTTTATACTTATAAAATGCACTATATCCACAAACTTGTAGCGTCAGTTTATATTTACATAACGCACCTTAAGACCTACCTATTGTATATCTCTGCGGAACGGCCACCCGTTTGTCGCGTTAGTGACCACTTAAAACTATCTAATACTACTTCGTGGTAACACTCCACCGAAATCACACCTACCTTTTGATTATATGTTCACGAGACACACTTCAATCTTTTCAATCTTACCTCATGCTCATCAAACGCACACATCTATATTCTACTCTACTAAAGGATACTTACGGCGAAAATCCAACATAGTTTTTTTTTCCAGACACAGGAATGACCCAAGTATAGGATGGAACGACCTTATTTACTTATATAATAATCGAATTTCATTTAGGAGAAGACCTTAGATCAACAATAACATGTTTAGATATTTCTTGATTCTATTATCGTTGAGGTTCATGTGTATTTTGATTTAAACGATTATCTTGTCGCATATCAAGACAGATAACGCCCATATTTCATTAAGAATGTTTACCTATTTAAATTTCCTACTCAGTGGCCTCAAGACAGACCTTGGTATTTGTATGTGTATTTAATATTTAAGATCAGCCACCGTAATTCAAAAGCACATGTCAAAATGATAGGATACATACATAAAGATAACGAGATGTGTATTAATAGAACACCTGCTTTAGACAATAACTTCTGAATTAGGTAGGTAATGGGCCTGACCGTCTTGGATATTGGAAACATATTATTACTTATATCGTCGGCCTAAGTCGCAAACCTCGTAACTCCGTTTCAAGGAAATTAGTAATTGCTACCTTGGACAACAATAATCTCGTAACTCCGCTGGAGGAGTTACGAGGTTTGCGACTTAGGCCGACGACATACTACTATTTAGACTACCTATTCATTTACGGCGCTTTTGACCCTTTCCTTGCTGATTACATATTTACCTACTTAAGTTTGCTATAAATACTAAGTTATGTTCCTACAATACTGAATTTTAGTAAAAAAACGAAACTTAACTACTTAATACATAACCTCCTCCTTTTTTGAAGTCGGTTAAAAATAGGTAACTATACCAATCTTATAAATTCAAGTCAAATTAAATATAATTCAAATTATGAATATAGAATTACTCTCAAAATCAATCAAAACGAGGAATAAAAAATTCAATAAATAACCAACTTATTGAAAATGTTTTTAAGCTGTAAAACTAACAAATTGTTATTAGCATTTTGAATGCCAAGAACACCTAAAGGCGTTTTAACTAGTCGTGCCCACAGCACCATGGACAACTAAGTGTTATGGCGTACGCTGTCAAAGTAACCTTCACACTTTCAAGTAAGGTTTACATTAGAGATGCAACGAATAGTTGTTTGGTTGATACCGGATACCGAATGTTAAAATAATAGCCGGATATGCCGGATACCGGATAGTAACCGAATATCCACATCACTAAGTTTACATTAGCTTGCTGGCGCCCGAGACCTTGGCGTGTGAGTGACGTTTTTTGTTTATGACGTAAAGCGTCCAAAGGGTTAATAATGTAAATATCTACTCTACTACCGATATTTTTCACTTAATGAATACACTAATGGTACTGTTCTACTAAGGAAGAGCATTCGTAGTGAACTTTTGTTGTTTTACTAAACTAAGTATCATTACGTGTTATGTAGGTATCCTACTCTAAGCCATACACTATAAAATCCAGAACAATCTAGCTTCTACCTATATTGTGTGTTTACGGAGTTAACACTAATTAAACTTCCGTCTTTTCTTGCAATGTTTGGCAATGACGACTAAAAGTTCATATTTTATGACAGTATTTTATGTCAACGAAAACAGTGATGATTCGTTCTAAAACATACCAAGCATAAGTTGCCTGAAGAATCAAACAAAACTTCAAAAGTAATGGTTATATAATCATCAAAATATAGAATGTCAATAAATTATATATAATGTTGGAGAAAAAATGTAGAAGATGTAGAGTTACATTACATTACGTACGTATCCGGTTCAAACGACCAAATATTATACATATCAGTTATAGATTCTTCAAAACAAAAATAACGAGATTTTTTTTTTAAACTCACCAACTTGTGTAAAATATTTGCGAACATACGAGAAGAGTGAAGGAGAGAGAAAAAGCTTTGGACCTTCGAGTAAAATACATAGATGAACCTATTAAGATAAATGAATGATATTTGGGAGGGAAATTCTTGCAAAACAAGCAAAACAGGACGAAGGGAGTTTACTTCAAGTTAACATTATCCTTTAGGTAGGTACTTATCGCGTAATATTTACACGTCTATTTAGGTTAATACTTATTTATGATCATATAAATTTCTTCCACGTCGTGATAGTGACTACGTACGTGTGTACGGTCATATGTACAACTTATGTAATTAACTTATAGTACGATTATTGTATATGTATGCCTGTATGGCCCAAAAATTCGTTGACAAAGAATTTTTAGAAATATTTTTCTTAGATTATTAACACGTCTTTTAAAACATAATGTCATTAAAAAAATAACTATAATCATAATTAAAACCAAATATAGATACTCGTATCTTCAAAATATTATCCACCAAAACCACAGACAAGACATAGACCAGACTGAGCATAGTCGCGCTACCCCCTCTGCCACGCATACGGTAATATTGTCTTTGTGTGACGTCTGTGTCTTTGAACGGACCAATCACGACACGGGACTTCGCTCACCTCGTCCCGCGCACCCCCGCATTTTTGGCATCATCGGTTGCATGAATAATTGCTCTAAACTCGGTCTAGAGGATTCCTAGTCTATGACCAAAACGCAAACGTTTGTTATAATACTATCAACAATATGCCGCAGTAAACATTTACCCCCTTATTCATAAACGTTTACTAAAGTTATCAATCCGATAATAATCATTTGTCCCTTTCCGACGTATTGGTATGATGGAAAGGGACAAACGTTTATTATCGGCTTGTCAACTTTAGTAAACGTTTATGAATAAGGGGGTCAACGTATTAATTAGTCAACGTATTTTTGAGCCACCATGTACTTATCAAGTTACGATTGGAACAATGGTATATATCGCACATTTGAACTAACCGCGCCAACAGGTTTAATCGTGAGACGTTCATAACAGTCCAAAAGACCAAAGGATTCTGCATGTTTAGTATTTTTTCTGTCCTTCGGTTAACGTGCCTGCTCCGTACGAAAGTCTAACGGTGGCAGTACCAACTCCTCAAAACTGCAAGGATTGTCACCTCAGAGACAATCACAGATCGTCAACAAAGTGCACTCTAAAGGAGTCTTCTCAGTTCTTGACATAAATACTGTGACCGCGACACTAAGCCTGTGCTTGGAAAGCACTACTACATTTACTATTCCTAAAATCTATGAAATACGAGTATTTAGATCATGCAGAATCCAGTAGTTAAATGGTCTGTGTATATATACTGAGATAATCTGGAATATTCAAATTCTGGCAGTTCCAAATGTGTGAAGATATACCAAGAAACTGAAGTGGAGTGATCAATAGTTCTATGAATCTTAAATTTAAGTTAAAATCTAAACCGTCAACGAAGTCCCGCGCTTTATTCCTGATTTAACGAAAACTCGACCCTATCACAGTGGGTGATGTGGCTACGCTAGTTAATTTTAACTACGACTACATTAAAACTATACGAAAACTAGTTCGCGCAGTTTGGTAGCTATTGTTTTATGATCTACAACATTGTAGGGCATTCCGTGCCTTTATATGAAATAGAATATAGTTTTAAATGTCCTGCTTTATGCAAAAAAAGAAAACAGTTTTAATTGCTACTCTAAACCATAAACGACTAATTTCTAGCGAAATTTTATCAAATTCACTGCTGGTTGATGAAATAAATGGAGTACATACGATTAACTAATGACTCTTTGTGACATCTAATGAAAAATACTAACTTCAATAAATGAACAAACTATTATTAATCTCTACCATAGATTGTAAGTAACACGTTACATAACTCGGAGTAATTAACAATGGAGACGCCATGTCTAAAATTTTCGGTACAAAATAGTATGCCGTTTTTTGCGGGGGAGGGGCACATCAAATGTATAGGTACGTCATGTCAGATATTTCCGCCTATTTTCGACAGAGGGGAACGCCTGTTAATGGCGGCTCCATTGTTATTTACTCCGAGTTACATAACGAAAACAAATGGTCATAAAATTAATAACAACGATGTAACTTAGTTTAAAAAACTTTTTGTTAACAATAGATTAACGTTTAACTAAAATGTGCATATAGTTATGGCCAAGTTCTAAACGTAAATAGTGCATATTTGTAAGTTAAATATAAGTAGGTAGAGTTTGTTTAATTTAAAACTAAAGTACAAGCGTAACTGAGCATTTGTAAGACGGATTCTAGAATTTTGGACGGTAGCAGTGGAGGAAAGCTGTGCCTTAAATTTCATATATTCCTCAAAACAAATAATTTCGAGATAAAATATATTTAAAACTGTCCGATATATACTTGCTATTAACCCTGAAAAAATGAACTATTTAACCTTTAATCGCATATTATTTCAAAAAAAGTTTAATTGCGAAGTTCTACCAAGAATATATAAGTTTTCTGTTTATACAGTACCGGTCAAAAGTTTAAGTTCACTCTGCGAAATAAGGTTATCATATTTAATTATGTTCAAATATAGAATATGTTTTGAATTTCAAACGTTTAATTGTTTCCACTACTACCAAATAACAATAAAAATACCTCTTGGAGGAATCGTTTTATGTTATTCGGAAAATTTGATCCATTTAATATTTTTGTTCCGTGTTTCCTATGAGATTTCGTGAAGTTAGAAATCATTTAAAATGGGTCGCAAAGCCGATTTTAGTGTCGAAACTCGTGCTGTTATTGTAACTCTGTCAAATGAGGGCTACACGACGCGGAAAATCGCTGAAAAAATGAAGGTTTCTCAAACCGCTGTCGTGAGTACTTTGAAACGAAAACAAAAAACCGGTCTTAATTGCAGTCGATCTCGGTCAGGTAGGCCAAAAGTCACGTCTAAAAGCGAAGACCAATTTATTTGCGTGCAGAGCAAACGCCAACGTACTCTAACTGCTCCAGAAATTTGCGAAGAACTCAACGCCACCCGAGAACAGCGAGTATCGGTTTCGACAGTGCAACGGCGTCTGCGAAACTATGGTCTAAAAGGTCGTATTGCTGCCAAAAAACCCTTGTTACGTAGTCAGAATAAAGTTAAGAGGTTGAAATGGGCCCAGAAACACAAAAACTGGACGTTGAACAGTGGTCTAAAGTTTTATTTTCTGACGAATCGAAGTTTGAAATTTTTGGAGGGAGTCGTCGTCAATATGTTCGACGACAAGTAGGCGAACGAATGATAAAGCAATGCGTGTTGCCAACAGTGAAGCACGGTGGAGGATCAGTTATGGTCTGGGGATGCTTTGCGGGTGATAAAGTTGGTGATCTCGTGAGAGTCAATGGCATAATGGATAAGAAAATGTATCATAACATTTTGCAACGTCACGCTTGTCCATCTGGAAAACGGATTGTAGGCAGAGGTTTTGTTTTCCAACAAGACAACGATCCCAAGCATACGTCGAAGTTGTGCAAAAACTACATTTCATCCAAAGAGAACCAAAAAGAATTAAAATATATGGATTGGCCTCCTCAATCGCCCGACCTCAATCCAATTGAGTTGTTATGGGATGAATTGGACAGGAGTGTGAGAAAAATGCGGCCAACTAATAAAGAACAGCTTTGGGAATACCTATACATTTGTTGGAATAAAATTTCGACATCACCACTGCAAAAACTAATTACGCGAATGCCGAAAGTGTGTGTGTGTGTTGCATTGAAAGCAAAAGGCGGATATTTTGAAGAGTCTAAAGTTGGCAAAAACTGATCTTTTTTATTTAATTGTGGTTTTAAATTAGAGAATTACCTTTAATTTATTATGTAATAAAAGATTATTAAATACTTTTATTAGTACATTGTGTTATAGCTTCATTTAACCGAATTTACAGAGTGAACTTAAACTTTTGACCGGTACTGTATATTTGTTGTAACTTGTCATCTATTACCTATACCTTTAAAATTCATATTTTAATCATTTCAAAATGGACTTTACGTATTAGAAGTTAAAGTTCAAATTTGGCCGGTCAACTAGTCGCATATCATTTCATGATTTTAAGAGAAATTATCTAATTAAATTAGTTATAACTATCTAATATCTACTGAGATCTTGTTAAATTCTAAATGAGTATTTATTCCAAACTTTGTGAAAAACAATGGACAGTCAATGGACAGCCTTACATTCATACAAAGATGTAATATATCCAATCATAGGCTTTATTTGCCTCTACCATACGCACTTTGAATGTGCGCGTTACTCTCAATAAGGCCTTCTATACATTATTATTATGAAAATTGACTTATCTGAAAATAAAACAATCTCAGATTAGATCTATTTACGTTACGAGGTTTTGCTGAGCCGTGGGTTTCTAGGGCACTGCATGAGATGGCGCTGCCAGGGCAGGTCGCGCGCCAGCACGTTGGTCAGGCAGTACGGACACTTCCACTCGTCCATGCCTAATGCTGTGCAACAAATTGTTTGTTAGGAAAATGAATAATACTGTTTTATCACTGTGTGTTGTGCCTGTGTTTGTTGGCTAGTGAATTGTATATATACTCACGTATACAGTTGTGGTATTCTGGATCGCCCACTGCTAGCGCAGCACCGCATTTCGCGCACGCCTTCCACGAACCCTCGCCCATTGAGCACTCTTCTGTAAATAACAAGAACAAATACTTTAAGGAAAATTCAATAAATGTTAGTTTAGTTAGTTGAAGCCTGGAGAGAGTGGGGAGACCAATTGGAATGGTGTAAAATCATGGACTTTGTAATCCAAAGTAAACGAAAGAGAGTGTCTGTATGATGGCTCGAATCACCAAGTCAACTTGGCGCCATGGCTTCAAACTTCCAAGGAATTTGATCAGCTTTGAGGCCGATCGCATACGTTTGCATTTGTTTAATATCTCGCTGGTCGGCCCGCTATTAAAGCATCACGCAAACTTACCCAGCAAGTGCAGGTGCAGCACCCGCGCCTCCAAGGCCACGCGGCAGCTGGGGCAGCGCGCCAGCAGCACGCAGCGCCTCCAGTAGTGCGCTTCCAGCCCGTCAGCGCGCACGCGTCGCCCGCACCATGTGCAGGTCGTACTGAAATAGTACAGATCGAAGTTACAGTGTCTCTTTGGAGGCTGAAATATACCTATAGTGGTCAGACAAAGTGGACTAAGAGCATTTTTTGTCCTCTGAAGCCATTTCAGCCGCAACTGTGAGCCGAATTACATTCAGCAAATCAGCAGTATCAAAGAAGAATGATCTACTCGATCACTTGGCATATTGAGAGTACCTACCTCGTTGTCATTATCAAAGTACAGACAGAAATATTTAACATAAGTCTCACAATATTCGGGACTTACTTGCAGACGGGCTCGGGCGTGGTGTCGCTGCTCACGTCTCCCGCGCCGCGCTCGTACGACTCGAAGTGCGTCTCGCTCACGGCCTGCTGCCGCCGCCCTGCCACATCATTATCCTCAAAAAATATTTGTCCCTCCGTTAAACTCATGTTTGAGGTGATTCTGGCAAAACGAATAACATGGCCAAAGAAGTTGTTGCAATGGTCTCAGTCATTTAATGGGACCTTGATCGTATTTTTGGTGGACTACAGATGACGGGAGTGAATTCTGATAGCAGTGGTAGGTATAATAAGTACTTGGGATAAAATTTTTCGGCGTAATTTTACACTCAACATCAGACAGACAACATTTTAGAGATCCGGAATAGTTAAATACTTACCAGGGCTGTAGTAACCGCTCTCATCCATCTGACTGTCATCCAGTTGTAAGTTCCTTAACCCAGCCACCAGCTTAGGAGATTCCAGCACCGCCTCCCTGTAATACTCCGCCTTCACTTTAGGAGAATCCAAGCTTCTGCTATCAGAGTCACATCTCAAATCTATTCTGGACATTTGTGGTGAATCCATAGGCAGAGAGTCCATACTTCGAACGTCCATTCTGGATGTTTTAGGTGAACCTAAAGACGGAGAGTCTCTGTATTCCAAGTGTAGAGGTTCGTACACGGTGATGGGTCGTTCTTTGAGCTGTGGCTTGGAGTTGTCGTGGTCGTAGTGGATCATGGAGTGGCGGTTTTCTGCGTTGCGGTTTGTGCGCCGGTACACTACTGGTGGTTCCTCTTCCTTGTCCTGGAAATGAACCTGGGAGAAAATATACCATTGCGAATTAAGAGCGACTCAGCCATTAGTTTCTTGAATTTTATCAACAAGTTATTTTAAGAAGCGCTATTTAATTTTGAAATTACCTTCTCAGCAGCACTGGATCTCGGAGAATGTTTCGGACTCACAGCACTGTCCAACCTCAGTTTATTATAACAAGGATAGTTTGCGAAATCCTTAACAGCCCTGCTCGGAGTATACCTCTTCGTAGGAGATTTTTTAAGACTGCTTTTCGACTTGGAGGTTGTATAACTTCCACTTAAGCTGGATGGTGCTAGTGTAGCTCCACTGATGCTGGAGGTCATAGACTTGAGGCTGTAGGAGGAGGTGGCCCCGATGGATGACGTCATCCCGAACGACGAGGTCATGCCGCTGGTGGTGCCGCTGCGCGTGGATTGGGCGACGCTCGCCGTTTCTGCGGCTGAGTGAGATGCTGATTGGTCGCCATTCAGGAGCTGTTCTTCTGAAGGCGCTTGGTTTAAAATTTTCTGTAACAACAATGTTTTAATTACAGCCTATTGCTTAGCTGGTTTCTTGCTGCGATTGATTGATTGATTGATTTAAACGGAAATATCATACATGATTTTAATCAAATGAATTGCTATATAAGTCATTGCCAAAATCAAGAAGAAATTATTACAGTGAATATATTTTCATCAAACAGGACACATACAAAACTCCATGTGATGCCAGAGAATCCAATTAATTTACTGATAGCATATTTAATGCGGTGTGTCATGGTATCACCAAGGAGGAGTTTTGCTTTGACCACTCTAGGGGAAAGGACATAGCCCGCAACGCGAATTATACCTAACGCCTGTGGCAATTTCTGTTCAGTGACCCTGTCACTGACCTGCATGTCAATCCTGTCGAACTGCTGGAACAAATGTCGATAGATAAGGTTTCGGCGCGTGACAGCATCGTCGGGCGGCAGCTGAGCCCTGACTACTCTTGGCGAGCGCGCGTAGGCGGCGAGCAGGATGCGCTCCGCCGCGGCGCGCACGGAGCCGGCCGCGTGCTGCGCGCCCGCCGCGCCGCACTCGGCTAGTCGCCGGACCGTCAGACCGCTGCGACACACATCAGACAGTGAAACCGATAAGTTTATGATGATGATAAAAAAAGAACTGCAAATATAATATACGAGTATGTATAAAACACGTATTAATTGATAACAGCTGACGCAAGTTTCTTAGCCGACGTTAATTAGTCATCGTTTTAATTACTATCAATTTCACAACTATTAGAGTGCTTGATAACTAAGTATTCGTTATTTTCAACGAGACAGCAGACGGGGATATAGCTCAGTGGTAGAGCAATCGACTGCAGATCGATAGGTCCCCGGTTCAAATCCGGGTGTCCCCTAAGATATGTTTTTGGATTCCGTATAAATATAATAGCAACGTTATTTGTTTTATTTTTTTAATAAATCTTTCTCTAGACGATTGACGAAAAGATTTAAAGGTACAGACAGACGGAATGACTTTGTTTTAAGTACAGATTTAGCTAACACATTTTACGCAAAGTCGCAACGCAAGCAATCTATCAAGTAGATACCTACGTCACAATTTTGTTAAGTATAAGTTCGCTTCGCGTCGTTCGCTTTCAATCTAAAAATAACCATAACGCGAAACAAGTAAGAAGCATATAATCTTACCTGTTCTTATCAGTAGAGATGCCGTGGCTGAGTATGAGTTGCTCGAGCATCTGCAAGCGGGAGAGCGCCAGGCGAGGGTGCATGGAGGCGGGCACCGCGCGCACCAGCTGTTGGGGGATTATGTGCAGCGCCCTGCAACCGGAGTTATCATAACTACAACTATTCTTATAAATTAGCACTCCACTATTTTTTCAGCCAAGGGATATTAAATTTTTTGCTGGAATATAGATTTCCAAAATCTACAAAGATCTAGTGTGTCATTAGTTCACAGTCCAATTTACGTAATACTGATCAGAGAGATAGCTGACCCAATTTTGATGATACTTTCATAGAAGAAAATCGAAGTCTTAATTTTATCATTCCTCTCTACCTTATCCATATGCCATTTGAAGATAAAATTTCCTGGACACATGTCTGAAGAAAAATTAAAAATTATAAAATAATTGGGTTCCATATTATTATTGAGCATGGCGAAACAATGGCCGGGGCACCATAGATAATCAATGATCTGATAAACGTTTGGCGACAGACACTGACAAACTTTTTTTACATGCATTGTGGTAATATAGTTGGACCAAGAAAAGTCTGCAACGATTTTGATAGCACACGCAGTGCAAGTGTTATTTTAAACGTCAAACTTCTATGAAATTATGACGTATAAATAACACTTGCACTTCGTGTGCTGTCAAAATCGTCGCAACTTCTCTTGGTGTAACTCCATCTCACCGGACTTGCGGGCAGTCAGCGACGGTGAGCACGGTGTGCTGCGCGGTGGAGTGGACCCTGGGCGCCGGGTCCCCGCAAGCTCGGAGTAATTCTGGCAGCAGCTTCTCCAGACATCGGCCCACTTCAGCGGCGCACACCCTGAACCATTTTAACAAGAATTAATAAGTAATCATGAGTGGAGGTGGAGGTATACCAAATATAATTATGACAATTACAAATCTAACTGCCGTGAAACATATTATATGCAAGAAGCGAGATTTTCTTCACTGATAAGCAGACATAATAAATTTTATAGCATTTTTGGTGCAGCGGAGTGGTGGTGCGGCATAGTCGTCGGACGCCCTGTAGAATTTTGCATTCTATCTGTTTCTTTGCACGTTCTCTATTATATTCGCTTGTACCTACCTTACATCTCATCCAATTGCGAATAACTGTGATGAATCCAGCGATCATAACCCTAGAGCTGATTAGCTCTGACTAAGTAATTATACTACTGCGGCAAACGTGCTCACCTGCCCGGCACGAATTCCTGGAACAGCGTCTTGAGCACCTCGTTGGCTTGGCTGTACACGGAGAACACCTTGTCCCTGAGGGCGCGCTGCAGCAGCAGAGCCGCCGCTCGCGCCGTCTTGTTGGGTGAGGTCTTTGTGCTGCCGTTGGATGGAGATGTCAGCTCGGCGCGCAATCTTGCCAGGCCTTCCTCCTTATCCAGGTAGTTTTTGGAGTAGAATTTTTCCACCTACATAATTAAGTAGTCTGGTTATTGCAGTGGTATTTCATTAGTGCAAATAATGCCCACAATTGTATTAAACCCAAAACTACAATGGGAGGGATTTTATCTCTTGCAAAGTATCCTTCAGTTCCAGTAATAACTTTTCGCTTTATGTGTATCAATTAGCAAGAAGAAATAGACGCATTCTGCAAATTGCTTCTGGGCCTATTTTAACTGAACGGGATTTGGTGCGACGCTCTTAAGACTTATTAAGGTTACTGCATTTTAAATACCATGCAGAATCAGATCAGGAGATTAGGTTGCTAATACAACTTATGGATCCTTGGTACAATGCCTCAGGGGCCTATTTTAGATTTAAGCTAGTTATTAATTTCGTTTAGTTGTACCACTGTATATAATTGTATGTAAATGAATGATTTCATATTTTCCACTTATGGATAAGATTGTACTTTAAAATTTGCCTTGAGTAAAAAGTACCGGTTATACTTACAATAGGATAACCGAAGATGAGTATGGGCAGGGCAGCCTGCTTGCGTTCCCGCTCGTTGAGCTTGTGAGGTGGCCGGGGGTGGGAGGAGGCGCTGCCTCCGCCGCTACACTCCTCCTCGCGCGCCTCCCGAAGGTACTCGTTCGTGTGAGAACTGGAAAAAATCCGTATGTCACATTATTGGGAATAACAGATAGTTTTGAAGGTCATGTGGAACGCCGGACCGGTGGTCACGTCATACGCTTCATAGAAAGTTCCTATAAGATTAACTACGAAGTTTTATTGTCAGTCATTGTCAGGGTCCGTGTCAGGCTTTTGATGAACGTTAAAAGTAAAGATCCTTGCCATCATGAACTTATTCAGAAAACTCTGTAGATATATCATTAGTTTTCTCATTTTAATGTTACCATGCATTCTATACTGTCGATATCTAAACGGATCTTTACTTACTGTCTCAATGCGGGAAGCAGTCTTTCTTCATACGCTTCAAAGGTAGATCTAGGCCCCGCGCTTTTATTCCTCCGTCGGACCAAAGTCCCATTGGCAGCGTTAGGCGTGATGCTCCTTCTAGGACTATCCGTCTCTTTCCTCAACTCTTCTTCTTCCCTCCTCTGGATCTCTTCTCTCCTTAGGACCTCATCTCTCCTCTGAGTCTCTTCTCTCCTCTGGATCTCTTCTCTCCTCTGAGTCTCTTCTCTCCTCTGGGTCTCTTCCCTCCTCTGAAAATCTTCTCTCCTTATGGCTTCTTCTCTCCTCTGGACTTCTTCTCTCCTCTGTACCTCTTCTCGTCTCTGAAGCTCTTCCATTCTTTGCATTTCTTCTTTCTGTTCAAAGTCATCTCTTCTTTGTGCTTCTTCTTTCATTTTCTCATGTTGGGTAGTTTGTAGTAATGGTTGCTGGTATTGTTGCTGCGTTGGTTGTTCAATTTGGAAGAGCTGGGGTTCTGGTTGAGCTTCTTCGTGCAATTTTTGAATTGGGGACTGAAACACAAAGCTGTTTTTGAATATTCAGAGCAAGATACTTACATACCACTTACATACTGTTGTATTTCTTGACAATGATCATATCTACTACGACAGAGAAAATAGACTTTAAGATATAACCATTTAAAAAAAACAGCCACCTATTACGGATTTTTTTGATATCAAGTATGTAAAGCTGATAAAATAGCTGCTAAAATAAAGGTGGGCTTTTGCGTAAGACAATCAATCCTTACGTGAGGCACATCTTCTTCTTGATCCTGTTGTTCCTGGCAGTCAGGCTCGTCGATGGGCGGCACGGGCGACGGGATGTCGAGGCTCAGCGCGCCGGCGGCCACGGACGGAGACAGGTGGTGGGAGAAATCGTACTCTTGCGCCATTGATGAGTCGTTGCGGCTGTCCGGCTGAAAAATGGATCTCTTAACCTCCCGTGAACTCTTCCTAACGCTCTTATAATCGGACTGTTTATGTACGGGTGCGAATGTTAGTGTCGTTGTTACGAAACGTCAAAACTATTTAGCCGATTTATGTAATTGTACAGTAAATTAAAGTAGTGATATATCCAACATTATCTTATACCTTTAATCGAGCAATTCTTGTATATTATTTATTTATTTATAGGTATATATCTCTCAGGTGATCTCGGAAATGGCTCTAACGATTTCGATGAAATTTGCTATAGTTTTAGGGGGTTTTCGGAGGCGAAAAATCGATCTAGCTAGGTAGGTATCTCTGGAAAAATGCGCATTTTGGAGTTTTTATATGTTTTCCGAGCAAAGCTCGGTCTCCCAGATATTAAAATAATTACCGACTTTAAACAGGAAGTTTTTTTTTAAGAAAGCTGTAGTGGAACTTTTTTTGCTTGTGAATCACATCTTTCATGGCTCCTCTACACGATGGGCCAACGCCGGCCACTCCAAGGGACGCATTTATGCGTTAGAGGGAGCAAGTGATATTGCTATCTCATTCTACCGCATGACTGCGTCCCTTGGAGTGGCCATGCAGCGTTGGCCCATCGTGTAGAGGAGGCATCAGTCAGTCTTTGAATGGGCTTCTTACCCCTTCCTCCTCAAACAGCCTCAAGAGCGCCGGATCGTCCTTGATCCCGGCGAGCGCGTCCGCGATGCGGTCCCGCATGCGGCGCGCCAGCTCGAAGTCGTCGCGCGCCGCCGCCGTGCGCTTGCGCAGCCGCCACCGCCCGATCCTGATGCCCGCCGCCGCCAGCGCTGCCCCTGCTGACTTCAGGCGCCGAGCGTACTCAAATCGCTCTTCTGTACGACAAAAGGAATATGCTGACGTGAATGAAATAACCTAAACGAATGACATCGCCGACAGTATAAGTTCCGGTTCTAATAATTGGCAAAAGTAAATTAGTCGGCAACTGAAACTGCTGATGATACTCTTAAGTCCGGACTATAGTGGGCCTATAGGTAGGTACCTACTGCACCAAAGAAAGCTCTCCAAGAGCAAACAGAAATCTAAATAAGGCTTACCACACACTGCAGCCCGTTTCTTCTCATCCAAGCTCCTGACCAGGTCTGCGATCTCGGTGTCGACGTACATGACAAAGGCCAGGTCGTCGTAGGGCGAGTAGCACAGCTCCTTGTTGGACACGGGCGACTTCTCCAGGTCCTCCACCTCCTCGCCCAGCACATTCACTGCCATTAGTGCTACCTGCGTACAAAGCTTCATTCAATCTTCAAGTACATTAATCAAGAGGTATAACCTAAGTAATCGCTCGAAAAGATGGCACAATACCTTTGGCCTATCTTCGAGTAGATGGCGATACTTTTTGACATTTAAAAAATTTTACACATCAGTGAGAAAATAGGGATCAAAGCCAAATGCCGTTCTAAGAGTCTTAATCATTTGTGTACATTTAATTTACTTTGACAATATTTCTCTAGTCTAAATTCTCTTTGGCCTAGCCAAGATGCCAATGGTTTGCGACGTAGCGAAGGCAACAGTACTAATCTCTCACTATCACTCTTCCATATTAGTGCGACAGAGAGACATTACTCGTAGCGTATCGTTCGCTACGGACCTAACGATTGGCATCTTGGCAAGGCACCCTGAAAGGAATACCTCCCTTTGCAATGAGTTCTTGTACTTCGTATTTTACCTGGTCGTTATCGTTTGCTGGTGGATGCGGGCCAGATAGTTTCAGCTTCACGAATCGAGCGATGGTAGGTTCAGGAAGAGCGGCCGACCTACAAAAATAAGCATATATATGAAGTTAAAATTATTCTGTTAAATAGGTACTTAAAACGGTTTCATAATATTGAATGCCGTTGAATAGAAATGAGGGAGTAGAAGCGTCTATCAAGAGTAGAGGTAGTTGCATTAGGTAAAGCCAACCTTTTGACATATAAGAAGATAAGATAAGATAAGATAATATTTATTAATTAAAACTTATGCTAATTTGATTTATACAATGGTAATTATACAATTTATACTTAAATACTAGTAATTCATGGATTCAAGTTAAGATAGGTACAGATCAATTTAACAATATGTAGTGGACCCTATAATGGACGTGGAACCAGTAATGGGACAAAAAAACATAATTCCTCTAAAATAAGTATCTAAAAGTAGTTTATAAACACTGGCTGTATATTATCATAAATAAGAGTCCTAGAGCTGTTGCAGTTTGAAGTTTTATTAAATTTGGTTGTTTTTTAAGAAATTGGCGTCAACCTAAAAGTTGTCGTGTCACTGAAAAAAAATACCACTACGAATTCTTAAGAACTTCGCTAAGAGAGGTGAGTTAATTTATTAAATTTTAATTAATTAATACTTGATGAAAACTAGAATGTGTTTTGTTAATTGCATTTACCATGAGATAAGGTATACAACACACTATGTTGTGACTCCACAGATGTAAAAAAAAATAGTGGTATTTGGCCCAATCCCATTATAGGAGCTGTAAAACTGCGTACCTCCTATGATGGGACAAATGACAGAATGATGCTTGCTATGCCATACAGAAATAAAATGTAGTTAAGAAATATGTCAATCTGGAGGTATTCTCGGACTTCGGATAAATTAATATCGTTTTCCAAACTTTTATTTAACTTACTCTGTTAGTTAGTGTGGGTCCAATCTTGGTAGCTGAATTTGAGCCACTTTTCGATTTCCGATTCAGTTGAAATTTTGTGTAAGTGCGTAATTAAGTATGCAAATCGGATGATAATGCAATATTATGATAACATGGACCTGATCTGATGATGGAGACAGGAGGTGGCCATGGGAACTTTATCGCATTAAACCCTAACTAATTGTGTTAGGGTATATTAGAATTGTCTCGATGGATCTAATACAATAATAACTGGCTGATGTGGAAAGAAAAATACATTCAGCGATAAAAGCTTATACCAAAAATTGTTTTATTTTGCCGTAATTTATTCCCCATTTCAATATTTTATACTCATAGAGCAATGTTCATTATAGGGGGCCCATTACTGGATCCACGTCCATTACCGGGGGCCCATTACTGAAACTTTGGTGTCCATGACTGGAGAAAAAAAGCATAGTTTTAATTTGCTAAATATGTGGAAACTAATTGCAGTATCTTTGATACAACACGCCTAAAACATGAAAGACGTATAGGACTTTCATCTTTTAACATGCTAAGCGGTAGACCATTTACATGAATAAGGGAAATATCATACATACTCCAAATTTACTCTTAAATGTCCCATGACTGGTGCTGTTACTATAATACCGATACAAATGTGTATTTTCTAAACTCTAATGGAAAGAACAATACCTAAACTAAGTAAACATTTACTTGTATCTTAGGTATGCACGTTTTGTAGGTCAGTGTATAAGTGGGGAAGTGCTTACCAAACAAGATGATTATTTATTTATAATAACAATAAACTATATGACTATGACTATATTCTACTCTTTAGAACGTTAAGTGGTGACATACTTAGCAATTAGTTTGTACAACACACATATAAATCTTATGTTATGACCGTATAACGCAAATATCACCCAATAGTTGATGCGGTGCATTTGAATGTCAACCGTACCTGAGCTCCCTGGTCCTGGCCTCCAGCGCGGGCCTGGCGAGGGTGACGCGGCCCACGCTGGTGTAGGTGGCTCCACAGGGCGTAGCGGCGCCCTCGGACACCAGGCCGCCAGATACGAGGACCTCCACGCTTGATGCTGGAAAATATCACCCATTTTAGTCCTCTCTGAAAGACTGCTCATCATCATATCAGCCCTTTATCGCCCACTGCTGAGCATAGGCCTCTCTTCTAGTACGCCACTTGTCCCGGTCCTGAGCTAATCTCATCCAGCAGTGACCCGCAAAGTATAGGCAAAGAGTATTTGAAATAGAGGAATAAGTATTGTCAAAGTAAATTATGTAGGCTTGAGGATAGGCCAAAGGTATGGTGCCATGTTTTCGAGCGATGGTGCCTTTGCCCTACTCTCGACTAGATGGCGATACTTTTTGACATATCAGTGAAAAAATAAGGATCAAATACAAATGGCGTTCTAAAGTGTTAATCATTTGTGTTGAAAGATGGCAGTAAATGTACTGAGTACATCATTTACTTTGACAATATGTAATAGTTTTAATTCTCTTTGGCACAGGTTTAAATATGAAACCCAACAATGCTCTTATTAACAGTTAGCCTGTGTCCGTTCTCTTGCTAAAAATTGCTTTACAAAGTGACGTTAATTAGTGGCTCTTAGAGAAAATAGAGAAGCTAGAGAAATAAAATAAACAGGCGCTGATGACTCACGGATTAGCTGGTGGTGGGCCAGGAGCTGGAGCTTGTGCACGCTGGCGACGCTGGTGAGCCGCAGCAGCAGCTCGTGCGGCGGGCCGCCGGCGGAGCGCCACCCGCGCGCCGCCGGGCCCTGCGAGTTCAGCTCGCATGCTGGGTACGAGCTGTCCTCGCCTGGAATGACGGATTTTCAGTCTGTTTAGACACATACCTTGATTAGGTTTACCTCCTCTTCAAGGAAAGAAGCTTAAATGGCATCAAATTTATTGGTGCCTTAACTACAAAAATTCTGAATTGAAACACATTATGTTACTAAGCTTGAATTTATTAAATAGGTATCTGTGCTCATCCTGTGCTCATCATGATTTGAACCCGGGACCATCGGCTTCTTAGGCAGGGTCACTACCCACTAGGCCAGACCGATCCACAGGGAACGCCGAAATACTTGCCATATATAATGATAATGTAATAACCATGATAATGTTTAATGGATACCCATTTCTTGACATGACGTTGCAAAAATGATTCATACCTACAAATCTTTTTTGAAGGAAAATAGGTCGCGCGATCCACTAGTCATGTTTCCGTAATGATGGCGGACAATGCAACTACATCAGCCTTTCAGTGTACCAAAATACCTGTGTTTCATATCTGGTTATGCCTATGATGTATGACATGATAAATGTCTAAGATAGTCGGTACGGCTCTAAAGTTTACACGTGATAACTACTTAAGTACCTACGTGACTAAAAACGAACTTTTTTAACAAAGCAATAAGAAATCAGTTTAATGTATAGCAAGCTGCAAAATTGCACGGACCCTTAGTCAATGCAATTCATTCATAAACTGACCATGCACTTTAAGACACCTTCCTTCTAATTGGGGTAAAAAAATTGCGTTATGAGCACACGGTCGTCCGGTCGATATGTCACCTAGCCCTAAGTATTGATTCGAGCAGTCACTTAAATATTGAAGGCATAATGATGTAGCTCGCCGCTCGTTCGTGCTGTTCGACACATCTGTAGAGCTACGCGAATTTAGACCTTGCCACAATAACATTAAGCTATGGTTTGTTTAGACAGGTAACTTTTAAACAATAGATGAGCCTTCTGCGCTTTGCCCTAACATAATGCAATAATTGGTTCAAATTCAAAGGGGTGAGACAGTGTTGAAGTGCTGGAACTTGTGTTCTAAACTTCGCTGAGTTTACTACTGACTTTTGTAAACATAGTTAGCAAGTTCCATGCTTATGTTTTTCACCTAGCAGCAAAAAGTTGTTAAGACACCTAGCTTACCTATGGACATTTGTTTGTTACAAAGAAGCACTACGAACAGAGGCGCATACTTATATAGTGGAAAAGTTAAAATGACACCCCTGATCTGATAATTCCTACTCGGTAAACGTACCTACCCGGTCGTCTAGTAAATGCTGCAATAAAAGGTTCAATAAAGCATTGAAGGTCGTCGATTTAATTTCCGTGCGCGCACAGAAGGAAATTAAAAACCTTACACTAAAGTTTATACTGGCTGGTACTAGTTTGTAGTTTCTAGCGTTTATAGACTAGTTAGTCACTACTTGTTGTAGAGTCATGAACAGGACTGAAATATAACATAGTTAAATGCATAGGTGTTTCTGAAATAACTTAACGACGACATATTTATGTTTACGCAATCAAATCCCGATTCACGTAGAGTTATGTTATAGTTTTCATTTACGGGTCTACGGATCACCGTAGCGCCGTCTACGAGAGTTCGTAGCGGCCTCCCGCTTATTGTCTGCTAGACCAGCCGGCCTAGCCAAGGTTATAATCGCTATCGCTTCGACAACGAAAACCATTATGTCTCTCTATCACACTTCCATATTAGTGCGACAGTGACAGTTGCGTTTCGATCGCTACGGAGCGTAAGCGATCGGCATCTTGGCTACGCGGCCTGAACGGAGCATTTTTGCTACTACCTATTTGGAAAACTTATGTAGCAAAGTTAGTCGTAGCCTTTTAGGCTACGACATAGTAGTCCGAGAGAAACTCCGAAATAAATCTATGAATACAGTAGGTACAATACTGAAACGTTCCAATTTCAATATTCTGATCATCTTTAAATCACGCTGAACTGCCTACCTACACCCAACGGTTCTTAAGATAGAGCCCGCTGACAGGCGGACGGACAACGTATGCATAATAATAGGTTCCGGTAGTTACCATTCGGGTACGAAATCCTAAACATTGGTTGATGGTACAGACGCCTCGGGCCGCGTTCCAACTATAGTTCGTTTTTTTTAGCATTATAAAGAACTTGCAAGAAGGTAAGCGATCTTGACATGTCTTTTAATTGAAAAACGCTTTTTTAAAATCAAAAACTATTACTTATGAAAGCAGAAGAATATAAATGATCGTATTAGATTCTTAATTGTTACATATTTGCCGTAACTTATTTTTAAAATGTGTTTTTCAATTAAAAGACACATCAAGATTGTTTACCTTTTTTCTAATGCTAAAAAAACGAACTATAGCACTTGGTTGTTTTTGCTGTATGTTCTACATGCTAGATATGTTTTATAAATTTCTATCCACCTACGTTAAAATCTCAAATAGTCTGGCAAAGTAGAATTATTTAATTATCGTTTATAATTTCTATATTAAAATGCACTTACTTGTTGCGTACACGACGTGGAACGGGATGCGTTTCGGCATATCCCTTTATCTGGCCACCATCACCACTGCTCCCAAATCTCCCATCACTAACATAATAAAATCCCCACTAACAAAAAAACACTAAATAAAAGGACACTTCATTCGTCAAATCATAGCTAAGAAAATGTTTAGAATTACGTTTAACTACATTTACTAAGATATTTAGTGTAAAGTTATACCGGAGAGCTTGCGAGGAAATGAAAGAAGAATGCGAAGTCAGTAGGGAGAGGAAAATCAATAAGTTCGACGCGAAGTTCGCTCCTAATGAAAATTTTACTTTTTGATGACAGCGCCATCTATGCACGGTTTGGGAAACTAATTACAGGGTTTTCCCCGAGAGTTCGCTTTGACTGCCCTATAATTATAACTGCATTAATAATTGCATGCAACGTTATAAATAATTTGATATTAGAGGGTTAATGGCTGGGAATTAATGACAAACGAAGGGAAACATTTTAGGATGGGGTTATTAAAAGTTCTTTTTTTGTTTCAGACTTAGAGCGGGTTGCACCAAACCATCTGCCACCGTTTTAAAGCTTTCGTTAAAATTTATTGTGTATAGTTCGTTTTTTTTCATTAGAAATTAGGTAAACAATCTTGATGTGTCTTTTAACTGAAAAACACATTTTAAAAATACGTTACGGCAAATATGTAACAATTATGAATCTAATACGATCATTTTATATTCTTCTGCTTTCATAAGTAATAGTTTTTGAATTTTAAAAAGCGTTTTTCAATTAAAAGATATGTCAAGATCGCTTACCTTCTTGCAAGTTCTTTCTAATGCTAAAAAGAATTGGGTAGGTTTTTTTTATTTCATAGTTCACTGGTAAGAGTGGTAATGGTAAGTGATGATGAGCCCAGTTATAGTTTTTTCATCGCAATTTCTCATACACGGTGGTATTTCTCAAAAGTTTATTGGGTGAAATCGCAAAACAATAACCCAAAATTTGCAGCATGTTACTTTGCTACTCATCATGTGGAAAAAATATAACTTTCTCATCAGTTTGAACAATAAAGAGAGCGTTTTACCAGCTGGTGTGGTAAAAAATGTTGAAATCGGTTCATATGATAAAGAATTATCCGTGTAAAACCTACATACGTTCTATTTCTGTTTTCTTTTGTATTGTCTTCTTTTATTGAGGTGTGCAATAAAGAGTATTTGTATTGTATTGTATACGTTAGGTCGAGTAGGTAAATTAGCCGATAGATTTTTATATCCGCCGCGCCAGGAGTGTTGTTCTGTATCCAGGTGAGCAGCGCGGTGACTCGGGTGTCGCTTAGGGTGGTATTTCATCTGTCCAATGTCATTGCCACTGCCGCTAAGCCGCCTGCTGTGTCCAAGTCTAAGCAGCGGCCGAAGAAAGGGGTGCAGAGCCTTCGTGAACCTGTTCACAAGGATCGGTCACAGCTGACTCTAAAAGAGTCGGGATGCGACAGAGATGGCTTCAAAAAGGTGGAGGAGAAAGAAGTCAGCCCGTCCGAATCAGTGCGGTACCGCACCGACTGGACCCAACCATTTGCTGCGTCCTGCAACACCGACGACGCTGCTGTATGTGTCCCGATTACACTACCTTACGAAGGTCGAGGAGATCGTGAAGTATTATGTACGAGCCAAGTCCGGATTCATCCTGAGGGTCGTGAAGTTGGAATCTCGACACAATGTGAATTTTAATTCTTTTGTGCTGAGCGTTCCGACTGAACATACTAGCGACCTGCACCAAGGAGGAGTTTTGGCCGAAGGGTGTCAAGTTCCGGCGGTTCCGCGGCCGGCTCCCTGACACTGCGGGGTTGCGAACTGCGTCGCAACCATAATTGTGTTTTTAGTTTTAAGATATATTTTGTAATAATATGTATGCTAGTTTTAAGGTATTTATCTATGGGCCAATAGTTGCCTGAAAATAAATGTTTTCATTCATTCATTCATTGCGTCTCACTCTCTCATTAAGCAAAATGTGAGACAAAATACACATTGGACTATTGGACAAAGAAATTGCACAGGTGGAATATACCACCCTTAGTTAGGTACTAAATGATGAATGTGTATGACAGGTATATTAAACACAGTATGCATGACACCAGTTTATTTATTGCAATACGTGGCGTCGGGCGTGTTGGTGGTTATCCAGGGGAGCAGGGCAGTGACCCTGGTGTTGATGCCGGGCTGGCCCTGCTGCGCGCACAGGCGGCCGTAGCTGCTGATGCCGCCCAGGAACAGCAGGCTCGTGGACGGGTCCGTATACAGCGCCGGGCCGCCGGAGTCATCCTGTATACGATACGTATGTCATATTTGAAGGACCATTTTTTTTGTTTTTTTTTTAAATGTATTTGTACATAAATAAGTTTTTGGCAATACAAGCTTTTATTTAGTGTGTGTCTGTCGGCCTGTAATCAAATCTTGCAAGCTAAATTTGATCCACTTCCGTGTTTCCGATTGAGCTGAAATTTTGCATGCATGTATAAATCGGATGACAATGCAATATTATGGTACCATCGAGCTGATCTGATGACGGAGACAGGAGGTGGCCATAGGAACTTTGTGATGAAGCAACGCAACCTAATTGTGTTAGTGGTTTTTAGAATTGTCTTCATGAGTAGGTATTAGTTGTCTGTCGTAAAGCGATAAAAGCTTGTACCAAAAATTAAATTTTTGCCAAAAACTTATTACATCTATCGATAAGGATATTACGTCTATTAAAGATTGTTTTCTTTTAATTGGTACCCATTAACTCTGAAACTAGGCGAATTCCAGATATCTAATAGGACATTTTAGTCTTTAACCCTTTAACCGTCAGAGTCTGATATATAAGACATTACATATCCAGCTCATTTCGCCACAGTCTGATAAATAAGACAAAGACCTGATTTGGTTTTTACAGCACATTTATAACTCCCTTAACTATGCCAATCTTACTCTGCGTGGTACAATTACCGGCCGGTGGCGACACGAGCACGCTCGATCAAAAATTGCTGGCGGTTAAAAGGTTAAATTTGATCAGAATGAACACCAGTTATTATAATATCAAAGATGACAATTTAAGGATGTATGTTTGTGATACCCACCTACGGGCTACGAGTATACCAATGTCTGTAGATATATATGTACCATCACGTTCGGCGTGTATTGCGCCATTTAGGGTTCTAGCTAAATTGGTAGGTCACTTACGCTATAGAATTTCCAATTTGGCAAGAACCCAAAATGGCATAACAATCTCGTGTGGTGACCGTACATACCTGGCAGGTGTCTTTCCCGGCGGAGTAGTGGCAGACCTGGCGCGCCGTGAGCGAGGGCACGGCGCGCTGGCACGCGGCCTGGCTCAGCACGTCCACGTCCACCTTCTGCAGCGTGTTAGACACGGGCCCGCCGATGAATAGGGAGCCCCAGCCTGCAAATTATTCATGCAATCTACGTACTGTCACATAATAAATAATAGTACTATCGTACAGAAAGGAAACTTCCTACAAAACCGAAGTTTGACAGCGGTTCAGGGTCGAATCTAGCTATCCCTTTCTAATATATGACACTATCCCTTTCGGCTATTTACGGTTGTCAAAATTCAAGTGATTATCTTATCTGAGGTCGTGCACGCAAAAAGAAGCCAAGTGGTGCCAACCCTAATAATTGCTCGGAGCAATGCTGAGCCGAGCGGAGCCGAGTTTGGCCGATCTCAGGAGTTTCGCACCCCTGGTACTGTGTAGACGCCCTACTATATTATATAGGTGGTGTGCTGACGTGCCCAAAATGCGCTCGAGTATTTAGCAAGAAGATAGGGTACGTGAGCCACCTAAGGGCGTACCAGAGAGTGGATCAGCTACACTCTAATAACACGAGTTAAAAAAAAACAACGGGTTGCATTCCGGGAGTGCCAACAGAAGTGAAAACTCAATGACTAGTCCAAAATGTCTGCAGCACTATGTATGATTAACCCATCCTCCTTTCTATTGAAAAACTTTAGTTCCGAAATTGCTGGCCAGTGAGCTTAAATTTGTAGCGTTAATTGTTTTATCTACACACATATCATAAACTGTCTATGATGCCTTCAAAATTCGTAAATAATGGCCCACATTACGATTGTTACTGTTGTTACTGTTGTTGTGATTGTTGTTGGTGAATTGTTGAACTGTTTTGTTACAGCAAATTTCTTATCTGTGAAAATGTGGTAATAGCTTCATTACTATATCTAAATCGATTTGGTAATTGCATTTCAAATTTCGAACATCTCTGAAAAAAAAGGCAATTTGATTTGACCCCTATTCTAACATCAGTTGAGATGACGTTTTATTCGAAAACAAATGACAATTGCATACAATATTGACAAATCTCGCATGTAAGTTGGTATCGGACGATATGGTAATCGACCCCGACTCTAGTTTGTCTCTGAATTAAAAAGAACCTACGGATGCGTGACGTGCTTGAAAAAAGTTTTCATTTGCCGCCATTTGACGTACAGTTTATCTTTTAATTAGTTTATAAGTAAAAAATAATTTGTTTTGTTGTTTTTAAAGGAACTATAACAAAAGTTTCATGTAAAACGTGCGATAAAGATATTTCGGAGACGCCATCTCATATTCGCGAGTTCCGCCAGAGAGCAAAGTCGGCTGTAATATGAAGTTAGTGAATATATCATAGAAAGTTTATAATATGTGTGTAGATAAAGCAGTGTATGTAACTGTACATAATTAGGCATTAAAACACTCGTGTGATACTATTATGAAACTCATTTCATTCGTTTCATAAACCCACACTCGTATTTTAATGCCTTTCATTGTGTAGCAGTCACATATATAAACTACTATAAAATTCGAATAGAAATTGTAAAGTTACCTTGCAGACCTCGCATCTAAATATATTTGGTCATGATATTTTGAGTTTTATTCACCAGTACTAGAGTTCACTTTTATTAGCGATTTCATCAAGATGAAATGAATTATATTGCAGTGATATAAAGTTAGAATGTAACTGTGAGATCCTCGTATTTCAGGCCGTACAAGATTAGAACATTGAGCTTTATTGCTTAATATAAAAGTCCAGTTTTTAAATAATTGACCTGATTATGATACGTTATGACTAAAGTTCTTTGGTGAATAACATTGTCCGTGACACATGACGTCAGCGTTACATTACGCGTTACGCTGAATCGAGTTTATCATTTTTTCCCCACCTCAAAAAGTGCTCAGCGCCGCTAAAGAAGTTTATTCACTTCAAAAATGCCTACTCCAGAGCATGCAGTCGCTGTGCCCGAAATCGGTCAGAAGAGCATCATCATCATCATCATCATAAAATGTAGTAGGTAATTATTACAACATTTGGTACAGATGCTCGGAAACCTTAAATAAAAGTTAAATAACTATTTTTAGACTTACATAATTACGTTACGCATAAAACGTTAGGCGCCATGCATTAGTAGTAGTAGTAAACTCTTTATTTGTACAAAAATACATATTAAAAATAACATACAATTAGCAAGAAGTACAAAGGCGAACTTATCCCTTTGAGGGATCTCTTCCAGTTAACCTTTGAGTAGATTACATACCATACCATACTTACCATACTTGTCCTATATTTTAACCTCTTGGGCCTCAATGTCCTACCTAATATTAGTACAAATGACCTCCAATGGAATTTAAATCATAATGAAATGGAATAGAGGGTCTTTTGTTTTGTTTCGTTCGATTTTAAAACAAAGTAAATTGGCAAGTTTCCAGGCCCCTGTTTCACCAACGTGACAGGTGCGACGAATTGTAAAATCACTGTTGCTGACGTCACAGGCATCCATGGGCTACGGTTACCGCTTACCATCGGGCGGGCCGTATTCCTGTTTGCCACCATCATTGTATTATTAAAAAAAACTTTATGATATCGGAAAAAAACAGATATTTCTCTTGCTAAGTTTATGACAGTGATTTTACAATTCGTCGCACCTGTCACCGATGTGAAATTGGGGCCAGGTCACGTCAGCTTCTTTTTTCGAACTGTCAGAACGATTTGCTAATATGGAATAACTCGAGTGTGGGTTTAAGAAACGAAAAAGTGAGTTTTAAAGGTATCATAGAGGGTTGATGAAGTTTAGCTAAAGAATACTTACCTAACAAGGTGAACCGACTGCCAGCAAAGTCTGTATTTACAAACTTGAACGGCAGGCAGACGGGGCCCACGCGGTCGCTGTACACGATGTCTTTGGCCAGCCGCAAGATGGCGATATCATAATCGTAGTTAGAACTAAAATCCGACAAGATTTTAAAATTTAATACATTTCTACATCATACAAACATCAACATTTATTCAGCAAATAGGCCACAAGGGCACTTTTACACGTCAACATGGAATTCACAATCCATTTAAAGATTCCAACTGATTAAGCGCTTAGAAAACACGTTTTGAAAACTTACGATGTGTATTGAGGGTGGACTGTTACGCGTTCTACGTTAAATCCTTGTGTAGCCGATGTGTCACCTAAAAAAATATAAATACCTAAATAGTTTTCTATGCAACCTATGGTCTGTACACATAAGATCCCGACGTAGGGTTCCCCCACATATGTCGACCCGGAATCGGCAAAATCCGACAGCAAAAAGCTTTATATCTGCGTAATAAGAGCGAAAAAGTCGTCATTCGGCTCGGCTCGCATCGGCCGACGCCTGCCGACGCATAGACGGCTTGTTCGCTCTTATTGCGCGGACATAAAGCTTATTCCTATCGGATTTTGCCGAATGCGCGTCGATATATCTGGAAGACCCATATTCATAAACTAATTGCGTCCACCAGGATTATTCTGTAAACTCACCACCAGTGGTCTTATCGTGCTCGCCGACCACGACGGCCAGTGAGCTAGCGGCCCTGCCCACCACGCAGTGGGCAGCGGTCACCACGTATCGCGGGGCTATGATGGTGGCTCCGCACCGAATTTCCTCCTGGTCCAAGTATATGACGCCGGCCATCATTGGGAACTCGTTTACGCCTGTCTCCTGGCCGCCGACGATGCGATTCTGGAAGGTATGTTATTTACTAAATAGTGCCTCAAGTTGGCATATGGTCAACAGAACGTATAAGCGTTAAATATGGTTATTTTCTGTTTCAGTTTGAGTTAAAAATAAATTCGTAGGTGCGGCTCTGTCGTAGGTAAAACTCTACTACTTTCTTACATTATTTGCATTTACAAATGCAAGATAACGAGTTACGAGAGCACTCTATACTTAGATAATTCTCCAGCTAAGGGCGTTTTGGTGTTTTAGCCCAAGTACAAAAGCAGAAGTTGCTAAACGGGCGAGGTGTTTAAAATTACCTTGACACGCTCTTATTCTCTTAATAATAAAGTCGCGTCAAGATCATTTTGGACACCTCGCCCGCGTAGCAACTTCTGCTGCTGACTGTACCAGACCGTGTATACACCTACCCTCTTCTTATAGCCGCAGCTACACGGTGTTGGAGTTGGCGTTGCTGCCTCCGCCCGCAGTTCGCAGTAGAATCTGCCTCCTTTGGTCGTGGCTGATGTGATTAATCCTGAAATATAATAATATGAGTTATTATGTTAAAACAAATTCTATAAATATACCTACACATCATAGAGAATAGACGAGGCAAAGTTAAAAGTCACTTGATAAGACACGAAACTTTCTTTAAAACTATATTAGAAGTCAAAATTGAAGCTAGAAACTTTCCGTTCACTCACCGACGCTGATCCGCTGGCCGGTGGACACGACGGAGGTGGAGCCTCGCCCGCAGTACACGTCGCCACCGGAGAGCTGCGGGTCTCCGCTCCGGGAGATCAGCAGCCGGTCCACGGAGCACCCCGAGCTCTGTTCAAAAAGCGTAACGAAGACATGATAGAGAAAATTGTACGTTCTATATGATACCTTCTCTCTTCTTCTCTTCTGATACCTTCTTACCATTTTAGTCTTTAAAGCCATGCTGGTGATGATCTGCCATTAAGCAAGCGCCAAGTGGAATCGTGTAGTACGACGTCTGATCCAACTAGACTGAATAGATTATGTTAGGTAACTCTAATTTTACCCAGCGATCAAATGACGAGATAAAGCGCGTCTGATGTATGTTAGTGCTAGTCTTCTCCGGGCACTACATCCCGCAGCGATAGCTTGACGGGCAGATGCACCAGCGGCGTTGTGGAATATCAAGGGTATATTGATATAACACGTCTGGAGCGTGGAACATACTCGTATCGCGGGAAGGCTGATCTCCGGGCATTGCAGCCGGCAGCGGTAGCTAGACGAGCCGATGAACCAAGTGACGTAGTACATTGTAGGAATACTAGGAATATCCAGGACTGTGTATATAACATTTCTGGAGCGTGGGACATACCGCTGGTAGGATGATCTCCGGAGACTGCAGCCGGTAGTGGTACCCGGATGAGCAGACGAACCAGCGACATTGTAGGAGTATTTAGGGCTGTATATATAACACGTCTGGAGCGTGGGACATACCGCGGGTAGAAGGATCTCCGGGCAGACCAGCCGGCAGCGGTAGCCCGAGGGGCTGATCCCGATCCAGCGACACTGCCGCGCGCCGGTGTAGTTTTGAGGGTACTCAAGGTTGTACACATAGTACGTTTGACCTGCTTGAAGCTAAAAACAAACTGACATTACAGGATATGGCGACAAGTAGTGAAAGCCAACGATACATAGAAGGCTGTTGTAACGTCAAGTTGCTAATTGTTATAAGTATTCGCTGATGTAATTGGTAGATTTCAAGTATAAAATCATAGGTATTTCTTGAAATAATAAATAAAATCTAATATATCATCTACCTATTTAAAAAGCTTATGAAAAAAACAACATTGTTGTGGGCATTTCTCAGGAGGGCCATTTTTAAGTGTCCGGGGCAGTAATTGATTGAATTTACTGTTCAATAAATCTGAATTAATTTAGGCATGATCTTCAGCTTATATTCTGTCTGAGACACTATCAAATTATTTATTTATTATTTATATACCTAATACAAGAAAAAAAAAATCAAATGCCAAAAATGATGTTCGGTGGGCGTGTCCCGCACCCAGATTTTATGAAACAAAAAATTATTACTCAAGATGGGGCATTAGATCGCAGTTATTATGGGTATTCACGCATAAGGTATTAGTTAGCATATCATATTCTTTATATCACAATAATGTGTTTGCTCAACACATTGGAAATTTACGACGTGGCCCGGGCTAGTGTCTGATATCGGTGTAATTTGCAAAACATGTCGGTACTCCTTCAAAGTTGTAGACCAGGAACTCAGTGCCTCAAACATAGTATGCTTTAGTTGTGCCTTAACCGTTAAATAAAGTAGAGGTACAGTCACATTCTAATAAAGTGATTTTTTAAACGTTTCTCCGTCCTTCGGTGGGTTTGGTCCTATGTTTTTTTGAGATCGGTGGTGCAATTTACTCCGAAAGTTTTAGTGCAATTATCGTTATGCAAGTGATTAAAAAATCCTCAAAAGTACGTAAATCCATCATTATTACATCTCCTCTGTATCATTCATGCTATTTCTATAATTGCTGAAAAGCGATTAATTTTGATATCTCTGGTGTTGATTTCCTTGGTTTCGGTGGATTTTTTGACCACCGATATCAAAAAAGTGATCACTGAATTCAAATCCTGCTTTGTAAACTAGTTTGTTGTACTAATTTATCATATCTAAAAAGTGAAAGATACTTTGAATAAACGTAAAATTATGTTTTTTTTTTATTATGAATGGGCTTACTCATGGCCACAGACTAGCCGAGGCGTAGACGTGGCCTACGCTCGGCGTGGCGGCTCGGTGGTTTGTAAGTAAATTAAGTCATAGTAGGTACACAAAATCACTAGTTCACTATGAGTAGTTTTTTAAACCAGACTTGTAGACCCAATGTTTCTTTATCTGTCTTGATATTCTTTTCAAACCAATTAAGTAAATTATGTAAATTGTCCTCTGTATCACCTGGGTGTAGGGACACCTCGATACCTTTATACATGTCAGCCATGTTAAATAAATGTAGTCAATTAGATCCCACTTCTTTTAAAATAACTTGTGTATGTAAGTACTATGCACCCAAGGGACAGGATATAATATATAGAACAAGGGATTAAAAATAAAGTGGCCTTCTAATATCGACATAGCTTCAAAGTCACTGAGCGTACCTACTGATCGATATTTCGAAAGTATGCGTGACACAAATTGAACATAGAAAATGTTTTAACAATCCTTCATGTGTTATGTCTTTGTCTAAATATAGGAGTTACAATTTAGCTCAAGTGTTAGAGGGTGCTGGAGATCATAATTAATTGGTATTTAGATTTTCAAGCATTACTCGACCACATCAAATATTATAGTTTTAAATTGACGGAGTTCACACTTTAAAAACTCTGCTACGGTACTTACGGTACCAATGTAATTTATGTAAGCTTTCGAGATCATTAGCCTTGGTACATCGCGCGCTTATCAACAAATAGGAATGAAAAATATGGTTAAAATTTAATATAATGGAGATATAAAACTGAAATGTGATTTTTGTGTAAGCAATATAGAATTCGGTAACGCAAATTGATTTCAGTGCCTGCACATGATTTCGGTGTTTTTAAAATCTCAAATATCTTGAAAACTATAAGGTTCTAATGGAGGCCTCCTCTACCAATATTTTTTATATTAAGGGTAGATTTTAGGAAATAAAGTCGCATATCATATAAATTAAAAAATTGGCACCGAAGTCAGGCACCGCAGGTCATCTCTGAGAATCGCCCTTGTATGAATCATTCGATAGGAAATCTGTTAAAATCCGCGATCGTAATGTACCTACACTATTTAGGCACGCATCCCTTATGTACGAGTACATATAGGTAGCTAAATATATGGAACATAGGTATGTTAGGTACGTATTATTTCTACTTACGTTTTGTGTAAAATCGCAGTTGGCATCCTGCCCCGCAGCGAGGTGCAGCAGGAGCAACAACACGACGACTTCATACACCGCCATCTCTGAACACAAGCCTGACTAATAAGTTTGTTAAAAAGTTAAAAAGCTTCGTATATTAAATATTATTATTGGAACTTAGTTTACATAGTCTAATTAAAGTAATTAACTACCTACTATTAAGAGGAATCTACAATCTCCTCATTCATGGTAAAAATCCGTCTTTCAAAGCGTGCCAAAATAAGACATGCTTATATACAAACATAATCTACAAAACATTAGGTACTTACTTCAGCAGTCAGGTACAGTCACCTGCAACAATATGTTACTCTTCGAAAGCCGCAAAAATACGTGACACGCTAATAGCTCTACAAATAAGATCGTGTCAGATATTTTTGCAGTCTTCGTTCTGTAACATATTTTTGCAGGTTAGGTACTGTACGAGTATAATAGGTACCTGGTGGCTAACAGTGTTATACAGGGTGATTCATGAGACGTGAGCAGGACTAAACCTGCACACTCAGTTACTGATAATTGATCGATCACCGTCGTATTTAGGTGAAACAACAACACTTTTCCTATTTTTTAAATTTTTGGTGAGGGCAAATTTAACTCTCTACAATCATGGTTACCCTACAAGACCTAATTAATAAACATAAAACCTCTTTAACCGTAATGACAGCATTTTGATTACGAAGAAAATAAACTGTCAAACTTGAGTGAGATAAGAGTTTTCAAAAGCAACCAGACCGTGATGACAGTGATGACACAGAATATCGGTAGTTTAGTATTCTCATTTTAGGGTGACCATGCATGTCGTAAATAAATTTATTAATTTTTTTTTTTCAACACGAGTAGAAAATTAACTTTAATCTCACTAATACTGATACGAAACAGTTGCTTATAATTTACAAAATGCGCAGTGTTAGTCCTGCTCACGTCTCCTGAATCACCCTGTATGTACTTATAAAATCTTATAATATTAAATTTTAAAAAGCACCATTCATACTAAATTGATGATTTAACAATGTTGTCCTCTAGTTGTACCTACACGAAATTTATTTTATACTCTCTCATACACGTAAAATATGTACAAGAAAGGACTGTTAAAAAATAAGTTCTTAGATAATTTTAGACAATTATATTCACTAATACCTACGTTCAAGTGCTCATGAAGGTTTTTATTTTGGTTGTTATTATACTCCTAGAATATATCTTCACACTTCCTCAGGCTATTTATTCCATAAATTAAATTAATCCATATCATAATGCCCATATAATATTTTGCAGAAATTTCCACAGACAAGAATAGGCACTTACTTACTTTCAATGATCCCACCACACAGCCACTACGATAGAGCTCTACTACATTTCAGCATTTTATTAATTAACTGACGGCAAATGAACTGTTTACTTAACTGAACCTATAAACTGAATACCACCTGTACAAACGTGGAACATGAAGCAAGATTAGCCACCTTCGATAGGACTACAAGTGTGTGTCAGGCTCTAGGAAATAGGTTCGAAGTTACGTTGGAAATAGTAATCGCTGAAATTGTTTTCGTATTGGTTAAAAACACGTAATACTTTTATTTTTATTACAGGTATCATATAATAACACAGTTTAACTATCGTAAAATCAACCATAATTTATAGTATATACGGTTGTTTTTAAAAGATTTAAATATGAAAAAATTCAATTGTTACCTTTGTTTACTGAATTGAAAACCTTCGCCTGGCTGAAGGTTTTTGACATTCATACGTTTCGTTAGTCTTATTCTGAAGAACCCGGATAGCTGTTTATCCCTAGCAAAAAAGCGTTCTTACATCAAATTACACTAAAGATATATCTCACTGCTCTATTTCATCTGCCTGTTTCTCTTAAAATCTTTTATTACTAAGTAATTGAAACTTACCTAAATTACTTTGTACTCTAATTGAAATTAACTGCGAATGTCCTTTTTAATCGGACAACAAATATCCCTTAACCACTTTAAGGTAAGATCACTCTACTTTTTTTAAAGTAGCATTAATTGTAAGCATAACGACGCGTCCACGACTGAAGGCGTCGTAGGACACGACTCTCCTAGAAACGATTAATTGTTTCAAACTAATTAACACATCAACTGATAACGAAGCAGAGCGGCACTAATCGCCTCTACCTTTGATAACACATTTTCCGTCCGACAAAACATCAGGAAAAGATAGCTAATCCATCCATATTGGTGTCTCTTTATAGTCGCTAATCTTAGGTTAGGGGCATTGCCATTACAACTACGTACCTACAATGTATAAGGGCGTACGCTAGCTGGCGCGGGTGCATGCACGCAGGTGCCGTGGTAAGTAAAATCAGACGCAAGCGTCCGCGCCAGTTAGCGTTGCTCATACTATTTTTCGTTAACCCGCACATCCGCTCCGTGCATCCGCGCTAGCTAGCGAACGCCCTAAAGATCTCATCTGACTGATAGTGATAACTGCAAATAATATATGTCACTACTATGGTTATAACTATCGTCAACACTATTATATACTTATAAATGATACTTACCTCATACTTTTAATTTCCTTAGGATCTCCACAGCTTGAGTATGCCTTTCATTTCATTAGTTTTTCATTAGGTATTAATGTTTTCCGGCCGATTGCTCATAGTTTAAAACTAGGAGCTTTCATATAGGTAACTGATCACTGACAGTACTAAATTTTAGGATTTGATTATACGCTTTATGCCATATCGTTCTTTTGTTACGAAAACTTTAGCACCAAATGTTCACTTGATTTAATAATATGACTACGCGAATATTTAGATATATTCGACGTCAAAGATACGTTTACACTTTTGCACCTTACTCCTTTGTAATAAGGCGAAACATGTAAACATATCTTTGACGTCGACTGTACTAAAATTTTAAACTGTAACTGAAAAAAGTCGAAACCTCCGTTTGAAAATGCGTCTCGTAACTAAATACCAACTATGACCTTTCTCAATAAGGAGCAGAGGCCGTGAATACGTTTTGCAAACTCGTAACTTGCCTTTCCCAAAACTAATTGAATACCCTGTGCGCCTGTCAAACGATTTAATTTCCAGCATCGTGTGAACATAAGAGCTTTCTAAAGTAAACTCTCTCGATGAATAATATCAGCGGCACATGCTGGTGCAAGGAAACAGTCGACGTCACAAATTAAAATAAATCAGCCTTTGAGATAATTGAACGCATATGCAGGTAGGTATGACGTCACAATGTCATGTGTCTTTTGCTGATCGCATTTGCCTTTTTGACGTAAAAATTTGGCCTGTATGTGGGTACATAGATTAGGGTACAAATAGGTAGACTCTGTGTAATGTATGGGGCCCAATAGATTCCAGGACTTTCTCTTTCCGAACAGACTCTGCTTCGTCCTCGTTTGTATTTTCCTCGTTTGTAGAATATGGGTAAAACAAATGCTTAAGGTCGCCTCCATAAACTCGCGAACTAAATTGACATGAGTTTGACAAATAAAATGATACCAGGAATAGCAAAGAAAAAATAGTCACGGGTATATGTCGATAAAATGATATCGATAAGTAAAATATTGCACTTACTACCCATGTCATAATTATAAAGGGGTCACAAACGATTTCGATTAATATGAATGTGACGAGAAAAGTGGTTAATTCGATTGTAAGATTGTGTCGTTACCAATCAAATTAGGAGGTGCGGATGAGAAACTGACAAATTTCAGTGTCATGTTAGTGTGCAACAACTTGCCGTTCTTTATTTCAAGAGCTCGGTTGTCGCCATAAATCTAAAATTCATCATCATCATCATCTCAGCCTATATACGTCCCACTGCTGGGCACAGGCCTCCTCTCGAGCGCGAGAGGGCTTGGGCTATAGTCCCCACGCTAGCCCAATGCGGATTGGGGACTTCACATACACCTTTGAATTTCTTCGCAGATGTATGCAGGTTTCCTCACGATGTTTTCCTTCACCGAAAAGCGACTGGTAAATATCAAATGATATTTCGTACATAAGTTCCGAAAAACTCATTGGTACGAGCCGGGGTTTGAACCCGCGACCTCCGGATTGTAAGTCGCACGCTCTTACCGCTAGGCCACCAGCGCTCTAAAATCTAAAATTGGTGATTTAATTTTATACATGTGGCCGGTAGATGAGATTGATCCATAATTATTTATACTTGGTCAAGCAGATCCTGTCAGTAAAAAAGGCGGCAAATTTGAAAAACCGGGCAAGTGTGAGTCGGACTCGCGCACAAAGGGTTCCGTACCATAAAGCAAAAAAAAAAACGGAAAAAAATGCAAAAAGAAAACGGTCACCCATCCAAGTACTGACCACGCCCGACGTTGCTTAACTTTGGTCAAAAATCACGTTTGCTGTATGGGAGCCCCACTTAAATCTTTATTTTATTCTGTTTTTAGTATTTGTTGTTATAGCGGCAACAGAAATACATCATCTGTGAAAATTTCAACTGTCTAGCTATCACGGTTCGTGAGATACAGCCTGGTGACAGACGGACGGACGGACGGACGGACGGACGGACGGACGGACGGACGGACAGCGAAGTCTTAGTAATAGGGTCCCGTTTTACCCTTTGGGTACGGAACCCTAAAAATGAAGGCGCGATGGGATGTCGTCTCAAAGTAAATTTGAATTTCGCGCCTTTGTCTACTGACAAGATTTGCTTGATCTTGACCTAATTGTCAACTTAAACGTCCAGTTTAGGGACTGGGCTTCACAATCGAAACCATAGGGATACCGAGGCGATTTAATTTTTGCGTCCACACCACTCGAATTAAATGAGAAATTAATCACATTATACGAAATATTTCCCCGTCTGGGCCGGCCTTTTTTGTATTTTGAGCCAAAATCAATTTTTTCTATGTTATCACCTACAACTTAATTGTTACTCTAGCTGTAAGTTTTCCTAACAAATAAAACAAAATAAATATAATAAAATATCTATTTAATTACAATATGTTTATTCAATATCTTTGTTTCTATTAGGTACTATAAAATTGCACAATTTTGGAAATACCGACATTCTCTAATTCAAACTTTTTTGAAAATATCGATATGAACAACACTGGCCAAACTGTGGTATCATTTGTGCACATTGACCTGTCAATTTAGTTCGCGAGTTTCTGGAGGTAACTGTAGTTTTGGTGGTTTTATGCGAAAAAATACGCTGAGTCCAGTTTCAGACGATATATCGATATTACCACCACTACTTATAGTTTAGCTTTCGGAGGAAGAGTGGCAACTATTGTATTTCAGCATTTGTGTATGACCGAAAGTTGTTGCACTTTTCCAACTGCAAGGTGCAAATACGAAAGTGGGCACCGAGTCTATCACTACACCTTATAAAACAAAGTCCTCCGCCGCGTCTGTCTGTTTGTGTGTTTGTATGTTCGCAATAAACTCAAAAACGACTGAACGGATTTTTGTGCTTATTTCCCTTATCGATAGAGAGATTGAGGAAGGTTTCAATGTGTATAATTTGCTAACATAAGCGAAGCCGGGGCGCGTCGCTAGTGTAAAATAAATAAAATAAAACGAAACAGTAATTTATCGACATTCCTATATTGCTCCAGTCTACATAAAAGCACATCTTGTACCGTCTCCATATAATCTTTTAAATAGCTCTTTTCAAAATTTCTAAATACATATTATGAAATGCTTATAAACTCTGATCTCCGCTGAAATCTAAAACTACATCTATGACTAGGATGAACTAATTTTTCTAATTGACTTACGTTTGGTGCCCAGATTTCACGTTATGTTTTTGACAAAGATCATCACATAGAAATATTTATTTATTTATTTATTTAAACTTTATTGGACAGTAAAAAATTGTACAAAAGGCGACCGCGAGGCGAAGGTACCAGTTAACCCTCAGGCCAAACAGAGAACAAGTAGTAATAGGTGCAAGAAAAATTAAAAGTAGGAAAATTTAATATTAAGCATAAATTTTATGTTGAACAACATACTATTTCAAATATACATATTGCTACAATATACTTACTTATACATAGGTACATAACATACTAATACAGTATGTAAACTTACTAAAACCATTTACTCAAACCCGTTAATGTGTAGATCACACTGAGCAACTTTTATTAGGGCACCGACCCCGAAATCGCGAAAAAAAATTTGGTTGTTTCATACATTTTGCTGGTCTAGCATTGAATTTTTCTATGGGAGAATCAATTTCTTTTTTGCGATTTCGGGGATGGTGCCATAGTAAAAGTTGCTCAGTGTGACCTATTCATTAACGGGGTTGAGTAAATGGTTTTAGTAAGTTTACATACTGTATACATATGTGTACATGTAATATATATATAAATATAATATATATAAAAAAATATATACATATATCTACCTGCTTTCAGATTTCTATGAGACTTAGCTAAGAGACATTTCTAAAAGGTGTCTGCGCAACTTGATTTTAAACAGAGTTTTGGTCTGAGTTTGCCTTATCTCGAGAGGGAGGGAATTCCAAAGACGAATCGCATGCATAGTGAAGGAGTTGGTCATGGATCATGGAAATATATTAGTGTACTTAACTTTAGGTACTTAAATACGATTATCAACGGATAGAACACCTGTAAATCGACGACATAACAAGTTTACAGACTTGGGAACCCTTACAACAACACATTTATGCTAAACACTACTTTCCCGGAATGAGCAAAACATTTTCAAGCGTAGACAAAATGTACAGTAGCTATATTGGAATTTACGTCCTTCATGTTTATTTGAATTCTTTCGTTTATTATGCACCTGTCAACTTTGCTAAACATTAGCAGACCTTATCTCGTTTTATGACTGGTCAGTTACAGAACTTACAGATATTATATAGTTCCTAGTTATTTTCCATCGTATTTTCACGGAAACGTACGAACGTGTCTTGCTATTTCAGTCTGTCTCGGTACAAAAAATACAGAAATTGACTGAAGTAGCATGACAAATATGAACGTTTCCGAGAAAATGCGAAGGAAAATAATTATGCACTACATTCTGTACCTGTGTTAACAAAGATCTACATATAACTCGAAGGACTCTTTAACAGCTAGTGGACTGCATTTAGCTTTACATCAAAGCGATATTTGGCGTTATGTTTAGTATCTTATGAGTTCCTAATCCTATGTGTTATCTGTCCTTATCCTTTGCCCTTCTTTTTCCCCCGATCCTCTTGAAAGTACCCGCCAGGGCCGGGCACGAGCTTAACGCCGGTCCGTTCCGGTCGGTCGGACGCGGTCCGCTCCGGCGACGAGTCCGACACGATGCCCTGCAGTCGGTGCGCGTTCGTTTGACTTAGCCTGTTGATACAATACAATACAAATACTTTTTATTGCACACCTCAATAAAAGAAGACAATATAAAAGAAAACAGAAATACAAGCAGAGAGTATCAACTTGATATGTCAAAAACTGTTGCTCGTCCAACAGATTGGGACGATTCATAAGAGCTGGCACGAAATTTGTTCTGAACTCTCAATATTCCCAAACAACGTCCGCGCCAACTTTTGTGAATCAACCTAATACAGTGACAGCAACAGGCGCGCAGACGAAAAGGCAAACGGAAAACAACTTAGCTCAAAAATCTTTCGATGTGGTTTGGGGTGAGCACTCCATCTTCGTTTAGAGCAGCCTTAAAGGAGCCTACTGATTAACAGTCCGCTGGACGGTATCGGCCTGTCAGTTAGAACAAAATTTTGTTAGTTCCGAACAACTGACAGGCCGATACCGTCCGGCGGACTGTTAATCAGAGGACCCCTTTAAATAGAGTACGAAAATCGCTAACCTCCGGTAGGAGATGGCAACCGTAGGACCGTAATAAGAGTATCTATGAGTTTTGTGAATGATAATAATGAGCTCTCTGCTCGAGGATCACTGACCTGACCTCCTCCACATCGGCCACCTTGTCTATGAGGCTCCGTATGATGCCCTCCTTGTGCTCCAGCGCGAGATTAGCGCGCTCCAGCTCGCGGCGGTACTCGAGCTGGGCGGAGCTCGCGCGCCGCTCCTGCTCCACTATGCGACGCTCTAGCTCTTCGAGGGAGGAGTGAGCGCGGGATTTCACTTCCTAAAACAAACAGACATCTATTTATCCTCTATTATATGTGTATGATATGGATCCTGACCGAATTTTGAGCCATCTTTTGCATTTATTTCGAGGTCAGTTCCAGCGCGCCCATGGCTCCTAAACGACTAGGCGTGTTGCCTAACTACTAACTAACGGAACGCTTGGCCTTGGTGGCGCGCTATAAGGTACACAGACCGTAGCAGATAAGGTACAGAATACACATCTTGATCTCCCTCGTGATCCGCTACAGTGAGGCCAACGCTCTCCTGAGCGGAGCTCACGGAATGTTGCGAACTGACGGAGCGCTTCGGACGCGCTATAAGGTACACAGATCGTAGCAGATAAGCTACACACCTTTATTTCTCTCTTGATCCGCTCCAGCGTGTCTAGAGCTCTCCTGAGCGGCTCGGCGTGTTGCGAACTGACGGAGCGCTTGGTCTTGTTGGCGCGCTATAAGGTACACAGATCGTAGCAGATAAGGTACACACCTTTATCTCTCTCTTAATCCGCTCCAGCGTGTCCAGAGCTCTCCTGAGCGGCTCGGCGTGTTGCGAACTGACGGAGCGCTTGACCTGGGTGACGCACTATAAGGTACACAGACCGTAGCAGGTAAGATACACACCTTTATCTCTCTCTTGATCCGCTCCAGCGTGTCTAGAGCTCTCCTGAGCGGCTCGGCATGTTGCGAACTGACGGAGCGCTTGGCCTTGGTGGCGCGCTATGAGGTATACAGACCGTAGCAGATAAGGTACACACCTTTATTTCTCTCTTGATCCGCTCCAGCGTGTCTAGAGCTCTCCTGAGCGGCTCGGCGTGTTGCGAACTGACGGAGCGCTTGGCCTTGGTGGCGCGCTATAAGGTACACAGACCGTAGCAGATAAGAATAAGAATAAGAATAATATTTATTTCTTTAACATTATCCAAAATTTTAACATTCATAATACACTTAAATAGAACTTAACTAATGTAAATATACAAATATGTTTTTTTTTTAAGTAAACAATGATGTTTACTTAACATTAAATATAAAATCTTCTATGCAAGCAATATTTGTATCTGGCTCGAACATATTTTACATCAATACCTAAACTAAGTATATAATACTTGTATCTTAGGTATTTCGTGTTAGTAGGCCAATTTAGTGTAACTTATTGGGCAAAAACAATAAAGATTATATTAGTACGTGACAAAAACGTATGTAGGTAGGTACTTAAATAACTTTGTAGGTCAAGCAATGAGCAAGACAACTAAATGCTAACCTAAGTATAATAGCAGAATGATTATTTATAACAAACAATAGGTAGGTAAAGTGAGTGGACTATGTTAATACAAATGGCAACTGGTGACATAACTATTTTTATGGAAAGAGTGACTTAATTATACTACGAGTATTTTTGATAACTCTTGCTATACATAGCGCTCTAGGCACCCTCATAGTCTATAGAACTTAAATATCTAGTTTGCGCATTTTTCCTCGCTGGGCACTGCTCGTCTCCGGTTTTATGGTTGGACGGTTTCTTAAAGCGCTGACATGTAGCACATTTGGAAGGCTCACTCCTTGTACACTCCTTGATGCTGTGCCCTGATGATCCGCAATGTCCACATGTGGGCTCTGTATCTCTGCAGAACTTAGCCGAATGTCCATATTGCTGACAGAAATAGCATAAGGTCAGAAGAGTACAGTGTCTCGAACAGGGCAGGAAGACCAATTTATATATACACGCTGTTGTTGTATAAGCATTCTTCTGAGTTCGGCCGTACATTCCAAAATATAGTTGCAGGTAGAGCTGTCCTTCTTGCCTGATTTGTGACTGAGTTTGACTGAGTTCATAAATACCTCTCTGGAGAAATTAGGTTGCAGGTCTAATATGTTCTGTTCGAATATACAGTCAAACACATCTTTTTCGGGCATGTTTGTCGGTATCCCCAGCAGGATTATCTTGGGTCTCCGTTTGGCAGTGTCTTCTAGTTTAAGTCCTGATTGTTGGAGCTGTTGGGACGCTTTGAGCTTTTCGAGGTCGTCTTTTCTATCTGTGCTAATTATGACACCACCATTTTTCGTCTTCCTCATACCGCGAACATGTAGTTTAAGGGCTTCGGGCTTGATTAGGTTTTGGACCAGTTTTTTAGTATCCTCACTGGATTTCTCCTTATCGGCGGGGTAAATTGCGATGCTGCTGGTTTTGTATGTATGTATGTATGTATGTATTTACTTTATTGTACATAGAAATATAAACACGAGAAACACAGTTACAGAGTCAATTAAATACAACAAAGGCGAACTTATCCCTGAATGGGATCTCTTCCAGTTAACCTTTGAGGAAATGAGTAGAACAGAAGTAACGATGAATGACAAACAAAAGCAAAAGTGTACAATCCCTAAAATAAATAAAATGCACGTTTTGAATACACATTACTCCAAATATACATAAATAGAAATATAACAATACAAGAGTACATATACATATAATATATATAGGTATAAATAAAAATAAATAAATACTCAACATATAATATAAATAGATATATAGATATTAATTCGAACCAGAAAAGTAAAGGAAATGAAAGAAATAGGTACTTAATCGGGAAAAACAGAATTATCTAAGTATCGGAAAGCCACAATTTTCTGAGCCTCTCCTTGAGTGATGCTACAGATTGGTTTTGGTGGGCACAACAGTGGACGTTTTTCCGGTTCTGACCATATCGGCGAAGGACTGGTTTACTTCGGTAGTTTTGGGTGCTGCTTGTAGGTACTGCTTAAGTTCATGAAGTTGGGTGCTATAGTCTCTTTGCTGGGTTAAGTTCTTCACTTTAGCATGACACAGTAAATAATTCATCTTGGCCGAATGGTATTGAACGGCTAGCTGCGAGACTCCACCCATGACGCTCTTTGTTAGGTTGTTAATCCTCAATTTTTGGTCCGTGTTCAATTTACCTTCACTCGAAATTGTGCAAATTTCATTGAGGCGTATTTCAATTTGGGTCAACCATCCTTGAATTTCAGCTGTTGACACCGTATCTGGCATGTCCGATGGTGCTGACGCTACAGGTGTTCCTTGGGCAGTTTCCATGTCTACAGTATTTTTTTCTGAAGGCGGTGGGGTCCGTAAAGTCCGTGAACTTCTATTAAAGGCGTCTTGACCACTCATCGCGGCGTTGAAAAATTGTACTCATTTCCAACAATCAGTATTACTCACGCAATAGTTCACAGTGTGTGAAAAGTGCTGACACTGATTTGGCACAGTTACACTTTTATTGTTATGAATAATTATTAAATAAAGAATTCAAAAATAGCAGTTGACACGACCGCCTTTAACGGCTGTCGAAATAATAATTAGATAAGCTACACACCTTTATTTCTCTCTTGATCCGCTCCAGCGTGTCTAGAGCTCTCCTGAGCGGCTCGGCGTGTTGCGAACTGACAGAGCGCTTGGCCTTGGTGGCGCGCTATAAGGTACACAAACCGTAGCAGATAAGGTACAGAATACGCATCTTGGTCTCCCTCGTGATCCGCTTTAGTGAGGCCAGCGCTCTCCTGAGCAGCATATTGGCATGTTGAACTGACGGAACGCTTGGCCTTGGTGGCGCGCTATAAGGTACACAAACCGTAGCAGATAAGGTACAGAATACACATCTTGATCTCCCTCGTGATCCGCTTCAGTGAGGCCAGCGCTCTCCTGAGCGGCTCGGCGTGTTGCGAACTGACGGAGCGCTTGGCCTTGTGACGCACTATAAGGTAGTTACACAGATCGTAGCAGATAAGGTACACACCTTTATTTCTCTCTTGATCCGCTCCAGCGTGTCTAGAGCTCTCCTGAGCGGCTCGGCGTGTTGCGAACTGACGGAGCGCTTGGCCTTGGTGGCGCGCTATAAGGTACACAGACCGTAGCAGATAAGGTACACACCTTTATCTCTCTCTTGATCCGCTCCAGCGTGTCCAGAGCTCTCCTGAGCGGCTCGGCGTGTTGCGAACTGACGGAGCGCTTGGCCTTGGTGGCGCGCTATAAGGTACACAGACCGTAGCAGATAAGGTACACACCTTTATCTCTCTCTTGATCCGCTCCAGCGTGTCTAGAGCTCTCCTGAGCGGCTCGGCGTGTTGCGAACTGACGGAGCGCTTGGCCTTGGTGACGCACTATAAGGTACACAGACCGTAGCAGATTAGGTACACACCTTTATCTCTCTCTTGATCCGCTCCAGCGTGTCTAGAGCTCTCCTGAGCGGCTCGGCGTGTTGCGAACTGACGGAGCGCTTGGCCTTGGTGGCGCGCGCCGCTGCGCTGCGCATGCGGTGACGGAATATCACCGCCGCTTTGCGATATAGCCTGAATAAAAAAAAAACACTTGACAACTTTTCACCCCACTGAGTAAGTATCTTTGTTGTCGTAAAGAAGTTCCAGTTTCCGTTAATAATGTGTGTGTTAGCTTATGTCGCTCTGTCTATAAAAATTATTTTTTACCAAAATCTGATATTCAGCAGAGTTCAACGCTACTGAAACACAATTCAAGTAAACAAATTTACATACAAAGATTTAAAATCTTGACTTCCTCACCTCATTATGAGACCAATTAATCATAAAATTAACACTAGGTTTGGCGGGATACCGCTCTGGACCGATCAAAGTGGCGTGCTCTTGTGTTGGAGGCCAAGACTCATTTTGGGTCACCGCGCCAACCAAGTAAGTAAGTAACACTAGGTAGTCAGTTAAAATTCTGATGATAATATTAACCTGACGTTCTTTAGCGCCGCAGCCAACTCCTCCTTGGCAGCGAGCAGCTCCTTCTCCGCGTTGCTGCAACGGTCCTCGGCGGCGCGCAACTGTTGCTGCAACTTGGCCACTTGCTCGGTTTTGCGCTCGTTCTCCATGCCGTACTGGTGTTTCAGCTCTTCTAACAGCCTGTTACAATGAAATGTATGTATATATCTATTAAATACAGTTTATCAGTATATAATGGAGTTTCAAGAGTTGTGTAAGAAGAAGTTAAGAGTAATGCTACGAGCGTTTTAGCTACTATTCAAAACCACTTCTGTAGAAATGTGTCTATAGACTAATGGCGTTATTCATAAACGCGTTACTGGCCTAATAACCTACCTATAACTGCTGTGAATCGTTTGTCTTTATCTGTCATTTAGACTTAGAGTAAATGTATTTGTAGGAAAGGGATAAAACATAATTTAACTATATCAGGCTCGTAAAGTTTATGAGTTAACTATCTTGATTACCAACGCTTCGTATACCGTGTCTGTGCAAACCGAGTGGATGTTTAAGCGGGCAGTTCAAATGCCATAGACTAGAGATGCACCGGATGTCCGGTTACTATCCGGTATCCGGCCTATCCGGCCATTATTTTACTATCCGGCCGGATACCGGATAGTGACCTTCTATCCGGCCGGATACCGGATAGTAACATTGCTTGATTTCGGAGTAAACAAATTGGATTTAAGAAACAGACACGGTCATAATCGTACTTGTTTATTATTTTAAAACAATTTAATCATTCCACTGACTTGCACGCGCACTCATTTCGAACCTAGAAATGAGTCCGCCCGAACCTTTACTAGGATACAGGTCAAACCTGCAGAATGCGCACCTGAAAAACCGAAATGTAGGTATAGTTTCGCCGGCCGAATATCCGGCGGCCGGATACCGGATATTCGGCCACTGTCCAGGCCGGATATCCGGTAACCGGTATCCGGCCAAACAACTATCCGTGGCATCTCTACTATAGACCTTGGAAGCTTTACATCACGCTGTACGCCTCATCGAACGACATTGGAGCAAGACACAGTGATCGGACCTTTCGTTCCCGCCTATGGTTGTCGTTGCCGCCGTCGCAAGTCGCTCAATGTCGTGGCCGAGCCGTAACCCTAGCTCCGAGCGTGCACTCTCGACGCTGACGTCGACTGCCATGCTTATTTTAATCGAGGAGTATCGCTAATGGCTTCTCTACACGACGGGCCAGCGTCGGCCACTCCAAGGGACGCATTTATGCGTTAGAGGGAGCAAGTGATATTGCTCTCATTCTACCGCATGGTTGCGTCTTTGGAGTGGCCGACGCCGGCGCTGGCCAATCGTGTAGAGGCGCCATTACGATCTGTTACCGCTTGCAGTGGTCGAGGCGGCGCTCGTGCAGGTCGGCGGGCACGGTGCGCGCGCGCAGCGCGTCCAGCGCCGCCATCTTGCTGTCCGACGCCTCCAGCGCGTGCTTGAGCGTGAAGTACTCGCGGTGGACCGTCTCGTAGTCGCGCATCATGGCTGCCACTGACCAATCATACTACATGATAATAATAATTAAATGCAAAGTATTAAAAAAAAACAAAGTTATGAGAGTTGTAGGATGCCCGGGCTGAAAGCCTGCAACTTAAAAATAGACAAAAAAGGAACATAAACAGGCTGAAATGAACCCGTAATTCTAAAGTGCAAATATGCAGTTTAATAGGCATCTACCTATAATTCGTTTTATCCTGGAGAAAGTCGTGTGAAGGCTAGGCAGTATTTTTCATTTGTATGGCTGGGCCTTACAAATGAAAAATTCAGAATTTATTACTGAAATTTTAACCTATAGTGGGAATAGAGTTGATTTTGGTATTGTTTGAAAATTTAACGAAACAAAACAAATGCGAATTTGCTGAAACTGAATATGATTAAAATTTCATCGAACTGAATAAGTACTATAGGTTTGGGCCTTAGGAGGATTGGAAACTGACATATCAAACAATTGTCACGAACATGTCATAAAAGATCCCTTTATGGGTTTTGTTCTTGGCATGCTACACGAGCTAAGACATAGTAAATAAACTCTGTGAAAAACAGGTCAATAAATTCACTTACTCTTATCTTCATACAACTCGTAAACCTCTTTCAACTTGGACTCCGCCCTTTCAGCTCTCTCCAACAACGTAGCTCTCTCAATATCGCCCGTCTCTTTCTCCACCCCCAGCTTCTTGTAGCTCTGTCTCACTTGCGCCAGCTCCGACTCTAGGGCTGTCACCTTATCGAGCAAGCTTTTGTTTTCGGACACTATTTGTTTGGATTTCTTGTTGATGTTTTCGAATTGTTTCTCGTAGTCTAGAATGAGGGTGTCTTTTTCTTGTAGATTTTCTTGATACGCATCAAATAGAGGCGCTGTAAATTTCACAGTAACTTTAGGATTTTTTTAGGGTTCCGTACCCAAAGGGTAAAACGGGACCCTATTACTAAGACTTCGCTGTCCGTCCGTCCGTCCCTCTGTCTGTCACCAGGCTGTATCTCACGAACTGTGATAGCTAGACAGTTGAAATTTTCACAGATGATGTATTTCTGTTGCCGCTATAACAACAAATACTAATAAAAAATAAGTTCAAAAACTAAAACCCGACTACTGCAAATCGCGCTCTAAAAAGTATGAAACAAGATAGAATTCTTATCTAAAATTATCAAGCAGAAAATATTATATATGTTACCATTTTTTTTATATAAAAATACAACGTAATATAATTTACTGATTTTTTTATATATTTACAGAGATTCAGAGGATCGCCGTGGTCGTATGCCACGATTATAAACTTAAAAGTAATGTGGCATACGACCACGGCTATCCTCTGAATCTCTACGATATAGGCGATATCGAAGTCCCGAAGTATCCGACTCCTTTAGTGCCTATGAGGGCGCCGATGGCGGCCGTCTTTGGACCGCGTACGTCGGGTTACGCTCGACACTTTAAGTATGAGGGCGCCTTCAGCGCCCGGTTTCGGAACGCGTACGTCGGGCTACGCCCGACTCTTTTAGTATGAGGGCGCCGAAGGCGCCCGGCTCTGGAACGCGTACGTCGGGCTACGCCCGACTCTTTTAGTATGAGGGCGCCGAAGGCGCCCGGCTTTAGAACGCGAATGTCGGGCTACGCCCGATTCTTTTAGTATGCTTTTAGTATGGCTTTGGAACGCGTACGTCGGGCTACGCCTGACACTTTTAGTGTGAGGGCGCCGAAGGCTCCCGGCTATGGAACGCGTACGTCGGGCTACGCCCGACACTTTTAGTATGAGGGCGCCGAAGGCGCCCGGCTTTGGAACGCGTATGTCGGGCTACGCCCGACTCTTTTAGTATGAGGGCGCCGAAGGCGCCCGGCTTTGGAATGCGTATGTCGGGCTTCGCCCGATTCTTTTAGTATGGGGGCGCCGAAGGCGCCCGGCTTTGGAACGCGTACGTCGGGCTACGCCCGACTCTTTTAGTATGAGGCCGCCGAAGGCGCCCGGCTTTGGAAAGCGTACGTCGGGCTACGTCCGACACTTTTAGTACGAGGGCGCCGAAGGCGCCCGGCTTTGGAACGCGTATGTCGGGCTACGCCCGACTCTTTTGGTATGAGGGCGCCGAAGGCGCCCGGCTTTGGAACGCGTACGTCGGGCTACACCCGACACTTTTAGTACGAGGGCGCCGAAGGCGCCCGGCTCTGGAACGCGTACGTCGGGCTACGCCCGACTCTTTTAGTATGAGGGCGCCGAAGGCGCCCGGCTCTGGAACGCGTACGTCGGGCTACGCCCGACTCTTTTAGTATGAGGGCGCCGAAGGCGCCCGGCTTTAGAACGCGAATGTCGGGCTACGCCCAATTCTTTTAGTATGGGGGCGCCGAAGGCGCCCGGCTTTGGAACGCGTCGTCGGGCTACGCACGACACTTTTAGTGTGAGGGCGCCGAAGGCTCCCGGCTTTGGAACGCGTACGTCGGGCTACGCCCGACACTTTTAGTATGAGGGCGCCGAAGGCGCCCGGCTTTGGAACGC